>NW_026558307.1:1093890-1818813 GCF_026930045.1 Uloborus diversus | reverse complement strand
AATTAAAATGGCGCTCTACGCTTGCTACCAACCCTATCGTTGCCAATACACGTGAATAAAGATGCGAATTTAATATTTTGCACTGTGAATGGCAACACTGAATGGCATTTCATCATTTGTGATGTCATCGGCGGAAGCGCAAAATACGAAAGCGCACCTACTTAAGTAATTTTTTAAAAATATTAAACTTAAACAAATTATTTAAAAAAAGGTCAGATCCTATGTTTTTAAGCATGCTCTTTCAGAAAAAAATATTTTTAAGATTTTGGAAACGACCCCATTATGAATCTAAACCAGGGGTAATGAATAAAACATGACGCAAGCAGATACATTTAAACATTTTATTTCCTACACGTTACTATTTCTAAGTTAGTTTGGTAGGAAGAAAACTTAGAATGAGGAACAAAATTTGAACGTTATTTACATTTTCTTTGTTCTGGCTAGGACTTTTTTAGAAACCTTTTTGTTTTTAATCTTTTTGTAAAAATCCTCACAAACTAACCCGAAATTAATTTTTGCGGTAAATGTTACAAATCTGTACCTAAGAGCCAGACTCACGTAAGTCACATTCATTGCTACTTTACAGGAGATAAGAAAAACATTTGTGCGGCGCGTGCAAAGGACAAAACGCGCGCTCTTTTAACACTGATAAAAAAAAATTACAAAGTTTTTTTTTTAGAATTACGTTTGCCGGGCATTATGTGAACTAGATATCTGCATACAATACAGTAATAAACCTAAAATCGCATTTGTTGGACTTACGTCAGTCTGGCTGTGAGGCGCAGAAATGACAAAGTAATTATTTTTAAATAATCCTTCATAGGCAATTATTTTTAGAGTTTTTGGTCACCTACAGTGGCGCACACAAGGGAGGGGTCCAGGGGGTCCGCACCCCTCCCAAAGGTCTTAGTCCAAGTCTCAGTTCTAATAAGTAAAAAAAAATCTTCATGATAAAAGATTTTTTAAAATATTGTTCACTTTTCCTATAATGAATTGCCTCTAACAAGCAGAATGGTGATTATAAATTGAATACACTAAAAAAACATGTTTTTAGTTTTGTAATTAGATTACATCAAATGAGATTCTATGAACTTCTATAATCATATGGTGCTACTGCAACGATGAATTTGATTTCTTAAATCCATTTTTTAATTATGAGAAATGTCAATGGGTGTATTATTTTGACTTCTGGTAATTTATTTAAGTATATTTCATTCAATAATGCAAATTATTTGTTCAAAAGTTTATTTTTTACCATATTTCGTTCTCGGGAATAAAAAAAATCGAGTCAATATGTTTGACCGCGTTTTGGGGTTATGATATGAGAATGAGGCTTTCGATCTTGGACCCTCCCCTTGCAAAATTCCTGTGTGCGTCACTGGTCATCTATAATCAAATTTATCATTTTCCGGGACGTGAAGTAAACCGGCCGAGATATTGTCTGAAAACCGGAACTGTCCCGGTCAAACCGGGACGTCTGGCAAGCCTAAACAAGGGGGGACACACCAGGGGTGGTGATTTGTGGCATCACCCCCCCTCGGAAATTTTTCAGTTTTTAGTCTGAAAAATGCATTTTAGCATTCTATTTTCAAAAACTTCTATTTCCACTCTGGGTGTCACCCCCTAGACTGGTGATACCAGGGGCGGACCCCTCCCCCCCACCTAATGCGTATATTATACATTTTAGAAATAAAATACGAATAATGAAAACTCAAAAACACCCTCTACCAATTTTTGACCTCCCCATTGCCCTGTTTGTTTTTGTGTATGTATTGCAGAAATGTCTCGGGGAGAAATTTTTAAACCCCCCCCCCCCCCCACCCGCGAAAAAAACAAAAAGAAAATTTCTGGTTGTGCCGCTGTTTTTTGGGACTTCAATTTCCGGTAGAGAGTTCCAATCCCTATATTTTCCACTTCTGACTTCAAAAATGCAAAAATGCGCAAACGCGTTTTTAGGACTACAATTCCGAAATGTTTTTGAAGAATCCTCATCCCCCTTTCCCCTAAGATCGTCAAAAATTGCGTTATTCGAACTACAATGTAGAAAAATTGGCGGTGAAGAATTCTCTTAGATGGAAGGGGGGGAGAGCTTAATCTCTGTGAGGGGGATAAAGTTCCAAAATTCGAATCTTCGATAAAATGGACAGGGGTTCAAAGATTCCCACGGAAAACTTTTCAGAAAAGGTTCCATCAGGTTCTTATCTTTCTATCAGTAGATGTTTTTTATGACTGGTTCGCCTTTCTTTGATTCCATATCTCGCTATCCTTGACAATTTAAACAATCGTAGTCTCACACAAAAGAAAAGTTACTATTCTTTGGGGCACTTTACGACGAGACAGCTAGACGCTTTTGCTTTTTTGTGCAAAAGGCGTTAATTTATATTTTCTCCTAACTGCTTTGCTTCCTCCTCCTGGAACCAAACAATCTACAATTCTTCCTATGTATGTTCTTTTGCTTCTAATAAAAGAAACTGTCAATTGCTGGGATTAGCGCACATCATCCGATCCACAGATAAAGTGCGGCAGATAAGACTTGACAGAACAACCTATTCAAGTCCTCTATTGTAAACTCTAAAACCCACATGGCGGGCAGTTATGTTGCTCTGGGGACAACATCAAAAAGTTCGGCCAGTTGACCGCAGTGTGGTGACTTGTTCACTTCTGTTAGCCTGACAACAGCTGCATTTCTTGGAAACCGAAATGTGTGTTCCCAGGAGCTAAAATGTAGTCTCTGCTTCGTTCCTTTGTGTTGAACAATCTACTAGTGGACCCAGCAAACGTTGTTTTGCCATGTCAATATTTTCTAGTGAATACTTCGGTTATTAATTAGAATATAACGACTGTATTACAACCACAAACATACATTGTAGGGAGGATATCTTTGACAGAAAGAGGAATGGAGCGCTGTAGGACGTGATCACCGATAAAAAAGAAAAATAAATAAATAAAGAAAAATTAATTTGAATTTTGACATCTTGAATTCAAATTATGTTTCTCGCAATCACGATGTGTGTATGTAGGCGTGTGTGTTTGTGTGTAGGCATGTGTGTTTGTGTGTAGGCATGTGTGTTTGTGTGTAGGCATGTGTGTTTGTGTCTGTGTGCTGGTATAAGTGTGTGGGTAGTTCGGGTATGAATGTGTGTATGGGGGGGGATGTGTTTCTGTGTGTAAGCATATGTGTTTGTGTCTGTGCGCCAGTATGAATGTGTGGGTAGTTGTGTGTAGGTGTGTGTGTATGTAGATGTATGTATGTGTGTGTATGTGTGTATGTATGCGTGTGTGTGTATGTCGATGTGTGTATGTATGTGTGTGACAGCCAGCATTTCTCGCAAACCGATCTGTTCCCGGAGCTAAAATGGTTTCGCTCCTTTGTGTTGAACAATCTATAATAGTTTACTAACTGACTCTGACCCAGCAAACTTTGTTTTGCCATACAAATATTTTCTAGTGAATATTTTGGTTGTTAAATAACGAATGTATTCAGTGGCGCACACAAGGAAGGATCCCTCCCTTGAGCTCTTGTATTTTTTTCGATTGATTTTGATTCTATGTATTTTGTTCGTACAATAACTCCAAACAAAGATTACAAAAATTTCAGTATTCATGGGAGAAAAAATAAAATTCTCTTATTAAAATATATATTTTTTAACTGTGCAATTATCCTAAAACGAGTGAGAGATCTTTCTTGATCACGAGGAGGCTAAAAACAGAATTAGGTGGTACCGTTTGTGATGAACGTTTAAATAGTCTTGCACTGCGGAATCACACTCTGAAGAAGTTGTAAATGAAATCGAAAGAAAAACTTTTATTTCATTGTATGATGTTTTGTAAGCCCAAAGAAGCAGACTGGTGGCAATACACCATAATAATCATGTTTTTAGTGTTGCAATTGCAGATAATTATGATATTTTTCCTAATAATTATGTTAATTATTTATTGAATAATTGATTTTTCACTGTGTTTTGTTTTCACTAGCCGATAAATCAAGTGAATATGTTGGACGTCGTGTTGGAATGTGACATGCGAATGGGACTTTCGATCCTGGACCCTCCCCTTACAAAATTCCTGTGTGCACCACTGAATGTATTCAACCCAAAACTCTTTGACAGAAAGAGGAATGGGGTGCTGTAGACGATAATCACCGATAACAGTTTTAAAAAAATATTTTCTCAATACACATGCTCCACACACACACACAAAATTTTTATACCGTCCAAAATTTGGCACGCAATGCTTTGTGATACAAAACAAGGGCGCCCATATGCAAAATTATAAGGGGGGGCTCAAAAATTTTCCCCATGGTTTAGCAGAATATTTTCCCCATGGAAACCGATTTCAGTACAGATTAGAGATATTGAAATTTGACATTTTTAATCACTTATTCATTAATGGCTGGAAAAGAAATTTTTTATACATTTTTGTAAAGAAAAAAGGACTAAAAGCAAGGAAATTCTAATTTCTAAGGGGGGGGCTCAACCCCCCCCTATATGGGAGCCCTTGGTTCCCTGTACGGTCTACCTCAAAAAAAAAAGAAAAAAAATCAAGCGAAGCATTTTTAATAATCGGGCTTAAATAAAAAAAACTAATGTAAGTGTAAAACTTCCAGTCAGCGTTAGAAAAGAGCAATTTAATGACTCAAAATTAAAATATCGGATTTTTTTTCAAAATTTTTAATTCCAAAAATCTGTCATTGGAATTAAAACTTGGAAGGTGCAAATATTCCATTTCATGGGTTTTCTGGTGAAACCCCGCCTATGAATTCCCTCTAAGCGTCAAAGGATCTCTGTGCCAAATTTTGCAAAAATCAGACATAAACTGTGGATTTGTATAAGGAACATACACACTCAACAAATAAACGTCCATTTATGTATGAATATAGATTTTTTGCACAAAGGTAGACAGCAACTCTTTAAAACACCCCCTAAATATTTCAATGGCACAACTTGCACCGGGGTTCTGAACCTGCTGGTCCGGCGAACTGAAATCGCTCCGGGAAAAAATGCAACCGGTCCTTGAAGAATTATACCTGATTGCGTATACTCACTCTACAGTCAAAAAGAAGCTCAGTTAGAGGGGGATTTGTTGACTTTAATTTTTTGTTCTCCTGCTTATAGTTGGTAAGTTTCATGTCAAAATTAATTTCAACATTTCTCGTTCATTGACTCTTGACTCATCATTAGCCGGGACGAGAAGCTTTAAAATGAGAGGTTATTCGTGGAATTTGATGAAGGAGTAACAAAGATCTGGCTGCAGGTTTTTGTAATCCGAAAATTTTGGGTTGCTGTTTCAGAAAATTGTGTGCTAACACATTTTAAAACTGAAAAATTATTTTTAAAAAAAAAGAGAAAAAAAAATTTTTTTTAAATGTTTTTCTTTTTTTTCCTCCCCAATAACTTCAATGAATTTTGTATGAATATTTAAAGAGTTTTTGCGTAAGGGGGGGGGGGGAGGAGAGTCGAGCTTCCTCATAATTTCCGAAAATTTCAGCATTCAGAAAATTTTCCACTAACACATCCAGTGTAGCGGCAGAAAAACAGGCTAGCGAAGTGTGTAATCAGATTGCTGGTATAGCTTTTAACCTAATCTATTTATCTTTAATTACAAATATTTTTGCAGTAGATTTTTCCCGTTGTTACTCTTTTGTCGGGTTTTATTTTCATAATATTCCCTCGGGACATTTGCTTAAATAATGGGCTTGTTTCCTTCAGTCAAAAGTATAACTTTAGTCACTGAAATTGATGGGATAAGCAAAAAAAAAAATCATGGAGCGAGAAAAAAACTTTTATCCCAACGCTTGATTTTTAATTCATTTTTGTAAATGTCCGATTTTGAAAATAATTCGTGCTCTATGACGTCACAAATAATGTACTTTGACGCATCTGTCTACCGCGTTTCCACGTTATGACTCAAGAAGCAAATTAAATAGTGCGCTCTACGCTTGCTGTCGATCATTCGTGGCCAGTACACGTGAGTACAGAAGCGAATTAAATAGTGTTCTCTGTCAATGGCATCAGTGAATAGCATTTCATCATTTGTGATGTCATCGGCAGAAGCGTGAACAATGAGAGCGCGCTGATTAAAATATTTTTTTTAAAATAACTTAATCAAATTATTTAAAAAATTGGTCAGATCCTATGTTTTTTAAAATTTCGGAAACGACCCCATATACAAGTTCATTCTAAGAAGATTAATTTGTGATCAAGAATCTCAACATTTCTAACCAATCCAAAAGTAGTTTTTGAAAGTGGCCAAAAGCAGTTGAATTCAGTAGTTTTGGGAGCGAGTTTCCAATTCATGTGAATTCTCATTCGTTGGCCTAAGCATGCATAAATGTGTCACATGTGGGCGTTTTTTTTTTTTTTTTTGAGCAATCACGATTGCTTATTGTTCTCATTTGACTGTTTTCAATTCCTATGATTTTATTTTCCCGCCAGCACCCTCTGCAGCATCACCGTCCACCGGCTCCTCAGGATGCTGCTCCTCTAGCGAAAGCCGTCTCCAGGTTGCATCCATGTCCGACACATACGCGCATACATACACAACTACACACACACACGAACACACACACACATAAACACATGCACACACAACTACACACACATAAACACACACACAAACACATGCACACACATACAACTACACACACGCATACATACAGACACCTACACAAACACATACACACACACGCATACATACAGACACCTACACACAAACGCACACACAAACACACACATACACCTACACACACACACAAAACTACCCACACATTCATGCCTGCACACAGACACAAACACATATGCCTACACACACATACACATACCCCCCCCCCCGCTCACATACACACACATTCATACACACAACTACTCACACACTTATGCCTGCACACAGACACAAACACACATGCCTACACACACATACACATACCCTTACACACAACACACATACCCCCCACACACAAACACACACGCCTACATACACACACTCGTGATTGCGAAACACATAATTTGAATTCAAGATGTCAAAACTCAAATTTATTTATTTATTTTTTAATTTTTTTTAGTTATGCTTTTTGTTTTTAAATGTTACCACAGCTCCTAATATTTGAGCACGTACATTGGACAACATTAAAACTGATAAAGATTAGATTTTTGTCTAAAATTTTTAAATAACAGTATGCATGTGCCCTCCCGTTTCCCCTATGCGCATTTTTTTCAATTAAGAATTACAATAATTGAATCAAAAGCTCATGCATTCAGTTTTTAAGATAATTTGAACAAAAAAATCAATGTTTATGAATATTGAATTTTTATAATCAGTTATTCCATATCGGGAATTGAAGTAAAGAGTAGTTAGAGAAAGGACGATCAAAAACCTTAACTTGCAAAATTTGAGTTTCATTTTGTTTCTGAAATTTCAACACGACACCCGCACGGCTTTGCCTGTAGTAGAGAATTAAAAGGTCATTCGGTTCTCCCGTATATTTACAAATAATGGACGATGATGTTCTTGCCCATTTGCTATGTCCATTTGCTCGCCCATGTTATGGTTTCAAGTTATGACAATTTGGTAACTTGCTCCGTCAAAAATGATGCCTTTTCAAAACTAAAAATAAATTTACTTTTAATTTCGTACACAGTGGCGGATCCAGCCGATCATTTTGGGAGGGGCCATCCAAAATTTTTTAACAAACTCTCGAGAAACTTTATTTAAATGAATGATTCTAAAAGAGAGTGAGGGTGTGTGTGTGTTTGGAATCCCCCTTTCCTAGAAATATTTTACCTTAGATGCTCTAAAAATCTAATTTCAAGCTATTTTTGCACGTATTAGAGAAAGCGATGGAGGATTCGTGAGCTCCCCCTCCGAAAAATTTCGAAATTAAAATCATAAATACGCAAATTTAAGCTCTCTTTGGTCTCGTGAGCAATAGGTGACTCTGAGTATTGGCTGAAATTATAATTTTTGACGTCAATTTCAAATATTCTGCTCTTGATAATAGCGACTCTCCATCTATGGCAGCAGTGGAGAAGCTGTTCTGGTCAAGAGCATCTAAATGGTCTAGCTTTGTCTGATGTCAACACACATTGACATCAAAGTCTCTGATTAATAAATAACTTAAAAATATGTTACAAAATAAGAATTTTATTTTTAACTACTCAAAAACTTTTTTTGTGCCAATTTGAGTGAATTATTATCGCTCTTGTAGGTAAAACTGATCAGTATTTTCTTTTCTTGTTAAGAAAATATTTTAATCATGTAACTCATGTACACATTCTGAGATTATTTTTATTCTTTTTCAAAATATTCACAGAATTGCAAATACCAGCGTATTGATTTTTTTAGCAAATATAGCAGTTATCAGTAATTAACATGACTTAAAATGAAATCTATTTAATAAGCGATTTAATGACAAATAGCATGATAGTCTCTTTGGCTGGGCCCCTCCTGAAAAAAAATCCTGTCTACGCATAACTCATTGCAAGCTATCAACAAAAAGCGGGGGTTCCACGAAGGAAGGGAGCATTACAAAGGGCTCCACTCGTCAAAGGAATTAATAGAAACGTTGGCCGCCCTCTACAAATGCTTCTGTGAAATGCGGATCATCACGTTGAATGGGATGGGTTGTAAATGGCATTTTCCTTTTTCAAACTCTGGCGCCGGAAATCCAGACGGTCCGCTTGAATGAACTCACACTGGAAAATCCCAGAGGGCCGTAAATGAAAAGGGATCCTTTGCTTTTTGGGGTTGTAAAAAGTAAACGTTCATCAGCAAAAGGGTCCGACACATTCTAGAGGGCATTCTGTTGGATTCCGTGGAATCGTGGCCTAGTTCCGCAAACAATGCCAGCGTTGAGTTGAACTATGACAGTGACAAGTGTCAAATCCTAGTTTGAAGTCACACACAACTCCGGAATTGCGAATTGCCGCCAAACGTGTTTTTTGAGTTCGTTGCAAGGATCCGTCGCCGTGACGAGTGCACTTGCACCCGCTTGCTTTTGAAAAAGAAAAAACACCTTTAAAAAAAGAAGGAATTTTATGCTATGTTTTAATTGAAATATATTTAAAAATAATTATTTACACTAAAAAAAACAAATTAATTTCACTTTAAGCAACTGACAAACTAAAAAATACATAATCTGCATAGTACATTATGAAAAATATTAAATTCATATTTTTGTCTATGAGTGCAAGGAGGGGAGGGGGTTCACTCTCACGGGGGCAATGGCTTTTAAAATAAATTTAGTTAGTTAAGAAAGGATTAACCAAAAAAACTCAAGTTGAAATTATAGTTTGAGACACTGAAACGAATAGTACAAGGGTAGTTCGAAAGTTTTGAAAAGGGTGGCAGGGGGATGGTTTTAAACTACTCATATATATTATAACCATCAATTATGTAATAAAAAGTTATTTTAAAGCTATAATTTTAATACATAAGACATTTATTAGACACAATTTTCAATCAGCTCTATTTATAAGCACATTAATCCAATGTTAGGAGCAGCCCCCCACACAGAGCCTGATTACTGAATAGGCCAACTAGGCCGTGGCCTAGGGCCATCGATATTTAAGGGCCTCCAAATGGCATGAAATTAGTTTAGTCTATCGCTAAACTTGTTTCAGTCAACGGCTAAAGTTATAAAGTTTGAATACAGAGGGCACCAAAAATGTATTTGGCCTACGGCCCCTCAATATCTTAGTCGGGCCCTGCCTCCACATTACACACACAAGAGAACATAGTTTAACGGAATAATGAACGACGCTAAGAATATTATTTCACTATAACCTATTGTTCAATCAATGCAAATCGTGTAACTAATTGAGCAAAATAAGTTTAAGAAATAACCTTCCAAAACTGAACCATATGTCCTACAGCTGTCCAAAAATGTGGACCTTTTGTCCGTCGGACCTTATTTCCCCTGGACGTTATGTCCATCGGAAGTTCTGTCCCTCGGATCTTCTGTCCGTTGGGGGAGCCGGACAAAACATCAGGGTTCAAAACGTGCGGCGGACAGAACGTCCAGAGGACATAAGGTCCGACGGACGATAGGTTCACCGACAGAAAGTCCACAGTTTTGGACAGCTAGGAAATTACGTCCACTTTTCTGAGCAGGCTCGACAAAACGTCCGGATTTTAAATTTTTTCCTTTGTCTCAACTCATTGTGTGCAATATATTTGTGTAATAAGTGGTACAAGGTACAATTACCAGCAAAATACAAGTTTTTAAATATATAATGAGTCTTTATAGATCCCCCCCCCTCATACTCTGATAAGATGGAAAGATAATTTAAGTAATAGTATACTCTTTTTCTAAATACACTGTGTTTTAAGGCAAATATTGCGTGGAGATGGCCCTCTTTTTTAAATATGGGACATAACGTCCAAAACCAGTGGCGCACTCAGGAATTTTTTCAAAGTGTGGGTCCAAGATGCGCTCGCTGCCAACATCGCATTTGCCATCAAAACAAAATTCACGAGTAATGATACTAGTTCACTGACTCAGAAAAGAGTCGAGGAAGTTATGCAAAACAACGTCGCATTTGATTTTCCCCTTTCTGATGTTTTAGAGGAACTTCCAACTATGCAATCGAACGGAGACCCAAAACCAAGGCTCTTTAACCTGCAGCCCGCGGGTCAGATCCGACCCGCGAGCAGATTTTCTCCGGCCCGCCAGAAGCTCGCAAACTAAAAACATTAAAAAAAAAAAAAGCAGCCACTTGTTTTTAAGCGTTTTGAAAAAACAATCTCAACCGTCAAAAATGTTTTAAGTCCCGAAGTGTACATTTTGTTTAAACAAATAAATGCAAATACTCATATGCACACAAAAACAGTTTCAACAACGCACTACAAGTTTTTGGGTAGGTGACTATAATAATAATAATAATAATAATAATAAACGAATAAGAAATAACGGAAGTGTTTTCTTAAGCCAGAGCACTTAGGGAAAACTAGAGTGCCTTGAATGATCAGAGTGACGACAAGCACACCCCCCTGAGAAGCGGGGAAGCGCCTCTGTCCGCCGGAGGGCATCTTGACGAAAGTCTCGTAGACTTAACATAGGAAGATTGGATGCGTCTCAGAAAAACGCTTTTTTTGTGAATAATTAGTTTCGTACTGACATTTCACCTTATGTCTCAAGTGCATACATGTATGGGCTATCAGTTTTTATCATTTTTGGAACTCTAAGCGAGAAATTGATTTAATTATAGAGCATTTATCTGGGGATTTTGGATTCCGATAGTGTTGGCGGGCTTTTTGGCTTCCCTAACGTTGCGGCAACCATTCTCCGTTTCAGGAGCGTTTGATTTTCGGGTTTTAGAAGTTAGTTTTGCTTGTAAATGGGTTTCATCCCGTAATATTTTTACTCAAATGAAATAATTATCTGAGAATAAAATGCATCTTGTTTGTAAGAAAAACAAATATATATTAGTTATTATGTGGAAACTATGTTATTAAAGTTTATTCTATGAAGCTGCTTATTATTTATGATTCATTATAGAGTAAATTGAAACTGGCGCACATTTTTATTGTTTACACACAGAAACTATAAAGGGGGGGGGGATATGAAACTCAATTCCAATAACTCACAGTGTGAATGTTCAAAATTAAATAAGTTTAAAATTAATTTAATCATTCATATTCATAGTGTGGGGTATATCCTAAAGTACGCAAATTCAACTCAGTATTTTCCATACTGTTTCGAAAAAAACTCAAGGAATCTTTTCACGAAATTAATATATCATTAAACCAATCCTTCGTAAAAAATTCAACTTTACGCAAATTTGCAGTTACCTAGTTGTAGCATTCAGTTGACGATATACTTTTTGTTTTTTTCTAATTTCTTCGAAGATAAAAGTTTTTTTTTTTTTAAATATACGTTGCGATAACCATTAGAAGTGAATTGTTTATTTTGTTTAGAATTTGTTTGCATTTATATAGTGAGAAACTATACATTTCAGTTATCTATAGCTAATACTTTTTTTTTGATCTTTTCAATTCTTATTTTCGTAAAAAATTGGATATAGCATAAATTAATTAAACTTATTCGTATGCATGTATATGTACCTGGGAGGGAAAGGAAATTTATTCACAAAAACGAAGTCAAGAGACGAGTTAGAAAAAAAAATTTCTGATAATTTTTATTACTCGATTGGATTGCCATTTATGAACTTATAGAATAAAAATTAGTTCATTGATATCTTCGCATATAATTCTTCTTGTACTTCTAAATAAAGTTTAAAATGTTGAGTAAGATAGTGCAAAAGTCTCGATCTCGATCTTGAATTGGGTGATTTGTCTTAAACCGCCCAGCTACAGATATATCATGTTTCCTAATTTGCTTCAAGAGGAACTTTTTTTATTGCTGTTACAATAAGCAATAAAAATTAATTATTTATCTTTCGAATTTTCTCTCGTTGAAAAACAATTATCATAGTTTTTTTTTTTTTTTTTCAAGAAGACTCATTTTTAACCCCCGACAAACAATGGAAGGGAGGTATAAGTTTGACGTGTCTGTATCTGTGTGTCTGTCTGTGGCACTCTAGCGACTAAACGGATGGACCGATTTTGAAAAAAAAAAAAAATGTTCGAAAGGAGAGCTGATCGAGAGTGTTCTTAGCTAGGCTGCATCTTTGGATGACATTAATTAACGAAGATATTAAACCCGTCTAAAAGTTTTTTCGCAATTTTTGCAGTGAAAACATACTTAAATTTTTTTTAATTTAATACCAAAATAAAGAGAATTTTTTTCCGCGTCAAATAGAATGTGTTTGGAACTTCCATATTTCATAGAATTCGATTTATAACGTTTTTAAAAGCAGATTTAATAACGACTGAGCCTTTATTCACACGATTGATAAACGAATTCATTGTTGGCCGACAAGGAAATTAAAAGCAATGATTTAAAATGATATTTTAATATGTTGCCAGTTTCTATTCAATAGCAAATAATATACCTGACATTGATTTTTAATAATATAAGGCTTTTAAAAGGATTTTCAATTTTCCCTCTTGATTCCACAGTTGCGACTCGGTCGATTTTTTTTTTAAATTTTTAATTTTTAAAGTAATGGTCTTCACTGATTCGTTTCTCTTGTGAAAGTTAAAATTTGTTATTTACTTTGTTTTCATTCACGCACACATAATATGTAAAGAAAATGGTAATGTCGTTTATTATTTTCAAATCGTTTTTCTTAGAAATCTTATGTATGCATTTGTTTTTGGCGGATAAGTGAAAAGAAAGAATGGAGAGAAACTCAGTAGCCTCTGCCAAATGCTTCAGAAACTGAAGTCACGTCTGCTGCCAAAACCGCGATAACGATTCACACTTGGTGGCAAATCGCCAAACGGTCAAAATTGGCTGCGCTTATCCGGGGGGAAAAAACACCCGCTGTTGTCACCACTCTGTTCTCAAGGCACTCTAGGGAAAACGAGTCGAAAAATCCGAAATCGTGAAATTAAAATAAATCTATACATATAATAAAATAAGATGTTTGTGTGTGTGTGTGTGCAGTGGCGGATCCAGCCGATTGTTTTGGGAGGGGCCATCCGAAATTTTTGAACAAACTCCCCAGGGCCAAATTTAGCTCCATGATGCCCCTAGGCAAATTTGAAATCTCCCCCCTCCCCCATAAAAGAAGCAAAATATCCTTGACTCAAAAAAACGTGAAAAACTGTTCCCCAGATTCAAACTGTCAAACTTATGAAGAAATGATGGCGTTTCACATTCTGAGGCGCCCCGACGAAATGATCACAGTGATCTCCCCAAAAAATTTTTATTCGGCAAATTTTGCTGATGATTCGGCAAATACCATGATTGAAAAACTTTTGACTTTCATAAGATGTGTGAAAGTAATCATTATTAAATTACAAGAAAAATTGTCTCTGTGGAAAATGAAAGGATGCTAACATTTTACTTTCAAGAATAACAATTTAATTCAAAAAATGTGTTTTATAATAGAAAATTTGCCACCCCTGAAAAGTTTGCCGCCCTAGGCAGCTGCCTACTCTGCCTATTGGGAAATTGGGTCCTGATAACTCCCCAGATATTTCATTAAAATGAAGTTTTAAAAACTTAATTTGCAGGGTATCGAGACATTAGGTGAGGGGGTGGATTTAGGAATCTCCCTCGAAAATGTTTCAAAATTTAAATTTCCGAGTAATTTTTGAAAATTAGGAAACTTAAAACGCATTTTGTCTATTTTTGATGATGTACGTTTTTGGGCGCTGGCCGCAAAATACTTTTTGAAAATAAAGCTTAGAAACCAAAATATTCTGTCATTATACATTGAGAAGTTAGAAGAGGAGGGGTACTCTTCTAGCTCTTCAGCTGTCCAGTCTAAAAATGCACCTTTAGGTAATGTTTGCTTACATTAAAGGAAGTGAGAAGGTGCTTAGAATCCTTCCTTCCTGGAAATATTTTTCCTTTGAGGCTCTAAAAAAATTCGATTTTTAACTATATTTATACATATTTTAGAAAGGGATGGAAGATTCGTGAGCTCCTCTAAAAAACCTCCTTTTAAAGTTTTCTTTATCACGATATAAAATAGGGAGGGAGGGGGTCCTATCAAAACTCGTTTGTAATTGAAGTCCCAAAAAAATTCATTGAAGTTGCTTTTAAACAAGTTAAGTGATAAGGGCTGGATAAGCTAGTTTCCGTTGACATTTTTTCCAAATAAAAGACTTAAGATGCAATTTTTTGCTACGCATCAAGGCATTTGTGAAAGGGCATGGGAAAGGGGGGTTCTCCTTCTAGTTTCGAAATGAAAGCCATAAAACGAAAATTTAGGCTTTTCTGAGAACCGCAGCATTTAGAGTTCGTCCAAGTTTCTGTAGTTGGAATCAAGAAATAATGTAAAAGATGGAGAAAAATGTTGGTAATAAAAGTTTTCTTTTGAGGATAGGGATATAATTTATCTCCCAATTAAGGCCTATACTCCTTTTTCAGTAAAATACATGTGTTAAATTTTGTTATCTTCTCATAATATTTTTTTTCCCTTAAAAATATTCCTACAATCACAAGGCTTTGGGAGGGGCCATGGCCCCCATGGCCCCCCTCTAGATCCGCCCCTGTGTGTGTGTGTGTGTGTGTGTTTGTGGCGCGCATCCCAGGAAAACGGTAAGGCCTAGAAAGATGAAATTTGGTATACACGTGCAGTTTTTGCTGAAAAAGTGCACCTCGGGCTTCGATTTTTGATATTTTTATTAGAAAAAAAGTTATTTATTGTTTTATGCGTTTTTTTGCACTTTTTAGTACTTTTTACCTCACAGACCCCGAACCAATCGCACCACACAAATATTTTTTGTACTATAATGTAGGAAATTTAGTTTTAAATATGATGATTGAAAAAATTTTGAAGATAGAGCAATTTTTGTATTTTTTATTGATTTTTGAAAAAACCTTTATTTTACATTTTTTTCTGGGTTTAGTTTTTTTCGAAACCCATCCTGCGACAAGTATTGAACCCTCAATTCTAAAATTTTAGTTGGTAATAGTAAAAATATTCCGCCCTCTTCAGAAGAAAAAAGTTTTTAAAAATACCCAATAGTTTTTTTTTTACAATTTTTTTAATGGCAGAACACAACGCGCGCTGTTCGCTTGCCGGCTGAGTTCCGAGTTTACCTCATCACGTGATCCAACTGAAATCGTTTGCCTTCTCTTCACCTTTCTTTTTTTTTTTTTTGCAAGCGCTACTTTTTGAACACTACGGGGAACAAAGAGCCTTTATTTTTGAGGGCTATTTTGATTAAATAAATAAAACCCGCGATTTTTTGCATGATCTTCGTTTCTGTTACGAATTGGCGGTTAGGTTAGGTAGATACAGTGATAGATAGAGGTTGAGTGGACAAAAAATGTTTTTGTTTTCGAATTAATACTTATATAAATAAAAAAAGATTGTACTGTCAGGAGGTAGATATGCGCAGATCGTATAGATTGATAGATAGACAAATATAGAGTTCGATATAGCAGATGGACAGCAAGAAAGAGGCATGCCCGTCATTTAAGGAATTTCAACGGGGTGTCAGTGCCCCCCTCCCCACACACACCATGACTTTGAAAAAACAATGCTTTCACATAAAAGTGGAAGTGCTTTTTGTTATTTTTCGACAAAATTTGCATGAAGAGTACGTCGTACCCCCTCCTTTAAAAATATTCCAAATGACGGAACTGGAGATAGATCTAGAAAATATTTTATTCAAACTACTAATGATATACATAGATATAGATTGATTGATTGATACCGCCACGAAATTTGTTTAAGCAGCCGCCGAAGGCGGCAACATCGGTGTAAAAAGGCGAATGATAATATTGAGAAAAAAGAGAAAAACGTTGATTAATACCGTCGCTAAATTGTCTAAGCAGCCGCCGGAGGCGGCAACTCTGGCGCAAAAAAGCGAATGGCGTAAAAAGGCGGACCAGCTGGTCGCCGCAGGCGGCTAGTAAATAATAAAGTAATGCTTCATAATAAGATTTTTTTTTAACTGCACAATATTATTAGCATAATTACAAAAGATTTTTTTTTTTTTTCAATCTCTTCTTACATCGATCACTAGCGCAGCCAGAGAGACGGAGGTGGTTTTTTGATCAAAAATACCTTCGAAAGGGTTTTTTTAATTAAAAATACCTTCTGGAGTTTTTTTTTTAAATCAAAAATACCTCCTGGAGGGGGTTTTTTTCTGAGCAAAAGTACTTTCTGCAGGGGGTTTTTTGATCAAAAATATATCTGAAAGGGAGACTTTTTTAAATTAAATTGCCTACTGAAAGGGTTTTTTGATCAAAACAGCCCTTTCATATACATAAACTACTGTTTTAAAATTTGCATTTATGTTTAAACCAAAGCCGAGGGGGGGGGGGGATTCCCCCCTCCCCTCGCTGCGCCTCTGCATCGTATCAATCTATATTCGAAGGAATAAGAAGTACAGTCGAACCTCCATATATCGAACTTCCACATATCGAGATTTTCTATATATTGAAATCCCTGCATTTCCATGTTTAATACATAGAAAAATTGTTTCTATACATCGAAAAAATCTCTACATATCGAGAAAAAAAATTGAGACATTCGTAGATTTTTTTTTTTTTTTCACTTTAAACTGTTTGTCTCATGAAAAATGAAGGTTAGGGGAGAAAAGCATGTTCACTAAATATTCGTAGATAGGTCGTTGTTATGTTCTGGAGTCATTAAATTCTTTCAGGTTGATTTCAAATCTTAGTTGCAACCAGTAACACTGTAAAATCAGTTTCAAGTTCTCCCTTTTGTCTGTTGATTATCATTCCCAGTCTTTTTAGCTTCAGTAAAAATCATTCACGTTAAGTAGATTGATTTTTTACCTTTCTCTCGATTCCATTGTCAAAACGAAAATCCCTTAATGTAGCGGATCAAGTTGAATTGTTGGAGAATGAAGATGTATGAAGACGCACAAATGGCAATTTCTGTTAATTATTAACTTTCATTTAATCAGAGGCTCGTATAAATTAGAAATTGGATTTCATGCACGAAAATTAGCTTTAACTTGAATGTTTTAGGAAATTTTTATGGTAAAAGAAGATCGTTTCGACATATCGAAATTTTTCTCGCAATTTGCAACTTCGATATATGGAGGTCCGTCTGTATCTTCAAGAAGGGCTGCTAATAAGCATTAGAATTCTGGGCAGGGGCGGATCCAGAATTTTTTGAAAGGGGGAGGGGGGTCACATTTCAATGGTCAGCATGCTATACCGTATAAAAAATTAGTTAAACAGGGATGTCAATCCCCCCAAGGGTGATGGCCTATTCCCTCACAGGTCACGATCCCCCCCCCCCACCAAACATTTAGATCAAAACCCTTTCAAATTACCTCTTGCCCCTAAGTTTTTCAAATGCGTAACCTGTACCATGGATCATATTCTCCGAAATTTTCACGAAAAAATCATATTTCTTTGGCAGACAGGCTGGTCACGTTACCGTATTAAATAGTTTTATACATTCACATAAATATTTTATAGCACACAAAATGTTGTGGTTTGAAGTGGAAAAGTGCTCTGAAAAAACTTTTAAGCTCATTAGAGGTGATTGTTCTTTTGAAAATGAACAAAAAACTCATAATAGCAGTAGCCCAGTAAACGAACTCGGTCATATCCTTTGGATTATGACGTACTGGGAAGAAAAGCCTTACAGAACGAACCAAAAAAGGGAAAACATGAATTCCAGATACTGTTTTTTCGGATCTAAAAATTTGAAGTTTTGAATAATAATCATTAAAAAAATCTTATCACAGGGGGATAAGCTGACCCTTTGATCCTCCCCTGATTCTGGGTCTTCAGCTTCAGGTTGGTAAATGAGTCCCTGAATGGAATGGGGGGATCAAGTGAAGAAACTTGTCTCGTTGGGTTTTTTCCCAGTACTTCAGAATGGACACCGGAAATGAGGCTCGTTTTCTAGAACTGCATAAGCATTTACCTCCGACAGGTAAAAAGAGCGCCGCTCATTTGCTTAAAAAGAAGTTCCATTTGCCAAGGGCACTTTCTGGAACGGTGTTTCTTTAAGCCATGGAGTTGAAGAAAACGTATCATATGGAAGGATTTATGATTTTCATGCTTTCTAGTTAAAAGGACAGGAGGTTCGAAATAAGATAAGAGTGGACACCTGCGTAAAACGCCGTGGGAACGTTTTCTTGTTCTTGAACGTTCTCTTTCTCCAGTTTCTTGATGAAGTTCCGGGGAAACTGTCCCCAGCTTGTTCTGTGGGTTTTGAAGCATTTTTGTTGGACATTTGTCGGACACTTTGAAATAGCAATTTAAAAAAAATAAGAAATTGAGTCTTGGGAAGTTGATCAACTTTTAGCGCTTGAAACGATTAAATCTTCATGGAAAAAATGAGTTACTGCTCTAGACCAGTGGTTCCGAACCTCTTCCAAATCGTGAGGAAATTTTCTCACGATATCCCTAGTCATTTACTATTAATTGTGTGTATGCTTGTATGATAGACAGATAGATGAGCATTATGCTTGCACATTTGTTTCATTTTGTGCAAAAAAGTCGCGAGATGTTCAGTCCAATTTCAATTGCGTTGCTTGAATTCCATTACAGCGAAATTCTTGTCACAACGAACAAAATTGGCGGTTACTTGAAGCAGGGGCGGATACAGAAATAATTTTTGGAGGGGGCGTGGAAATCGCACCCCCCCCACACAATGTTTCAAAGAAAAACGTGCTATTCATAGAATCTTCGACACATGGAGTAAAATTATAACTATTTCATACACATGGCTACCAAAGGTGGAAACCTATTGAACAACTTTCCACAACACAACACAAAGAAAGAATAAAGAATTTAGGCTCGATTTTCGAAAAATATATTTATTTATTAGAATTTAAGGGGCCAAAAGCCTTCCAACCTTTTCTTCTGAACCCTAACATGTTTATAATATTGTGTGTTGCTAAAATAATGAAGCATTTAAAGTATGTTTCAATTTTTTGACAAATTTTGAAAATTATGGTTGGCCCAAACAAATTGGATGAGGGGAAAAACGAAAGTCATTTTCGAATTTGGCACTGAAAGAAATAGCACAACAATAATTAACGAAATCTAAAAAACACAACTATTGCAGAAAAGTGTTCAGAAACTGTAAATTTTCTTTAATTTCTTCATACAAGTCATTAATGAAGCCCTTTTCTTTTATTTTCTTTATTTATTCATTATTTTTTTACTTCAGATGGATTTTGAATTTCTTTCTTCGCCTGCTTACAGAACAAGAAAAATTATGAAAGAAACGTCAGCATTTCTAAGTGTAGATTTTTAACAGAAATAAAGTTTATAACTATGACGAATCCAACCGAAATTTATACTCCCATACTTTTAGTGTTCTTCGAATCATTCAAATACGTATGAAAGTCAAAATTTATAATTTCTTTTAATGTTCGAGAAAACCTAATTCACTTCAGGGCTTCCCACGGGGCACATTCCCCACATGTGCCTTAGCAGAAAAATCAAGGGAAAATATGGGGGCCATCTCCACGCTACATTTGCCGTAAAACACAGTTTATTATTTTTTTAAAGAGGGGGGGGGGACCCTAGCGGAGCAAGTGGGGCTTAAGCCCCCCCCCCCCTAGAAATTAAAACTTTCTTGCTTTTAGTACTTTTTTCTTTGGAAAAATGTAAAAACATTTCTCCTCCGGCCACTAATGAATAAGTTATTAAAAATGTCAAATTTTAATGACTTTTAATCTGTACTGAGATCAGTTTCCGTGGGGAAAATATCCTGCTAAACAATGGGGGAAATGTCTGAGCCTGATCGGCGCCATCGTGCAAATGTCTTTTGAGTGCCTTTATGCAGTAACCTTCGAGCAAAATATAATTAACACCTGGGGTGAGGTTTTGTAGACAAATGTAATATGGAAAAGAGTAAGTTTAGCATTTAATTAACAATCTGTACATTTTTAACAGTGGAACACAGTGTACGTTTTTACATCATTCCTCGATGTTATTTCGAGTAAAGGTGGATGTAAGAGAGGGGGCGATCGAAATTAATTTTTGGAAATCTGACTTTTTCTCTTGGAAACCTTTCATTGAGTTTTTGTTAAAAAAAAGAAAAATAAAAAATGAATTAATTTGAATTTTGACATCTTGAATTCAAATTATGTTTTTCGCAATCACGAGTGTGTGTACGTAGAAGTGTGTGTTTGTGTGTGGGGGTATCTGTGTTGTGTGTAGATGTATATGTGTGTAGGTATGTGTGTTTGGTGTCTGTGTGCAGGTATGAATGTGTGGATAGTTGTGTGTATGTGTAGGTGTCTGTATGTATGCATGAATGTGTGAGTAGTTGTGTGTATGTGTAGGTGTCTGTATGTATGCATGAATGTATGAGTAGTTGTGTGTATGTGTAGGTGTCTGTATGTATGTGTATGTGTGCGCGTGTGTGTGTAGTTGTGTATGTATGCGCGTGTGTGTAGCACATGGATGCAACCTGGAGGCGGCTTTCGCTAGAGAAGCAGCGTCGTGAGGAGCCAGTCTACGGTGATGGTGCGGAGGGTGGCGGTGGGAAGATAAAATGATAGGATACAAAACAGTCAAATGAGAACAATAAGCAATCGTGATTGCTCAAAAAAATAAGTGGCCAATGTCAGTTAATTAAAGATTTTACCCCCCCCCCCATAAAAAACTTTGGAATTAAATTGAAATAATAATTTTTTTAGTCTAATAAGTAAAAAAAATGGAAAACGGCTATTATGCAGCTTAAATTTCTAATATTTGGTATACTGTCCAGAAAGCAAAGTTGTTGATCAATCTTTTGTTTGTTTCTGAAGAAAATTTCAAAATATAGAAAATTGTGAAAGACCCACTCTACCGAAATAGTGTGTTGTTTCAAGTACGCCTGGCACGGTTGGACGAACCCCGTCTTTGATATGCTAATGCGTTTTTGGAAAAAGAAAATATTTTCCATATCAAAGTTAACGACGCTCTAAATATCTCTCTAATCTCTAATTGATAAATAATTGTTCCATGTTTTGTATCTGTTAAAACACGACAACAGATTTCTAAACTGAAGTAGAGGATATTCTCCCTTAAAATCTGAAACTAAAATCATTTCCGGTAAAATAAATTTTAAAATACGGAACCGTTACAAAAGGCGAGAATTTAACATCTTTAACTAATTCATAGTCTCTCCAAAACTTTTTTTAAAAAATTTAATGCGCAAATATTCAAAACATAAAATGGCGTGGGGCGGATCGAATAATTATGTTCAAGTCGTTGCTTTTCGGAACTAAAAAGTGAACCTAAATGATTGTCTACAATACATAAATATTACGCACATTTGAATAATATGCAAATGTGCTTACTGTATTTTTTATGTATGATAACACGAAGCAGTGGGATTACCATGAATTAAAAATCACAAAAAGACGATAATTATACAAGTTATAATACAAGATATTCACCGCAAGAATCAAAATGGGGAAATTTCTAGCGCCTTGTGTACTTTAGACCAGTAGCGTAGCGAGAAAAAATCCTTGGGGGGGGGGGGGGTAATTTTTTTTGAAGTTTAAAGTAAAGCCATGCCCACAAGTTTATACACTTATACTGTATATATACATATATACATATATATATATATATATATATATATATATATATATATATATATATATATATATACATATATACATATATACATACATATATATATATATATATATATATATATATATATATATATATATATATATATATATATATATACGTACACATATGTATATATATATATATACATATATATTGGTTTGGGTCTCATGGGGGGTTCTGACCTCCCTATCCCCCCCATGGCTACGCCACTGCTTTAGACAATCCGAAATATCATTCGCAGCTCCACATTAAGAAGGAAAGTGCTAATGTATTCATTAAAGTCACTTGTTTTCAGTGTAAAAGATTGGACTTTTGAATAGCACAACAAGTCGATAATTTTACCCCTTAGATTCTCAGCGAGACGGATTAATTGTGTTAATGAGCAGTATAATTTCACCGCTGCCATTAGATATAATGAAGAATTATTTTATTGGTTAGAGTTTTTTTTTTCCCTTCATTTGGAGCATTTTTAATCGGTAGAGCTCGGCGCTTTTTTGGCTCTGGCGCCGTCTTGCACATAGGGACGGCGCAGTTCTGGTCTGAGCCCCCCTAAAAATTTTTCATATGGGGGGGAGGGATCTATACGGACTCAATCTATATTAAAAACAAGTGTTACACTATTAATTCAGCTACAGTCGACTCCCGCTACAACGCGATCCGACTTGCGCGAAATGGCTATAACGCGATTTTTTCCCCGGTCAAGAATTTTATTCCTAACGCAAATTCTTCACCCGCAACACAAAAGTTTTCCGAAGGGAATCACGGTTTTTTAGTGAATGGACCTTCATCCCTTTGGCATAGAACGATGCTTATACTAAAAACTACTCCCCATTTTCCATTTATTTTTTCATTCTATATGGGAAAGTTGATGAAATATAATGACACCTACGAGCGCTGTTTCATTTAAAGTTTGTGAAGATAGAAGGAAAAAGAGAAAGTTTCAACAACTATAGTGCATTTGTTTTTCTTACTACATAATGCACGTACCGTAGTGGTTTATTTTACATCTTCCTTTCTCATTGATTTTGTGCATTGTACCAGTTTTGTATGTTAAATAAAACGTTTTTTTTTAAATACAATAAATAAAAATTCAATTTTTTGTTAAAGAAACAGTAATGTATAGTTAAAAAATGGTATTAATAGTTTGAGGTGGTGTTTACAAGTGTCTTTAATAGTATGGATATGTTAATAAAAATTTTTACACATACCCTTGTTCACAACGCGAAATTTCAACTTACGCGAATCGTCTTGGAACGCATCCCTCGCATAAGTCGGGACTCGACTGTAAATGAGTTGAGACAAAGGTAAAACTTTAAAATCCGAACGTTTTGTCCAGCCTGCTCAGAAAACTGGACGTTATGTTCTAGCTGTCCAAGAATGTGGACTTTCTGTCCGTGGACCTTCTGTCCGTCCCGTCGGACCTTATGACCGACACTCGTCCGGCTCCCTTGGAAAACATCTCGAGTAAATCTTTGTCATTTATTTATTATTTCAAATATTTGAGATTATCATCACCATTTTTCTTTTTTCGTTACCTTTACCTGTATAGTAAAACATGTGCGCTCGTGAAAAGAAAACTGAAACATTTCTAGTCAATATACAAAATGTTTACCTTTCATTAATAAATCAAACTTATTGAAGATGAAATTGCAAAAAACTGTTGAAACAAAATGCCCCAGAGCAAAAAAGGAGACTCAAAATCGACTCATTTCTCAGTAGAAGCATTTTTAAAAAAATAAAGCCTGTTTGCAATAAATTGACAAATGTTCCTTTTCCTAAAAAGGAAGAAAGAACAGTATCTTTCCTTTCTAAAGCTGTACTTTTTAGCCTACTTTCCCAGTAAAAGTCAGAAAAAGAAGAAAAAAGCATGAAAGAAGGCTTAATGCATCTTAAAAATATCGCAAAAAACAAAAAAAGTCAAAAATAAATAAAATAATTGAATAAATATCGAAAAATTAAAAATTGGAAAGTAGGGTATTGAGATGGGGAAAAATGTCTGTCGGTCTGTCTGTCGGTCTGTCGGTCTGTCTGTCGGTCTGTCTGTCTGTCCCCCCCTAATAACTTTTGAATGAATAGTCCGATTCGAACAAACTTTTTTCTGTTCGAAAGATCTCGGCGAGGACATCTCATTCCCATATTTCACTTTTTGATTTGCACTATTTTTTGTTCAATTTTGAACAGTTCAAAAAAACTTAACATTAGCGCCTACGGGGAAATTCAAGGCAATTCCGAACTGTGAGGCGAATTTGCTTCAAACAAACTTTGTAGGAAAAAGCGTTTGATGAAAAACTTGTATATGAAATATCTTTTTGATTTGAACAATTTTCCGTTCAATTTTGAACAGTTCAAATCCCTTATTATTAGCGCCTATGGGGAAACTGAAAGTCAATGTAGGTTCCGTACTTGAAGGCGGATTTACTTCAAACAAATTTTGTTGGAACTAGCTCTTGATGCCAAAATCCAGACTTCGACTCCGAGAATTTAGGGGCACTTGACCCCGACTCCGACTCCTGTGCCCGACAGTTAATCGGACTCCGACTCCCCGACTTCGACTCTGACTTCGTAGCTTTGGCAAAAATTTATACACGGAGGACAAATGACAGACTCCGATTCTTAGATATTCGACTCCGACTCCTTTACCCCAAAATGAGATTGACTCCGACTCCGACTCCGCAGCTATGATTTTGATTGTGAAATAATTATTGTTGATCTGACTTGTTTTTATTTTTACGCTAAAGTTTTAATTTAGGTATTCAGTTTTCGGCGAATAAACTAGAAGTCATTTATGTTTCTACATAAAGATATGCGCAGACGATTTTTTTTTTGACAATGAAAATTATTTCTTTAAGTTGACATTTTATTGTTTTGATTTATTTTGGTAAGTGCATTAATTCATTTAAAAAATTGTTTTCAGCAACAGGGAAAAAAGAAACGAATTTTTTTTTTTTTTTTTTGATATGATGAATTTATTTTAATGAGCTTATTAATTTTAATTATTATTTTTTCGTTTTGAAAGCTGTTAAAGATTTTTTTAATAGAAAAAAGTGTATTAGCTGCTTTGGTTTTTTTTTTCTTTTCTTTTTTTTTTACGCATCTAATTTTTTTAGATGAGTGAGGAATATTTTATTCCTAGAAATCAGCTTTAAGTATTTTAAAAATATGTTTTAAAAAATTTGCGATTTTAGCTATTTTTGAGAATATTGATCAGGTACTAGAAAGTAGTATGGTAATACGGGAAAGTAGGCTCGTCTAGTTCTAGACAGAACTTCTTGTTTTAATTTAACCTTTTATACTATTTCAAGATTTTTAATTTAACACAATGAATGCAGGGCGATTGAAAAAAAAAAATGGTTATTAAAACATACTAAACGTATGCTCAAATGGAATGGTCTCGTCATTGATTGAAGGTTGAAGATACAGAGCAAAGCACTTATATGTAGTTATTTCTCAAAAAAAAAAAAAAAAAAAAAAAAAATCCGCGGGCTTTCCTAAATTACTTTAACTTTCAACACGCCATGAAACTATCTGGGTGGGAAACTTAAAAAATAAAAGAAAGAAAACGCAGCTGTGAGGGATGGCGTGTGAATATCTTTTTCCCGAACAGCCGAAAAAGATGACCGTAATAAAAGTCCCCACCCCCTTTCCCTATCAATCAGAGTTTCCAAGGAGGCATCCTTTCCAAGCTTTTGTCCTACGACTCCAGTTAGAATCCCCTTTTCTTTCCCTTTTAGATAAGGCAATGTCCGTCAAGGTCAAGAAAAGTGACGATTTGAAGAGGTTGTAAATTCTGCTCAAACAGCAGGCACTGATATAAATTTTGAGGACTGCTGCTATTACTTTGACAGATGACGATTGGTTATCTGACCCTGGTATAATGACTGTGTTATCTGACTGCGCAATCAGTTTCCAACTGAAGTCTATATCCGGGAGGGAAAATCCCTTTCAAGTACTGTTTCCAAAATTTGCCGACTGGTTTGTTAAAAATGCCCACTACGAAAAAAAATCTGGGGGGGGAGGGGGGCGTCTCTCCACGTCCCTAAAAAATTGCCAAAAATAGCTGACATATTAAGTGGGAATTGCACCATTTTTCTATGATTTTAAAAGCTTGAAATGTGTAGTCATACTTTAAAATTCTGTACCCCAGAGGCAGATAGGAACAACTTTTTTCTGGTGCAGGCAAAGAATGAGATTTAAACTTTACTTTTTAAACTTTACTTTTAAGCCTATGGTGAAACATTGAAAAGGATTTTTTGCTAAGAATGACGCTCACACGGCTCGATGTGGAATAATCTAATGCACATCTAAAATGCACAATGTACTTATGCAACAGTAACATATTACTCGAGATAAATTTTTGAGACTCGCATGTTTCATAGCTTGCCATTTATTTAATCCCGAATGCAGTCGTTGGGATGTTCGTTTGTTGTTGAGCTGGAGGAGAAAACCTCTTAAGGAAGCCAAGAGTGCCAAATTCAATGACAGTTAAAGTTTGCAAAAATAAATGTATAAAGTCATTCTAATCCAGAATTAATTAAAACAACTTCCAACCACTGAAATGATGGAAAAACTTGAAGGATGCTGAAATCTCAAACACACTAAGCAATTTCGGCAAAGTCACTTTCAATGTTTCCAAAAAATCAAGTTTTAACCTTTAAAAGCTATAACTTGAAGGCTTTAAACTTTATGATTATTCATTTCATGAAAAAGAAAAAAAGTAGAATGAAGGCTATTAAAATGCTAGTACGACCTCACGTACTTGGCGAAAAATACTACTAATGCATGGCTTGATTTTTTTCCAAAAGAAGCAAAATAAAAAGTAATGATAAAAATCAGAGCTTGGATTTTTTTTAAATTATTTATTTGTTTATTTTACTTATTACATTTAGTACTTAAAAATTGAGCTTGAATTTTCTTCCTCTCAAACTATCAGGAAAATTCGCTTATCTGGAATTACCGCACTTCCACATTTTTACGCAACAGTTTCACTCATCAGATGCAAAAATTGAGATTCCCTGACAATTTCAAATATTTGTGACTTTCCCTGACTATTTTAAGTGTTTCATTTTCCCTGACAATTCCAGGTTTTCCATATTTTCCAGGGGCGTGCAACCCTGTCAAAGATATAGATTTTTTTCAAATTTTTCATTTTAAATGTGTTAGTTTTTGAGCAATTACGATTGTTCTCACTTGACTGTTTTGATCTCCTATGATTTAATTCCCCCCCCCCCCGCCTCCCTCTGCAGCACCACCGTCGGCCGGCCGCTTCACGATGCTGCTCCTCTAGCGAAAACCGTCTCCAGGTTGCGTCACTCGCCTACACACACACGCTTAAATACACACACATACACTCATACACACAAACACATACACACACGCATACACACAGACACCTACACATACATACATGTCTACACACATATACACATACCCCCCCACACAAACATACTTGCCTACACACACACGCTTACATACACACACATACACTCACACACACAAACACATACACACAAGCAGACACCTATACATACACACACGCATACACACAGACACCTACACATTAGGGTGTCCCGAAAAATTTTTTTTTCGTTTTTCTTAATGCAAGACCTCTCAAAATTTGCGAAATCGATCGTAAATTAAAAAAATAATTTAAAAAATAGAATAAAACTAGATCTTCAGGGCTCTACCGATCGTCAAAGTTTTGAAAAATTGTCATTTTTATGGCAACTGAAAAAGAAGTACTGTGAATAAAGTTATAAATTTACTGTGAAATAAAAGCTCGACAGCTGAAATAAAAAGATCGTGATTCGTAATATCAACACGAACAGGAAAAAAAAAACATATGTTGATTACTACTGTAAATGCCTATATGGGAATAACCCCCATTTCCGCAGTAGAATCGTCCACGAAGCTTGGCGCCGCGTCTCGATTTGCATGCAACAATATGTTACTGACGACTTCGACTTTGTTTGGTTTCAACTTGCTAATTCCTTTTACTTGTTTCGAGGACTTTCTTGGCTTGACTCACGGGTGTTTTCTTCGTAGCCAAAGTAATTTTAATGCTATAAAAGTACAGTTGCAATTGTTAGTGTTATATGCCGATTCTGTTAGTTTTAAGTAATGAGTTCGAGACGTAGTGAGACTACTTGTGCTATACTGGGACCCTACAAGGAACTTGATGATCGGCAGCTACCTACTGTAAAAGACGTCATAAAATTTATTTTATTTGTCAGGAGCGAACAGAAATGTATGCATAATGGAAAGGACCCTTCCAGTTCAGATATATATACAATTGTTTCTGAAAAAATCAACAGTATTTGGACAAAAGCTTCAATTCCAATCGTAACTAAGGAACGAGTAATTCAATTATTAAAATTCTATTTCGAAAAGTACGTCAATTTGAAACGATACCCCAGAAACAAACGAAGTGATAGTTTTGAAAATAAACTGAAGTGCTTTTTAGAGTCATCTGAGAAGCTCTTCGACGTTGCGGCTTGTAAGTGCCCTGTATTTGAGTCTTGTTCGTGTTTCAAACCTAAAAAAGTTCCCATCAATGAGAGAAGTTTCTTGTTGGATCAAAGAAATGACAGGAAAATGGTGATAAGAGGTGTCGATAAGAAAGAAACAGCTAGATTAATGAAACAACAGCAGAGAAAACTTGAAAAGGCAGCAAAAAAGTCTTCTACTGAAAATAACGATTCTGTCTCAGCAAATTTTGATGACGATTCGATGCGTGAATTTTCTCCAGAAACGTATCCCATAACAGAGACGAATACGGCCTCTACAGGGACACCATCAACTTCAACGACAAATAGGAATACACTGATCTTGCCAACAGTTGCTAAGGTCTGTGATAGATACAGTTTGTCGACGCGATCTGCTGCTGCTGTTGCTTCTGCAGTTTTAGCTGATGTCGGCTTGGTTTCAAAAGAAGATTTAACTCTAGTTGTTGATAAAAACAAAATCCACAGAGCTGTAGCTAAAGCTCGGAAAGAAGCTTCCAAAGATATTGGAAGTATTGTTATAAAAAGCATTTACTTTGATGGACGTAAAGACAAGACTCTGATAAATGAGAAAATAGGAGCTCGTTACCATCGCAAAGAAATTTTAGAAGAGCACATCTCAATTTTAGCAGAACGCGGATCAATTTATTTGGGACACACAACGCCAAGTCGTGGCACTGCAAAGGCAATTCTAACTTCGATTACAGCTCTATTAAAAGGTCAATGCTTGAATTTGGAAGACGTGATTTGCGTTGGATGTGACGGAACTGCAATAAACACCAGTTGGAAGGTTGGTGTGATTCAATATTTAGAGGATTATTTGGAAAGACCATTGCAATGGTGTGTGTGTATGCTTCATGCCAACGAATTACCCCTTCGTCATTTATTCTTGACCTTAGATGGTTGCACTTTGGGTCAGGGGCGGATCTAGAGGGGGGCCATGGGGGCCATGGCCCCTCCCAAAGCCTTGTGATTGTAGGAATATTTTTAAGGGAAAAAAAATATTATGAGAAGATAACAAAATTTAACACATGTATTTTACTGAAAAAGGAGTATAGGCCTTAATTGGGAGATAAATTATATCCCTATCCTCAAAAGAAAACTTTTATTACCAACATTTTTCTCCATCTTTTACATTATTTCTTGATTCCAACTACAGAAACTTGGACGAACTCTAAATGCTGCGGTTCTCAGAAAAGCCTAAATTTTCGTTTTATGGCTTTCATTTCGAAACTAGAAGGAGAACCCCCCTTTCCCATGCCCTTTCACAAATGCCTTGATGCGTAGCAAAAAATTGCATCTTAAGTCTTTTATTTGGAAAAAATGTCAACGGAAACTAGCTTATCCAGCCCTTATCACTTAACTTGTTTAAAAGCAACTTCAATGAATTTTTTTGGACTTCAATTACAAACGAGTTTTGATAGGACCCCCTCCCTCCCTATTTTATATCGTGATAAAGAAAACTTTAAAAGGAGGTTTTTTAGAGGAGCTCACGAATCTTCCATCCCTTTCTAAAATATGTATAAATATAGTTAAAAATCGAATTTTTTTAGAGCCTCAAAGGAAAAATATTTCCAGGAAGGAAGGATTCTAAGCACCTTCTCACTTCCTTTAATGTAAGCAAACATTACCTAAAGGTGCATTTTTAGACTGGACAGCTGAAGAGCTAGAAGAGTACCCCTCCTCTTCTAACTTCTCAATGTATAATGACAGAATATTTTGGTTTCTAAGCTTTATTTTCAAAAAGTATTTTGCGGCCAGCGCCCAAAAACGTACATCATCAAAAATAGACAAAATGCGTTTTAAGTTTCCTAATTTTCAAAAATTACTCGGAAATTTAAATTTTGAAACATTTTCGAGGGAGATTCCTAAATCCACCCCCTCACCTAATGTCTCGATACCCTGCAAATTAAGTTTTTAAAACTTCATTTTAATGAAATATCTGGGGAGTTATCAGGACCCAATTTCCCAATAGGCAGAGTAGGCAGCTGCCTAGGGCGGCAAACTTTTCAGGGGTGGCAAATTTTCTATTATAAAACACATTTTTTGAATTAAATTGTTATTCTTGAAAGTAAAATGTTAGCATCCTTTCATTTTCCACAGAGACAATTTTTCTTGTAATTTAATAATGATTACTTTCACACATCTTATGAAAGTCAAAAGTTTTTCAATCATGGTATTTGCCGAATCATCAGCAAAATTTGCCGAATAAAAATTTTTTGGGGAGATCACTGTGATCATTTCGTCGGGGCGCCTCAGAATGTGAAACGCCATCATTTCTTCATAAGTTTGACAGTTTGAATCTGGGGAACAGTTTTTCACGTTTTTTTGAGTCAAGGATATTTTGCTTCTTTTATGGGGGAGGGGGGAGATTTCAAATTTGCCTAGGGGCATCATGGAGCTAAATTTGGCCCTGGGGAGTTTGTTCAAAAATTTCGGATGGCCCCTCCCAAAACAATCGGCTGGATCCGCCACTGCACACACACACACACAAACATCTTATTTTATTATATGTATAGATTTATTTTAATTTCACGATTTCGGATTTTTCGACTCGTTTTCCCTAGAGTGCCTTGAGAACAGAGTGGTGACAACAGCGGGTGTTTTTTCCCCCCGGATAAGCGCAGCCAATTTTGACCGTTTGGCGATTTGCCACCAAGTGTGAATCGTTATCGCGGTTTTGGCAGCAGACGTGACTTCAGTTTCTGAAGCATTTGGCAGAGGCTACTGAGTTTCTCTCCATTCTTTCTTTTCACTTATCCGCCAAAAACAAATGCATACATAAGATTTCTAAGAAAAACGATTTGAAAATAATAAACGACATTACCATTTTCTTTACATATTATGTGTGCGTGAATGAAAACAAAGTAAATAACAAATTTTAACTTTCACAAGAGAAACGAATCAGTGAAGACCATTACTTTAAAAATTAAAAATTTAAAAAAAAAATCGACCGAGTCGCAACTGTGGAATCAAGAGGGAAAATTGAAAATCCTTTTAAAAGCCTTATATTATTAAAAATCAATGTCAGGTATATTATTTGCTATTGAATAGAAACTGGCAACATATTAAAATATCATTTTAAATCATTGCTTTTAATTTCCTTGTCGGCCAACAATGAATTCGTTTATCAATCGTGTGAATAAAGGCTCAGTCGTTATTAAATCTGCTTTTAAAAACGTTATAAATCGAATTCTATGAAATATGGAAGTTCCAAACACATTCTATTTGACGCGGAAAAAAATTCTCTTTATTTTGGTATTAAATTAAAAAAAATTTAAGTATGTTTTCACTGCAAAAATTGCGAAAAAACTTTTAGACGGGTTTAATATCTTCGTTAATTAATGTCATCCAAAGATGCAGCCTAGCTAAGAACACTCTCGATCAGCTCTCCTTTCGAACATTTTTTTTTTTTTTCAAAATCGGTCCATCCGTTTAGTCGCTAGAGTGCCACAGACAGACACACAGATACAGACACGTCAAACTTATACCTCCCTTCCATTGTTTGTCGGGGGTTAAAAATGAGTCTTCTTGAAAAAAAAAAAAAAAACTATGATAATTGTTTTTCAACGAGAGAAAATTCGAAAGATAAATAATTAATTTTTATTGCTTATTGTAACAGCAATAAAAAAAGTTCCTCTTGAAGCAAATTAGGAAACATGATATATCTGTAGCTGGGCGGTTTAAGACAAATCACCCAATTCAAGATCGAGATCGAGACTTTTGCACTATCTTACTCAACATTTTAAACTTTATTTAGAAGTACAAGAAGAATTATATGCGAAGATATCAATGAACTAATTTTTATTCTATAAGTTCATAAATGGCAATCCAATCGAGTAATAAAAATTATCAGAAATTTTTTTTTCTAACTCGTCTCTTGACTTCGTTTTTGTGAATAAATTTCCTTTCCCTCCCAGGTACATATACATGCATACGAATAAGTTTAATTAATTTATGCTATATCCAATTTTTTACGAAAATAAGAATTGAAAAGATCAAAAAAAAAGTATTAGCTATAGATAACTGAAATGTATAGTTTCTCACTATATAAATGCAAACAAATTCTAAACAAAATAAACAATTCACTTCTAATGGTTATCGCAACGTATATTTAAAAAAAAAAAAACTTTTATCTTCGAAGAAATTAGAAAAAAACAAAAAGTATATCGTCAACTGAATGCTACAACTAGGTAACTGCAAATTTGCGTAAAGTTGAATTTTTTACGAAGGATTGGTTTAATGATATATTAATTTCGTGAAAAGATTCCTTGAGTTTTTTTCGAAACAGTATGGAAAATACTGAGTTGAATTTGCGTACTTTAGGATATACCCCACACTATGAATATGAATGATTAAATTAATTTTAAACTTATTTAATTTTGAACATTCACACTGTGAGTTATTGGAATTGAGTTTCATATCCCCCCCCCCTTTATAGTTTCTGTGTGTAAACAATAAAAATGTGCGCCAGTTTCAATTTACTCTATAATGAATCATAAATAATAAGCAGCTTCATAGAATAAACTTTAATAACATAGTTTCCACATAATAACTAATATATATTTGTTTTTCTTACAAACAAGATGCATTTTATTCTCAGATAATTATTTCATTTGAGTAAAAATATTACGGGATGAAACCCATTTACAAGCAAAACTAACTTCTAAAACCCGAAAATCAAACGCTCCTGAAACGGAGAATGGTTGCCGCAACGTTAGGGAAGCCAAAAAGCCCGCCAACACTATCGGAATCCAAAATCCCCAGATAAATGCTCTATAATTAAATCAATTTCTCGCTTAGAGTTCCAAAAATGATAAAAACTGATAGCCCATACATGTATGCACTTGAGACATAAGGTGAAATGTCAGTACGAAACTAATTATTCACAAAAAAAGCGTTTTTCTGAGACGCATCCAATCTTCCTATGTTAAGTCTACGAGACTTTCGTCAAGATGCCCTCCGGCGGACAGAGGCGCTTCCCCGCTTCTCAGGGGGGTGTGCTTGTCGTCACTCTGATCATTCAAGGCACTCTAGTTTTCCCTAAGTGCTCTGGCTTAAGAAAACACTTCCGTTATTTCTTATTCGTTTATTATTATTATTATTATTATTATTATAGTCACCTACCCAAAAACTTGTAGTGCGTTGTTGAAACTGTTTTTGTGTGCATATGAGTATTTGCATTTATTTGTTTAAACAAAATGTACACTTCGGGACTTAAAACATTTTTGACGGTTGAGATTGTTTTTTCAAAACGCTTAAAAACAAGTGGCTGCTTTTTTTTTTTTTAATGTTTTTAGTTTGCGAGCTTCTGGCGGGCCGGAGAAAATCTGCTCGCGGGTCGGATCTGACCCGCGGGCTGCAGGTTAAAGAGCCTTGGTTTTGGGTCTCCGTTCGATTGCATAGTTGGAAGTTCCTCTAAAACATCAGAAAGGGGAAAATCAAATGCGACGTTGTTTTGCATAACTTCCTCGACTCTTTTCTGAGTCAGTGAACTAGTATCATTACTCGTGAATTTTGTTTTGATGGCAAATGCGATGTTGGCAGCGAGCGCATCTTGGACCCACACTTTGAAAAAATTCCTGAGTGCGCCACTGGTTTTGGACGTTATGTCCCATATTTAAAAAAGAGGGCCATCTCCACGCAATATTTGCCTTAAAACACAGTGTATTTAGAAAAAGAGTATACTATTACTTAAATTATCTTTCCATCTTATCAGAGTATGAGGGGGGGGGATCTATAAAGACTCATTATATATTTAAAAACTTGTATTTTGCTGGTAATTGTACCTTGTACCACTTATTACACAAATATATTGCACACAATGAGTTGAGACAAAGGAAAAAATTTAAAATCCGGACGTTTTGTCGAGCCTGCTCAGAAAAGTGGACGTAATTTCCTAGCTGTCCAAAACTGTGGACTTTCTGTCGGTGAACCTATCGTCCGTCGGACCTTATGTCCTCTGGACGTTCTGTCCGCCGCACGTTTTGAACCCTGATGTTTTGTCCGGCTCCCCCAACGGACAGAAGATCCGAGGGACAGAACTTCCGATGGACATAACGTCCAGGGGAAATAAGGTCCGACGGACAAAAGGTCCACATTTTTGGACAGCTGTAGGACATATGGTTCAGTTTTGGAAGGTTATTTCTTAAACTTATTTTGCTCAATTAGTTACACGATTTGCATTGATTGAACAATAGGTTATAGTGAAATAATATTCTTAGCGTCGTTCATTATTCCGTTAAACTATGTTCTCTTGTGTGTGTAATGTGGAGGCAGGGCCCGACTAAGATATTGAGGGGCCGTAGGCCAAATACATTTTTGGTGCCCTCTGTATTCAAACTTTATAACTTTAGCCGTTGACTGAAACAAGTTTAGCGATAGACTAAACTAATTTCATGCCATTTGGAGGCCCTTAAATATCGATGGCCCTAGGCCACGGCCTAGTTGGCCTATTCAGTAATCAGGCTCTGTGTGGGGGGCTGCTCCTAACATTGGATTAATGTGCTTATAAATAGAGCTGATTGAAAATTGTGTCTAATAAATGTCTTATGTATTAAAATTATAGCTTTAAAATAACTTTTTATTACATAATTGATGGTTATAATATATATGAGTAGTTTAAAACCATCCCCCTGCCACCCTTTTCAAAACTTTCGAACTACCCTTGTACTATTCGTTTCAGTGTCTCAAACTATAATTTCAACTTGAGTTTTTTTGGTTAATCCTTTCTTAACTAACTAAATTTATTTTAAAAGCCATTGCCCCCGTGAGAGTGAACCCCCTCCCCTCCTTGCACTCATAGACAAAAATATGAATTTAATATTTTTCATAATGTACTATGCAGATTATGTATTTTTTAGTTTGTCAGTTGCTTAAAGTGAAATTAATTTGTTTTTTTTAGTGTAAATAATTATTTTTAAATATATTTCAATTAAAACATAGCATAAAATTCCTTCTTTTTTTAAAGGTGTTTTTTCTTTTTCAAAAGCAAGCGGGTGCAAGTGCACTCGTCACGGCGACGGATCCTTGCAACGAACTCAAAAAACACGTTTGGCGGCAATTCGCAATTCCGGAGTTGTGTGTGACTTCAAACTAGGATTTGACACTTGTCACTGTCATAGTTCAACTCAACGCTGGCATTGTTTGCGGAACTAGGCCACGATTCCACGGAATCCAACAGAATGCCCTCTAGAATGTGTCGGACCCTTTTGCTGATGAACGTTTACTTTTTACAACCCCAAAAAGCAAAGGATCCCTTTTCATTTACGGCCCTCTGGGATTTTCCAGTGTGAGTTCATTCAAGCGGACCGTCTGGATTTCCGGCGCCAGAGTTTGAAAAAGGAAAATGCCATTTACAACCCATCCCATTCAACGTGATGATCCGCATTTCACAGAAGCATTTGTAGAGGGCGGCCAACGTTTCTATTAATTCCTTTGACGAGTGGAGCCCTTTGTAATGCTCCCTTCCTTCGTGGAACCCCCGCTTTTTGTTGATAGCTTGCAATGAGTTATGCGTAGACAGGATTTTTTTTCAGGAGGGGCCCAGCCAAAGAGACTATCATGCTATTTGTCATTAAATCGCTTATTAAATAGATTTCATTTTAAGTCATGTTAATTACTGATAACTGCTATATTTGCTAAAAAAATCAATACGCTGGTATTTGCAATTCTGTGAATATTTTGAAAAAGAATAAAAATAATCTCAGAATGTGTACATGAGTTACATGATTAAAATATTTTCTTAACAAGAAAAGAAAATACTGATCAGTTTTACCTACAAGAGCGATAATAATTCACTCAAATTGGCACAAAAAAAGTTTTTGAGTAGTTAAAAATAAAATTCTTATTTTGTAACATATTTTTAAGTTATTTATTAATCAGAGACTTTGATGTCAATGTGTGTTGACATCAGACAAAGCTAGACCATTTAGATGCTCTTGACCAGAACAGCTTCTCCACTGCTGCCATAGATGGAGAGTCGCTATTATCAAGAGCAGAATATTTGAAATTGACGTCAAAAATTATAATTTCAGCCAATACTCAGAGTCACCTATTGCTCACGAGACCAAAGAGAGCTTAAATTTGCGTATTTATGATTTTAATTTCGAAATTTTTCGGAGGGGGAGCTCACGAATCCTCCATCGCTTTCTCTAATACGTGCAAAAATAGCTTGAAATTAGATTTTTAGAGCATCTAAGGTAAAATATTTCTAGGAAAGGGGGATTCCAAACACACACACACCCTCACTCTCTTTTAGAATCATTCATTTAAATAAAGTTTCTCGAGAGTTTGTTAAAAAATTTTGGATGGCCCCTCCCAAAATGATCGGCTGGATCCGCCACTGCTTTGGGTCCTAAAGAATATTCCGGACCTATTGGAAAACAGTTAGCTGGTTGTGAAAATAAAATGACATTGTTTTTTTGCGCGGTGGATGATAATTTGCCTAATTTGCCGAAAAATGTGGTTGATGAACTAAGCACGGATCAAAAATATCTTTATGAGATTTGTCAAGCTGTATCAACTGGTTTCTGTAGTCCTGAGCTGGCAAATCGCCAACCTGGAAAAATGGCGCACTCGAGATGGCTTCCTTCTGCTAATCGTATACTCGGACTTTATGTAAGTACCCTTAATCCAACAGAAAATTTGCGATTACTTGTTAACTACTTGGCTAAAGTGTACGCTCCAGTTTGGTTCTTAATCAAGCAAAAGTCATCTTTTAAGGAAGCAGCCAAACATATTTTTCAAATGATTGTGTACTCTCGATTTTTACCCGAAAACTTGAAATCTGTTGTGTATTCTGTTATCGAAAGAAATGCTTTTTTTTGAGCACCCAGAAAACCTGCTGGTCAGTATGTTGTTTGATGATAGGGAGCACATTCGGGAGTTAGCATTACGAAGAATAAAAAAAGCTAGAGAGGCTGAAAGTAGCACTAAACGCAGAATATTTAAAACACCAAAAATTAACTTCTCTGCTAAAGATTATGCGGAAATAATTGTCTGGCAAGAGTGTCAGGTTACAGCACCACCGGTCCTTCGACATATTTCTAACGAGAACCTTCAAATTATGGCAAAAGATAATAGCTTGGAAATCGTTGACTTTCCTTGCCACTCACAATCTGTGGAAAGATGTGTTAAACTAATAACACAGGCTTCACAAAGTGTTACTAACGCTACTTCTAGAGATGACTTCGTTAGAACCAGGTTGCAATCTCGCGCAGAAATGCCAAATTTTGGACACAAAAATAAGTTTAAATTCTAAACTTTTGTCATTATTTATAAACTGTAGTTTGTTTATTTTGTTTTTTTGTGCTTTGTTTCATTAGTTTCTTAAATAAAATGCTTTCTAAACTTTATTTTTGTATTTTTTAAATCATATCGTTTAAGTCTGTCAAAAATGTGAAATATGCAAAACTTCAAAGAGCGGTAGAGCCCTCAAGATGACACGCAATTCCATTTTTTTTACCTTTTTCGTGATCTGTAAAAAATTTCGCAAATTTTGACACCTCTTGTGATAGTGTAGCTCAAATTTATTTTTTTCTCATATATGGACGGGACACCCTACTACACATACATACATGTCTACACACATATACACATACCCCCCCCCCCACACACAAACATACTTCCCCACACACACAAAAAAACACGCCTACATACACACACACACACTCGTGATTGCGAAAAACATAATTTGCATTCAAAATGTCAAAATTCAAATTAATTTTTTTTTATTATTACTCATTTGCTAATGTTGATCCGAAAATCTTTTCGTTGTATTTTTTTAACTTGATATTTTATTTAAATTGATGGGTAATGTTTTTAAAGATAATATAAAAAAATAAATTTTTTGAAAAAAATTACAAATTATTGGCCAAACTATATCTAAGTAAGATAAATAAATACCTTTGTGCTGAATAGTAAAGTCAGACAAAACAACGTAAGTAGAAGTACAAATTTGTAAATTACAGCAGACACGTGTTTCGGCGTTACAGGGAACGCCTTTTTCAATGCAAAAAATAATGAGCTTATGGATGAAAAGACATCCGACAAGCTCATTATTTTTTGCATTGAAAAAGGCGTTCCTTGTAACGCCGAAACACGTGTCTGCTGTAATTTACAAATTTGTGCTTCTACTTACGTTGTTTTGTCTGACTTTACTATATCTAAGTGTTTCTTATTCGAATAAATATTTTTGTAGTACATGTGGGGGTGCGGGGGTAATAGGGCAACGTTTTATCGACAGAAATGTCAAGTTTCTCAGAAAAGTTCGTTTTCATTTGACCTAGCATTACAAGTGTTGATTCACACTTTCAGACACAAGTCAGCACGGGCTGCCATTGTTCATAAAATATGAAAAAAAAATTTCACAACTTTTTTGACATAAGAGGAAATATATAAGAGGTATGAGGCATGAAAAATCGACTTACATTTTTTTTTTCTGGGACACCCTAGTGTGTATGCTTTTTATTTCCTTATTTTTTGAAAAGAAGCGAAGTAGCGACTACATTTCAAAACTAGTTTGTAGTTGCTACATTTTGGAAAAAGTAGTTGTAGTTGTAGTCAACTACATTTTTAACAAAGTAATTGTAGTTGTAGTTCGCTACAAAAAAAAAAAAAAAAAAATGTAGTTTTTCCAACCACTGGATTTAACCGCTTTTGTGTCATAGTCGACCTTAGATACATTTTGAAATCTCTCGGCGCACTAAAGCTTCTTTCAGCTTCACACGACGAAGCGGGGCACACCAAAAGCAGGCGCACCAAATTTTCAACATTCTGAAGCAGACCCGTAACTTCTGACGACAAAGCTTCCTTTGCTTCACCTAAGCAGTTAACTTTAAAGTTTTTATGGAATAGTTGAAGCTCAGTTTTTAAAGTAGCCATTTCATTAAAATTTTTAAAAGAAGGAACATTAAAAAAAAAAAAAAAGTTGAACGCATTAGCTTCCATAGAACTCATAATGTTAAAATAATTCTTGAAAAAGCATACCTGATACATGATAGGAGGTCACTGTAACCTCCCATAAACTTTTCTTTCACAGAAAATTTTGCCTGACAAGTCCAAATTTCGAGTAGTTTTTTTGTGAAATATTGCATTAAAAAGATACTCTCATTAAATGTACAATGGCTCCCAAAAGTGTTCGTACACCTTGAAATTTTGTAGTAAAACTAAATTCGAATATCAAGTCCAATTTTTTTTCACATACCTGATTTTATTTTTGAAATTTGTCAAAAAACGAAAAGATAGAGAAACACTACACCACAAAAGTCACCGTACGCTGAAATATTTTGGAATAAATTCATGATTAAAATTGTCACAGGTCATTTTTATAAATTATTTTTGCATTGTGTTGACACTTTAAAGTCATTTGGCTTGAATTTTTTGTGCATTTATTCCCTAATATTCTGCTTATTATTTTCAAATGACTGGTATTCGTGGAAAAGCAAAAAAGAGCATTCGAAATTTGATTTTCCCCTTTCACAGTAGTGGCAAATTGGTTTGAAATGTCTCTAAATTAGTTAATGTATACCATTCTATAGTAAAGTGCTTAATAAAATACTGTTAAAAATTCTGTAAATAGTAATTATTGTAGTAACGTAACCTGTCATTAGTTTTCCGTAATGAATATACAACCCCCTTAACATATGGCTAAAGTATACGACCCCCTTATTTCTTTTTTGTCCATTGATAAAATTTGATAACGGTCTACTATTTTCCAGAAGCGTAAGGAATGTTGTGGAATATTTGAGAGATTTCTTTCGATGTTTATAAAAGCGTCCCGCGTGATAAAAAGTTTAGTTTCGATTGAGAATTCGAACTGAGAGTGTATTAGCTCTGTTTATTGCGAGGCTTTTCGCTGTGTTGTTTTCGTATTTGGAAGTAAATACGTGTGTAACCGTTGAGTTTACGGTGTTGAGTGATATTTGTTTAATTGCTGATGATTCATTTAGCAGTTGTTAACGATTTCTCCTGTACATAGCGTAAATAAAGCTCCTGTGTTTTTCTCAAGAACTGTGTCGTCCTTTCAAGAAAGTTGGAAGTCGCGCTGGATCCGTTACAATTCTTTTGAGAACGGAATCAGATCAAAAGCAAGGTTAGAAAAAGTCGACCGGCAAAGCTAACAAAGCGTGATCGGAGATTTAACTGTTAAAAAAATTATGAAAAATACACATTTGAGTGCTGTAAAAGTTTCCGCAGAATTTGATGAAAAATTTCGCGCTTAATTTTCTCCTAAAATTGTTCGCCAAGTTCTCTGATTAGCTGGATCAAATGGGACCGCAGAAATTTTCTCGTTCTTGCGAAAAACAGAAAGCTTACGCTTTCCGCTGCAAAATCAATGATAAATAAGCTGAAAATGATTTGGAATAACGCCTTACTTACAGATGAAAATGAATTGAACATTTTAGGTTAAATTGTTGTAAATGTAAATAGAAGAAAAAAGAGGAATTAACTTAGTTGGATCAGTTAATCAGTACGGTGAAGGTGTTCTTGTGTGAGGGTGCATATCAGCATCAGGACTTATTAGTTTGGAATTTTTTGATGAAATAGTGAATCATGCTGTTCATTTGAATATGTTGAAAAACAATTTTTAACTATTAGCCCAAAATTTGGCTATCGGGAACAACTTTGTATTTTATACAGATAAAGATGAGAAGCACACGGTTTTCAACGTTTGCTTCTGGTGCCTCAAAAATTGTCCTTAATCTTAGAAATATTTCCTCAATACCCAGGTTTAAACTTAATCTAGAAAAATGAGAGACGTCTGGTGGCTAGATTACGAAAATACGGCATTGAAACGAAAAGCGAACAAGAAACAGTAAGACTCGAAGTGTGGTTGAACACTTACTCGGAAATTGCACAAAAAAAGAAAGGAAGAACAATGAAATCTATTTCCAGACGTTTAAAAGGTGTTGTTGGTATACTGCTCGAACTTAGTAAAAAGTTAGATTATTTTTCTAACATATTGATATTTTTTCAAAGAGTACGAAAACTTTTGTGAGATAAAGTTTCTGGCACTTTTTGATTATTGATTTCTTAAAAATCAAGTTTTATTATGTTATTAAAAAATTTCATGCAGTTTTGTTGAAAATAGATCATATAATTAAATACCTATTCCAAAATATTACTTTTAACCAATAGATAGGGGCGTATTTCATTGAAAATCGTAAGAGTACGAACACTTTTGGGAGTCACTGTGTTGTAAGGAAAGGTTGGCTTACCTTTTCTTATCTCGATAGGCAGCGGTGTGATAGTTGAGTTTTCTGAACGCATGAAGAACAGTCAATAGACGCGTAGACGAACAACACGTAAAGATTTAATTAGGAATGACTAAAACTAAAAATGAACACATATTATAAAATATATTCCATACGGCACAAAACAGATACACACATAGGCGTCGGAAGCGGGGGAGCTGGGGGAGCTGGAGCTCCCTCTATAATATTTCAGACAGGCTCAGCTCCCCCGGAAAAATTCTAACCGTATAGCTTTTTGCAGTACACTGTCTATCTCAAACCTGATTTCAAAAATGAGATCTACCTTTTTTAGGAATTTCCACATGATAACCAACAAAGAAAGGGGAGAGATGGAGTGGTCAGTACATTTGTGTTTCCCTCTTTTCAAACCTCTCGATTCCCGGAAGAAAAAGAAAAGTATTAAAGATAATTTATCTTCATAGGGGTGTTTTCCGCCCTCTCCACTTTGAGCTCGTTTTTCGCAAGTGTATTACACATTACACTGTAGCTCAGTTTAATGTTCTTAGTTTTGCATGCTATTTGTATCTCACACTTCCACTATAAAGATAATCGCAAGCCAGTTTTGTATTTAAATATGAAGCTGCTCCAGACACGTATCAAAAAGAAGGTTTCTAAGGTAAACAACATCTGACCTTCCGGACGCTATCTAAAGAATCTCCGGCGAATCCTTTTAAATTCGTTGATTAAAACAAACTTGCAAAATATGAAACGAAAGTTAAATTAAAATACTGAGTGGTCATATAATATTTTTGTTTATAGTAATCATCAAAAAAAAAAAAAAGAAAGAAAGAAAGAAAAGGAAAGAAAGGAAAAAAAAAACAATGCAGAGGAAGAAAAGAAAAAAAGTCCAATTTACAAACAAATTTATTTAGCATTTTTATCCATCGTTTCTTTCTATTTTTTATTTTTTTCATTTCTTCATAAAAAGTTCAGCCCCGATCAAAGAAAATTCTTTAGCGAATTCTCAAAAGTTTAGCAATGTAGTTATAGAACAAAAAATAGTTCTAAACTAATTTTGAGGGATTATGATCGTATGTTTCGTGTGTTAAATTCCACGTTTCGATCAAAAGATACGATCAGATTGTGAAAATATCATTATTCGATGGTCTATCGAAACCAAAAGTGATCTTCTGTCAGGGGACATAGACTAAAAGCCTGATATACAGTGGCTCCCAAAAGTGTTCGTACACCTACGACTTTCAGCGAAATTGGCCCCTATCCATTGGTTAAAATTAAGATTTCGGAATAGGTATTTAATTATAAGATCTATGGTCCATTTTCAATAAAACTACAATCTAGCACTTTACTATGGAATGGTATAAATTATCTTATTTTGAGACATTTTAAACCAATTTACCGCTACCGTGAGGAAAAAAAAAAACAAATTTCGAATGGTGTTTGCTGTTTTTTACGAATACCAGCCATTTTAAAGTAATAAGCACAATATTAAGGTATAAATAAACAAAAAATTAAAGCCAAATGACTTTTAAGGGTCAATCAACACAATCCAAAAATATTAAATAAACGGTATATGATAATTTTAATCATGAATTTATTCGAAAATATTTGAGTGTACGATGACTTTTGTTTCGTGTTATTTCTCTGTCTCTTCGTTTTTTGACCCGTTTCAAAATTAAGATCCGTCAATATTTTGAAAAAAACTACTGGGTTGTATTTAGAATGACATAGGAATGATGTGAAAAAATATTGGCTTTCAATTCGAATTCAGTTTCGCGTTATTTTGGTTTTACTAAAAAATTTCAAAGTGTACGAACACTTTTGGGAGCCACTGTACGTATTCTTCGAACAAATTTTTAAAATTCTATAAAAGTTATATTTATTATTTTTGAATTGAAAATATTGTCAGAAGAAACAACCTAAATCAGTAACATACCCAGAAATTACTTTTGCGGATACATATCATTGCTGTGATAAAAAAAAAAAAATAAAAAAAAATCCAGAACTATCCCACGGTAGAAACTAAAAAATAAAAAAAACTTTTTATCCATTATTTTGTTATATTTAAACCGTGAGGGATTGATTTTTTCATGAAGTTAGAAATTTGCAAAGATAAATATAATTTAAAGAATTCTAAGGTACTACAACACAGAAACAAAAATTCTCACTAATCAAAATCGGTAGTGAAATCTCCATTAGAATATTTATGTTAAAAAAAAAAGAAAAAAACTTTAATAATTGTAAACACTTACGATGTTAAAAACTGCGAGTTTATTGAAAACAAAATTTTTTTTGAACATTTAGACTTTATGAAGTCACATTTCCTCTTCTTTTTTTGTTTTCTCAAAATTAAGGTTTTTTTTTTTTTTTTTTTTTTTTGTCACAGATATGTTTTTATGCTAAAAAATGCATGTGGAAGAGAGCACTTGAACACCCATTTAAAATGTTTGAGGTTCTGGGAAACTTTTCATATGCATTTTCACGATTAAAAATGCTCCTTTTCACTTATTATTGTTAGAAAAAAGCACCAACAATATTTCATAGTTTCTCTGAAGTACTTTTACTAACTTTTATCTGAACTATACAACGAACGTTTTATTTAAACACATTTCAGGCGCTCTGTTTCTCTTCTCCTCTGTTTCTAGTTCTCATAAAAGAAAGTCTTCTAAATGCTACGCCGCAGAAGCCCTCCCCTAACTCCTAAATTATTAAAAAGCGTTGCAATGTTCGTTTTTTGAGAGCGATTTCCTGAAAATTCGCGGAAGAGAACCCATGACTGAACACCTTGCCCTCCACAATATGATAGATTATATAATATTCCGTTCAATTTCAAAACACTGCTATGCCTCTAACATTAATAAATATGATCTATCTCGAATAATTTTCGGAGAGCGACACCCGAAACTCCTCTCTGATATCAAAAAAGAAGGATGAAAATTCAGTTTTTAAAACTACAATTTCTAAAACTTTAAGGGGAAGGAATCTTTTCCAATAACCTCATTGGGAAACGCTCTCTAAGACTTCAATTTCTAAAAAATTCCAGAGAGCCCTAGAACCTCCCACTTTCACTGACATCATTAAAGACTGTCTTCAATTGCGTTTTTGGAACTTCAATTTTGAAATATTGGGAAAGAGATGTAAATCGATCGAGGACAATCCTTGAGTCATATCATTTTCCCCAATGTCATAAATATGGTCTGAATTCGCGCTTTAAAGACATAAATTCCAAAAAATTTCCAGGGAGGGCATTCGAACATTTTCTCTCCTTAACATTACCAAAGACCGTCTAAACTACGTTTTTAGAACTAAGATTTCGGAAATTTTCCGGGGCTGAAGCCCCAAGACCCCCCTATTGATATGAGCTCATCTTTGAGAACTGACCGACCCCCTTCCAAAAAAACCAGAAGTTTTATCACCTCATTCTCTATATACTATTGAGGCGGTGAGAAGCAAGAGGATGTAAGTAGCAAAATTAAAAATTTGGAGATAACCAGTACAAATAGTAGAGGAACCTTTCCTCTGTCTTGGGGGTGAGAGATAATACTAGTAGCGCTGGTTGGTGCTGCTGTACAGCATGATTTAGAAAAAATATTAATGAAGGCTTACCTGAGACGTTATCTTTAAACGTGTTTAACTCAAAACTTGAAGATATCCACTTACATCCCTTTGTTTCTCACTGCCTCAATTTATATATTAGATATGATTGAAAACATTACTGGGAAAGGGAGAGGAAGACGAAAGGATCGACAATCATTTCAAATAAGAAAATTTTTTCAAGTGTTCCCCTCCCCCTTTCCCCGCCAAAAAAAAAAAAAAAAAAATCTGGTGGCGCTACTGCTTCTGTCTCTTGAATCCCTATCATAAGCCCCAGCTCCCTCTACGTTTATATACTTCCTACGCCTCTGGATACACAAACATTATATCAAGAGAACAAAGAAAGAAACTATTGAAGGGGGAAGAAGGGAATTGCGGGAAGGATAAGTATGACGTCAGAGCGGCCTTGGCGTTTCGAGATTGTATCGCTGTGCAGAAATGATTTACCTATTTGAATATATGATTAGAGTACAATACACTGTTTAGGAATTTCATTCGGAAAATTGAAAAGTAACCCCATCTGAATGGCATAAAATCGGGGTGCCACTGCAGGCATTACACTTAACAGACTGGTACTTAATAATCATTGTTTTTTGCCTTTTTGAGGACGATTCCGTTTGATGTTGATAGTGACACCTGGAGATGGATCCCAGTAAGCAAAATATCTTGCCTCAGTATTGCATAAAGGTTGACATGCAAGAAAAATCATCTTGCATTAATACTGCCTCAATGTTGTTATGTTACTCCCTTTATGCTGTCAGCAGGCTGCCACAATATTGACTGACAAGGTGTATGCAGCATAATATCAGGAAAATATCAAGGTAGGCTGCTTTTGTAACATTGCATACGTATTGATATGACAGGATAATATCAAGATGTTGTCATGACAGCATGAAATCAAGGTCTAGGCAAGATGATCTTGCTTTTGTAATCTTGCATACGTATTGATATGACAGGATAATATCAAGATGTTGTCATGACAGCATGAAATCAAGGTCTAGGCAAGATGATCTTGCTTTTGTAATATTGCATACGTATTGGTATGACAGGAAAATATCAGGATACATTGACATGACAGTATGAAATCAGCACGTTTGCAAGGTGTTTTATCCATTTATTTATTTGTATTATTTTCACTTCAAACTCGAGAATTAAATTTCATTCTTTAATTATTTCTGTTATTCTTCAAGATAGTTTTCTAGTCTGAGAATATTTTCTTAAAGCTGACATCTGATCGGAAATTCATATAAAGATATTAATAGTACTCGCAATTTAATTTAAAAAAATGAAAGTTTCTTCGTTTTGCGTAATACTTGACTTATTTTTTAAATTCTTGCTTCAAATTGTATTATAAAGACATAAAATGCCTATTTAGAAATAATTGCGGAAGTTTTTATAGCACATTTAAGAGTAAAGGTAGCAAAATAATAAATAAATACAATAAAGTACACTTTCAAATGGATGTCAGCATTGAAAATATCCCATGGACAAAACATATGAATTTATCTCAAAGAATAACATAAATAACCATTGAATAAAATTAATCTTACTCGTGAGATTGAAGTGATAATACGAAATTCTGGACTTCATGTCCTTTGTTATTTTCGGCCATTTCTAACATTGATCGCACATCGTCTGCGATATGACTTGTTTAGTACTATATTAATAAACAAATGCAAATATCAGTTATTCATAAGTTATTCCTAAAACAATACTATTCCACACTAATAACTAAGCAACCAACTTAACGAAGCCTAAAAAATGCAAAGCCACGTGCAACTCCTCTGAACCGACTGAATCAATGTGCCAGCAGTGCGAGGGACGCTGGGTAGAAAGAACTGTGCGCATGCGCAAGTATCAACGAAGGTCCACCTGCTCTATTGTGTACTAATTACCTTGACGGCGACAGCATGAAATCAATATCATCTTGACGGCATCAACATGTATGTAATGTTGTTATTTTAAGGTAATATCAATATTGATATTTTAAGATGAATGCAATGTTGCATACGTGTTGTTATAGTAATATTGCTTTTTAATCTTTATGCAAGCTTTATGCAGTATGAAACACGTCAATATTGACGCCGTCAGTATAATATCAAGATCTGTCAAGGTTGATGCAAGAAATTTTGCTAGTAGGGATGGTGATTCAGTAGATAAAAATTGCTCACGTTCATTTGATGTAGAAGGTTTGCTACATTTTTCCGTTTAAAGCCACCTCTCCATAGTTGTAATCGAATGTGTAAAACAAGTACAGTCGATATATCGAACTTCCACGTATCGAAATTTTCCATATATCGAAATCCCAGCAAATTTCCACGTTCATTGCATAGGATATTTGTTTCTATATATCGAAAAAATCTCTATATATCGAAATTTTTCTCGAGACATTCGTAGATTTTTTTTCCACTTTAGACTGTTTGTCTCATGAAAAATGAAGGTTAGGGTAGAAAATTATGTTCACTAAAGGTTGCTATGAAACTCACAAGAAATCTGGGGTTGAGGGGTGTGAAGATAGGTCGTTGTTTCGTTCTGGAGTTCTTAAATTCCGTCAAGTTCATTTCAAATCTTAGTTGTAACCAGTAATACTGTAAAATCAGTTTCAAGTAATCCTTTTTGTCTGTTGATTATCATTCCTAGTCTTTTTAGCTTCAGTAAAAATCATTCACGTTAAGTAGATTGTTTTTTTACTTTTCTCTCGATTACATTGTCAACAAGGAAATACCCTTATGCTGCGGATCAAGTAGAATTGCCGAAGAATGAAGGTGTATGAAGGCGCATTTCTGTTAATTTTTTAATTCTTAACTTTCGTTTCATCGGATGCTCGAATAAATAAGAAATTAGGTTTCATACAAGAAAATTAGCTTTAATTTTATTTTAATAATTTAAGAAATTTTAGTGATAAAAGCAGATTGTTTCTATATATCGAATTTTTTCCGGCAATTTGCTACTTCGATATATTGGTCATTTTCCCTAAACAGCGCAATTTGGACAGGGCAAGGAATGGCATTCACTGTGCCAGGGGAATGACACTTAGAGGAAATAATGCGTTTTACTGACGATATTATAATTTATGCGGGAAAAGGAAACACTACTTTTATGAAATTGAAAAAGATCCAATGTCGTGGTGTCCAAAAAGTAGTTATTGTGGTTATTTGTTTCCTTTACATTTTACAGGGGAAGGACGACAGGGGAATGACAAAAATTAAAGTTAACTTATATATTGTCATAACTGCAAACAACAAATATCAATGTCACTTAAAGTAAGGGGGGGGGAAACTCTAAACAAACAAGAGTCAATCATTCATTGAGCGATTATTACAAAATTAAATGAATTATCAAAGACAGGGTAATGACAGTCATTAAAAATACTTATCAAAATTTAACTTGATATCACCCGAATATACTCGACACCGTATATTTATTCAAAAAGAACTAATTAAGATTATTTCTATGGTGAGACCAGAATTCAAAGATTAAATTATGAGTTAATACAACTATTACCAGGTGTGAGAAACATTCATTCCATTCCTCGACAGGGGAATGACAAAAAAATCAAAGGACATTTTTTACTATTTTTTTTTAAAATAATGCAAACCTTGAAGATTTTTTTTTCTATTTTACAACATTGCATAACACTTCTTAAGAGGTTAAACAACATTTTCTGTACAAATATGCATGGCTTCCTGAATCTTTAGAGCTGATTTTGCTTTAAGGTGGAGGTAGGGACACACAGGGGAATGACATTTATCATGTCAAAAAATTATTTAAATGTATAATAATAATGGAGTGTTTGGTTTAACTTATTTTACAAACATAAAAATATGTTGTTAAAGCATTCTAGCGTCAGTTTTATTTCTATACTAGTTAGTTTGTTATTTTTGGAGCAAGGACAAGAATTTAGCAGTTTAGAGAATGACCCATATGGAGGTCCGAATGTATAATAACCAAAATAGGAGCGCTCTTCGGGTCAAGGAAATCAAAAGATGACATGAAATTATCTTAATTTTGTCGCTACTTTTCCCAACAGGGGAAGCTTATTTTATTTGTCTTTTTTTCTGGTCATCTTGAGCTTCTTTTTTCGTTGTTCCATTGGGAAGTGACGTCAAAGTATCCGTCGTTCTGCTGACTTACGATTTGCTTTTGAAATGACACTTTAATTTTTAGACTCCTCCCCTTTTTTTTCCTGTAACGTAACGCTCTTTCGGTCAAATTTGAGATGCCGCAAACACATTTAAGAAACCTCGCTTCGGTAAGGTACTTTGAAGCCACGTGTTGAATAGTTCTTTCCCTTTCTACCCCAAATTTAACCTTTGACCAGCAAAGAGGTCTTCTAAATTTCTTAGCATCCTTTGGCCAGGGTGTTCTTGCCAGCTGCAAAAAGTGGTCTGGTGTCTCATTTTGTTTGGGTAACATTGGGGTCGACATAAATTGAATCGAATGGGTGATACAAACACTGCAAAACTCGAAACAGAACGCCGAGAAACGAGATAAGAAAGAAGGCAGCCGAAAAGTTGTTTCCCCCCAAATAGCAACAAATACGCTGGAATCCCTTCCAAGCTGGGGACAGTTTTCAATATGAGACCGGACATACGATACTTTTTGTGAGTTAAGGCATGGTTAAGGGATCCCCCTGTTAATTTATTACTCTGTGAATGGTTGACATTGCACTCGGAAGAAAGTGTCATCTTTCTTGCATCTTCCACTGAAGCTATGCGCAGAGCAATGGTTTGTCATTGCATTTCACTTTCCCTTCACTATACACAAGTCGCCTATTTTCTTATTATTTACAATTCTTTTTTTCCCCTTCTTTTTATCGATGTTCATTTCGTTTTCTTTGATATGAATTAAACATGGTGAATTCTGTATTATGCAACTGTTTAAAGTTGTTTTTTTTTTGTCAAAACAATAATGATTTCCCCCCAAATAATGAATTTCATCTTGACAATTATCGAGGGGGTCCGACTTTCAAATATTGAGGGTGTCCGGTTCTCTAATATTGGGGGGGGGGGGGGGTCCCGACCCCTTGGACCCCCCGGCCGCGACGCCCATGCATGAGTGTGTGGGTAGTTGTGTGTATGTGTGTGAAGGTGTATGTATGTGTGTGTAGGTGTATATATGTATATGTGTGTAGGTGCGTGTATGTATGCGTGTAAGTGTAGGATATTGACGAAACCTGGAGACGGTTTTCGCTAGAGGTGCAGCATCGTGAGCTGCCGGTCGACGGTGGTGCTGGCGGGAAAATAAAATGATAGGAACGCCAAAAACAGTCAAGTGAGAACAATAAGCAATCGTGATTGCTCAAAAAAAAAAAAAAGTTTCGTATGCATGGGTTTAACTTACTTGTAAAGAATCACTAATGTATTCGCTCTGAATACGTAGCTCGAATCAGGAAGTAGTCGGCATTAGAGACAGCATTTATTGAAAGACTAGCACTGTAAAACATAAAGACTATTTACAAACTTGAAATGAAGCAACATAAATTCTCAAAACCTTCTCAGAGGTGTTAATATCATAATCACATCACCTTTTAAAATGGGAAATGTAGCTCAAAACTCTGAATGAATTATCTCCGCTCGCTCAACATTGGAATTCTATGAAAAAACTATTCTATTCTATTCAAGAGTCACAACTGATTACAACTGTATTTATGTCGAGGACTGCATACTAGTGCCTTGCCTCCATTATTTTATATACCGATAGATGGCAGCACCATCACCGGATCGAACAGTTAATGAGAATTTAGAACTAGTCCAAGAGCTAATAGCTACCTGGTACTAGCACCCCCAGAGGTATCGTTTCACTTGGAGGACATTGAGACCACGAGCCTATTTAACGTCGCCCAGTCCCCTTTAATGACGACGGTGGGTCTTCGACCAGCGGGGATCGAACCCGAGCCCCTCCGGCCCCGAGTCCAATGCCCTACCGATCAGGCTACCACGGCCCCAACTATGAAAAAAGAAAATTAAAACTCTCCGCCGTTGCCAAACGGCGGTAGCAAAACTTTCGGCGGCTTAAAAGGGAGGTGTCAAAAGATGGAGGCGTACCTCAACATTACTAATCCGATTTCTAAAGCGAAGAGCGTGATTTCACCCGAATATCGGACAAGGCGCTAGGAACTGTTTCCTTCGCTTGACCGCAGCTCATTTCTCCATTGCCAACTAAGCTTGGTGTCGAGTCGAGTCAGGGCCCGACTCACTAAATGTGAGGCCCACAATGCCCCCCCCCCTCCCTATTCTATCACATTAAATCAATGCAAAATAATGTTTAACACTATTTTAGAGGTATGTTTTCAATCAGTGGCGCACACAGGAATTTTTCAAGGGGAGGGTCGAAGGTCAAAAGCCTCATTCTCGTATCATACCCCAATACGCCGTCAAGCAGATTGACTTCATTTTATCGATTCCCGAGAAGGAAAAACAGTAAAAAATAAACTACTGAATAAATAATTAGCATTATTTAATAAACTATACTCAAATAAATAACCAAAAAGCAAAATAATTTACGCTTTTACTTTTTCCATAGTTAAAAAATGGATTCAAGTTCATAGGATCTCATTTTAATCTATAATTACAAAACTAAAGACATAGTTATTACGTTGTATTCATTTATAACCACCATTCTGCTTCTTATAGGCAATTCGTTATAGGAATAGTGCGCAACATTAAAAAAAATCTTTTAACATGAGGATTTTATTTTTTCACATATTACAACTGAAAGTATTGTTACCTATGTTTGAAATTATTCTATGTACAAAATAAATAGAATCATAATCAATCGGGGGAAAAAAGCAGGCCCCATGGGAGGGGTCCGGACCCCCCCACCCCCCTTGCGTGCGCCACTGTTTTCAATCAATAAATCATTTATTTTCACAAAAATGCATGCTTTTTTAATGTTATGTATAAGTTTTTAAAAAATCGGGGCCCCAGGCGGCCTGTGCGGTAATCAGGCCCTGTTATACAGCATGATTTCGAAAAACTTTTCAATGAAAGCCTGCCCGAGGCCTTCATTTTAAACGCGTTTTACTCAAAACTGAAAATGTCCATTCGCTTCTCACTGTCTCCATTGTGCGCACATCACTTACTGCATACATAATTTTTACTTCCTTTTACAAAAAAGGAAGTATTGTATTCGCGAAAAAATGTTCACTCAAAAATAGACCTAAATTTCCATTTTACTCACAACCGAATGAAAATGGAGTTTTTTTTTTTTTTGACTCGACCACACGTGGATAAGTGCCTAAGAACGTATAGACACGCGAAATATCCTTAATGATGATTTCCGAGTCAATTACAGCGAATTTTCTCGGGACGTCCGTATGTGGGTATGTATGTGCGGATGTGTGTATGTGTGTATGTATCTCGCATAATTCAAAAACGGAATGTCCTAGAAAGTTGAAATTTGGTACGTAGACTCCTAGTGAGGTCTAGTTGTGCACCTTCTCTTTTGGTTGCATTCGGATGTTCCTAAGGGGGTCTTTTGCCCCTTTTTAGGGGGAAATCGTTGTTAATTTCGATGTAAACTCAAGTGGTGATATAATTTGTCGGACACTTGGCGATGTATCGCCAGTCTTTTGGTCGCCAAGTGTTGTTGTCGCCAGCTTGGCGACAAAAATTTGGCGATTTTTTTTTTTTTCTTTAAATCTGATTTCAATTTGGCCACTGTTGGTGATATTTCGAGAGTAAACCATTGAATCCCATTAAAATTGCCAGTAACGGGGAAATGACATTAAATTGGAGTAAAAGGAAGTGATGTGATGCACACATCAGCTCGTTTAATTATTGTTTCACGTATTAAAATGTTACTTTTGAAGCGTTGCGATTGATTGCTTTTCTTCCCGTATGGTATTTGTGAATAAAAACCCCAAAAGATTGGCTTGAACTGTCTGCAAAGCTAAAGCTGTCACTTCTTAAAACATGGAATAGCTGCGATAGAACTTGAAAAATTTCGAGAACGGAAAAAAGAACGGAAAAAAAAATAATTATACAGTATTGTTACTCGTTATATCGCGCTTTTCGGGGGACAAAGAAAAAGAGCGATCTATCCGAAAGCGCGATATATCGCAGGTCATTAAAAATAGTTATGATTCCAGTATACAAGTAAATTAGAATTCGTTCTTCTTGACATGATTTTCTAATGGTTTCGATGTACTATCACACCTATTGAAATTTAAACAAGATTGAAATTTAAGAACATTTCACCATTAGAAAGTTAAAAACATGAAACGGCGAATGAAGACGATCTTTCTGAGATAAGAGTGGGCATCCCAATATCCTCTTATTCCCAGTAGACTTTCTAATATGTTTGACTTCATGAACTTGCTGTACAAAGGATGTGAAAAGTAAAAGTAACCACATTGTTTACAGAAAACTCTTTTGCCCGTCCAGATCATTCTTTCTTTCTATAATGCAAATCCCGGTTTGTGCAACCTTTTCTGTACTAAAAGAAGGCCGTATGTTCTCTTCTACATGGGGCTAGTATCACGCTTGATGTCTCTCACTCATTGTAAAGGGCCTGCATCAATACAAAAGAAGATGTCAAGTAGTTTACAGACTATCTTAAACGGAAATATACTGCGCGGGGATGTACATTTGGATGACAGGAATGGCTGCTGCTTTTCCCGCGAATTCAGAAGAATTGCTTCCTTTTGTGTTCATTGACAAAATAGAGAAGAGACCTTCTCTGTGCAATACCGTATGTTTTAAGAAATGGTTTCAAACTTAAAGCAAAGTTTTTTTCCTTATTTTAGGCTTTAATATTTCGGGAGCGATATATCCGAATGAGCGATATAACGAGACGCGATATATTAAGGGGCTACTGTAATAAATCATTCAAGATTGTAATTCCTCGATTGAAAATGCTTTTGTTCTTCAGAAATTCCTTTTTTTTTTTGAAATTTCATTCTTATTTTGTCACAAGACCAAATCTTATACAAGACCAAATCTTGAGTCTTGTTCGTTTTTCATTCTATGGAACCTGGAACGAGTATCGAACTCTTAAAGGTAGCAGAACAGCACTGTTAACCGAGGATGCGGCGAATACCGTAAATCGGTTTACGCCTCAAACAAAATATTGTGGCAGTGAAACACGGATGGGGAGGTAGGACGGGATGAGCTCGTTTTGCCAAAAAAAAAAAGAATGAACGCGACTTTTGCATTCATCGAGGAATTTGAATTCAGTGGTGAAGGTCTAATTTTTAAGCAACTTTACCGGGGGGGGGGGGCTTTCGAAGTGTACGCAACCGAAATATAGTATAGTAGTGGTAACCGCACGGCTTTGCCCGTAGTAGAAAATTAAAAGGCCATTTATTTCTCATGTATATTTACAAATAATGGATGGCGAATTTCTCGCCAATTGGCTATGTTTATTTGCTTGTCCATGTTACGGTCTCACGTTATGATTATTTGGTAGTTTACTTTTCCACGTTGTGATAATTTGCTCGGTAAAATTTTCTTAAAATTAGAATAGAAAAAGAAAAAAAACCGAATTTTTGAAAAATCGCTTCGAGATGCACACCCCCAATGCTACAAACCAACTTTGTGGGAAATTTCATGAAAATTGGCCGAACGGTTCAGGCGCTATGCGCATCACAGAGATCCGGACAGACAAAGAGACTTTCAGCTTTATTACTAGTGGTACCCGCACGGCTTTGCCCGTAATAGAAAAATTGAAAGGTCTTTTGGTTTGCCTGTATATTTACAAATAATGTATGATGAATTTCCTCGCCAATTGGCTTGTACCCATGTTACGGTTCCACGTTATAATTTCGTATCTCGCCAATTGGCTTGTGCCCATGTAAGGTTCCACGTTATGATAATTTCGTAATTTAGTCGTTCATCTTGTGAAAATTTTGTTCTTAAAATTCGAATAGAAAAAGAAGCACATCGAATTTTCGAAAAATCGCTTCGAGGTGCACACCCCCACGCTACAAACTAACTTTGCTGCCAAATTTCATGAAAATCGGCCGAACGGTCTAGGCGCTATGCGCGTCACAGAGATCCTGACAAACATCTGGACAGACAAAGGGACATTCAGCTTTATTATTAGTAAAGATAAAGATAACATTATATTTTAAGATTTAAAAAAAAAAAAACACCACTGTTGGTGAAAATTGCAACAGCATGAAGAAAGCATCATAGTTGAATGTAATTTAATACACAGTTGAGTGGTAATGGTACAAATAAATGATTACATTTTCAAACCAAACAAACAGTAGTATTTTGTATTCTGGTATCTGTAGTATTTTGTATTTCTGAAAACCTGTGTATCTCGAATTTCGACTAAAGTGTCTTTCTTGAATTCGATCCGCAACGATCTTTATTAACTGGAGTTTGGAGACAAAAAGCATTTTTCTTAATATTAGCAGTCACATAATCCTCCAGAATTAAAACTTTATGTACAAGAAGCAAGTTTTCCAGCAATTATATCCATTCTGAAACTGAGAGGAAGGGGACATTGTTGATTAGTAAAATTGCTTCCAAAGTTTTACTTTCGAGTCAGTGCTCCAATTACTTATTTTTAGAACTTTTTTCAAAACCTCCTTATCTCGAATTTTTCTTCTCTCCCGTAAAATTCGAGATAGACAGGTTCGACTACAGTTTTCTTTTTTGTTAAACGAGTGAGTTTGTGACAGACAAAAAAAAAAAAAAAAAAAAAAAAACAGTATTTTCAAATGTATCAAGTATTTTAATAACAAGAAGAAAATTTCGGCAAAAAAAGCATGGAAACATAATAAAGGGAAGACTAATGTAAAAACTTCATAGTTGAGGCCGAGACAATGCCATACACCTAGCATGGGCTCGAATGCCAAACATCTTATAGACTCACACCCGGTTGGTTTTTTGGTTTCACCCCCCCCCCCCCCGGCAGAAACGCAAAAAAATTAAAAAAAAAAAGAAAAATGAATTTGAATTTTGACATCTTGAATTCAAATTATGTTTTTCGCAATCACGAGTGTGTGTGTGTGTAGGCATGTGTGTTTGTGTGTGAGGGTATGTGTGTTTGTGTGTAGGTGTGTGTGTGTGTAGGCATATGTGTTTGTGTCTGTGTGCAGGCATGAATGTGTGGGTAGTCGTGTGTATGCGTATGTGTTTGTGTATGTGTGTAGGTGTATGTGTGTGTTGTGTGTTTGTGTGTAGTTGTGTATGTGTTTGTGTGTGCATGTGTGTGTGTAGTTGTGTATATGTATGTGTGTATGTGTTTGTGTGTGTGTGTAGTTGTGTATGTATGCGCATGTGTGTAGGACATGGATGCAACCTGGAGATGGTTTTCGCTGTAGGAGCAGCATCGTGAGGAGCGGGTCGACGGTGATGCTGCAGAGGGTGGTGGCGGAAAAATAAAATGATAGCACGCCAAAAACAGTCAAATGAAAGCAATAAGCAATCGTGATTGCTCAAAAAAAAAATGTTTTAGTATTCTTTGTAAACATGAAAACAATAAATTCATTAATTTTCCGAAACAACTACTTTTGTGTTATGACGGAATTTTAAGTGGGCTAGAGCAAAATAAACTGGCCCCTTAATCATTTGAAACATCTCTCAAAGGGGGACAACACAGAGAAAGATAATGGGATTCCGCTTTTTGGTATAAAAAGTATTATTACTGGATCTAAGTATTGGAAGTATGAACCTAATCCTGGACATAGTATTTTCTCAGTATTGTATCCCCCCCCTCCCCTTTAGCAACGCCACCGCTAAACACTTTCAGTAAGTTTGCGAAAAAGCCCAATCAGTTCAAAAACGAAAATATTTATAAAAGTAGATCAGTGATGCATGTGCTCACTATATAGCTTAGTTTGATCCCCCCCCAAAAAATGTTTTATAACTTTTACATAAGATCTTTCGTGTGCGCATGCTCCTTAAATCTCCTGCCAAATCTAAGGCATATGCAAAAACGAAAGATCTTATGTAAAAGCTATAAAACATTTTTTTTAAGGTCAAACTAAGCTATATATAGACAATTTATGGCTGTTGCATTTTTTTTTAAATACAAAAAAAAAAAATAATTTTATTATTTTCTGAAAAATTTAATTTTTAACATTTTTTCAAACTTCCAGCCTCATTAGCGAACTAAAGATGTCAACTTAGAATATTTTTTTCAATTTTTTTGTTATTTGTCCCCGGTTGAGGATAGGATCTGCCACTTTTGAGAGGGAACGCGATTCCTAAATAAAAAAATTTGGAGTAAAAAAAATATTTAAAAAAAAATAGTTCTAAAAACATGAGTTACTTCTACTAGCTATTTCGCCAAATGAGATTTTAAATGACTATATTTGCTGCTGATAAAACCACCACAAACTATTCCCTCTCTTCAATGGAGTTCTGATCATTAGAAGAAGGAAGGATACCTTTTTTCAGAGCCACATAATCAGCAGGTTTCGGAAAACAACCCGACTTCAGGAAATCAGAAAAATCTGCCACAGCTGCGGGAATAGCCATCGGCTATAAGTTCCGAGAAGCGACCCTTTCCCTTGATCTTTCCCGCCCAAATGTCCTTCGTTCGGTGTCTTCTGTCACAAAGGTTATTTAGATTTTTAGTACTCGCTCCTTGCTTCACGTCTCAAGTGCCGATATTCCTTGGCGTTCATTGCTTTCGTGGCGACTACCACTAAACAAGGCGGCCGGATATCCAAATTAAAATTAGTGTTTTTTATTAAAAGTTAGTGTATAACAATTACAGCTGGTGCCCACATGGGGGGGGGGCATGCAAGGGCGCCCACATGCAAAATTTTAAGGGGGGGGGGGGTCAAATATTTTCTCCATGGTTTTACAGGATATTTCCCCCATAGAAACCGATTTCAGTACCGATTAGAGTCATTAAAAGTTGACATTTTTAATAACTCATTCATTAATGGCTGGAGAAGAAATGGTTTTACATTTTTAATAGAAATAAGTACTAAAAGCAATGAAGTTCTCATTTAAAAGGGTGGGTTTGAGCCTCCCCCCCCCCCCCCTTGCCATTCCCGCGTATGAGCGTCATTGGGGTCGTGGCGCAGAAACCTGAAACAGTAGAACCTGTCATTAAAAGTTAGTGTTTATTATTAAAAGCTAGTGTATAACAGTTACAGGTTTGCTTATTTGGGGGGGGGGGACATTTAGGGGGTGCTCCTTCGCTCTTGGGGAGGCGTACGTGGTACCTTTCATCCCCAATCCTTGCCAATAAAATATTTTCTTGATTCTTGTGCAAAGAAGCTGTTCCTTTGTATGGCAGTACCGATAACACTTCTCCAATCGTCTTTCAAGTATTTCGATCGATTAATAGCATTCCAAATGCTTTCTTTCCATTTATAGGCCATGTGGCTTTTCTCATTACTTTCTTTGAGAAGCAACGGGCGTTTAAACCCCACACTTCGTCATATAAATAAAAAACTGATGTTGGAATGTTTCTGCGGAAACTCACTTGTAGCTAGAAACTCGTTTAACAGATCGGTTTGCGTCAAAATGACCACGTGCTGTTTACTAAAATTTGAAATGCTCAGTCTTAGACTTAGAATTAGAGATTCCTTGTCAAATAATTTTTGAAATAATGAGGCAAATGTTCGATATTCCGACATTCTCGTACTCGTAAAAACATCAACGCCCGGCATGAACTGGTGTAAAGGGACGTTAATTTCACAATTTCAAAAGCGTAAATTTAATGATTTTCAACAGTTAGACATCCCTAGTTCCCTACAGTTGGGCTCGGAAACCGGTAGCTTGCTAACCGCATGTTTATCACTTTAACGATGCTTCGGACTCTGGTGTATGGTAATACATTTTTGAAAAGTACCTGCAAGAGTGCCATTTACAGGGGCGGATTGGCTAACTTTGGCCCAGTTGGCAAAACCACATTTAAAGATTTAAAAAAGAAAAAAAAAAAGCGTATTCCACTATTAAGGGAAACTACACACGCCCTACTCCTACCATGTTCCAAAGTAAAAAGATATGTGACAGATTAGAGATATATGTGCTCTGACAATAAAAACTCTGAAAATTAAAAAAATAAATAAAATTAAATTAAAAAAACAAACGATAAAAATAAGAGAATTGCGGGGATTTCTTCCTCGGAGGAAATTTTGAAAAACAGATATAACATTTTGCATTTGGACGAGATAGTTGGAACTACAAAAATATCAGAAACAAAATAAGGCAAACAAAACTTTTTTTGAAGTTTTATACTTTTTTGCAAATAAAGGTAAATTGACAGTAAAAACTGCTTTTTGTTTGACAGCAATCGACATAAAGAAATTGAGAGGGAAGAGAAAAGACAATGGAATGTGTATTACTTGTTCGCGGTACAATTTGTTTTTGATCGCTCCTCCAGTTCAACCCACCGACACGACAATGGGCTTGTTTCTTTTAGTCAAAACTATCATACTTTTAGTCCCCGAAATTGACAGAATAAGCAAAAAAATAATAATGATAATAATTTGAACTTTGACATCTTTGAATTCAAATTATGTTTTTCGCAATCACGAGTGTGTGTGTGGGGGTAGTTGTGTGTGTGTAGGTGTGTGTGTATGTTTGTGTGTGTAGGTGTCAGTATGTATGCGTGTGTGTATGCGTAGGTGTCTGTATGTATGCGTGTGTGTATGTGTTTGTGTGTGTAGGTGTATATGTTGTTGTGTGTTTGTGTGTGTGGGGGGGGTATGTTTATGTGTGCGTATGTGTGTGTAGGTGTGTGTATGTATGCATGTGTGTGTATGTGTAGGTGTCTGTATGTATGCGTGTGTGTATGTGTTTGTGTGTGTAGGTGTATATGTTGTTGTGTGTTTGTGTGTGTGGGGGGTATGTTTATGTGTGCGTATGTGTGTGTAGGTGTGTGTATGTATGCATGTGTGTGTATGTGTAGGTGTCTGTATGTATGCGTGTGTGTATGTGTTTGTGTGTGTGGGGGGGTATGTTTATGTGTGCGTATGTGTGTGTAGGTGTGTGTATGTATGCATGTGTGTGTATGTGTAGGTGTCTGTATGTGTAGGTGTCTGTATGTATGCGTGTGTGTATGTGTTTGTGTGTGTGGGGGGGTATGTTTATGTGTGCGTATGTGTGTGTAGGTGTGTGTATGTATGCATGTGTGTGTATGTGTAGGTGTCTGTATGTATGCGTGTGTGTATGTGTTTGTGTGTGTGGGGGTATGTTTATGTGTGCGTATGTGTGTGTGTAGGTGTGTGTATGTATGCATGTGTGTGTATGCATGCAGGCAAGTGACGCAACCTGAAAACGGCTTTCGCTATAGGAGCAGCATCGTGAGGAGCCGGTCGACGGTGATGCTGCGGAGGGTGCTGGCGGGAAAATAAAATGATAGGAATCCAAAACAGTCAAGTGAGAACAATGACAATCATGATTGCTCAAAAAAAAAAAAAAAAAAAAATGGAGCGAGGGAAAAGCTTTCATTTTTCCAACGCCTAACCCTGAGTTAATTTTTTAAAATGTCCGATTTTGAAAATAAGGCGTGGTCTTTATGACGTCACCAGTGATGTACTTTGGCGCATCTGTCTACCGCGTTTCCACGCGATGATAATCAAGAAGCGAATCAAATATTGGGCTCTACGCTTGCTATCAACCCTATCGTTGCCAATACACGTGAGTAAAGAAACGAATTAAATAGTGTGCTCAGTGAATGGAAACAGTGAATGGCAGTTCATCATTTGTGATGTCATCGGCAGAAGCATAAACATCGAGTCTGCGCACCGATTAAAGTATTTTTTTTTTCTAAATGTTAAACGTAGTCAAATTATTTAAAAAAGTGGTCAAATCCTATGTTTTTAAGCATGTTTTCCTGACAAAAATACTTTTAAGATTTCGGAAACGACCCCATTAATTAAATATGAAATAATGAAAAGTAAAAATTGCTTTGAAAGAAATGGCGTACAGATTTAGAAAATAGGTAACCAAAGAGTGATTAACTGCTTATTTGAACAGTTCGCAATTTATGCACTTGATAATAAATAAAATTGAAACACACTTTGCTTAGGAGTTTCAAAGACTTATCTATATAATTCTTTTCAAGTGAACAATTGAAGTTATTAAAGACACTTCATTTGGGGCTGCTGTTGATCAGTTCTTGATTTAGAAGGGGTGACCCCCCTAAGAGCAAGGGCGCACCCCCTCAATATCGCGGAGACCCCCCTCCAAGTAAGACCAACCTCAAAAAGTGAAAAATACCCCTCAAAACAACCCCCCTAAAAATGTCAATGGCGCAGTCTGCGCCATGACCCCCCCTAGGTGGGCACCCCTGGCGTTTAGTGAAAACCAATGGGAGCAGTGCACCCCCAGAAATATAAGTATACATTATTATAAGTATATTTGAGGTTATTTTATTTATGATTATATTTGTGAAAATGAGTTGAACCATACGGGAATTTGAACCATTTAGTGAAGACCTGCGATGTGAGTCTGACTAGATGCAAAATACGATGCTTCCCCAGTTTTGCCGAAAAATAAGTGACAAAATTGTAAAAAAAATAATAATATGAATTTTTGGCATCTTGAATTCAAATTATGTTTTTCGCAATCACGAGCGTGTGTGTGTATGTATGTGCATGTGTGTTTGTGTAGGCGCATGTGTGTGGGTGCGTGCGTGTGTGTGTGTATGTAAGCATGTGTGTGCATGTTGTGTATGCAGTGCTGTGTGTGTACGCGCGCGTGTGTAGGCGTTTGTGTGTGTGTAGGAGTGTGTGTATATGTGTGAGTTTGTATGCGCGTGTGTGTATGCGTGTGTGTGTAAGATATGGACGCAACCTGGAGACGGTCTTCGCTAGAGGAGCAGCATCGTGAGGAGCCGGTCGACGGTGGTGCTGCAGAGGGTGCTGGTGGGAAAATAAAATGAAAGCGCGCCAAAACATCAAGTGAGAACAATAAACAATCGTGATTGCTCAAAAAAAAAAAACCTAGAAAAAAAGATTGATTTTTGATGATTTTTGAAATATTTTACGGGGTAAATACCCTCTTTCGGGGTTATACCCTCCGGGTTCTGGGGCCCCTGTACAATTAACAAGTCCGTGCCCCTAGACAGTAGCCAAGCCCCTCGCAATACAAAAACTAGAAAAATTAGTTAATAAAAATTATCAGTTAAATTAAACTTCAACTTAAAGAAATAATTTTCATTATCAAAAAAAAAAAAAAATGAGTGTTATATAATGCAAATTTAACAGGACATTTGGGCACATCATTCTTAAGTTTCGGAGAGGAGGGGCTCGAGTCCATATCTCTCACCTTTTCTGTGCCATTGCGCCAAATGAAATGTAATGATATAAAGAGATCCGAAAGTTCCGCGCCATTTAGCTTCAGTTAGAGCAAAACTTGTTCACATGAGACATCTGTTAAGACAGCGACTTTGAAGATAAATTTAAGAAGGAGTCAAGTATGTAGTTCTCCTATTATTCATTAAGTGTTTAATGTTTGACTATTAGTTTCAAATATAGTTCTTTCCTTTAAAAAATGATGGTGTTCTATAACGAAAAAAATAAATTTATTTATTTGAGTCCTTAAGTACGGTGTGTTATTTTGAAAGTGATTCATTAGGGTTAGTCAAGAAAGCTTTTTCTCAGCTAGAGTCCAGAACACCCCTACTCTTTTTAGTCTTACTAATAGTATGCTCTAAGATGTTTAGCATCTTACTCCAATTTTAAGAGGGTGCTCAATGACAACCCCCCCCCCCCTTTAACATGAGCCGCAGCATAGAAAATGTCTCGAATTTAGAAACGTTTAATAATTTCCCCAGCTGCTTTTTTTGTAAATAATTATTTTATTGCAATGTATATGCATATTACTCGTGATATTATAATATGTAGCATTGTTTTTTCAGTTGAATGCACTTTTTTAACCCTCCTCCTCATACTTATGATATTTAGGGGAGGGGGGGGGAAGCACCCTCTTTCAGTTGAAATAGGAAGCTAAAATTCTTCTAGTATATTGCTATCCACAAGTCTAAAACTATGGAGGGGTGTCTCGTTATCTAGGAGAAACCTTCTTTTACATGTATTTGTGAACTATCCTAGTTACTGTCTGACCACGGATTGTATGGAAAGACAAACATCCGTTTTTCAGCCGGAAATGGACGAATCTATTTTTAGCGATGCCAGCTTTTGCAGAAACAGTCTCATTCAAATGACCGGCATTAAATTTTTACTTTTCCCCCTCATTCAGATAGATTCATCTTATCTGGGCGTTTTAAAACTCCATACAATCCGTGGTTGGACAGTATCACGTGATTAGTTAATATTGTGACTTTTGTACTTTGCCACAATTAGGTGACATATTTAAAAACTTTTAATCTACTTTTATGTGTAAAATGTATAATGCTGTAATATTTTACCGATTAAGGAAGTCGTAGCCGCCGTTCTGAGTACATTTGATTTTATAAAGCGGTTGATTTTATAAACCGGCATACCTACATTTACAGAAATGATAGAGCTTTGAAGTTTAAGTACTCTGAAAAAGAAAAGAATGACTTCATTAGTTTTTGGTCCAAGTGTTCCAAAAGGAATTGAGGCAGTTAGAAGAGAAGGGATGTGTGTGATCAAGTTAAAACTTAGATGATAACTAGTACAAATGGTAGGTCTCGTCTGTCTTGGGGCGAGAGGTAGTACTAGTAGCCCTGGTAGTTGCTGCCATACAGCATGATTCAGAAAAACTTTTCAATGAAAACCTACTTAGAAGCAAAAGTTTAAACGCGTTTTACTCGCAACTTGAAAGTGTCCACTAACATCCCTTTGCTTCTCACTGCCGTAATTGTCATTTTAACTAAACATGAGGTTCATATTTTTTTTTTAATTTGCGTAAGGGTCTTAAAATATTATCGTATTGTTGTTCGGTAGAATTTGATAGCGAATATTTAATAATGTTTAAGGGTTTACTAAATGTTTTGTAACTTTTAACATTACTTTCCTCTTTCCTCTTAAGTGCATCGTACATCATCGAGCGCGTTTCTGACATTTATTGAAAAGACAAATTTGACACTAAGATTTCCTCATCTTCAGAGACCAATTCCTTCGCTTCTTGGTGCTTCTTTATCAACTCTTTACGTATGATGTTCAAAAGTTTGATTTTGTAAAAAGGCCATAGTGATTTTATTAACGGATGGTTTCAACATATTTTCATATTGTAATGATTCTGTTCTCCCAGATTTGAGTTTAAAAAGCAGCTGATTTTACAATCCAGTGATTTTATTAGTGGCGATGAGTACCGGGGGGGGGGGGCGGGAGTTCTAGGGGGAATGGAATCTTCCACAAAAGGAGGAGATTTGGGGGAATTCCCCCCAAAATTTTCAGATTTTCGTTTTTTGAAAATGCTATTTTGCTTATTTTCTGATGTGCATAATTTGCATGAACCAGCTATATGAGACATATCGTTTTCAAGGTCCGACCTTTACCAAACCTAAAAACCGGTATACAAGTTTTCTGGTTCAATGACACCCTGTCATTTGTCATAAAGGACGGTGAGCTGTTCAGTGAGCATTTATTGCTTGTGACTATAAATTCGAAACCAATTTTTGAAGTTCACCGAACTTGTCTCTCACGCTTGACGCGATAGCGGACCTCTTAAATCCCCAAAAGACAAGTCTAGGCACGTGACAACATGTTTTAGTAAATTAATTAGGGTCTTTGCCTTAATATCTATAATTTCATAAAGGCCTAGTAGTTCCTAAGAACTTTACAATTGCCACCCTCAAGCAAAAAAAAGAAAATCTTCTCATCAAGTAAAGCACTGGCCACTTCCTCTATAAAAAAATCACACACACACAAATTACTTGGGAGGGGGGGGGGGGGGTTAAGTCCCATGGAGTTGGCGCTAGTGGCGGGTGCTGTATTTTAAGGGGTCCGGGACACAAAAATCGTCAAATTTTGCAAATTTTTTTTATCATGCGAAAAATGACTCCGTTTTTGTCTGCTTAAGAGGAGGTTTGAATCTTGTTTCTATCTTAAATAGAACGAAAGATATAATTATTTTTGTTGCATGCACCTAACTAATGTGTACTTAACTTTAAAACGTTAAACGCGTTTTTCTCCATGATGCAATTTTCCCCAAACTCTTATATAAGTCAGGAACCGATTAAGATAAAGTAATGAAACTTGGAGCATATCTTTTTCAAACAGTTTACTTTAAATTTTATTCGGCGAATTTGAAAAAACGTTTACTCCAAAAATTATGATTTTTTTAAAAAAAAAGTATCTTTGAATTTTTCGAAATTTTTCTTCAAATATTTTTTATTTTTTATTGAATCAATATTTTTAAAATCGCCGAATAAAAATTAAAGCTTAGATATTTGTGCGTAATTCATTTAAAAAAATTGAAAATGGATCAAGAGTTTTTTTGAGTTTAGCAATTTAAAGCAACCCCCTTTAAAAAAAATAATTAAATTTAAATAAATTTTTTTATATATTTATGTTATGATTTTGCTTATTAAATAAATGATGAATCAGTGGAAAAAATTTCAAAACTCTAAAGTATATAATAAAAAAAAATTCAAAATGTATCCCGGACACACTTTAATCTCGACAAAATTCCCCCCCCCCCCGAATGAATGTTGAGTGCTTTTCTAGACTCGTCCGCACGTTCATGGGCTATTCCATTCGCTGGAACGTTCATCGCTGTATACTATAAATACGCTGAGTCATAAATACAGTAGTCTCTCGAAAATCCGAGTCTCGAACGTTCGAGGTTCCACTAAATCCGAGGAGCTTCATTTATATTTTAAATTAATATTTTAGTCTCTAAAAAAATATTGTCATTAAAATCTGAAAATAGAAATTGCTGCTTAGTTACACTGAGGCGGTAACCCGACCAAGGCTGTCATTTAAAGGGGCCCGGGGGGGGGGTCATTCCCCCTCCCCCTGGCTTTTGAAAGACAATGTTTTCACATTTTTGAGGCGTGCTTTCTGCTGTTTGCCGATGAAGTTAATTTGCATTGAGTATACAGTAGACCCTCGTTTTACTAGGATAGTCTTTTAGTAGTCATTAAGAATTTTTCTCTGTCATTCTTTGAAGAGCATTAACGCATCCATGACCAGTGGCGTAGCGAGAAAAAATCCTTGGGGGGGGGGGGGGTATTTTTTCTGAATTTAAAGTAAAGCTATGCCCTCGAGTTTACACACACACACATATATATATATATATAAAATTTTAGGGCTCATGGGGGGTTCTAACCCCCCTATCCCCCCCAGCTACGCCACTGTCCATGACCACTTGCGTCATTTCCGTGATAGAATCTTCCTTCACTAATCAGAAAGATCTTTTCTATTGTTTGGGAATGGCTCAACATTTTCAGTGTGAACGTTTTTTGGTTGTGCGTCACCGACGTCGGTATCCTCGTTGGTTTTGACCTCCTTTATCACTCCAAAAAGCTCTTCTTCCAGTGAGTTCTGAACTGTGTGAGTTTAATAACTTCACTTGTGGAAAGAGCTTTGGAGCTAATCGCATAAAATATCTCCAGTGGCCCAAACTCGAGGATTAGTGCAGTTGATTACGTGTCATCTGCAATCTTTAGGAGTTTGGATTTTGAGAGAGGGAAAAATGTTATGTTTGCATTTCTGCATCCGCGTAAAACCGAAACTCATCCGTGTAAAATAAAGGTGTGAAATCTTAAACCGCTTCTAATCGAAACCGCGTAGAATAAACCCGCGTAAAACGAGGGTCTTCTGTATAGACATACCGAAGTAGCATTCACGGCGCCACATAAGGAAGAAAATGTTTGCAATAATTAGAATCACGTGTTTTCACTGTAAAAGATTGTTCTTTTGAATAGCATATTTAGACACGACGCACAGTGGGGCGAAAACGCCAAAAAGCGCTTATTAATGTTTTTTCCCCCTATAGTAAACCAATTAAGGATTAATAAATTTGCACAGGCCTACCTCTTAAGCAATCAGAACTGGAATTTTCGAGCCCTTCATCCACTAAGTAAACAAACTATATAGCGAGAGAGGTTTAAAAACACTTTTAAGCGCTTTTTGGCATTTTCGCCCCACTGTGCCACGCGGCATTAATTCTTACTTTTGGATAGGCAGCGAGGATATCGCTTGTTTCAATGAGCAGTGTGCTTTCCCCGCCACCCTTGGATATAGTCAGGGCCTAGTAAACGCAAGTCCAGGTACCTAGGCACCATAAATTTAGGGATACCGAAATAGGGTGAATTTTTTCTTCCCTTTTTTTTTTTGGAAACTTCCACACGAAAATGTGAAGATTTTCTTGTGAGAGGGGCGAGAAATTTTGCTAGGGCCTGGGCATCACTTTGGCTCTGGATTAAATGAAAAGTTGAGTTTTATTTTATTTTGGCAAGAAAGATTCTCCCCATTTTTGGAGCATTTTTGATTGTTGGCGCCTTTGATAGAGTTGGGCACCTTTTAAACTCCGACGCCGTTGTGCTCCGAACGACCTCGCACATAGGGACGGCGCGGACCACAGTTTGGGAAATTCTGCTCTATCCCAATGATCATTGATTTTGTACATCGTGACAGTATTTTATGTTGAATAACGCAGCTTTTTGAAATGTACAGTAAATATTTAGCTCCTTATTTCAAAGCCGGTAACATGTAGTTAAGGAAACTACTAAAACCGTCCTAGGAATGCATGTAAATACTTGAAATGATTAAGCGTGTAAATAAAAATTTCGTACACAAATACTCTTTCCCACAACGCGAAATTTTGACTTACGCGAGGGCTCTTGGAACCAGTAGCGTAGTGAGAAAAAATCCTAGGTGGGGGGGTTAATTTTTTCTGAAGTTTCAAGTAAAGCCATGCCCTCAAGTTTATACACTTATACTGTATATATATATATATATATATTAGTTTCGGGGCTCATGGGGGGGTTCTGACCCCCCTATCCCCCCCATGGCTACGCCACTGCTTGGAACTCATCCCACGTGCAGGTATAGAGTGACTGTAATCCGTTTATTTTCACTGTTATTCTTAGCTTTTGTTTCAATCTATGCGAGTGCTATTGATATTTTTAAGCAATTGCATACACTAGCACCTTATCGAGGGCGTATTCAGCTCAAAATGGAAGGTGGGGCGGTCTCATCATTTCCCGGATAAGAGGAGTCCGGGATAAGAGAGAGGTAAAACTACAGTTTCTGCCGTCCGGGGGCGGTTCCTCTACTTGCCGCCCTTTCATTCAGACATGTCTAATACATTAAACCGTTGAAAATTATTGAACACATTGAAAACTTTATTTAAGGAGGAAAAGGGAAACTAATTTAATCCGTATTCTTCCTGCAAAAAAAAAAGGGGGGGGGGGTGTTAGCGCCTATCTCGGAGAAGTAGTCTGGATTTAAATCAAAAATCGCAGTTAAGAGTTTATATCACCAGTTACGTTCCCCTTTGAATTGAGATCAGAAAGTAGCCTTTCAAGTCATAGGTGTAATCCGCTATACAAATTCGGGCAAACTGAATCGGGCTTTGTAAGTTCCATCATGCAAGTAGTAAAAGCCGCAGAATTGAAGCTTGCCTCTGTTGATATGTGTAAAAGACGGTTGCCCTCTAGAGTGGGAATGGTGTTGAGAAGTCGCTTTGTACTTGGGACTGAAGATGTACCCCGCTCCGGATGCAAGTCATAAATTTCATTCCCTCGTCACGTGAGACTTTTGCCAGAGATTCGGTCCCCAAATCGATGTGTTTTTTCGCTTTCCGCTTTGTTAGAAATAGCGCCACTGCAACCAGGGGTGGACTGGCCCGCCTAACGCCTATGCGCCTTCAAGACTAAACACCTTTTATTTTTCATTTTTTTAAAATATTTTTTTAATTTGTTTTGTCTTTTTATTTTTCTGGTGCTAATTCTCTTATGTTACGAAATTGTTTTGAAAAACTATCTTTTTTTTTGGTGCAACTTCCTTATTATTATTATTTTTGTACTCACAAACCTGTGCGACTTCACTTCGCTTTTATTTTCTTTAAAACTCGCAAACGTGTGTGCTATCTTTTTCTTAATTTTCTGCATTTTTCTTTGCGCCCTCGAGGCCAAGGTTAGTGCCCTCTTGCGGGACCCAGTCCGCCCTTGAGTGCAACAGTAAGTTTTTAAAAGTATGTGTTCTAGAGAAAAGTTTTTAGCTTTGCAAGAAGCGATTGAACGTTACCAAGTCTTATCTGATACAGACAGGGCCGGCTCCAGTAGTTTTGCCGCCCTGGGCGATATTGACAAGTGTCCCTCTCTTGAATTGAACAATAATGATAATAGTAATAATGTAAAATAGTAATCTATATCTATCTAATAATAAAGCTGAAAGTCTTTTTCTGGATGTCTGTAACACGCATAGCACCTAGACCGTTCGACCGATTTTTATGAAATTTGGCACAGAACGAGTTCCTAGCATAGGGGTGAGCACCTCGAAGCGATTTTTCGAAAATTCGATTTGTTGTTTTTCGACTCCAATTTTAAGAACATTTTACCGAGCAAATTATCATAACGTGAACGAGCAAATGACCAAATTATCCTAACGTGGAATCGTGACATGGGCGAGCAAATGGACGTAGCAAATTGGCGAAAAATTCATCATCCATTATTTGTAAATAGACAGGCGAACCAAATAAGCTTACTACGGGCAAAGCCGTACGCGTACCTTTAGTATATTAATACAATGAAATAATAGTAAAGTGCTTAAAATTAAAGTGTTTCTAGTTAATATTCGAAACTGGGTTTTGCATTTCCAAGCACTGGTACACACTTAGAATTACCTTTTTTAGCCAGTGGCGTACCTAGCACGGTGACAGCTGGAGGGGGCAATTCATGGTTTAACCCCCCCCCCCCCAGACACTAAAGAAAAGAAATTTATTTAAACATAGAAAATGAGATTCATGCATTTCAGGAACAACTACATTTTTGTTATAACGAATTTTTAAGTCGGCTAACGTACAAAAAACAGATAAAAGTGTTGGAGGGGAGGGGGAGAATACCACCCGGAAATTTTTCAAATATGTAGTCTTAAAAACGCATTTCAGCTTCATATTTTTCAAAAATTTGCAATTAAACTTGGGGCGTCACACCCGGGGTGAACCGCCCCCTGTAGTGACCCCACTGTTTTTAGTATTAAAGAAGTACATCTTATGGCATTGAAACAGAAATTAATACTTTCAAAAGATTTTTAAATCACACAATTTGCCGCTCCTAAAATTAAATTTGTAGTGGTGAATCTTATAACGCTGAAACAGATATTTGTACTTCAAAAAAAAAAAAAAGTTTCAACTTCGACATTCGCCAGACTTCACGGAGAAGTGACTTCGAGGGCCTTGTGCCCATTAATTACAATCAGACATCCGTTACTTGGTGTCACAACCTAAGGGGATGCCGTGTTCTGTCAAAAAAGTAAAAAAATAAATTTGAATTTTGACCTCTTGAATTCAAATTGTTTTTCGCAATCATGAGTGTGTGTATGTATGCGTGTGTGTTTGTGTGTGGGGGTATGTGTGTTTGTGTGTAGGGGTATGTGTGTGTAGGAATGTGTGTTTGTGTCTGTATGCTGGCATAAGTGTGTGGGTAGTTGTGTGTATGAAGGTGTGTGTGTGGGGGCGGGGTATATGTATGTTTGTGTAGGCATATGTGTTTGTCTGTGTGAAGGCATGAATGTGTGGGTAGTTGTGTGTATGTGTCTGTGTATGTTTTTCTGTGTGTGTATGTGTAGGTGTCTGTATGTATGTGTTTGTATGTGTAGGTGTCTGTATGTATGCGTATGTGTTTGTGTGTGTAGGTGTCTGTATGTATGCGTATGTGTTTGTGTGTGTAGGTGTATGTGTGTGTGTAGTTGTGTATGTATGCACGTGTGTGTAGGACATGGATGCAACCTGGAGACGGCTTTCGCTAGAGGAGCAGCATCGTGAGGAGCCGGTGATGGTGCAGAGGGTGGCGGTGGGAAAAATCAAAGGAACGTCAAAAACAGTCAAATGAAAGCAATAAGCAATCGTGATTGCTCAAAAAAAAAAGTCCTTCGAGTGCTGAAAACATTGTATGAACACCGCATCCAGTGGCGTAGCCATGGGGGAATAGGGGGGTTAGAACCCCCCTCATCAGCCCCAAATTTTTTTTTCAATCGAACCTGTTTTTATTTATTTATTTTTAAATTCAATTATCCTCTTGAGGTGAGCAGTAGCTGCAGATCTAACTTGACCAGTATTCTAGGATTTTCCTTCCACGCTTCTATCATCTCCACACCAAACCAGGAAACAGAGCGGAAATGCTTTTAACTTGAATGACCTTTTAACCAAAACTCGCCCGACATGTCGAATCTATGAATTCCCCCCCCCCCCCCCAATAAAAATTGTCCGACTGCTTTTCTTCCGAGAAAAAGCGTGCGGACGAAACCTATTCTTGGAATGCATTTCTCCCTTTCTTCCGCTGGCCCCTCAGATTTGAGGACAATGCTACTGTTTCTGAGCTTTTTTTTTTTTTTTTTTTTTTTTTTGCCTTCTGAATGAATGTATCACTCCGCTTCGACTAAACTTCTGCAGCTACTGCAGAGCTTGACCACTTGACATCCCTAGTTCTATCCATTAGTGTAGCAAGACTGCAGTTGGAGTTGTTTCGCTTCGTAATAAATATAGTAATGAGCAGTAAAAAACCTTAACGTCATTTTTTGCAACCCCTCAGGAACGCAATGGAAGAAAAAGAGAAGATTTCGTGTGATGAGGGCTTTCTTTCTTATGACTGCAGTATTGATCAAGCTATTTTCAAAGAAGAAAATTCCTTTATAATGTCCTTTGTTGTTTAATTTATAAGTCGAACCTGTTATCTCGAATTTTACGGGCGAGAAGAAAAATTCGAGATATGGAGGGTTCGAGATACAGAGGTTTTGAAAAAAAAGTAATTGGAGCAATGACTTGAAAGTAAAACTTTGGAAGTAATTTTACCAATCAACAATGTCCCCTTCCTCTCAGTTTCAGAATGGATATAATTGCTGGAAAACTTGCTTTTTGTACACAGTTTTAATTCCGGAGGATGATGTGACTGCTAATATTAAGAAAAATGCTTTCTGTCTCCAAATTCCAGTCAATAAAGATCGTTGGGGATGGAATTCAAGAAAGACACTTTAGTCGAAATTCGAGATACACAGGTTTTCAGAAAGTTTCATTCGAGACAAACATGGGGGAAAACATTCAATGAATATTATGTGCAGGGGAAATGAAAAATTTCGACACAGGTTTTCGAGATAGGCAGGTTCGAGATAAACAGGTCCGACTGTATATATATATATATATATATGTGTGTGTATAAACTCGAGGGCATAGCTTTACTTTAAACTTCAGAAAAAATTACTCCCCTCCCCCGAAGGATTTTTTCTCGCTACGCCACTGACCGCATCCCTTACAATCAACAGACCAAGGCGGGCCCCTTGTCAGTTACTTGGCCGAGCACAGGGCCTGATCTCCGCACAGGTCACCTGGGCCCCCCTATTCCTAAGGAGCCCCTAATTACTTGGAGAACTATGCGAATGGGATTCTTAAAAGCACTTGATAAATGATTTACATAGTTCTGTGATTGACCCAAGAGGACCCCCGAAAATGTATTCCGACGAGCCTCAAAACTTAGCCACTGCCTTCCGCCGCAGTCTTTAGGGGGCCTCCAGATTATTGCGTGCCTACGGCCTCCATTCTAGCTAGTGGGGACCAGTGGCGTAGCCATGGGGGGGGATAGGGGGGTCGGAACTTCCATGAGCCCCAAAAAATCATTTTTCAGTCGAACCTGAAGATTCGTTTATAATGTCCTTTGTTGTTTAATTGATAAAGAATAATATATATATATATATATATATACATACATATACATATGTATACATACATACATATACTTTAACCTTCAGAAAAAATTAACCCCCCCCCCTAAGGATTTTTTCTCGCTACGCCACTGGTGGGGACCCTGTAGACCCTCCCCCCCCCCCCCAAGAAAGGAAAAAAAAAAGTAAAGGAGGAAATAAGAAAAAAAGGGAGAAAATGGAAAAAAAGGGGGGGGGGAAGGGTTAGAAAAAAAATCAAAACTTTACTAGAAGACAATTAACTAAAGGACCAAAAGAGTATAGTATTTAACGTTTTCTTTTAAACGGAGTCCTTTCCTTTTTCTTTCTTCCTTTCTTTTTTTTCTTTCCTTTTCTTTCTTAATATTGCATCAGTGTCGCCCCCTCCCCCTCCTCAGTTTCCGACTGTGCTGACATGGCCTCTCGTCAGGCCTGGGCGTGCACTGACATTTTGGGGCCCGTCACAAATGACTTTTACGGGCCCCTCTCCATATTGTTTACCCTACAACCCTACAGATATTTCACCCCTATTTCAAAAATCTTGGGCCCCCTTCAGGCTCGTTCCAACAAGTGTCCCTTCTCCCCTGCTCTCTGTATATCATTAAAATGTGATAATGTCAGGAAATACGATACATAATGTATCAAGTAAACTCTCACGAAGTCTGGAATAGATTTTCTGCAAATTTCTTGCAGGTGAAGACGAACATTATAGATTCATGGGCCCCCATATGGGAGGGGGCAAAGATTGAGGCCCCACCCCCCTTAGAAATTAGAACTTCCTTGCTTTTAGTAATTTTTTCTTTGCAAAAATGTAAAGAACTACTACGCAGTCTGATATGATAACAATAATTCATATTTCTTGATTTTTGACCCATTGATTGTATAAATTCTGTCAGTTTCTGAAAACTGAAAAAAATGGTCTATGGGAAACAACTCTCCATGAGAGCCCATATGAGGGGGAGGGGGCTAGTGGAAGCACCCCCCCCCCCCCAACCGTTATAAATTAGAACTGCCTTGCTTTCAGTACTATTTTCTTTGCAAAAATATAAAAACATTTCTTCTCCAGCCATTAAAGAATAAGCTATAAAAAATGTCAAATTTTATTAACTGTAAATCTGTATTGAAATCGGTTTCCATGTGGAAAATATCTGAGCCCCCCCCCCCCCTTTAAATTTTTGCATGAGGACGCCCATGTATCGATTTAAAGGGGAAAAAGTTGCAGGTGATAAATGACCCTTTGTTGTTTTAATAGAAAAAGTTTATATTTAATTTCCAAGTTGAGGCGCAAATTTAAAAAAAATATATCTAAAGCAGCTGAAATTGACAGTTAGAATAAATGATTTACGGTAGATACGCATCATGGGCGGAATTTACGGGGGTGCCAGGTGGTGCGTCACACCCCTAAATTTTGGTCGGATTTTTAAAAATAGTTAAATATACTTCATCTGGACACATAGTAAAATAATTTATAATTTCTCACAGCTACAATGCAATGTTAATTTACACGATAGTTGAAAACAATTCAATAATATGCAGTTTAATTTGTGACCCGCGTGTGTCACTAAACATCGCCAGTGCAAGAGAAATTGCAAGAAGAAGAGTATTTTTATCCATTTGAAGAAAAAGGTAAATGAACACATTTTTTAAGTTATTTAGTATTCAATGCTGTATTATAAAATAATTGTATACTAACTGGGTATTTATTGGTACAAAGTATAATGATGATAATTTCTTTTACTTTTAAACAAAAATGGCTAATAAAAAAAAACATACTTTATAAAAAAAACTATATATACTGTTTCAAGTTCTTGCACATCATTTCAGTAACAAGTTTTACAAAATCTGCTCTGAAATCAATTAAAAGCCAGCATTTTTAAGGAATATTTTCAAAAGAAATGAAATCATGGACCCCCTTTTTTATCTTAGGAAATCGCCTAGATATTCGATATTGTTGCACCCCCAGAATTCACAGCCTAAATCCGCCTATGATACGCATCTGTCACAACATGTGAAATCAACTTTTATGAACGAGGCAGCTTATTAAGTCAAAGCAAATTGAAGGGGATGAAGTTTCAGAAATGAAAACATATTGCTTTAAAAGACGCATCCTAACGCACAGTCAGCAACTTTCCAACAAGCAGTGTTGAGAATGGAGGGGCAGGAAAGAAAATGGCTTCACTGGTGTTGACGAAGATAGAGCAAAAACGACAGCTGCTGAGTTTTGTAAAATTAGCAAGGGGGGTATTTGGAGCAGTGGACTTGGTTGCACGAAGAATTAAGACATATTTGATTCGGCGAATGTAACTAAAATACTGAGGTGGGAGGAAATGCAAACTGTAATGAGTGAAGAGGAATTTATCAATTGTAATAATGCAGTGGCGTACAAAGCATGGGTGACATAAGGGGCGCTAATTTGTGGTGTCACCGTCACCCTCCCCCTCCCCTGCAAACGCAAAAAAAAAAAAAAAAAAAACTTCTACGTAAACATGAAATTCGTACAATTTTCAGAAAAAGCTACATTTGTGTTGTAATAAAATTTGAAGTGGGATAATGTACAAAAGGCAAATAAAAACTTATGAATGCATTTTATGTATCTTGCACTAGATGCAAGTGTGCATCGAGAGGTAAAAAAAAAGTAAGGGGGGGGGGGGTATGAAATTGTTGGCTCCGTGCTTATTTCAAATACAGGAAAAGGTTATGGGTTTCCGTCTTTTATTTTAAGAAGCCAGTACTATGGTCACATGATGTCGGGTGGGAAAAAAAGGGAGGATCCTTAGGTTTGCCTCCGGAAAATTTTCAAAGTTGTCTTAAAAATGCATTTTAGCTTCATATTTTTCAAAAAATTGCAATTCCACTTCGGTGTCCCCCCCCCCCTGACGGGTCACACCCGGGCCGGACCCCCCCCCCCCCTCGTATTGACGCCACTGAATAATGGTACTGAAGTTTTAGACGAATCATCACTCATTTCACAAACAGTCTCAGAGGGAACACTGGAAATGTTTCTACAGAAAGTCGATGGGTAGAAGTATTTAAACGTTTTTTCAAACCAATTATTTGAAGCATACAAACTTTCGCGTTATGAGGTCGTTTCTGAAAGTTTAAAAGCATTTTTTTTTTCTGAAAGAGCATGCTTAAAAACATAGGATCTGACCATTTTTTAAGTAACTTGACACAGTTCAATATTTTGACAGCACGCGTCAGCATTCAGCGCGCCAGTGGAGTGCGCGTCAAAATTCATCCCTTGTGACGTCATAAAGACCACGCCTTGTTTGGAAGATCAGACATTTAAAAGAGTTTAATTTAAAAAAAAATATTGGAAAAACGGAAGCATTTTCTGGGTCCATATTTTTTTTTTTTTTTTTTTGAGCAATCACGATTGCTTATTGTCCTCATTTGACCGTCCTTGATGTTGTGGTTCCTTTTTCAGCTTGGACCAGGAGCCTCTGCCGCACCACCATCCTACGCAGGCGCGGCTGCACCGGTCCTGAGTTATCCGCTTCTCCTGGTCGGAAGCGTCCATGTCCTACACACACGCACGCTCACACACGCCTACGTGCATACACACAGGTCTACGCACACACACAAGCCTACACACTTACATACACAACTGTGCACACGTAACTGCCCGGGAGGAGCCGTTTCTAGAAACAATAACTCCAATGAGTAGGGTCCTGTCGCTGTTCGTGATTGCGAAAAACATAATTTAAATTCAAAATTTCAGAATTCAAATTTTTTTATTTTTATTTTTTGGGGGGGGGGGGACTCAGTTTTCTGCATACTTAAAATCAACTTCAACTGTAATAAGAAAATGACTACTATACATTTATTCAACCTTTTAATACGTTCGTTTCTGTTCTATGTAACACTTCCGTACTTAGAACAAAAGTCGTATGTGCACTTTTTTATTAAAATTGAGTTAGGGTCCGGTAGTTCTTTGTCACCTATTTCACCGAATCATCACGGTCATATGTCAATAGAAAGTACTTTTAAAAAAATCTGAAAAATTTCTATCTGAATCAAATACAGGGAGGCGCAAAACTTGAGATGGCAATTTCTCATTTTGAACTCGGCTGCAGATACTGCTTTTGTGCTTAGCACGGCAGAACAAGTAAAAACCGTTTTTTTTTTACACATTTTAATAAAATTATTTTAAGTTTATTATTTATTTGTTTTTTTATTATTTTTTTTATTAAGCATAGTGTTGCCAATTACTAGTGTAAAATCGCCAGTTTTTATGAAAATTGCGATTTTTTTTTTTTTTAGTTTTTTATTCCAAGTTCTAAGTGCATAAAAATCTCTGCTTTCTAAAAAATACCTTACTTAAACTTGAATAGACATTATTTGTGAAGTTAAAGCAGTTTTTTCGTCAATTAATACCTGATATCGAAACCGGAAATGTATGAATAAATAGAAATTGGCCTATTTCAATGAATTTAGTCGAAGAACATGAATTAAGGCAAGCCTTAATTAGTGCTCGTTAATAATTTTTAAAATTTAATTGATTAGTGCTTCAAAATTGTGGGGCGAGTAACGAACTCACGACCTTCAATATAAATTCTGTATCCCTTAGATCTGTTATGTCCCACGTAGTATCTTGCATTACTATGTAATCTAATTCTCTTCGCTTAGTTTTATTTATGTACTAGTAGTACCTGCACGGCTTTGCTCGTAGTAGAAAATGAAAAGGTTATTTGGTTCGCCTGTATGTTTACCAATAATGGATGATGAATTTCTCGCCAATTTGCTATCTTCATTTGCTTGCGCATTTTACGGTTTCACGTACTTATAATTTCGGAATTGACTCGTCCACGTTGTGATCATGTGCTCGGTAAAATTTTCTTAAAATTGGAAGAGAAAAAGAACAAAATCGAATTTTCGAAAAATTCCTTTGAGGTGCGCACCATCATGCTACAAACTAATTTTGTACCAAATTTCATGAAAATCAGCCGAACGGTCTAGGCGCTATGCGCATCACCGAGATCCTGACACATATTCAGCTTTATTATTAGTAAACGATGCCGACGCTTTACATCCAAATATTTTAAAATTAAATAAATAGTTTATTATTTAGTACTAAGGGTTTACCGAAAAAAAAAAGGGTTAAACCTGTAACAAGTTAACTCTTACCCTTCCAACAAGGAGTAACAAGTCCCAGCATTTTGCGCGTCGCGTTTCGAGGGGAAGAGGGGGGGGGGGGGGGACAAAAAAATCGTCTCCTTAAAAAAAAAATTCTACTACTCAATAAAAAATACTCAAAAATCGCAGAAATGACTGTATTATAGTAAAATAATAAATTCTAATATAACAAAAATTTTAATTACCTGGGTGCCCAGCCGGGGAGGGGAGGGGGGGTTCATGGTGCGGATCGCCATTGGAATTGTTAAGGCATGAAGGGATATTTCTTTCTTTTTTGAGGACTTTTATTCTGGAAGGGTAAGGGTACTCCGGAAACACTTGAGGGGTCCGCCATCACTTTTGGGGAGGGGGGTGACCTGTTTCTGAAATCAACGATTGCAGTGGAGTTGATGGACAAATTTCTTATTTTAAACCTCTCCGAAATACAAAATAACACACAATAGAGTGTAGTCATGTCGGAAGGCTCATTCTTAGATGATCTAAGCGAGCTCAGAAACCAATTCAGTTGTGATTGTAATTATTTAATTGTTTAGAGTGAGGGATGATATAGAAACTAAATCCTCGTAAAGCCCGAAAAAGCGTCCAAATCGACTGAAGTTTCTTTTGTCCTTTTTAATTTACTTCAACCAGTGGCGCACACAAGGGAGGACCCCTATCTTGAGCTCTTGTATTTTTTTCGATTGATTTTGATTCTATGTATTTTGTTCGTACAAGAACTCCAAACAGATTACAAAAATTTCAGTATTCATGGGTGAAAAAATAAAATTCTCTTATTAAAATATATATTTTTTAACTGTGCAATTATCCTAAAACGAGTGAGAGATCTTTCTTGATCTCGAGGAGGCTAAAAACAGAATTAGGCGGTACCGTTTGTGATGAACGTTTAAATACTGCGGAATCACACTCTGAAGAAGTTAGAAATGAAATCGAAAGAAGAACTTTATTTCATTCTATGATGTTTTGTAAGCCTATAGAAGCAGACTGGTGGCAATACACCATAATAATCATATTTTTAGTTTTGCAGTTGCAGATAATTATATTTTTCCTAATAATTATGTTAATTATTTATTCAATAATTGATTTTTCACTGTTTTGTTTTCACGAATCGATAAATCAAGTGAGCAGCCAACAGAAGCAAATCCACCGCCAAAGACGAAAGGAAATAAAAGCGACCAAGATTACACGACAGAACAAGTTGGGGTTTTTTGGGTTTTTCACCCCTCTGTATCTCAGCCCCATGAAGACCCCCGGAGTTGATTTTTGGTACACTCAATCTCTAGTGGCCCCTGACGCCGTAAACCATAACACAATCCCCTGGACCATCAGGGGGAGGAGGTATTAAAGTTATAAAATCGCGGTTCCAAAAATTTTTCGCTTTCTTTGACAGGGCTACAGCCCAGACGAAAAAAGGAATCAAGCTGAAATTTAGCACACACATTCCTTGTGCCCTACTAATGTGCCTTTTGTGCCATTTGAAAAGCTTCCCGCCAAACAAGATAAACAATTTAAAAGATCTATCCATATTTCTGAGGAGTTGAAGGTGGGAGGAGGTTCTAATGGAAGTAGCTGTGATGAAAAAGAAGAGGGAGGATGATAGTTTGGCAGATACTTGGCGGGCAAACTAGATATCGTAACTTTTTATGGCTGAGGGGTTTTGGGTTTAGGATGCAGGTTTTCTTTTTTGTGCGGAAAAGTTAAAAGTTTTCTTGACGGGGAAATTTTTACAACGGGGTTGTTTTTGATGAGATTAAGATTACTTCATAAAGATATTGCTTTAATTTTCCTTCTAGACAAGTTTCCCCCTTCATGTGCTAATTTGCAACAATCCCTTTCAAACGTTACAGTGCAACCACCCAATGTTGCATTGCTTACTGACATAGAATTAGTTTCAAGATCTGGTTACAAGTGTTCCCAACCAATCAGTGATCATTATTCATTTCAGTAAATAACCGCGCGTCATTATCAGGGTTGCCAGATTTAAGAACAGTATATACGGGACAGGCTTCTAGAAGTTAAAAATGGGATGTTTTTGAGGTTGCGGTCAATGACTGGGTAATTTTAAGGAGTGCTTTCCGACTTAGAACGTCTCTTCCTGATAAATCTGAAAAATTCAATCGTTACATAGCATTCAACTTTACAAAATGTCGCCGATCAAAGTATAAAAATCGTTTTCATTGTGACTGACGACGCATGCGCAGATATATTTCCAACATGAGTCAATGAGCAAAGAGGAAGCAATTATTCGACTCCTCAATGGTCTGCTGCCAAAAAAAAAATAATAATAATTTTTACGTTTGCTGCCACATGATTTTCTTATTGCTCTTTATTTCACATTTCTTTGTTTCGCTTTTTTTTCCCATTAAAATGATGTCTCGTTTTGTCAAATATTGTTATTAGCTAGAATACGGGACTTTAGGCGTCCCGTATGGAAGTTCCCCGGGACGCGGGACAATTTTTCAAAATACAGGACTGTCCCTTGAAAACCGAGACGTCTGGCAACCCTGGTCATTATATAAGCGCGCCGCGAAGTACAAATCAAATCAACGAAACTGTACCTCTAGATCTTGTCTGAGTCTCGGATCCCTTCTTTTAAGGTTTTATATTTGTCATCTTTTGAAAGCGAGTTTTTTGGGCCTCGCGTCACTATAAGTGTTAGATTTCGGTCATCTCGAAACAGAGCGATTATTTTGGTATTGCTTTTGGGGTCAATTATCTGAAAATTGTTTCTTTTTAAAATGCCAGCACTCAAATTTCTCGTGATTTTTCTTGCGACACTATGCAGTGGCGTACCCAGCATGGGTGACAACCGGGACGGTTGTTTGTGGTGTAAACTCCCCCCTCCCCTCCTACAAACCCAAAAAAAAGTTTAGTGTTCAATATAAACATGAAGTTTTATGCATTGTTCAGAAACAACGACATAATTTTCGAACGAAATTTTAGGTGGGCTAGCTCAAAAGCCAAAAAAAATATATATATATATACAACTTGCTCTTGACGCCTATGTGCAGGGCGATCTGGAGGTCAAAAAGTAAGGAGGTATATTCAGGGTGGCGACAGATCAGGGCGATCAGGGCAAAGTCAGAGAACTTTATCACTCACGGGAAAATCAGTGAAATCTCAGGGAATTTTGAAAAAATAACAAATTCAGGGAAAATTGATCAAACTAAGAAAAAACATTTTTTTTTTCTGCCGTTTACCTGCACACGGCACTATTACTTACGTAAGTAAAACTAGATTACATCTAAACTTTAACTGTCACTAGTTATTCTTGCAGCTACAATTATACTGCTTGAAAATTCAGTTAAAGATTATTTCCATTTAAATTTTTTAGTTTTATCATGATTAGATGTGTCTTTAAGAGTAGTTTTAATAATTTCTTAGAATTCTTGTGTTAACTGGTTCCTGGAAGTAAAGCATTTGTTTTAGATTTCATACAATATTTCTTTGTCGATAATTTAATATACTACATTTACCAAAGAAAAAAAGGCGCATATTTTCAAAATATGTTTTTAATTACAGGGTGGCGGCAGATCAGGGAAATCAGGGAGATCAGGGAAAAGTCAGGGAACTTTATTGATCAGGGAAATATCAGGGAATTTCGAAAAAATAATAAAAATTCAGGGAAAATTGATCAAATGAAGAATTTTTTGAACAAATGAAGAATTGAATGAACACCCTTTTTTCCTATTCATTTTCCGCAGACAAAGAGGAAGTTGCCATTAAAGACTTTGCTCCATTGCCTTTACTCATTGTCTTAAAGTAGCTAGCGTACTGTAATCACGATTTCATTTTTTTTTTTTTTTTGTAATTGATACTGTTAAGAGCTTAAAAGGTATTTTACTTGGCGTTTTCGATTTAATTGCTAAAGTTGAATGTTAAATGAAAATCAACTTTGTTTTTGCCATCTTATTATTCGCTGTCGCTTTAGATTATACGAAGGGTTTAAATTTTTTATATAATTTTTTTTTAGACTTTAAAATCCTTTTATTTTAAAACCAAGTTATATACTATAAATTTTGAAATTAATTGTTTTTTTTTACATTTCAATGTTTGTTAAAAAAGATATTTTTTTCGACTAATAATGAAATCATTTGAAATTGAGTTGTGTACATAAGTAAATATTTTTACTATTTTTTAATAGTTAAAATTCTGTATTCCTTCGTTAAAACCTAAGTTCTTGTTTAGAGAATAGCTCAGTATGACTGGTTGTTTAAAGGTTCCAATTTGTTTTACGTAAATTACCATTATTTATGCAAGTAAAACTACATTACTTCTATACTTTCACAATTACTTGTTATTCTCGCAGCAACAATTATGCTGCTTGAAAATTCAGTTCAAAATTAGTTCCAAATAAACGTTTTTAGTTTTATGATGATTAGATATTTCTTTACGAGTGGTTATAATAATTTCTTAGAATTCCTATGTTAACAGGATACTGGAAGTAAAGCATTGTTTTAGATTTCCTATAATATTTCTAGGTAGATAATTTAATATACTTTTTTTACTAAGAAAAAGAAGCTTATTTTCAAAATATATTTTTTTAATTAACAGCTTATAATGTTTTAAACACTGCATTTTATTTAATATGCAATGGTTTTCAGGTACGGTAAAGGAAGAAAACCATTATCCGTGGTAACGTAAATCAGGGAAATTCAGTGAACTTAATCAGGGAAATCAGGGAAAAGTCAGGGAACTTTTTTCGCTGTTCCTGTCGCCACCCTGAATTAACAGCTTAAACTGTTCTAAGCACTGCCTTTTATTTGATATGCAATGCTTTTCAGGTAGGGCAAAGAAATGAAATCATTATCATTGGTAACGTAAATCAGGGAAATTTAGTGAACTTAATCAGGGAAAAGTCAGGGAACTTTTTTTCCGGTTCCCGTCGCCACCCTGTTTATGAAATTGATCACTCCTCAATTATTTCTAACACATCAGGAAAAGATAATGGGTTTCAGTTTTTTGGTTTAAGAGGAAGTTTTTAGTGACGTGGAATATTAGTATTACCGACAGTGGTGTTCCTATAGGGTATAACTCCATATACGCTGTATACTCTCAAACATTTTTTAGACAAATAGCGTATACCCTCAAGTTTCAAATATCATCCTATTATAACATATTATGTATATGTTTTAACCACGAACTAAGTTAGAATGCGGTCGTTTCCGAAATTTTAAAAGTTTTTTTTTTCTGAAAGAGCATGCTTAAAAACAAAGGAGTTGTCCAGTTTTTAAATAATTTGATAAAGTTTAGTATTTTTTTAACAATTATTTTAATCGGCGCGCACACTCCATTTTATTTTTACGCTTCTGCACATGACATCACAAATGATGAATTGACTTTCACTGTTGCCATTAGCGCAGAGCGCAATATGTAATTCACTTCTTCGCTCATATGTAGTGGCAACGATAGGTTGATGGCAAGCGTAGAGCGCAAAATTTAATTCGCTTCTGGATTATCATGACCTGGAAACGCGGTAGACGGCAAGCGTAAACATTCAGCACGCCAGGGGAGTGCGCGCCAAAGTTCGTCACTTGTGACGTCATAAAGACCACACCTTATTTGAAAATCGGACATAACTGAAAACTAACTGTTGGGAAAATGAAAGTATTTTCTGGGTTCATGATTTTTTTTTTTTTTTTTTGCTCATTTTGTTAATTTCAGTGACTAAAGTTAATTTCAGTGACCATGTAGTACTTTTGACTGAAGGAAGCAACTCCATTCTGCACAAGTTTGCTAATGTAACTCCTCTAACAAGTACATTATCCGCTTAAAAAATAGCAAAGCTGAGGACAGTAAAAGAAAATGAAGAGCATTAATAATATAGTACGCATGACTTGTTTTTAATACATACTGAAAGAAACCCACATTACTTTATATTAATCGCCAATGTTCCCAAATGGGAACATCCACTTTAAAAAAGCGCAAAAAATAAGTTTCGCATGTGGGGACTTAATTTTTTTTTAAATCTATTTATTGCCAAAAGTAGATCTGAATTTTCGAACTAAAAACTAGTTTTAACAATGACTGTTTTCTACAAAAATTCGGAAAAATGTGCTTTTTTACCGATTTTCACGGAGCCAGGTTAAAATAAAAATTTTTTAAAAAATAATTGACTGTTTTGATATTTTAGAGTAACAATAAATAGGGATCCTTTCGATGACCAATCATGACCGATAATAATTTCCAACGATCCTATATTAAGCGAACAAACTTCGTTGTTCCCGATCGTTCGCATTCAGTGATGCCAGATTGGGGGAAATTTCCCCATTTTGGGGAAATTGGTGCTTTCTGGGGAAATTTTGGGGAAATGGGTTTTGAGAGAAATTCTTTGGGGAAATTTTTTTTGGGGGGAAATTCTGGGGGAAAAAACTCGGGGGGGGAAAGATTTTTTTTTTTTTTCGTATTTAAATTTGAATCAAGAAGTAGAGTAGTTACATTGTTTGTATCAAATAGCGTTGGTTTAGCTTTGCTCAACTTTATGGAATTCGTATTATGTGGAATATTATACTACGGAATTCGCATTATTGTTCTGCGTGAGTAACTAGTTGATAGGTGTAAAAGGTAAAAATAAGTGTGAAGAATGTTCTTGGATAAATATATACAAAAAATCAAAGTTTAAATGTACATACAGAAGCAGAGTAGTAAATGCGAATAGAAAAAAAAAATCGTTATTTCTTATCTTTCGGTCAGGCGCTTGTATTTATGACTTGTGGCACCGGCACGGCTTTGCCCGTAGTAGAAAATGAAAAAAACTATTGGTTCCCCTGTATATTTACAAATGCATGAATTTCTCGCCCATTGGCTTGCCCACGTTACGGTTCCATGTAATGATAACTTGGTAATTGACTCGTCCGTGTTATGATAATTTTGCTCGGGAAAATGTTCTTAAAATTGGAATAGAAAAAGAACAAAATCGAATTTTCGAAAAATTGCTTAAAAGTGCACACCCCCATGCTACAAACTAATTCTTTGCCAAATTGCATGAAAATCGGCAGAACGGTCTAGGCGCTATAAGCGTCACAGAGATCCTGACGATATCCAGACTAGTGATGTGCCGGATCGTTAAAAAAAGTAGATCCGCAGATACGGATATGGATCCGGATCATTGGTGTCAAGATCCACGGATACGGACCTCAATATTTTTTTTTACTCAATTCAACTATCCAAGAGTAAAATTTATTACGGAAGGTATTCCCGTCAGAATAATGGTAGTTTCTTCGAAAAATGTTATCTGCGGCAAAAACATAATCAAGACTATGATTTACTCTTTAAAGAAATCTCCGATGAAGTTGAGGGAGAGTTGGAAGGAATGGGTCAGCGTTGCATTAATGCTTAGATGGAATGTGAAAAATGATTTCTAGCTTACTCGGTAGACATAGGATAGAGGAGCAAGAGTGTAAAGCTGCTACTAAACAGGCTAGAAATAATTTTTCGCATTTATTTCAGCATAAATGCAGCGCTGACCCAATCCACCCGACTTACTCCGACCGACAAAATACAGAGCCGAGAACACATTTACAAACAGTAAATAGAGAATGTAGTCTCACTTTTTTGAAGGATGCTGAGAAAAAACCAAAATGAAGAATAACAGAAACCCCAAATCAATAACAAAAACTAATATTACATTAAAAGTAAAAAAAAAAAAAAAAATGTCCCAGAGAGCCGACCTCATATTATGATGAATTTCGCGGGCCAGAACACACATTGTTAACAAATATGAATTGACAGCAGGTCATAATTTTAAATCATTGAGCTTTTTCTCCCTATCTTCCGACTATGAAATCGTTACCAATCATGCGTACGAAGGCTTAGAATTGCATTTAAAATTTACTTAACTAGATTATAGCTCCTACTGTATATAACAAGTATTGGAAATTTCCAATAAATATCAAAAGCAGAAAACTTCGTTCTCTCAATTAGGGCCAATAATTTTAACGTACTAATAAGTTTTTACTACCATAATTGTGAAAAACGTTAAGTCGGTTTTTAATTAATATCTCTGGTAATTAAAGTTCTACAAAAGCGAGGCCAAGTTAAGAACCCTTTCGATCAAGTCACCTTTTGAACAAAAAAGAACTATCAAAATCGGTTCACCTGTTTAGGAGCTACGATGCCACCAATAGGCACACAGATAATTTTAAAACTTATTTCTCCTTCCTTTTTGCGACGGGGATTATAAATTGGCTTCTGAAATGATACCTTATCATTTATATAGGGAATAAAACATAATTTAAACGGAATTGAAGTCTTTTATCAGGGGTGATTGTGTTCCGGTATTTTACCGAATTTCCGGTAATTTCGGACGTATTTCCGGTATTTTTATGTCCGAAAAATACCGGAATTATGCCTTTTTTGTTATGTTTTTATCTCCCTACCTCCGCATTTTTTTACAAATTATATAATACTCATCAAATATGCCTGCAAGAGCCTTAAGATGGACACCTATCCCTTAAGATGGGCAAATGTCAAGATAATTTTGTATAACACCAGCTCAACAGTAACTTTGTAACCCATTAAAATTTTAATCAAATGTACACACACTATTTTGACTCTGACTATATAATACTATGGCATAGGTGCACTTAAGTAATAGGGGCCAAAGATTACCCTCCCCCCCGTTCTCGCTTTGAAACTTTCAGGTATTTTTTGATGAACTCATAATCACCCCTGTTTTTATTCAAATATTTAAAACATTTTAGAATAGAGAAGATCCGTTTAAGATCCGCCAAAAAAGTAACGGATACGGATACAGATCTTTATTTTCCATCGGATATCCACGGATACGGATATCCGGAACATCACTAATCCAGACAGACTTTCAGCTTTATTATTAGTAAAGATAAAGACAAAAAAAAGGGGGGGGGGAATAGGAAGAAAAAAAAAAGTTGGAGAATTTTATAAGAAAATTTGGCTATTTGGGGAGAGAAAAAAAATTCTCAAGAGACAAAAATATTAGAGGGAGTCCATTCATTTTATGAAAATATTAGTGGAAAAATAATTTTTGAATTTGGGAAATCTTGATTTGACCATCTGGCAACACTGTTCGCATTGGCGTCATCCGATTCACAAAACTGGGCAATTGACGCCGCTGCTGAAGTTCTGTTATGTGATTGATGAGTGAAAGAAAGCTTCGGAATTGAAAACAAACTCTATTGATGCATTAAAAGCAGGTGGCTGACATTTCGACCTTTCCCCTTTCCGCTCCCCTCCCCTTCGTCCCCAGTTTTAGGGTGGGAGTGATATGAACATGAACATATGTCTTATTATGGAACGCCTGGAGCTTGGAGCTCCTAAATTCCCTGTATAAAAAGTCTAAATAGGAAGTTTAAAATTAAAAACGACTAAAAAATTTAAAAATAAAAAATAATAGGAAGTGAATGGATAGGCCAATCAGAGGAGAGGATGGCTCCTCCCACCCTGGTGGCGAAATCCCGCGTAAGAATGGGGGTCAGTCTAAGATGAGAAGCCGAGGCGTCAACAGAGAGCACATTTCTCCGCGTTCGCCTCGGTCCTGTAGAACTGCATCAATAAAGGTCGGGTCAGGTGGCGTTAGAGGAAAGCATCGTAGCCTATAGCAATAAATTCCCCTCCTTGGTCACATGACTTTCCAGAGATTCGGCCCCCAATCAATTACTTTACTTCTTTGGGCTACTTTCCCAGGAAAAGTCAGACAAAGAAGAAAAACGCATGAACTGAAAGTGACGAATGTGGGTGCCAATTAAAATGATTTCGGAGAAAAGTAAAGAGGGTGTTTTGTGGAATGTCAAAAAGGGGAAAGGTCACATTTCCAAGGTCACACAGCTGTAGACACGGATCTCTTTCTCTCAATTTTTTGATGCGCCATCATTTCTCGTCTTCGGAAAAAATCGACTTTCAAGAAGCTTGTAACGCGCTCGCTATACATACTACAAAAATGTAGTAGTGATAAAAGTTGTGGGAAATTTAATTCTCTTTAACATTTGCATAGATAGTTTTGAGCTAATTTTAAGCTTTTCTGAGATATTTCAAAAAGTCATGAATTTTAGTGTTCCCCCCCCCCCCCCCCCCAAACTTCTCCCGTCGTCTTTCGCGTTGGATAACTTTTTTTTATATTAGCACTAGAATATACAAAATTATAAAAAAAAGAAATTAATTTGAATTTTGACATTTTGAATTCAAATTATGTTTTTCGCAATCACGAGTGTGTGTATGTAGGCGTGTGTGTTTGTGTGTGGGGGTATGTGTGTTGGGGTATGTCTAGTGTGTGTAGGCATGTGTGTTTGTGTCTGTGTGCTGGCATAAGTGTGTGGGTAGTTGTGTGCATGTTTTTGTGTGTGTAGGTGTCTATGTATGCGTATGTGTTTGTGTGTGTGTATGTGTTTGTTCGTGTGTGTGTGTGTGTAGTTGTGTGCGTATGTGTAGGACAAAGACGCAACCTGGAGACGGCTTTCGCTATAGGCATCGTGAGGAGCGGGTCGACGGTGATGGTGCGGAGGGTGGCGGTGAGAAAATAAAATGATAGCACGTCAAAAGCAGTCAAGTGAAACAATACGCAATCGTGATTGCTCAAAAAAAAAAAACTTGTACCCCATTTTTTTGTAGGGCAAGCCCGTTTCCCCTTCCTATTGACCGGACTATCATCATTCTTACATCTTTTCCTTTTGAATGTACTACCATGCAGATCAGGGGTTCTCAAACTTTTAGACATCGGGACCCCCTTTTTAGATTAAGTATTTTGGCGACCCTATCTGTCTAAACAGTAAAACAATAACTAAAAACTACACAAATGGTTCAGTTGCATCCTTAGAAACACAAGTAACTAGTAAAATAAATATGAATTTTTGTCTCTTGAATTCTTTTGTAATAAGAGAGATGATTTTCTAATCTTGCAGTAGTTTTCTGAGAGTTATTGACCTTGATCGATAAATTTATTTTGTTCAAACTTTTTTCCACATATCGCGGCCCCCCTGGACACATCCCGTTTGAGAACCCCTGATGTAGATGTTTGCAAAACCAAATAACTTTATCTTAAAAGGGTAGAAACGTTTCGTAGTAACACTCATAGTTGTGGACATAGGAAATGGCTTCAAATACACATCTGCTCTGACAGCTGCATTGTCACGTGACACTGAAAAAATATCAATGGACTTGGGGTAACTCATCTTTATCTTTACTAATAATAAAGCTGAAAGTTTCTCTGTCCGGAGGATGTCTGTAGGATGTCTCTGACGCGCATAGCGCCTAGACCGTGCGGCCGATTTTCATGAAATTTGGCACAAAGTTTGTAGCATGGGGGTGTGCACCTCGAAGCGATGTTTCGAAAATTCGATGTGCTTCTTTTTCTATTCCAATTTTAAGGAAAAAAATATCATAAGATGGACAAGTTAATTACGAAATGATCATAACGTGGAACCGTAAGATGGGTACAAGCCAATTGGCTTGAAAATTCAATATGCATTATTTGTAAATATACAGGCGAACCAAAAGACCTTTTAATTTTTTCTATTACGGGCAAAGCCGTGCGGGTACCACTGGTACTTTAATAAAAGAGTTTTATTGATTTGCTGTATTTTTTTCGAGCTATGCGAAATTTCGTTTGAGGTGTACCAACTGTGGGGCTGATTACAAATGGCGTCACGCTTTGGGGGGGGACCGTGAAATTGACAGTCTGTGATAATGGGGTGTAAGAGAGTTACAAGAAGTGTGATATCACGCATTTCATAAAAACCCCTCCAGAAGGTTTTTCTGGCTGCGCTAGTGGAGCTAACGCGAATTCCATGCTCGCAATGCGAAGATATTTGGAAAGGAATCGGGTTGCAAAGTGTCGGCTTCGTTACTGACTACTAAATAATAGTTTCGGGAATGTTCTTTCGTGTTATTCGCAACTCCAGACCTCGAATACGCTGCCTTACGGTGATTAATAACACTAAAGGAAAAGGTAAAACATTCCATTCCACGTGTTTTCTTTAGGGTAAATGACAGGCTTCAGACAGTTTGTGGTGTAATGTAATTTCAGAAGAATAGAAAAGAAAACTTCCCACAAACACGATGAAAAATGACTGCCATTCACTAAGCGTCAAAGCAAGTTCTAAGTTACGGCGTGCGTTTGTTTTACCTTTTTCATCCGCCATTGGACAGTGACTGCAGCGTCCCCTATAGTTTGTTGGAGTTGCGAATTAGCATCACTGACTTCCCGCACCGCACTATTCTCAGCATCGCGTAGTTCGTGTGCATAAATAACCACTTCACATTTTCATTCATCTTTTTTTTCAGTTCTAAATACGAAAGGTGATGAAAAATTGTGGCACCTTTGCATCCTGTTTCATTTAAAGTTCGTGAAGATGGAAAGAAAAAGTGAACTAAAAAGTGGATTAAAGGTAGCACGACAATTCGGCATGAGTGAATCTTCCATACATACAATTAAAAGCCAAGAGAAAAGGCAATCCGTAAAAGTTGAGAACTTTGTTTTAAAAGAAGCTAAGTGTCTTAGCAAAATGCGAGCAGAATGAAACTGCTCTTATACTGTGGAAGAGGGGTTTTATCATAGACCATAGATGGAAATGTTATAAAAGTAAATGCGAAGAGACTATTTAAAAATATATTAGGATAATGATCTGGGGTTGCGCAGCATGAATCATCATCTTCAATTTTTAAGTTATAAGTTTAACTATTATACCTACTGTACAATACGATTACGGTGCAGCGCTTTATTATCACTACCTCTCTCCCATTGATTTTCTGTTTTTTGTTGAAACATGTAGATTTTTTAAAATACACCTCTCTCCTATTGATTTTCTGCGCCGTAACTGTTTTTTGTTGAAACATGTAGATTTTTTAAAATACAGTCCATCCCGACGTACGCGAGAGATGCGTTCCAAGACTCCTCGCGTAAGTTGAAATTTGTGGAAAAATAGATGCATACACATTTTTTAAAGCATACCAAATACTTGTAAACATCCCTCAAACTGCTCTAAAGCATTCCTTAACCATGACGGTTTCTTCCATAAAGAACCTAACTTTTACTGAATTTAAAAAGTAAACTGTTATTCAACATGAAATACTTAAGATGCCCAAAATGAATGACCAATGGGAATAAAAGATATAAAATAAAACACTGCATGCAATAAAATTAAAATGATGCACAAAATAGTACTGTAACAGTAGACAATATTTACGAGTTGAAAAAATGAGGACACTAGTGATGATTTAAGCTCCAAGATCTGATCGTTATTCTTATCTAATACATTTTTAAATATGCTTCAACTTTTATTTAAAACGTTTCAATTTGTGGCTACATCTCCTCTACCTGATCTTTTTATTAATCCACAATGCAAGAGCTTCCATTTTCATCATTTTTACTTTGCTAGACTGCTCTGCAAGCTTTCAATATTGAAACCAAGTCCTAAACTTTTACGGATATCTTTCTGTTTTGACTTTTAATCGTACATATGGAAGATTCACTCATACTTATTGTCGCGCTGCCTTCGACGTTTTGTAATTGTTCAAGCATATCGAGAATCTTAGCCTTTTTAATTTTTTTATCTTTCTTTTTCTTCGCATTTTCAAACTTTAGATGAAGGTGACACTAAGGTGCCATTCTAGCAGGGCCGGATTAAGGATTTGGAGGCCCATAGGCAATGAAAGTGAGGAGGCCCCCTCACCAAGGGCGCCCATATGCAAAATTTTAAGGGGGGCTCAAAAATTTTCCCCCATGGTTTAGCAAAATATTTTCCCCGTAGAAACTGATTTCAGTACAGATTAGACACATTAAGAGTTGACATTTTTAATAACTTATTCATTAATGGCTGAAAAAGAAATTTTTATACATTTTTGCAAAGAAAAAAATCACTAAAAGCAAGGAATTTCTCATTTCAAAGGGGGGCTCGAGCCCCCCCCCCCTTGCCCCTCACATATGCATTTCAGCATTTCCTAATAGCAAGTCTAAATAAACTAAAATAGGGGGATCATGAGGGAAATATGAGCCCACAAATCACAACTTTATATATCCTTAAAAAGAGGCTTTGCAATGCAAACTTGGAAGTCCATGTAAAATTCCATCTCAAACAGGGAGTACGGGTGTCCTTCCCCGAAATTTTTTTGAAATGACAGTTCGAAAATTGTAATTTCAGACGGTCCTCTGTGATGTTTCGGCCTTTTTTCGTAACGTTAGGGCAATTGATAGATTTCAAGGATCTCTACCTCAGCAGATTTTTGAAACTGAAATACTAAAAAAAAAAAATAACCCCGCGATTTTGAGCTTTTTTCAATAGTAACAGGTCAAGGCTGAGCCAAGGGAAAAGTTTTAGAGAACTTCAGTGGCGGATGGGGCCGGCGGGCCGCCTCGGTTTGGGCCGCATTAAATCTTTCAATTGAATAGTACAAGAAAAAACTTCATTTTTTTTTCTTCCTTAAAAAACTAGTGAAAAAAATCTGTCGCCTAGAAGATGCGAAATCAAACCACTTTGCGACACGGGAAAATCTAAAATTGGTTCACTCATTTTTGTAAACGGATTTCAAATCTTCGTAAAAATCTTAGGAAGACCCTTGCCTTCTTTAAAAAAAAAAAAAAAAAAACTGTCGACTCGTACATGACGAAAGCCTTCTCTTTCTTCCCTTGTGGACCACTCGGCACCAGACTCAGCAATCGATTAGCACCCCACCTCATTAGCACTTTCATTGATGATAGCAGATAACCATTTCACGGCCATCTGTGTACAGGGTATGGGACAGGGACCAGTACTTGGGACGGGACGGCAAAAGGAGTTTTCCGAACGGAAACAGCTGTTTTTCATTCCAAGATGCAAAGAGAGGTATTTTTCCGAGAGTGAAGCCTAAGGCTGAAGGGTCGGGATTGTTTCCTGGAATTCTTTTCCGTCATTTTTGCTTTAGGGTAACTGAGGATTATTCCACACCTACCACTTCCTTTTTTATGGCTTTGTGAAAAAAAGGGATTCGCGCGTTGAAACTTGTAGGGCGCCTCTACACTCGACGACAAAACGCTCCACAGATTAAGAATCCCCCTCATTAAGACACGGGGGGTCGACGAGTCATCAGAGAATACCCAGTGTGGATTGCTCATGCGACTTGAAGCGGTACACCAAAGGCTGACTTGAAACGGCGCATGTTTGAAATCTTGTAATGCAAATACTTGCAATAACACTTCAAAATTTGCCCTATTTTTAAAGTATAACGATGGTGATTTTCACAATAAAAATAGCTTTCAAAGAATGAAATGGATGAAGTGAAAAAGAGGGGTGCAATATTTTGGTTTTCAATGTGGAGAATGCTTGACATTTTGTATGCTATAAAATAACGAAATCATTCAAATGTAATATTTTTGAAACTTCAATGGCATTCACTATAAAAAAAACCGTGAACATAAGCTTGAATAAATGTTTGAATCGTATTTATGTTTTTTAAACGTGAAATAAGCTTGTAAAAGAGATAAAAATACGTTTGGTGTGCATCGTATCTAATTTTTTATAAGCAACATCAATTTAGTTCAGTCCTGCACACAGAATTTCAGTTTATGTGTACAATAATTAAAACTGCACTAATATTCGTAGGGGTTTACCTATGAATATTAGTGAAAGTTGTCAAGACTTAACTTAAGAGAGAGGGGATTCGAGCGAAGATTCGTGCGAATAATTCATTCAAAGTTTAAAAAAAAAAAAAAAAAAAAAAAAAACAAATTCTCAAATCTGTTGTTCATATGTTGTAAAGAAAAATTCTTCGTTCTCATAACTGCTAAATTCAATTTCGTCTATAGTTGGGGAAAACCTAACCTGGCAGCATTGTGCTGCTTCGTGCGCTAGGTGCTAATCACATGAAAAATGAAATAAAAGCATTTTTCAAATTTAACAAATAACCTCAAAACCTCACAACGTTTAATAATTTACTTTCAATATGTTATTATATCAATACTCGATCCAGTGAAAAAGAAAAAATATGCCAAACGGTGCTACTAATTATCCGAAACATGAAACATAACTAAAAATACTTACTTGACTTCAATGTGCAAATTTTAACAACGGTGGTACAACGTAATTCGACTAACGCGAAATGTCTATATAGCGAGTTTTACTCGAGAAACGCATTTTGCAGCTGACGCGAATTCCTCGCCCGCAACACGAAAATTTTCGGAGCGCAGGGCTTATATCACCTTGTTTCTTGGGTACTAAATATTAGTTTCGTGAATGGAATTTCCCATCACTAAAAGCGAAAATTTCCCGCACCGTACTTGTCGAAACATCAGATTGTTAACGTACAAATCGCCATTTAGCATTTTTTTTCTTTCTAAATATGAAGTTGGTCTTACGAACCTGATAGGTGCGAGTTTTATTTGTCGTAGACTTGCACAAGTCAGAGTCGTTTAAAAATGCGTTTTTTTTTAAAACTTTATTCAAAAGTAGTTTCTAGCAATCGCTACCAACTACTTTTTTTTTGTAGCGAATTACTCGCTACTATACTTTTTTTAAAAAGTAGTGCGCTACACTACAAACTACTAAAAAATGTAGCTACTACAGTAGCGTCGCTACTTGTAGCGCGCTACTTCCAACCACTGGTCTGAGTCAATTAAAGTGTATCTGTATTCAAAAAAATGAATTAATAAATCAAATAACTATTAATAGGAATCAAGTAATATTGTATAAATTTTACGATTACTTTTACGTTAATTTTAGAATTAATTTTTAGTTTTCTGTGATCTTTCATATGTTTTTTATTAACTTATAATAATTATAAAAATTACTTGTCTTTTCATTACTTGTCTTAGGTTTGAATACTATCTCACATTTGTTCGAATTCATTTAGCGAAATGTACACTGAAAATAATTGACAGAAATGTGTAACTTAGACCATGGTTTCCTTCCGCTTTGTATGAGATTGTTTTCAAACTATAGTTAATTCTTTTTTGAGACATTGTAGCTGCTTTCCGTTTTTTGACTTTTTCAACAACAAAAAATAAATAAATAGAAGATATTACTTCATACTGTTAACACTGTGCGCAATTCTCATCGACTCTTTGAACACTTCATCATCAAGTATTTCCGTTCAATCGAAACATTTACTCTTTAGAAATATAAAATTGTTAATTATCAGTTTTCTAATGGAAGTCTTGAGAATCACAAAATAGTCCGAACTTAATTTTGGCCGTTACACTTGAACTGAGCGGTTCAGTTTGGACTTTCTAACGGACGTTAAAATAACATTATATCTATGGATTAGCAAACAGGACTTCATGCATGGGTCGTTGTAACGGAAGGGTTGTAGTCAGTGGCGCACACAAGGGAGGTGTTACTCGCCATAATAAAAAATTAGTTTTCTTGCGTTGCAAGTAAAGTTACTATATCTTTCTATAATGCAAGTTAGATTGCCGAACAGAAAAAATCCTTGTGGAATAGTTTGCTGACCAATATCCGGTAGTTAAGGTATCCGACAACGTTGAAAAGGCGATTTTCGACCAAAATTCACTTTTTCTCAAAATAGTTTTATTCAACAGCCCCATTCTTTAAGATTATGAAACATTTTGGTTTTATAATCTACGCGAATTAGAACTCACGTTATAAGCATTTGAATACTAAGTGTCTGCAGTATAACGCGTGTTAAATCTAATCTTTACTTACGTTTTTTGAAGAATGCAATTATTTCTCGATACTGGCTACGGAAAACATGATTTTTCAAATTCTATTCAGCAGTCAAGCATGAAATTTGGCATGCCTGTCTTGTAAGTACTTGTGAGTGGAATAGACCACAGATTATGTAAATGATGAAATATTTTTTTATTTATAGCTTTTTTACCGAAAAAAGGTGACAAATTTTTGAGAAATTTCTGGATAAAGTCACGTAATTTCTCATAAACCTTAAAATTCTTGAAATATTTCTTAACCTGCGGTCTGTTTCATGTGTAATATTTATACATGTGAAAAAATCTAAGCAAATTGTTTATAGCTAGTTATTTTTATTAATACAGTGTTTCTCTTAACTGGTAATTTTCAGTCAATTTTGCCAAAAAATCACCCATTTAAAAAAAGTTATTGATATTATGGTTTATTTTTAAACAAAATGCATGTTTTAAGATCATTCTGCTTCTAAAAAAACATTAATATTATTTCATAATAGTGTTTAAAAAAGAAGGAAAACTGCTACGAACCTAGTCGGATACCTTAAGACCACATCGGAAGTGGTTTCCAGAGCATTCAATTTTCCAGGATGGGAAACAAAAGCAATCTAACTACATAATGAACCAAGTCATTAAGTTCAGTTACTACTTCTAATTTTACACCTGCATTTTTCTTTTGTCCGTTTTTTTTTTTTTTTTTTTTCACACGGCCATCCGCTCCCAAATGCCAGTTCTTATCTCTTCTCATTGATTCCAGGCTGGGGCGGGACTTTCTTGTAAAAAGCCCTTTTTAAAATATTTTGGCTAACCTCTGTGGTTTCTCTTTGAAAAAAAAAGAAAGAAAAGAAAAAGACAAGGGAAATCTGAAAATCCTTCGCTTCCACCACATTAAGCTGCAGGTTGTTCAACACAAAGGAAATAAACCAGAGATAACAACATTTCAGCTCCTGGGACCTGAGCTCTGATTCCAAGAAAAGCAGCTGTAAGCAGGACTGCAGTTTTGTAAGGTCCTGGGGGCATTTCTTGGCATGGCTAATAATAAGAGAACGTCACTTTGCCGAAATTTTTTATCTCCCCAGAGTCAAAATAAACAGCCCTCCAATCCCGCCGCCTTTGTGATCTTGTTTTTGGAGTTTACAATAGAGGTTGAATAGGCGACTCTGGTGGTTGCTGTCTAAAAAAGCATGGGCGGGATGAACACATGTATTTGCGGAAATGCGCGGAAGGGCAAGTTGTATCCCCTTCAGGGGCGGACTGGCCACGTGTGAGATGTGGAAAATTCCACATGGGCCATCCTTTAACTCGGGCCGTTTTCTGTGCATTCAATGTGTACGTAACGTTTTCCTCAATTTTATTAAAAAAAAAAAGTTCTTAGCTAGGCCGGCCGTTCTTGTGTCGAGGGCTACAGCCAGAACTGCTCTTTTTTGGATGGGGGGGGGGGGGGGACAGCCGCTCCCTTTCCAACCGTCACTCTCGGGACGTTACTCTGTTCTTGCCTAACTATTACCGTATCTTGTTATGTAGGGAGAACGAAAGTGTCTTTGTTGGGTGGTCTTCGTCCGAAGCGAAGCCTTCAGGGTCCATGGGTGTCTCTCGTATCTGTTCGGGATTGATGTTTCCAGGAATTCTGGTGAGGAGTTTTATTGGGGGTGGGGATTTTTTTTTTGTGGCCATCTGAGACTGTCTGGGAAAAGATGACATTGAACCTTTTTCTAATGAAAGAAGAGAAAGGCGCCATCCTAAGAATAGAATGTATAGGCGACTGCTAAAAAGCTTTTTTTTTTCCTTTTCATCCTTCGTTTTCTTGTTATGTTTCCCGGCACTTTGCAATAGATAGATCCATGACTTTCTCAACCAATTACAGTGATCTCTCGCTTGTACGCGACCTCTGTTATACGCGTTTTTCACTTATACGCGTTTTTTTTCACGGGCCCGGCCAGCCATATAAGGAAACAATATTAAGCACCTTTCACTTATGCGCGATAAAAAATCTTCAAGTTTTAGTTAAATCACGTATTTGCGCTTCGCTTATCAGAAAATTTGTACCCTTCTTGTTCTGTCTCTTTGAATGTATCGCACGTCTTTATTCCATTTTTCGAATTCTTCCAAACACGCGTTCTTTTTTGCACAAATGAGCAATTGGGGGTGGAATTAGTCTCGTGATTGACATCGAGAGGGGAGAACGGGTTACGTATGAAAAGGCATTAAAAGTCGTGGTCAAGCGGTAAGCATTGACGTCGCCTTGTACAAAAAATAACAAACGTACAACTTGATTTTTTTTAAAAATTACTTTGCGTAAACCGAAATTAGGTGCATATTGATTCATCAATATTAGTAGTGTACTATTAGTTTTACTATAACTGATGTAAACTTATTGCATTTAAGCTTATTTTTGGGTTTTTCGCTTATGCGCGAATTTCACTTGTGCGTGAAAATTTCGTTGTCCCTTGGGTCTCGTATAAGTGAGAGGTCACTGTAGATAATTTTGAGATCTCCTCAATTTCGTCTCTGAAGAAAAAAACGAGTCATTTGTTATACACCGTGTTGACTGCTCAATGGGATTGCATGTGTTTTAAATCCAAGGGTGACAAGCATCTTTTTGAGGTAAGTTCTAAGTTAGTTAAGTAAGTATTTTTAATCATGTTTTTTTTTGTCGGCACTTTAAATAATAAGAACTTGAACTATCGGTTATAATTAAAACAAATTGACGTGTTACACAAAAATGGGTCAACCCACCAAGCGGTACTTTTGAGTAAATTGAGTTCTAAGCTGAACTTCATAGATGGCATATTAATTCAGAATTTGGCTTAAATCGTCTTTGTATCCCCGTTGTGTATCAGTTTATCTGCCAACCTATGTGAATAACTCATTATTTTTTTGAAAATTTTTGTTGGATAGCTCATTTTTGTATAACACCGACCAATTCATCTATTTCCGTTTAGCAAAGATAAAATTTACAAAAGTACAAAGAGTATAAATATTTAAAACAGTGATTTCCAACATTTTTTTATCCGTCGCCCCCAGTGGCGCACACAGGAATTTTGCAAGGGGAGGGTTCGAGATCAAAAGCCTCATTTTCATAACAAAATTACCAGAAAGCAAAATAATTTTACGCTTTTACTTATAGTTAAGAAATGGATTCAACAAAGCATTCATCGTTCTAGAAGCACCATATGGTTATAGAAGTTCATAGAATCTCATTTTAATCTATAAATGTAAAACTAAAAACACCGTTATTATAGTGTATTCATTTATAATCACCCTTTCGCTTCTTTTCAGTCATTTGTTATACAAAATGTGCATAATATTTTTAAAAAGTCTTTTAGCTTAAGGATTTTATTTTTTCATTTATTAAAACTGAAATTACATTTATCTTTATTTGGAAATATTTTACGTACAAAATACATAGAATCGTAATCAATCGGGGGAAAAACAACAAGACTTATGGGAGGGGTCCGGACCCCCTGGACCCCTCCCTTGTGTGCGCCACTGTCGCCCCCCTTACCTTTTTCCTTGAAAAAAGCAAATTTTAGAGCAACGTAAAATCAATATTAGGTATTTTTTGCATACAGTGAAACCTTTGTAAGTTGACCACTCGCGGTGCAGTACTTTGGTGGTCAACTTAGACCGGTGGTCAACTCATAAAGGGCAGTAATGATTTTCAGAAATATTTTTTGTCATTTCTTGCACCGTGTATTCATTTTTCGAGGAATTCACCCTTATTACTCTTTCTGTTCAACTCATTTTCATTGCTTAACATTATTGAAAGTGAAACCAAAATTAAAAATACAATTCAAATAGTTTTGTTATTTTTTCCTTGTTTTAAACTATATTAGACACTCTAGTTTTAGAAATTCCATACGTGCCAGCTAATTTTCTCTGGCTTTCTCCCTTTTCAATTCATTTTAATATTTCATACTTTTTATTAATTTAAATTTCAACTAACTTTCTTTTTGAAGCCTTTTTATGTAACACTTATAGCACAAAGAGCAACAAGCTCGACTCTCTCAGTTCATAAAGGCAAAATTAAAATGTCTTTGAGGAGCATTTTTAAATTTTTTGGAGCAGCTGGGTATCTTGCATGAAATTCAATTTAAAAAAAAAAAAAAAAAACTCAAACCACTTATCTAAAATAGTTTTTGAGCTTCGAAAATCATTTTTACCACTAGTATTAAAATCGAAAACAGCTTTAAAATCTATGTCATACTGGAAAACGCTCAACCGGGAAATGTGGAGCAAAAGAACTTTTTTGCGGAGCCGCCGAGTTTCTCTGTTTTGCGGAGCAAGTACGAAAAATGCGGAGCAGTCGGCAACCCTGTAAATTTAATTATAGACGACTAAAAATGTTCTGAAATAACCAGTGGCGCACACAAGGGAGGGGTCCAGGGGGTCCCGACCCTTCCCAAAGCTCTTGCATTTTTCTTATTTCAACTGATTATGATTTTATGTACTTGATACACAAAATATTTCCAAACAAAGAAAACGAGAACTTCAGTTCTAATCATAGGGAAAAAAATCCTCTTGTTAAAAGATTTTTTAGAAAATGTGTACATTTCTTGTAAAGAACTGCACAAGCGAGAGATCTTTCTCGACTTTGAGAAGGCTAAAAACATACTTAAATAGTACTATGTATAATGAACGTTTAATGTGTTCTTGTACTGCTGAATTCAAGCAATGTTACCATCACACACCTATACAGGCAGACTAAGGGTGACTGTAAATGAAAACATAGTAATTAATAATAATGTTTTTAGTTTTGTAATTACAGGTTAAAATGAGATTTTTCGTGTTCTTCAGACTTGATGCTTCTTATACTCTTGAATTTGGGCATCTGTTTTCATTTATGAACAATGATAAAAGTAAATACATTGCATAAATTCGTTTGCTTTCTGGTAATTTAAGTATCTGTTATTAATTTTTTTTATTAATTAGTGCTAATTATTTATTCAATAATTTATTTTTTACTGTTTTTGTTCTCAAGAATCGATAAAATCAAGTCAATGTGGTTGAAGGCATATTGGAGTATGATATGAAAATGGGACTTTTAACTATGGACCCTCCCCTTGCAAAATTTCTGTGTGCGCCACTGGAAATAACAACTAAGGAGTATTATTTCGAATAATTACTTTATCTTACTAATATTAGGCGCAAAAGGATGCAGCTTTAGAACCAGAGGAAATTTCGCTGCACATTTCACACCTTCGAGTGAAATAATATTCAGGTCGCTCGTCTTGGCGCCAGCCGTTTACGATAGAGATGAAATAAGTCTGAGACAGAATTTTCAGTGAACAACGCATGGTCTGATGATAGGGGGCTTGATGAAGCAATCGACTGTTAAAAGCTTAATGACACGAAAATATGATATCGGATTGGATTGTACGGATTTTTACAATAATATTGAATCTAAAAAAGACTTTCTGAAAAAAGTCCTATCCATTGAAATGAATTGTAAATATTGTTTATTTGTTTTCCCCTCATTTTAACTGCTTTTTCTTGTTTAAGGGGGTCTGGCACACATTTTGAATTTTTTTTTAAATTATATACTTTAGAGTTTTGAAATTTTTTGCACTGATTTATCATTTATTTAATAAGCAAAATCATAACATAAATATGAAAAAAAATATTTAAATTTAATTAGTTAAAAAAATGGGGTTGCTTTAAATTGCTATAACTTAATATATTCGTGATCAATTTTTAATTTTTTTTAAAATAAAATTACGCACAAATATCTAAGCTTTAATTTTTATTCGGCAATTTTAAAAATATTGATTCAATATAAAATATTTGAAGAAAAAATTCGAAGATACTTTTTTAAAAAAAAATCATAATTTTTGCTGTAAACGTTTTTTTTTAAATTCGCCGAATAAAAATTTAAGTAAACTGTTTGAAAAAGGTATGCTCCAAGTTTCATTACTTTACCTTAATCGGTTCCTGACTTATAAGAGTTTGGATGCAAGAAATCGGGAAAAATGGCATCATGGAGAAAAACGCGTTTAAAGTTTTAAAGTTAAGTGCACATTAGTTAGGTGTGCATGAAACAAAAACAAAATTATATCTTTGTTTCTATTTAAGATAGAAACAAGATTCAAACGTTCTTTTAAGCAGAAAAAAACGGAGTCATTTTTCACATTAAAAAAAAAAAAAAAACCAAAATTTACCGATTTTTGTGTCCCAAACCCCCTTAAGTAATTTGTAAATATTCTCTTGTTCAAAAATGCATGCTTAAATTTATATGCTTGTGTCATTTAGGATTACCCCTAGTTTAAGTTCATAATTAGGAACATTTTTTCATAGCATTTCATAGCATAGCATAACTACAGTATACTCCCGATTATCCGTGTGCGGATTATCCGGTTTGCGGATTATCCGTGCATCATTTCGAAATCACTTTTCTAAAGCTTCGATGATGTTATCGATAATAACGATGACATCATTGAGGAAGTTAAAGAAATCGAAGGTTTCGAATCCGTTGACGCTGAAAATGTCGAAGAGTGGTTTAAAAGCGACGAATGTGAAACTGGATTTCAATGTCTAACTGACGAAAATAGAATTGAACTTGTTACTGAATCAAACGCAAGTGATGATACAGAAAACGAAGATGAAGAACATGAAGATTATACAATTTCACATTCTACTGCTCTAAAATCTGTGGAACATTTATTAGATTACATGAGTGAAAGAAGTTACGATTACGGAGAAATAATTGCAGTGAGAAAAATTCGTACGGACATACGCAACAATTTAAACAAAAAAAAAAATCACCTTTTTTTAAAACAATAAATTTCGAAGAAAAGTTCCTGGTTTGTGTGAGTATTTAGTTTTTTCTAATTTCCTCTTAAAATGGTTACCCTGCCTATTCCTTAAATGATTTTTCGGATTATCCGTGTTTTTCGATTATCCGTGCTACGCCGCCCGGTGATTAGCACGGATAATCGGGAGTATACTGTACATTGTATTGGGAAAGAACCAACCAGCGTCAGCGATGTGTTCCATGAAAACCCGCGACCGCGGGGAGGGGCGTGGCTTCGCGATGTCCCGGTTTAGCATTTCAGAAATCTGGCAACCCTAGTTAAGACAGCCTATCAGAATGAGAGGGAGGGGGGAGCAAAATTTGATGCGCATGCCCAGTGTGACGTAGCTTGTTCTAGCACCTGCAAAAGCTGCCCTCCCCGAAAATTAATAGATGCGTCCAAAGTTTGAAAATCCCTTGTCGTTTCCAAAAAATATCAGTACGAGACGACATTGCGACTGTCCATGTCATGCTCTTTAAAAAGCGAATTTTGAACCGAATTTTCTACAGCAAGCCAGCACTTTGTTGGTGAGTTCTAATTTTTTTTTCATTTTGTCATTCTTTCTTATCCGGCACGATTTTAATGGTAAAAGGTTGTCCGGGACACATTTTGAAATGTAATTTTTTTAAAAAATAGGGTCGCTTTAAATGGTTGCAACTAAAAATATTCTTAGTAACTTTGAAATTTCTTTCATAAATCGAAACAAATTTTTATTCGGCAATTGAAAAAAAATTAATTAAATAACAAATGACTTGAATGAAAATTTCGAAAAATACTAATTATACTTTATTTTCAAAAAATCATATCTTTTGAAGTAAAAAATTCTTTAAGCTTGCCGAATAAAAATTCAAGTAAACTGCTTGAATAACATATGCTCCAAATTTCATAACTTGCATCATTATCAGTTCTTGACTCAAAAGAGTTATGGAAAATGGCATCTTGGAGAAACACGCGTTTAAAGTTTTAAAATTAAGAATAATATTTTTTAATTGCAAGCCGCAATAATTATCTTTTGATCTAATTAAGATAGAAACAAGATTTAAACGGCATTGTAAGCAAAAAAAAAAAAAAGCATTGACGAAATGTATGATCGTGCAACTAAAGTGTTTTAATTGTAACTGCTTCCTCAAATCACTGTTTATTATTTTCTTTTATTATAATTACAGAGCATGAACTTAGAAATAAATGAATCGGTCATTGATTATAGTCATTATAAATATGTTATGTATAAATGTACGTACTAACGGCATTTGAATATAAATCTTTTTTTTTAAATGATTAATGTTTTTGAAATAAAATCTGTACTTCAGAGGCAGAGGAACATAGTCACATTATGAAGGATGGGCTCTTTTAACTTTGGTAAAAAATTGAAAGGATATTTTTTTTTTCAAATTAACGTTCCCATGGCTCGATGTGTTAAAACTTCTACACACAATGCCCTCAGTAACAGAAAATCGCAAATTTTATAGACGTCCTTCTGGCTCTGAGATACACACATTGATATATATATAAGAGGAAAACCCCCGGACACCCCACTTTTGTCCGCTGAACATTGGCCCACCTAAAATTTCATTCACAAATGTAGTTGTTTCTGAAAATTGCATGAATTCCATGTTTTCATCTTAATCCTCCGACAATAATTAGCGGAGATATCAATTAAAAACTACTAATTAGGATACTTGGATTTCGACATAAAATCCCCATATTTCGAAGGCTTTCCTCCACTTAAATTCATTCTTATTCATTACTTCAACCCAACAGTCCGTAATCTCTACATAGTATAAAATAAAGTGTCCAAAAAGCGTCTGTTTGTTTGAATTCGCAAAACTCGAGAACTATCCGGCCGATTTCGCTGAAATTTTCACTATTTGTTCCTTTAAGTCCTGAGAAGGTTTGCAGACCAGTTCGAAAAAAATTCGATGAATCGTTCTTTTGTTATTCCAATTTACTTCCAGTTTTCACATAAATTCCCGAATATGGGGGTTAAAAATTAGTCGCGATTAGTAATATTATATATCGTTGGAAAGGGAAGAATTTTCCGCGTTCTACGCAATTTGTTCCAACGCTGCGGCGGGAGTTATTTACGTTTTTAGCTCGAATTTGTTTAGGCTTACCTGAAATTTTCTTTATTAAATAAATCAATAAAAAGTAAAGGAATTGTCCCACAGCTTTCTTTTTGACGCCATTGGAAAAAGCGACCTTTTTTACTCCAGATCTAACTCGACCTATGGTCGAAAAAATAAGCTTTTATCTCGAAAGGAAAAAAAGTTGCAAGCCTTTTTAAATCAAAAGGAATCTCGATTCCATTTAAATTGTGAACCATTTTCTTTTCCATTTTAATTCCTTAAACTTATTTTATTTTGTGTTTCCATGGTTGCGAATTTTAAATCCATCTTTCTGGATTTAATTTCTTAAAAGTATTGCAATATCTGTCGTCATTGTTTGGAAAGGAAATCATGGTGTATTTTAAATTTATTTTTTACGCTGATTGTTGAATATACGTCACATGGCACAATTTTTATTTTCAAGGTTGACCGGGCAAAGCCGGGCGACGCAGCTAGTAATCTTATATATTGAAAACTGAGCGTATGTACCTATGTATGTCATGAATTAACTTATTTTTTTATCGTTTTTTTTTTAAATTTATGTTTTAAGTTTCTTACTACACTATTCCCCGAAAAATTCGTCATTTTGTTCCCCGCGTGAGAGCTCATATCTTCATTTTTATGTTTGGCTGTTTAACATAACCCTCCATAAATAATAAGCGGGTAGAGAAATTTAAATTTATGACACTTCGATTTCAACATGAAATTCCTATTTTTCGAAGGCTTTCCTCCACTCAAATTATTTTATATTCAGTGCTTCATCTCCACTTTCCACAACAATAAGGCGTCACTTAGATAACTTTTATGTTCAAGTTAGAACGTGCAAAGCCGGGCGACGCAGCCAGTATTTACTTAAAATTGTAATGTCCTTTTTTTTCTTTTACGTAAGCTTCCCAAATGAGTTTGATGTTTTGGACATGATGCTAATTTTTGATGCTGTAACTATATAGTAAAACCAAATTGTAAGATTAAGTAAAAATTAAAACCTAAATAAAAAAAAATAACAAATCATTTTCCAAGATTTTTAGGACGTAAAACTAGAAAAAGAACCTAACAATAAAATACAATTAAAAAAACTTACTATTTGCTGCTGCAGAAAAAAAAGCTTCAGATTTTATAGTTCATGTTACATAAATAGTTTATATTTCATACAAAAAAAAGTAATTAAAAAAAATTCAGGTATGAGATTCTTGGCTATAAGATGCATTGTGATAAAAACTTTAATAAAATTTTCCTGATTAAGATAAGAATGGTTGAAATCAACAGATTGAGTGACAGACAGCTGAAAAACAGTTTCTCTTTAACTTTAGCAGATGGGCCAGTTTTTTGTTCTCAGAAGAATAAGGCCTTTTTTTGAGAGAGAGAGATTCAAAAGTAAAGATGTTTTATCTATAAAAATCATTTTGAACATGAAAAAAAAATAAAAAATCCGATGGCCGAAATTTTTGAAAAGACTGAATTCCGTCCCCTGGACGGAAGTGTGGCAACGATACTCGCCTTAAATAACGTTTCATTTCGTTCCCGAAATCATTATTTTTGAAAAATTTTAATGCCCTTTCTGCAATCAATAATCTGAAAGTCTAGTTTAGAGTGATGAAAAAGTAAATCAACTGGTGGAACCTCCATATATCGAACTTCCACATATAGAAAGAGGGAAATAGAAAGAGGGTTTGAGAAAAAAAATGGGGGAGGGGGGGGTAAATTGCGCCATTGAAGTTAGGGGGGATGGGCCACCCCTGGTTTTACCCTCCTCGGTGTGAAACCCAGTACGCAAAGTGAAATGACAAGTTTGATTACTGGTGCCCTCGTTTTTTCTGCCTGGAGTCGGATGCTTGATTTTCTAATCGTTATATCTGCCATCTAGTGGATAGCTGTAAAAGAATTCTTCAATAATAAATATAACAATAAGGTTGCCTTGACAAAGGTTCTTTTTTTTTTTCCGCATTCGTTTATTCTTTACTAGTGGTACCCGCACGGCTTTGCCCGTAATAGATAAATTAAAAGGTTTTTTGGTTCGCCTGTATATTTACAAATAATGTATGGTGAAATCTCGCCAATTGGCCTCGTTCCATGTTACGGTTCCACGTTATGATAATTTCGTAAATGACTCGTCGATCTAATGATAATTTTGTTCTTAAAATTGGAATAGAATAAGAACAAAATCGAATTTTCGAAAAATCGCTTCGAGGTGCACACCCCCATGCTACAACTAACTTTGTGCCAAATTTCATGAAAATCGGCCGAACGGTATTTATTATTAGTAAAGATAATCAGCAATTGTTTTCAAAATTTCAAAAAATAAACAGGTTCCAATCATTGTTTGCGTTGAAAAAAGACTTTTTCATTAACAATGATTATTCTCATTTGATAGCGCAATCTCATAAATCATAACGGAAAGAGAAAAATAACATGTTATTTTTGGTTAGACTTGTTATAAATGGGTGAATAAATAAACATTCAAATTCAGTTTTTACCATAAATATGATAAAATTGAAAAATAAAATTATTCAAAGAGACAAGAATAAGGTGGCATTATTAAACGTTTTTTCATTTGAGTACTTCTGAATAAGTACATTGCGCATTGACATGAAATAGACTTAAGATGCAAGGATTTATGAAAAGAGTAAATATTGGATGAAATAAATTGGTAATGGGTATTGGTTACATTTGGAGGATGTAAAAGTGAACAAAAAAGTAGACTTAACTGATGAAAGTATACATTCAACTGCGCTAAAAATGCTTGAGAAATGGATAAAAAAAAGTACTTCCTATTCATTTACTTTTTACAATTAGCATTCATCTGGTGAAAAAGAACAATATACAATGGAATAAAAGTTATTAAACTAGGCTCATATCTTTGAAAAATGAAAAGGGTGATGAAAAATGTCAGTTAATTGAACAAATTTTTGAAATATTTTTTTATTTTCAAGTTAGTTTAAAACATTCTTTGATGAACACAATATAGTTAAAAATAAGAATTTCCGTCTCACATTAAATACTGAAAAGCACTCAAACATTTTAGTCTGCAGGATGCTCACATGCAAAACACATTTTCTTTGTGAAATATTCTATATCGAAATAGCTAGGTTGTGATAATGATAAACGTTAAAGATGGTTACTTAACGTTAAGTAAATTCTAAACTATCTTAAAACTGTTTCTAAAATGTGAGGGGGTAGATTCCCCCCACACCCTCCCTATTGTCCTAATAATGGGTCTTGCAGGGCAGACAAATTAGTTTCTTACACATCTTCGACAAAAGAAGAAAAAAAAGTCATTGTTTCATTTTAGTTCGGAAAACTATTTGAAGATTCTAATGATTAAGCAAAAGGTTCTTTAGCCTCCCCCCCCTCTTTCTACGTGCAACATAGGATAGAGTGTGCTCAAAGTGTGCATAGTTTGGAACCGTATCAATGCTTTCAATTTTGTTAATACTATTTGTAAACTGCTTGACAATTTTACTTATTTATATTAAGCAGGCTTCATTGATTTAAATCAGCTTGACTTGAATTATGATTAAAATCATGATTTAATCAGTTCTTAATCCTTTGTCAAGTCATTAGTTACCTAAACATCATAACGTAGATATGAATTTTGAGAATTTGTTGAATATTTAAAGAATTTTATCTTAATTTTAAGAATAAGTTCATATTAGTTCAGAATGTTTTATTATTAACTTTTAGTAATTGCCTTATTCATCCCAATTGAATCTATTTCAGAGCTTTTGTGGACTGCAAAATTTCGCAATTTTTCTTCTAAAAAGTATGAAAAATATAGTTTTAGGAAATAGTGGTGCCACTGTTTCTGAGAAGTAAAGATTGCTGGTATTAGCTGGGGGGGGGGGGGGCAGAGCAGCTAGAGTTGAAACCTTGTGGTTGATAATTATAATTTGTACTCTAGCATTTCTAATCGTCATTGTAAAACTTCTATCATCATGTGTGACAATTTTTTTTTATAAAAAAAAAAAATTCTGCTTGAAAACTCTAAAAAAAAGGGAGAAGGGACTGGTGGGGAGGGGAAGTGAAGATAAATAATTTCTATGCTTATGCACAATGTACAAATATTTTATGACAGAAGTAAACTTTGGACTATCCCTCTGGACTTTCACTAAAAGATCAAAATAAAAAATCTGAATTTTATCTGCTTGATAGTTTGAATCTGGGGAATACCTTTTTAGGTTTTTTTTGAGTCAAGGGGGGGGGGGAGAGGGGCGGCAGATTTCAAATTTGCTAAGGGGTGGCATGGAGCTAAATTCGGCCCTGGGAAGTTTGTTCAAAAATTTCGGATGGCCCCTCCCAAAACAGTCTGCTATATCCACCACTGCAGAATTTCGTGCGAGAATGTCAGAATATCGAACATTTGGCTCATTATCTCAAAAATTATTCTATTCTAAAAAGTAGCGTTATTTTTTTTCCTATGTTGCAAAAATATTTTTAACCGCCGACACACAAAGGAAAAAGGAACGGGGTTATGAGTGACGTATCTGTGTATCTGTCTGTGGCACTCTAGCACCTAAACGGATGGACAAAGTTTGAAAAAAAAAATGGTTGAAAGGTTTTTTTCCGCGTCTGATAGAATGTGTTTGGAACTCCCATGTTTTCTATATGAATTATAACGTTTTTAAAAAAAAATTGTTACATTTTTTTAAAGCAAATTTTAATAACGGCTAAACCTTTATTCACGCGATTGATCACCGAATTCATCGTTGGTCGACAGGAAATTAAACGCAATGCTTTAAAAAAATTTTCACTTGCTGGTTTCTATTTAATACCAAATAAAATACTTGACATTGAGTTTTAATTATTTTATTGCGTGTATGATTAGGGTGCGTCTTAGTTTTAAAGGTGTTATTTTTTCATGAGGCACCCTCTCATTTTGTTCCTTTGGGTGAAAAAAAATTCTCATCTATGAAAAATAAAAATTGAATAATATTTAGAGGGTGCTACCACTGCTGCAAAATTTGTCAACTCTCTCTTTTTATTTTTTTTTATTTATTTATTTAGTCTGGATAATAAGTAGCAATCAGTGAAAAGTTTGTATTGTCACATGGAAGTAACAAAGAGAAAAATTACAATATTTACTGAAAGTAAAAGACTGAAAGTTTAAACCTGTGATATGAATGGCATTACCGAACTTTCAAATGCTTTTTGACATTATTACATAAAATGACAACCACAAAATGCGCTTATTTTTTTCTGGTATATATAAGAAATAGGTATTTGAGTTAGGTTGAACCCAACCAACCTAATTTCATGTTGATTAAAAATATGTCGTTAATTTTTACACCATTTTTTCCCCAATGAATGAAATTTTAATCACTAGTAGCACCCCCTAAATTATGTTCAAATTTTATGAAACTTTTGTGTGTGTATTTTTTCATAAAAAGGAAGCAATTAAATGGGTGCCCCAAAAGAAATTCAAAATTTTTTTAAAAAGTGCATTATAAGACAACACCCTAGTGTATGAAGTGTGTTGATTGTTTTATTCATTCAAATAGATAATGGCACCCAGGAGGAAAGTTTTCCCGCCTAGAAAAACTGAGACGTACAAAACGCATGAAACCATAGTGCGGGTAAGTGCATCTTTTTCTGACAGTATGCTGAAAATAATGATTAATGTATAATGTGGTCCTTTTCGAAATTTTAAAAGTACAGTGAAACCTGTGTAAGTTGACCACTTGCGGTGCAGTACTTTGGTGGTCAACTTATAAAAGGTGGTAATGTTTTTTTTTGTCATTTTTTTGCACCATGGACCATGTATTCATTTCTGGAATCATTGCCACTTTGAAACAATAATTAAAAAAGTTATTCAAATATTTTTGCTTTTTTTCCTCGTTTTTTACTAAATTAGACATTGTAGTTTTAGAAATTCCGTATGTGTCAGCTAATTTTCACCAACTTTCTTCCTTCTCATATAATTTTAATATTTCATACTTTTTATCAATCTCAAGTTCAACTAAGTTTCTTTTTGAAACCATTTTATGTAAAACTTTTACACAACGAGCAACGAGCTGGACTCTCCTAGTTCATAAAGGCAGTTGAAAATGAAAATATCCTTTGCCTCAAAATATTGCTACTGGAAGAAAAGACTTTGTACTTTTTCTACTGACAACAGTTTTTTATTTTCATTGAACAGAGAGTACAAAAAGCAATCTCAAATAGAACAACAAAAGAAAAACAAGTTCGGAGAATTAGGAGCAGCATAAGTTTTATCTGTTGTTTTGTTTAGTTGGTAAAATGCTGGTCTAAAGCATCAAAATTATTCTTGGAAAGCTATAAAAAATAATAATAATAAAAGAAAATAATTTGCTTGTTAAGTTAAAAAAAACCCTAGTGGCCCTAGTGGTCAACTTACAAAGGGTTTTTTACAATACTCCAGACCAAATTTGTACTTCAGTGGTCAAGATAGACAGGTCAAGATAGAGAGGTGGTCAAGTTACAGAGGTTTTCCTTCATTATATGAGATGGGACTAATTCCGTTCCTGACAAAAGCAGTCAATATAGACAGGTGGTCAACTTACAAAGGTGGTCAACTTTACAGGTTTTACTGTATTTTTTTCTGAAAGAGCTTGCTCAAAAACATGGGATCAGACCCATGTTTTAAATAATGAGACAAAGTTTAGCATTTTTGGAACAATTAAAATTTTAACTGATGCGCTTTCATTACGTACGCTTCTTCACATGACATCATAAATGATGAAATACCTTTCACTGATGCCATTAGCACAGAGCACAACATTTAACTATCTTCTTTACTAATGTGCAAGGGCGCCCATATGCAAAATTGTAGGGGGGGTGGCTCAGATATTTTCCCCATGGATACTGATTTCAGTGCGGATTTGAGTTATTAAAATTTGACATTCTTAATAACTTGTTCATTAACGGCAAAAGAAATGTTTTGTGCAAAGAAAAATGCATTAAAAGTAAGGAAGTTCTAAATTCTAGGGGGGGGGGGGGCTGAGCCCCCCTTGCCCCCTTTGCACATATGTAGTGGCAACGATACGGATGACATCGGGCGTGGAAAGCAATATTTAATTCAAATTACCATAACCTATAAATGTGGTAGACAGTAAGCATTGGGTGCAGCAGTGGAGAGGTGCCAAAGTACATTATTTGTGAAGTCATACAGACCATCCTTCATTTTCAAAATTGGACACTTAAAAAAATAAAAATTCAGCGTTGGGGAAAAGGAAAGTTTTTTTCTCGCTCCATGATATTCATTTTTGTTTTTTGCTTGTGCAAGCAATTTCAGTCAGTGACTGAAAATAGTACTTTTGATTGATGAAAACAGCCCCATTCAATGCATGTTCTTGGGGGGGGGGGGTTGATTTCATATCTAGTTAAAAGATTTATTTTAATTGAGTTGAAGATGGAACAATAATTATTTGAACATGGAATATTATTAAGAGTTATTGATTATTGCTGTCCTTGACTGAGCCAAATTGTCATTGTAAATATTTATTTATGATTCTTGCGAATATTCGCTGCAAGAAAGGATTTAAAAGTTGATGGAAAAAATCCTTTCCTGACAGTGAATTACTGAATATTTCATTCAAGAAGTGCAACTCGGAAAATTTTTGGACGTATTTCCAGGTATTTTTATGTCCGAAAATACCGGAATTATGTTTTTTTTTGTTTTGTTTTATCTCCCTACCGCCGCCATTTTTTAAATATACCTGCAAGAGCCTTAAGATGGACACCTATCCCTTAAGATGGACAAATGTCAAGATAACTTTGTATAACATCAGCTCAAAAGTAACTTTGTAACCCATTAAAATTTTAATCACATGTACACACTATTTTGACTCTGACTATTGAACTATTTAATACTATGGCATAGGTGCACTTAAGTAATAGGGGCCAAAGATTACCCCCCCCCCCCCCCCCGTTATCGCTTTGAAACTTTCAGGTATTTTTTGTAAACTCACAATCACCCCTGTATATATACATATATATATATATATATATATATATATATATATATATATATTAGCACTCCAGAATTAGTTCTGTCTGCAATGAGTATTAAAACACTAATTATACAACTAATCATTCATAAATAAATATGCTTTACAATTAAAAGAAAGTGCATTATTCTGCTTTTCTGCCACCTTCATAGTGCATAACAGCTGTATATTCAAGAGCCATCTGATCTTTTCTCTTTACTGTGAATATTAATTTTCATTTAAAAGCTTTGAACTAAGCTGGAAAGATGGAAAACTGTTTCAAAATTTAATTTTCCTAACAATTTTTATGTTAGCAAGGCAAAACAAAGGGATATTTTAAACTTAGAAACCTATTGTTTACTCCTGAAAAGTTGTGCGGTTTATAGAGAATTGTGTTATATAGGTTGGCCTTATAAAGGTATTCTACTGTATAGAGCTTGGCACCATCTCCTTTTATACGCCACTCATCAACTTACAATATGCCAGTATCACCAACATTACTGGGTACTTAATATTAGTTTCGTGAATGGATTTTGCTTTTGCATCACTGCAAGTGCTAAACCTCTTGAACTTTGGAATTACCTGGGGTGTCCCCCCCCCCAAAGAGCAAGGTCGCACCCCCTCAAATTGCAAAGACTTCCTAGAAGCAAAAGCGCCCCCCCGAAAGAAAGAATTTACCTCTCAAAACCCCCCCCCCCTTAAAAATAATGGCAAAGTCAGCGTCCCTTAAGAAATCCTTTTGCAAGAAAAGAGAAAATATCGCGGCGCATAGCCGAAAATTTTGTGACAAGTTCAAAAATGTATTCAGGCTAACGGTAGCCACTTTGAGAAATTGTAAATATATTAGATGAAATAATGTGTTAATATTTATTTTGAAGTTTGGTCGTAATAGTTTTATTAGTATTAGAATTATAATGTATCGTGTGTGCTCGAGTTATTTATTGTGAATTTTCGTAGACATATCAAATGATTAGTTTTCAAATTGTTTAATAAAATATTAATTGTACCCAAATTATACCAACCCCCTGTATATTATTAAAAAGGGAGAGAAAGTAGGTCATTCTTACTTTTCTCAAACACCAGTGATCATCGAACCCGGTATCGATAGATTCATAAATTTTCAGTCCTCAAGGTAGCTAATCTAGCCGCCATGGCGGGCTAGTAAATGAGTTTAAATTGTGAAAGTATTTAATTCAGTTTATTATAATGAAAAGGAGTTGGTGAAACAATGGGGTTCTCAAATGACTTTATTTATTCTTGTAAAAACCCATTGGGTTCAAAGCGGTCAACATTGCTCTTGTTCACTCATTCTGATTATTCATGCATTTTATTTTCAGGACTTCTTTGAAAGCAAAGCCTATAGAAGTAAAGAAGCCAGATACAAGTTATTTTATGGCAAGGTAAGATGTCTTTATTTTAAGCTCGATAACAAGAGCCTTACGAAAATGTTTGATAGAGCTTAATAGAATTCTATAGAAAATTATACAGAAGTCTATAAGAAAGTTCCTATAGAAATTACTTCTATATAATTCTATAGATATCCATATAGAACTTGAGAATAAAGTTTCGATAGAGAATTTCTTCCATAAAGTTCTATAGAAACTGCTATAGAATTTGAGCATAAGGTTTCTTATAGATAATAAATTTTATAAAATTCTATAGAATATGATCAGAAAACTTCCCTTACTGTAGAATTTTGTAAAAAGTTGAGAATTCGTTCATTTTGTTTACAATTATAGTTTTCAAAATCTACTTTTTAACGTAACCACCTCCGTTATTTAAGCATTTGTGGATGGCTGGCAAAAGTTTTTCAATGCCTTCCGCAAAGAGATCCCGTCCAATCTCCGATAACCATTGTTGGGTTGCTACAGTTTTCACTTCGTCATCCGAATGGTATCATCTCTTTGAAAGTTCTTGTTTTATGGGAATAAAAACATCAAATTCAGGAGGTGAAAGGTTATGTTGGCTTGGGAAGGTGATCCCACGCTTCCCACCTAAACTTGGTTTCCCTCGCGCCCTCACGCTGATCGTCGTGAATATCTGTACGTTCATTCTCAAACATGTTGCACCATTTAAACAGTGAAACCAGAAAAACAGTGTGCTAATTATTGCTAATGCTAATTTTTTTTGTACTTAAAATAAAGCTGAAAGTCTCTCAGTTTTTGCAGTGAAAACATAATTATAAATTTAATCCCGAAATAAAGAATCCCGCATCTGATAGAATGTGTTTGGAACTCCCATGTTTCATAGAATTCGAATTATAAAGTTTTTAAAAAAAAATTGTAACATTTTTTTTTAAAGCAAATTTCAATAACGGCTAATCCTTTACTTACGCGATTGATCGTTGGCCGACAGGAAATTAAACACAATGCTTTAAAAAAATTTTTCACTTGCCGGTTTCTATTTAATACCAAATAAAATACTTGACATTGAGTTTTAATGGTACAAGGCTTTTAAAAAGATTTTCTATCCTACCTCTTGATCCTATAATTGCGACTCAGTTGGGGTTTTTTTAAATTTTTAATTTTATTGCGTGTATGAAGTGTGTTGATTGTTTTATTCATTCAAATAGATAATGCCACCCAGGAAGAAAGTTTTCCCGCCTAGAAAAACTGAGACGTACAAAACGCATGAAACCATAGTGCGGGTAAGTGCATCTTTTTCTGACACTATGTTGAAAATAATTATTAATGTATAATGTGGTCCTTTTCGAAATTTTAAAAGTATTTTTTTCTGAAAGAGCTTGCTTAAAAACATGGGATCAGACTGAAGTTTTAAATAATGTGACAGAGTTTAGCATTTTTGGAACAATTAAATTTTTACCGATGCGCTTTCATTACATACGCTTCTTCACATGACATCATAAATGATGACCTTTAAATGATGCTATTAGCACAGAGCACAATATTTAACTATCTTCTTTACTAATGTGCAAGGGCGCCCATATGCAAAATTGTAGGGGGGGGGGGGGCTCAGATATTTTCCCCTTGGAGACTGATTTCAGTGGGGATTAGAGTTATTAAAATTTGACATTTTAAATAACTTGTTCATTAACGGCAGAAGAAATATTTTCCCTTTAGTGCAAAGAAAAATGTATTTCTAAATTCTAGGGGGGGGGGGGGGCTGAGCCACCCCCTTGCCCCCTATATGGGCGCTCTTGCGCATATGTAGTGGCAACGATACGGATGACATCAGATGTAGAAAGCAATATTTAATTCACTTCTGAATGACCATAACCTATAAACGTGGTAGACAGTAAGCATTGAGCGCAGCAGTGGAGAGGTGCCAAAGTACATTATTTGTGAAGTAATATAGACCATCCCTCATTTTCAAAATTGGACACTTAAAAAAATAAAAATTCAGCGTTGGGGAAAATGAAAGTTTTTTTTCTCGCTCCATGTTATTTCATTTTTGTTTTTTGCTTGTGCAAGCAATTTCAGTCAGTGACTGAAAATAGTACTTTTGATTGATGAAAACAGCCCCATTCAATGCATGTTCTTGGGGGGGGGGGTTGATTTCGTATCTAGTTAAAAGATTTATTTTAATTGAGTTGAAGATGGAACAAAAATTAATTATTTGAACATGGAATATTATTAAGAGTTATTGATTATTGCTGTCCTTGACTGAGCCAAATTGTCATTGTAAATATTTATTTATGATTCTTGCGAATATTCGCTGCAAGAAAGGATTTAAAAGTTGATGGAAAAAATCCTTTCCTGACAGTGAATTAGTGAATATTTCATTCAAGAAGTGCAACTCGGGGAAATCTAAGTGGATGCAGGCATAATTTGATTTAAATCTTACACAGTAGGAGACCAATAACGCACACCTTGGGAGCTTTTGCGTTATACAGGTTTTAGCATTATATAGGTCATTTCACAAATTTATGAAACTAATGTTCAGAATATATATATATTAGCACTTCAGAATTAGTTCTGTCTGCAATGAGTATTAAAACACTAATTATACAACTAATCATTCACAAATAAATATACTTTACAATTAAAAGAAAGTGCATTATTCTGCTTTTCTGCCAGCTTCATAGTGCATAACAGCTGTATTTTCAAGAGCCATCTGATCTTTTCTCTTTACTGTGAAGATTAATTTTCATTTAAAAGCTTTGAATTAAGCTGGAAAGATGAAAAACTTTCAAAACTTAATTTTCCTAACAATTTTTATGTTAGCAAGGCAAAACAAAGGAATATTTTAAACTTAGAAACCTGTTGTTTACTCCTGAAAAGTTGTGCGGAAAGAAGAAATCCTTTTGCAAGAAAAGAGAAAATATCAGTGAGTCGCGGCGCATAGCCGAACATTTTGTGACAAGTTCAAAAATGTATTCAGGCTAACGGTAGCCACTTTGAGAAATTATAAATATATTAGATGAAATAATGAATTAATATTTATTTTGAAGTTTGGTCGTGATAGTTTTATTAGCATTAGAATTATAATGCATCGTGTATGCTCGAGTTATTTGTTACTCTGTATTTTTCCGGGACGGGAAGTAAACCAACCAGGACTCTGGGACTAGTCAGAAAGCTCGGACTGTCAAATCGTATGGCAAGCCCACCCCTAACGGCCAGATTTTATCAAATTTAATTAACCTTGCCATAGTATCGAGCAGACTTTGATCGAGATTCTTGTAAAAGTGTGCAGTAATTCTTTCAGGACGAAAAATGCGGAGGAATTAAAATACAGGAAGAAAACTTAATCCATGCAACATGATTCATTGGCTATGAGATCGATGCCACAGTTGCAAAATCGATCAACTCCACTTTTAAAAAAATCCCTCATTTATTCTTTAATAGTACTTAAATAATGCTTAGAAAAAAATCTTCATTTCTGCTTTAATAGTACTTAATTAATGCTTAGAAAACAAAATCCTCATTTCTGCTTTAATAGTACAGTAAAACCTGTAAAGTTGACCACCTTTGTAAGTTGACCACCTGTCTAAGTTGACCGCTTTTGTCAGGAACGGAATTAGTCCTATCTTACATAATGAGTGAAAACCTCTGTAACTTGACCACCTCTCTATCTTGACCACCTGTCTATCTTGACCACTAATATACACCCGATTTGGATTGGAGTATTGTATAAAACCCTTTGTAAGTTGACCACTTGGCAAAAGAATTAGATTGTACTAAAAATTGAAGCAGTTATGCCTCAAATAAGCAACTAGACATTTAAGAAAAAATCTATAAATATTTATGTTTCCATCGAAAAACATAGGGCTAATATTAAGTCCCAGAAAATGTGCATAACTTTAATAAGGAGTTATTATGTTGATAAGTAGATTACCATGGACACAAATGTACAAGAAAAAATCAAATGAAGAATTTGAGTCACTTTTAACTTGTTATGAATTTTTAGGAATTGTTAATTTCAATTAAGCAGTTTTTCATAAGCAATGAGATTTTTTTTTAAAATCATATTTTGAACAATTTTAAATTTGTATGATACTTTACACGTCATTCTGGTAAATAGTCTCTGAAAATATTTTAACATGTTCTCTTATTGTTTTAAAGTAATGTTAAACAATGAAAGTGAGTTTAAAGTATTCCAACTCTTTAAAAAATGAATGCATGGAACAAGAAATGACAAAAAAAAGTACCCTCTACTACCCTCTATAAGTTGACCACCTGTCTAAGTTGACCACCAAAGTACTGCACCGCAAGTGGTCAACTTACACAGGTTTCACTGTACTTCATTAATGCTTAGAAAAAAAAATCTTCATTTCTGCTTTAATAGTACTTAATGCTTAGAAAACAAAATCCCTCATTTCTGCTTTAATAATTTTTCAGTCCTCAAGGCAGATAATCTAGCCCCCTTAGCGGGCTAGTATATGAGTTAAAATTGTGAAAGTATTAATTCAGTTTAATTTAATCCCTAAAAAATTGAGAAAGAGTTGGTGAAACAATGGGATTTTCAAGTGACTTTTTTATTCTTGTAAAAACCCATTAAGTTAAAAACGGTCAACATTGCTCTTGTTCACTCATTCTCATTATTCATGCATTTTATTTTTAGGACTTCTTTGAAAGCAAAGCATATAGAAGTAAAGAAGCCCGATACAAGTTATTTTATGGCAAGGTAGGATGTCTTTATTTTAAGTTCGATAACTAGATGCTTCAAAAATTAACGTATATTGGGAATTAGATTGTATTGATAAATAAAGATCTGAAGCATACAAATACGAGGGTCAGTCAGAAAGTTTGTTGCACTGCTCAAGAAAACAAAAAAAAAAAAAAAAAATTGAAATTTTACAATAACTTTATTTTTATCTTCAAGTTAAACTCAAAATCTACTTTTTAACATAACCACCTCCTTTATTTAAGCATATGTGGATGGCTGGCAAAAGTTTTTCAATGCCTTCCGCAAAGAGATCCCGTCCAATTTCCGATAACCATGGTGGTTGCTGCAGCTTTCACTTCGTCATCGAATGGTATCATCTCTTTGAAAGTTCTTGTTTTATGGGAATAAAAACATCAAAGTCAGGAGGTGAAAGGTTATGTTGGCTTGGGAAGGTGATCCCACACTCCCCACCTAAACTTGGTTTCCCTCACGCTGATCGTCGTGAATATCTGTACGTCCATTCTCAAACATGTTGCACCATTTCACGATAACCCGACGTCACATTGCATGTTCACCATACACTTCATGCTAATGCCCGTAAGTTTCTGTGCAGTTGCAAATTTTTGCCCACAAAATTTTAATTATCGCACACATATCTAATTTGGATGCTACTTGCAGCTATCGAGACATGTGTGCAACTGAAAATCGGAAAAAATTGAACTTGTCTTGGGGAAGCTGCCACGTCACATGATAAAGGTACACACGTCTAAAGTGCTGCCACAGAATTGCATCAAAATTGTCTTGGAACAGATTTACGAAGAAGTGCAACTAACTTTCTGACTGACCTATGTATCTAGGATATGCTAGTGTCTGTGACTCTTGGGAGCAAGTTTGTGGTGTCACCCCCCCTCTCTCCCCTGCAGAAAAAAAAAACATCCTTTTGTATCTAATTTCTTTGTAATTATTTAAATAATTATGAGTAAAATCTTGTAATTTCATTCCACTTAGAGATTTCTATGGGAGAACATAGTTTGAAACTGTTATAAAAAGTACAATATTTAAATGGGTCTTTGTATAAATAATCACAAATAATTCACTATGATAGTTTAGACATTATTAATAACAAATAATCAAGAATAAATTCTTGCAAATTTTATCATCATAGTCATAGCTATCTGATATGAATAAAATTAAAATCACGCAGTCTTAGAGATGGAAAGTATTTTGTGGTATCTACAAATAAATTAGTCTGCTGTACATTACACACAACTTTTAAAGTCAGGCATAGTTTATTTGAAGGTTTTAAAAAAAGTCATGTCTTCTTTTATTATATTGGGATCAAAAAAGTTCTTTGAAACGTGAAAATCGGCATTAACTTTTTTTATAAGTTCTTGGAGTTACATGGATATTTTCGGTTTTCATAGTTTTATGTATTTTCTTTTCTTGCTCTGACTGTGCATTATCTATTGGATATGCAAAAAGTGTGCAGGTATCGGCGCAATTTTATGCCTACTCTACTTGCATTACCTTAAAAAGTATAAGTTTCAAAATTTATTAAATTTGTAATTTTTTGATAAAGCTTTGCTAGTTACTTCGCATTAATAACATTTCTCTTAGGAATAATATGTAAAACTTAAAATAACATTTAGGGGAAAACAAAGAAATTTTTCAAAAAAAAAAAAAAAAAAAAAAAATTGAAAAAGACCACATGGTTTATATAAAAAAAATGGTTTTGACTAAACAACCCTGATTACTACTATTCATTATAACTTAAAACTTCATTTCTGGTGTGTCCGGAGAAGTATGCTATCTGTACGTTTGTTTGTTGAATAAAATACTTTTTTTTGTGTCTTAGTGTGTGAAAGTGTCTGTGTTGGATTTTTTTGTTGCTTAAAAACTGTTTTTCTTTATCTAGCATCTAGGCTCTCCAGATCCAAATGTGCCAATCATCAACCCAAAGGATCTGGAGAAAATTGGTGAGAACATTTCCCTTTTCATTGCTTAGAATACTTTAAAATGTACTTTACTTAAAGAGTTAAATGCCTTATTTGTATGTACAAATTTCTCATTTTTAGAAGTTCCGCTTTTTTTTTGTTTATATTACTTTTCTGAAAGTAGACTTACTTGTATGCAGGGCTGCCACTGAAGATTAAAAAAGAGACTATTTCATCTATTTTGAAGAGTTGCAGACTATGAAAACTATTTCAACTTAAATTAAGCCCAAAACGACTATTTTGTAAAAAAAAATGATACTAATTGGCCTAAAATAAGTACGAGGCATGTTTTTTAAAAAAAAGGAAATGTAAAAGAAGAAAAGCTTCAAGTTTCATCCGCCAAACGTTTCTGATTTTGAACTCACTCTGGGTTCACCAAATGGGCTAGCTGGGCCTTATTTATTGTCAGAAATAAGTAAAACAGTCCTTAAGTTTTTTCTCCTAGTACCATCGAGAGATTTCTTGCCGATAAGAAGAACAATAATAACCTCAGAATAACAATTATAAACGTTGTGATTACAGCCTTGTACTTCTTGGTTGGGATGGAAATACTTAGTATCTATTGCAAAACAAAGTTTAAAGGGGCAAAGGCAGTATTTTAGGTTACTCTGGATCATTATTTTCTAGCAACCCTGCCATTTTGTAGCATTTTTGTTAACATCGAGTATTCAGCCTTATTATTTAAATTTTAAAAAAGCAAATTTAATCGAGTTAAGTTTCTTTTTTTTTATGTGTGTGTGTGATTTAAAAGCCTGATGCACAATATAAAATACTACAATATGTTATTAACACTTAGGTAATATCTTATTTGCTTTGCTTTGTAAATACATTAAACTTTATTAACTGTGAAAGGTTTTGGCGATGACTTGTTAACTTTTTTTAACAGCATGCCATATTAATAACTATTAAAATAATATGGGACTAAATCTTAGCCTTGTATTATTTAATAAACACACTGTGGAGTTTTTTCATTATTTTTTTATTTTACTGTGAATGTAAATAAACTTTGAGTTTAAATGAAAATAAGAGCTTTTGAGTGACTTATATGCGTAAACTTACGAACGCAGGAATTTAATAACAGTATTGAGATTTTTTTTTTTTTTGAAAGTATGTTGTACCTTGTAAAATAAAAACAACTAGGGTGCGGTTAGCAATACTTTAAAACACAAAAGTATTTCACGGCAATTCACGTATCACACACTGGCAAGGAAAGTGACATAAAAGTGTAATAGCTACTGGCTTAAAATTTAAATTAAATGGCTATTTATGATTGGAAAAAGTAAATTGCTTTTTATTTGCCTCAGCCACTAGTGTCAATATTGGCTGTGATAGCCCTAGAGTTTCAATATTTATGATGCTTATTCTTTGACACCTAAGCACTCAAAGAGCATATAGATTCAGTTGAAATTAAAATTGTATTTCAACATACAGGGTTGCCACGCCACAGGGAAACCTGAAGAAACAGGGAAAACACGGGGAATTCAAAAATCAACAAAAAAAACAGGGAAAATCCAGGGAATTTCGAAAATTTCCTAAAAAACCTGGAAAATACAGGGGAATTTTTTTTCCTTCTTAAATTAAAGTTACAAAAATCAATTCCCAAATATATAACTACAAAAAATTAAATAAATAGTAATAATTATAGTGAGAATATTAATAAAGCTCAGAAATAAAGTAAAATAAGAAATGGTAATTTTGCTTGAAAGTTTTTTTTTAAAGTAAATATTAAAATATTTATCATAAAAATAGAATCTTGAATTTCATGATAACTTAGAGTGTATGAAATGAGTCGTCAATGATCGTTGTTCTGGGTCACATATACACTTTTAGGTCCATGGCTAAGAGAAGGTTTTTTTTTTTGAATAAAAAGTTGAATATATTCAACCACCATGCTATTATTTCAGTTATTATGAATTTGTATTTATTTTCCTTTATTTATTTAGAAATTTGTGTTTTGTTTTTTTACCCTGTGATGAAATTATCAAGATATTAATGTTCTTTTCCAAATAATCAGTGCTCGCTCGTTTGTAACATTTTATTTTTTTTCTCCGCTTTCAGTCCTCGAGGACAAGAAGAGGAAAAGGGGCCGGGAGGCTTCTGGAGGTATGTAAATTAACTAATTTTGTTGTAATATCAAACAGCTTTACATTTATGTTTGACTTTATAGTTCTCTTCTGTTTATCCACTGTTTCAATTAGAATCCACCAGTGATGTTCCCATTAATTTTTCTGAAGGTATACTCCCCAGTCTTAGAAATTACTGCTGGTCCACTGGTCCCAGAGCAGTGAAATGCCTTGGACCACCAACCGCTGGCTATTTCTAATCACCATTGGCTAGAAAAAATTCAAAAGCATACAAGTCTGTTAGTTGACCTATTTCTTGTTGACTCACCAAGTTGGCAGCTGTTTAAAACAAATAGGATTTATCCTTTAATTGTTTATACTAGCCAGTGGCATACCATCATCCATTCACCAGAGAGGTTAGGCTAGTCCCTTAAATAATCACCTAGTCGTAAAGTTAAAAAAAGTAATGTATAAAACACTTATTTTTATTGAAAATGAATTCAGTTGCGTAACTATGTACCACAAAACCCCACAATGGGGGGGAGGGGGGAGGGCAATGAAATACTGTAGTTACAGCAATGACACTCATAATGTCTAATTTTCTTACATTTCATGTAATACATTGGGTAGTTTTAGTGTAATGGGTTAGCTGATGGCATTATTTTAAAGTTATCTCCTATCCAACCATGTAGAAGGCCCAGTTTTTGCAGTAATGAGCCATTTTCAAATAATAGAAGATTATAAAACATTTAGCAAAATTTCTACCAACCAGTAGTGATACTTTTTGAACCTAATTTAAACCAGATTTTTTTCTTTTTTAGAAAAAAAAAGGTTCTGGTTTTCAAAGCTGCTCACATTTTGTAGTAATCTTCTGATTTTAATGCTCAAACTCTAAGCAAACTACCAGCTTCACTCGCTCATCTTTCGACAGCTTGCGTAATGGCAGGGCAATAGTTTTAGACCGAGTCTAATGTAGTAACTGTTTTAATAAAATATTTACTGTCTTAGTAACTTTTCGAAGAAAAGTGGAAGAGATAGCTTAGTCGAGCTTCGAGCAATAATCTCTGCGTAATTGGTGGCCTCGAAGTTTAGGGATGGAATGACCAAGTTTCTGATGTTTTTGCCGTTAGAAACACTCTCTGGCTTGTGAAACCCTTTAAAAACTCTAGTTCTTTTATGTGCCTCCTTTTTTTTCTTAAACCAATGCAACTTTTGGTATAAGGTACTTAAATATATATGACAGACCAACTATGTTTTTCTGAAATTAGAAAATAAAAATCTGAGTAGTTTATTGTCTTTATCTAATTATTTATTTTTCATTTCTTTTCAATCAAAACTTCATTTTACTACCTAATTGTTTAATTACTTAAGATTTAGGGAGTGTAATCATTCATCATTTAAGCCATCTGTTGTAAACATATAAACTCGAAAATATATCAATGATGAGAGAAAAAAAAATCTTGGCTCACTTTTTAGTATACACAATTGGTATACATGCAACCAGAGCAAGAAGAAAAAAAAAGATGTGTAAAATTTTGAAAACAGAAAACATACGTGTAACTGTGTGCTCTTATAAAAAAAATTAATGTCAACCTTTTAAAGAACGTTTTTAGTCCCAACTTAATTACAATGTCTTTATTATTGAGATGTGTTGAAAAAACAGTTTTGTTATTTGGATTTGTATTGTAAAAAATAAGGAATGCATTAGGTTTGGGGGGGGGGGGGGAATCTGAACTTTTTTTATTTGAGGCTTTTACCGGGTTGTCAACCTTGTAGAAACAGTTTGAGATCTGTGGTGATTTTGAGGAGCATTTTGAAATTTTGCGGAGCAGCTCAATATTTTATATAAAATTCAATGAAATAATTAAAACCACTTATTTTAAATTGTTTTTGAGCTTTAACAATGATTTTAAGCTCTAGCAAGGAAAAAAAAACAACTTTGAATGCTATATCATTCGAGCAGGTAATGCGGAGGAAAATAACTTTTCTGCGGAGCTTTAGAGTTTCTCAATTTTTGCGGAGCAACTCTGCAAAATGCGGAGCAGTTGGCAAACTTGCTTTTAATTAAAATAATACTTTTTTTAAAAAATTGTATTTTCTTGAAGGCCCATTTTTATAAATCTTTGCAATGATGCATTGCTTATGAAGAAAGATTATTGGTTACTCTTTTTTTGTTTTTTAGCCTCAAACAAAATATGTTGGTCTAATGATTTTTAAAACTGAAATGTACATCAGACTTAAGATTCATCTGTAGATACTGCTAAATACTTCCTATATCTTTCATCCCTCTTATTATCCCATCTTTCTTCTTTCTATCATCAAAAATGTTGTGGCTTTTAGTTGTCATTTTTTTTTTTTTTTTGGCCAACTCTCCCTCGACTTTTCAGCAGGCCCCGACTAACTAAAAGTGAGGCCCAAGGCCCACAATAATTTGGAGCATTAAAACTATATAAAAAAAAACACATTTAATTTAAAAATGTGTGTTTTTTTTATATAGTTGTAATGCTATGCATAATTCGTTAAGTAATTTCCCCTTAGAATGAGGGGCCCCCCAGGCCTAGTAGGCCTGTGCAGTAATCAGGCCCTGCTTTTCAGTCCCAATCACCTACTCTGCTTTTAACTCTAACTTTCCAGTACATGTTGTTTAATTTCTGAACAACTTGACCTGTTATGACTTGTAGTTCTTATTTTGTTTTATTTGTTTTCAGCTCCTGCCAGCAAGAGGAGCCGCGGGGAATCAGAGGAATTAAACGTTGGTGCGGGTATGTAAATTGCTAATTTTTTTAATGGGGGGGGGGGGCCATGAGGTCTGAAAGTTTTCGCCAATAGATATCAGTCGATATGCAATCGGATCACGACTTACGCGAGGGATTCCAATACGCCTCGCGTAAGTCGGAATTTCGCGTTGTTTAACAACGTATGTTCAGAAATTTTCTATAAGCATACCCAATTATTTCAGACATGTGTTAACACCCCTCATAGTGTTCAAACCATTTCTTAGCTATATATTACCATATCTTTTATAAAGAACTGATTTTTTACTGTATTTTAGAAAAATCGTTACTATTTAACATGATTACTCTTATAAAGCACAAAATCTATGATCCATAAGATACATGTACTTAAACAGTAGGGTACTCACATTAAGTACATTACTGCATTATAATATCACTGTGCTGTAGATATCGTAATTATAATTTTTAAAATTATGAAGATGATGGGTTTTGTATCCTTAAAATTAGTAGCAATTTAACAATTTTAATTCATATTAAAAGTGCCCAATTAAAAGTTAAACATTGCTCAGTACAGAAGAAAATGACTTATGACTGCACTGACTAATGCATATTATTTATTTCTGATGAATCATGTAGCTGTGTCTTTTATTTTGATACTCATAAAATTATTAGTAATGCAACTAATTGTTTCACTAATTGTTTATTGAAAGAGCAAATCTGAAAGCAAAATATTGCATATTTCGGTGCATAAAAATCGATTATTTTTGGAACAGTTTTAAAAGTAAAATTAGAGGGATCAGGTTATACAAAATCTGCCAATTTTGCAAAGGAAAAAAAAGTGCACTCTTGTGATAATGCTTGTTGTTTCTTGGAAAAAAATTAACAGCTGAAAATAAGTTTGGTTTTAAATAATTTTGTTTTATCACAGCTAGTTAGCAGGGGTGTTGTTGTAAACTTTTCTGGAAAGGAGTTGACATCTGCATTCTGAAGAATACCATCTTTTAACATCCGATATAAGAGTCATATTTTGTTCTTTTTTCAAGCGAACTTCGCTTCATTAGGATGCAAATAAATGAAAAAGTGTCCTTATTTTTGTTAGAACGCTCATTTCAAGTTTTTAAAGCAAAATGTCATTTCCTTTTATGAGTTAAAAATTAAAATGCTAAACCGATGGTTTAATTTTTTTTCCCTTTTCAACTGTGCCACAGATATTAATGATATGTTTATCATAGGACTCTAAAATGCAATTTTAAAATAATTTGAAAAAAAAAAAAATTCTTTTACAAGCCTTCTTTTGATGCCTTCACTTTGAGAATTGTGATCTCTTTGCATCCACTATGGGTCAAAAAGTTAAATGATTTTTTTTATTACAATTATTTTAAATCCTATACAGAAACATTTTAACATAAATTAGAATGGTAAATAAATATTTGATACTTGAGAGTGCGATGCTGCCCTTCCCCCACCCCCAAGTAATAGAAAAAGGGATTGTTGAAGTTAAGACAGTATAATGCAGTCCAGTTAAATTTGGAGCAAGACATTCTAAAAATGCAAACTTAATTAATAAAAGTAAAATCAACCGATTTTAATTGACAATTTTGTTAAAAATATCACTTTATTCAAATCAATTAATTTAAATAATATATTTGAACGTCTATGTTTGGTATTTGTTTTTTTAAATACTACCCTCTCAGTTGACCACCAAATTGCTGCACCGCAAATGGTCAACTTACACATGTTTTACTGTATCATGATATTTTCGAATCATGCACACGGGCCTATCCCTGTGCTTCAACTGATAGAACTTGATCTGAACGTGTGAAAAGTATTCTGTACGATCTCGGAGAGGTCTCATAACTTTTTCTTTTTTCTCGACAGAGATCGCCAGGCTGCTGCAGGCCAATGCGGAGTTGAGGGCACGCCTGGACAATGCCGAGAGGGCGAGGCAGTCCCCCGTTCCAGGTAAGTTGAGTCGACTCTTCCGTTTTCAGTAACCGACGTCCCTCTCTGGTTTTCGTTTTGATTCTGTGGAAAGAATAATCCCAAAAACATATGCTCAACATAAAGCTGTTAGTTTCGTCTATACTGCCGTGTGCAGGTAAAGGGCAGTAACTGCAAATTTCTCATTTTTCATTTTTTTTGTCATCTATTGTACGTTATTTTTATTGTAAAAGCTCGCTTATTTGGTTTACGCTGAAAAAAAGGCTCGAAAAAGACGTCCATTTCCAGCATTTCCCTATCGTTAGTATGGAATCCAAAACTCGTTTCTTCAAATATTTCAAACTCGTTTCTGCAGATACTGCCGTTTACCTGCAAATGGCAGTATACTTCATAACTCTTGCAGTCATTTCTTTCCTGCAAAAAATATGTAAGGATGAAATAGTAAAGAAAATTAAAAACAGCTCAGCAAAAAAAAATGTTAGTAGAGGGGATTAGGATCTGATATTTTCGATTTTTCCCTCCTAGGAAAGAAATGAAAAATATGTGAACCATGTTAGCTGACATGTCACTCCTTAATCTGGTTAACGTAGGAACTTATTGTCTGCATATTGTGCAAAATGCTATGTGCAAGGGAGATGAAAAACTTTTGCTCTACATAGATAAATTTACGTTAGACATTCATATATGTTCTAAAGTACTACTAAACATGAGGGAGGATTTTCATTCCTTGCGAGTTGAGTTGCTTGATGAAGCTTTGGCATTATTTCTTAAAATCCATATGTGTTCAGTATGAAGGTGGCAATTTGGATAACGTATTATCCCTCATGCCACAAAATTCTGGGTCACCGGATTTTCAATAACACTTGCCAGGTCTTTTCCGGCATGTCGGGAAAAACAGAGGTTGGGGGAAAAAAAATTCTAAAACATACATCTGCAGATTAAAAATAAATATGTAAGTTCTACACATATCTTATTTAGTATAATTAAATATTTTAATTTTGTAAAAATATTTACGAACAATGTTATTTGATATTTTAAAAAGAAAAATACTGTTTAATAACAAATAATTTTGAAAAATTAAATTTAAACTAATAGTATGTTCCAATCTAAGTTGGCACTGAAGGGAAAGGTACGAGATGTGCTACTCCGCGACGAGAAGTAGTTCTAGTAAATTTGGAGGTTTAAACGGGTGTAAATTCATAAATGATGTGAAAAAAATAGAGACTTTTTGTGGTTGAGACATATAGTTGAAGTCGTTGAGTGTTAAATATGCTTAATTTGTAAGAATTTGATTACGAAAGGAAAATCAAAGCGCCGTAACTCGACTTCTGTCTTGGCGAAGACTTGAGTTTTCAAGGTTAACCTTGGCGGGCTTCCTGTGGACTGGCAAAACCCCCAGAACTCGTTTCTCCCCACTTCGCATCGCCCAAGGAAAAACATCTGATTATCATTATGACTCTTGAATGAACTCTCCACATTGTGGTCAAAGCGTTTCCGCCTGGTCTGTTTTCTTATTTATGCTTTTCATCGTTATTTCCAAGCAATTGAATACATTTTTAAAAACCGTTTTCGTGAGTAAGAAATAAAAAATGAAATGAAAATATTAGTTTTCAATTATTTACATGCTGAAATTACAAATACACCGGGATTTTTTTTTTTTTTGAATTTGAGATTTATTTACTTGGTAGTTTTAAATAGCTTTTGCTTCTTACATAATGAGCCCAAACTTCAAGAAAATTATTGTGAAAAAATGGAAGAAAGCCGAATTTTGTTTGAATGTAATGAATACTTGTTGTGTACAAATCCTTGCTACGGCAAAAGTTTTTTTTTTTTTTTTTTGGTTCGTTTGAAAAGTTTACGGAGGAAAAAAAATAAAATGCTCTCATATATGTACAGATACACTATTACAAATTTACACCGATGAACTGCTGCATGAAGAAGTTTTACTTTTCATTTTAAATTTGAAACATACACATCTCTCTCGAAATACGAAATTAATTCGCCCCACCCCCTCGAGGTTTAGAACCCCTCCTCAAATTAATTTTTTATAGGAAGTAAATTTACTCACTCCCAAAGTATACTTATAAAGTAGGATGCATTAACTACGCTAAGGTAAGTAAAATAATTTTTAATATATTCAGTTTCGGGGTTAGTCATATACTTTCACAGTCACGCAAAATTGAGTGCCATAACTTTTCTATTTGCACAAACCTCGATGCATTTTCGTTTATTATTTTTAACTTTTTTCATAAATAAGTTGAGCTTAAAATCGACCTTTTTTTTTTTGAAAAATTCAAAATTAATATCTTTTCTAAGCTCCGGAATGCAGTAATAGCTAATTGTTTCCATGAAGTTTCTAAGTTTTTTATTTGAATAGAATTTTTTTAAAAGGGCGATCTTTTTTAAATTTTTTTAAAAATCAAAACTGGAGATTTAATCTTTGATCTTTACCGTTTTTACTAGAGTGTATAAAAGGAAAACGCTTATACACGGTTGAAGTATATTATTTTAGACAATAAAACAACGTTGAATAAAGCAACAAATTTGCCGAGAATTGCAGACACGTGTTTCGGGGTTTCAAGGAACACCCAGTTTTAATGCAGAAAAGTGAGCACAATCTTTTTTTTTCGATGAAAAAGGGGCTCCTTGAAACCTCAAAACAGGTGTTTGTTGTTCTCTTTTTAACGATTTAACGCTGTTACATTTTCTTTTACTTTTCTGCACAAAGGTACTTCTTTGATTCATATACATATGTATAAAAAGACAGAATGGCACCTTTTCCCAATTCCGAAGTAATGGTTGGCATGAATTATTTGTTAATTACTTTGTGACCGATAACTCTCCGCCGCTGTAAAATGAAATCCCATTCACAACCTTGCATTTGTGATAAAAATATGAAATTTTTTTGTTGTTTCGTTCTTGGTAGTTTAAATTATTTTTTTTTCCCTCGCCAAATTCGGCAAGTCGCGCCGCTGACTAGCACGCGCCCTACGCAGAGTAACCTCGTTTCCTTGACAACGACTGCAATTCGGCTCGCCTAGCTTTCCCTTCAGTGCCAACTTAATGTGAAACGAAGTATAAGTAAGCAAGCGGTTAAGCAGTAATGTATCCGTCTGCTAAAGAATTAACCATAGCTATTCAACAACTAGAAATTAAACTTGCCTCTCTAAAAGGAACCTAAAATAATTTATTTAAATAAATTATAAACATCGCAGTGATGATAATTGCTTCTGAATTGATTACTTTATTGGCATATAGTTAAATCCATTCATAAGGACCTACCCTAAATAACCAGCACATATTATAGGCAATACTTTTTTTTTTGAAGAGGGTTACTTTCGGGATTTATTTATTTTTTCCCTTACAGTGCTTTGCTATCTGATTGGAACTGAATGGGGAAATTTACTGTTTTGTTCCAAAATAAACCTTACATTTCCCGGCATGCCGGTCAACCTCGCTTTTTTCCGTTATGATGAATAATGCGGGGTAATAAGATAGATATAAACGAACTGCAAATTCATTGAAAAATACATTTACAGGTGTACAAGTTTTAAAAAGTATTTCACCAATGCAATTTTGGGAACATGTGTTCAATATGCAACATCGTGAAAAATTGCTTTCATGTTTGGGATTTCAATCCTTTTGTATCTTGTAAATATTTTGATGTTTTTTACAACCGAAAGATATTTTGACATATGGTACCTTAGATTACATCATTTTTTGTTTTATTTCATTAGTTAACAAATGAATTAATTGGAATTTGGAAACCATGACAGCATTGAACTTACTCGGATTTCGTCGAAAATTATTCTTGTGTTTGAAATTTCAATCTTTTTGCATCCTGCAAATATTTAAATATATTGACGAATCGGATGTTATTTTCACATATGCTACCTTACATTAGCATATTTTATGTTTAATTTTAGTTCAATATAAATTTATTTTATGGGAAACATGACAACATTGAACTTAATTCGCGAACATTTGCTTCCCTTGTTTGAGATTTCAAATCCTTTTGCATATTGTAAATATTTTTATTATTCTTGGCAACTAGAAGTTATTTTGACACATGCTACATCAGATTAGCTTATTTTATTTTTTATTTTAATAACTAAAGAATTAATTACTTTGGTCTTGTTTAATTATAGGCTTATTTATTTTTGCAATTTTGAATTTAATTATCTTTAGCTAATTTTCGGTTATAACATATTTTTTGAAAAAAATTTAAATTTAAGCAATTGAGCACCTAAAAAATTAACTTAGTTTGTATTTTAAATCTAAAGTTGAATAATATTATAAGTACATGTGTTTTCTTTATGTCTGCTAAAATAATTAAGGTGTGTAACAGGGGGTGGTTGTGTTATGATTATTCACTGGAAATCCAGTAGTGTTCGTTATGCTTTTACCTCCCTATATTTTCAATTTTCCCCTTTACTTCAAATGTTCAAAATTACTACTTTAGTAAGGTTGTGGGTACTTGGAACAGCTTACTGAAAATTGCTGTAATCAGCAAAGAGGTAAATAGCTTAAGGAGGGTCATTGATCTTCATTTGGGTCTGATAAATTGACTAGGACCAGCCTAGCTAGGCCCAGTGCTTGTTGCTGGTTATCAACAGATACTAGGCCTGGTATTTCTATGAAGAATATTTTGACTGAATAAACTTTTTTTTACATAAGAAATGAATTGTATGCATATCAAAAGTTATTGTTGTACATATGTTTCTTCAAGTAATAGGGGTGATTAGTTTAAAAAATTATCCCCCCCCCCTTGCCCCGATTTGCTCTTGAGAAAAAATCAGGTAATTTTTTATGAACTCGCAAATTACACCTGAATATAATTGCCTTTCTAAATTTAAATTCTAATTTCAACAATAACTCGTTTGTTCCCAAAATAAAACTTTGTCATAATATATGTCAACTTCTTGTGAATCTTTTCAGTTTCGAAATATGGTCCTATGAATCTGAAGTTGCACATTTATTAACTTTTACAAGTTATTCAGTGAAAGCTGAATAGGCTCAAGTTTGCATTCAGAGTATTTATCACTTCTTAAGCAGCTTTTGTATATTTTCTTTCTCTCGATTTTGACAATTTTTTTCTCTCCTGCAGATCCAGACGGGGACGCTGCCTCATCATCGTCCTCCTCGGTGGACCCTCTCCTGGCACTCCGCACCTGGCGCCGGGACTCCAGCACCACCTCCTCCCCCGCCCATTCCTCTCCGGCCTCCAGCATCATCTCCCGCCGGAAGCGCCGCGTGCAGCGGCCGACGTCCCCCTCCCCGTCGCCACCACCGCCGGAGGAGCCCGCCGCAACCGCGGCGGAGGACGTCGACCCGGACGACACCGGGGCCCCGGATCACATCGCCCGCCCTGTCGCCCGGCGTCCTGTTGCCGGGGGCGTTAGGGACGGGGGCGCCGTGACACTGCGTCCGCGTCAGCGCACGGTACCGCCGCAGTTCGCGCCGGTCTCCGACCGGCGAGTGAGGCGGCCGTTGGAGCGATACCAGGCGCCCGCCGACTCGGTGCCGCGTCGCCCTCGTCTGCCGCCCCCCAGCAGGCGTCCGCGTCAGCGGGCCGACGTCTGGGGACTAAGGACCGTCCGGAGCAGGTAAGTGAAGCTTCCGTACGGGGGATTCCTTCGATCGACCCGGACTCTTTTAGCATTTGTTCCGGACGGGGGGAGCATTTGGTCTGGATGGGGGGAGCATTTGATCCAGACAAAAGGAGGGGGGGGATCCTTTCGGATTGACCTTGATCAAAAAACCGCACACGTACTGACAGCAACATACGGTTACTTTACCGTGCTATTGTAACTAAGGATTCTAATTTCTTACTAGAAAAATATGTATTGTAAACGAGGCAAAATAAATGAATTTTGCATCATCAACGTGTCGGTTGGTCGGGAAGAATTTTACAATTTGTTTCTTTAAACTGAGTTTATGACCAACTAGATGAGAGGCCATGGAGGGCCAGAAGTGGAGGTTAACAAGAGTAAATATCACAAACTAAGGGCTGCAAGCTGCTCATTTGATAAGTTCCAAAAATATTATACTATATTATCAAATTATCCAATAAGATATAGTACAATAAACGGTATTTAAAAGGCATTACAGCAATGCATTTGCGTACGAGCCGATGAAACGTGGTAACTAGGTATGTGTGTGGCTTAGCCCACAGCAACACTTAAATTACATTGACCCGAAATCTCGCAGACACCCAAATACTGCACCAGGATTGGAGTTGAGTTGACTCCCATCATAACCTATGCACATTAGAATATGTGATGGAGTAGCTTCAGTGGTAACTAGGTGTAAATAGCTGGAAAAAAAAATGTCATGTTTTTCCTTATTGGACCGATTTTTTTATCTAGTTTATATGATCCAATTCAAGAATGTAAAAATAAAGTAACTTTTTGCCTTGGAAGGTGATATTGACCTAACTTAAGCGAACTACATTGAAGATTTTTTTTTTATCCAGCAGATTTCCAAAAAACTGCTTTTGCTTTCAAACTAATGTTTTTCTTTTGGGGAGGGGGTTTTGTTATAGCGTTGACAAATAAAATTAATTTTTTAACTCACAAAAGTTATTTCTTTCAAACTCTACTTGTCGACCAATCATTTCGTTGCTTACGGCTGCGCTCTATTCGATGTTTCTTAGTTTTAGAAGCTCTCAAAAGGGGTAAAAGTATGTTATTGGATGGATGGATGCAGTGATGTGGCAATAATATGGTAGAATCAATGATAAACCTAAACCTTCCCCGCAGACTTTGTGATGTCAACATGAATGCTCTAGAACATGAACAGCCGGTTGAAAAACACTTCTCCCGTATCGTAATAAAAATTATTTCCTTAATCATTTGGACGTATTGGCGTCCAATGAGGACATGAATCATTTTGTTTTCAGAGTGACCTGAGCGAACAATCTATCGCGAAGATCTAATTTTAAGTTGGAAGTGGGAAAATGAGATGGAATTCAATTTTCTTCGTAAGCAATGGCAGTTGAAAACAAATGCAACCAAAATACTTGATGCAGCTAAAGTGAACTTTGCACTGCCCAAAAACTCCTAAAGACTTAATTGAACATCTTGTACTTTCATGTGAGAGTACACCAAATCTGCCATCAGGTATAAAAATCAGTTGAAACTCTGGGGATTTTTTCTTGGTTTAAACCAGTTTTTTTTTTACACTATTTGTAAGAAAAACAATTTTATTTTAGGAAAATCGTGAAGATTTTATGAATTAATTGTCAAGGAATGTTTAATAATAATATTTGTTCCTAATTTCTTCATTATTAATTAAATAATTTAGAGTAAAGCTTGTAATTTCATTTCTCAGAGATTTCTATAGGAAATTATTTTTTGAAAAACTTTAACTATTATAAAAAAAACAATACCCAAATTGGTCTTGGTACAAATAATCAAAGGAATAATTTACTATGATAGTTACAATAATAAATAACAAAATAAATACTTGCAAATTAATTTCCTCACAATCATACCTATCTACTATAAATAAGAATATAGAAGTAAAATTAAAATCATGCATTCTTAGACATGGGAAGCATTTTGCAGTATCTACAAATGAATCATCAGTCTGATGTCATCTGAAGTATTTAAGGATTAAATTGAACATCTTGTACTTTTATGTGAGAGTTCACCAATGATATCTACCTAATGGGAGGTTTGTTTGGCACATTTGACAGAATAGCTGGCAATCCTGGGTAAGGTTGTGTCAAGGTTGTGTCATAGAACTAAAAAGGATCCCATAGATTTGTGGCACTGAAGTAATTTTCACATATATGATTAGGGTTAAAAAATATTCGATATTCTGATATATATCAGGTACATACTTTGATACGTATCCGATGTGGGTTCAAAAATATTCGATATTCCGATATGTATCTGGTATTTTGATACGTATCCGATATTTTCAACCAGCACAAACCAAAGTCTTCAAAATAGTAAATGCATCCTCAAATCACTCTTTATTTTCTGATTTAATACCTTATGCAGACTTAATGCTGTTCATTCAGCATTAGCTGTTTTACTCATTTTTCTTCTGATTTACTTTTACACAGTTGTATGATTCAGAAATAAAGAACATGCATTATAATCCAACTATACAGTAGCTTCATACAGAGTTCCTTTTTTCTGGATTTTGGCCCCATGGGCTCGTTACTCTCTGGTAAAACTTTGTGCCCTCAATTATGTTTTTAATTTCATTTAGATGCGTGATTTTAATTTTACTTTTATATTCTTATTTACAGTAGATAGCTATGATTGTGAGGAAATGAATTTGCAAGAATTTATTTTTTACTCTAAATTATTTAATTAATAATGAAGAAATTAGGCACAAATATTATTATTAAACATTCCTTGACAATTAATTCATAAAATCTTTACGATTTTCCTAAAATAATATTGTTTTTCTTACTAATAGTGTTTAAACCAAATAAACCCAGGTTTAAATTGAAAAAGAAAAAAAAAAAAAAACTGGTTTAAACCAAGAAAAAAAACGTTCTCCCATTTCCACTTCCAATTCAAGATTAGATCTTTGCGTTAAGATTGTTGGCTCGGGTCACCCTGAAAACAACCATTCCTGTCCTATACATCCAAGTGATTGACGAAATAATTTTCATTACGTAAGGGACGATCAAAGCGCTGTTCATTTTCTACAGCATCCATGTTGACATCATGGAGTCTGCGCGAACAGTTTATGTTTATCATTAGTAAGCTACCATATTATCGCCACATCACTGTTCCTACCAGCAAAGAGGCTCTTTCCATCATTTCATCCTTCCAGTTAGAATCTTTTCCCCTCTTTGACACCTTCTAAATTGAGAGACGTGGAAATCAGCACAGCTGTAAGCAATGAAATGATCGGTCAATAGGCTAAGTTTGGAAGAACTAGCTTTTGTCGAGTTAAAAGAAGAAAATTTTAACTTGACGAAGCTACGACAAAAGCCCCCCCCTCCCCCCTTTCCAAAAAAAAAATTAGTTTGCATGCAAAAGCAGTTTTTTGGAAATCTGCTTGACAAGAATTCTCAATGTGGTTCATTTAAGTTACGTCAATACCATCTTCTGAGGCAAAAACTTAGAAACTTTCTGTATTTTCATTCTCAGATTGTTCGGTCCAATTAAAAAGAAACATTGGTACAATAAAGGAAAGCATGCCATATTTTAAATTCTGCTATTTATGCCCGATGAGGCGTCTTGCATTAGGTGGCTGGGCCACATATCTCGATGTGAAGATAGGTTCCCTTCAAACCTTCTCCAACAACATTGGAGCAAAATGCGGGAGAAACCCAGTCAGTTGGCTGAATGGGGGTGGGAAAAGATTTAAAAATAGGGGTAGGAGTGAACCGATGGAGGGCTGTTGCATGGGATAGTGTTATGTGAGGAAGACTTGAAAAGATAGTCTTGGCTAGCAACAGTCTGTGGTACCAGCCAAAGAAGAATTTAAACTAAGTTACCACGAAGCCTTTTAAACACAGTTTATAGTACTATAATAACACTTAAAGCCGACTAATCTCGGATTTATATGATGTCTAAATCCCCGCTCTCCTCTGCCTCGGAAAAAACAGATTGAAAAATTCTCCATTTCCATGTAAAAAGAGGTTCTCCCATTGTACCAGAGAAAGAGGTTTTTACCCAGCATCCTTAGCGGCAAGTAGACGAACTTGTTTCGTGTAATGCATTCCGGGTAAAAACACCACTTTCACTCCAGAAGATAGCAGGAGTAGAAACATTCCACATAAACTCCGCAAATAATCGGAATGCTGTGAAAAACTGGGTTTTTTTTGGGGTCGAAAGTGTCCATGGAATCGGCCCCAGTGAGGAATTGGTCCAATAAGGGGTCGTCTCCCCTATGCATGCAAAATTTTGCGGATTTCGGTCGACATTTTTAGTTGCCTCTGGGGACGTTCATTATGTGAAATTTGTGCATTTTACCGTTTTTTCAATATATATTTTTCAAAATAAGAAATTGAAATCCTTAGTTCCGATAGCGCGGAAAAGTATCCATTTGTATTGTTAGTATGTGTGCAAAAAATTTAATTGCCTCTTGTGCTATTTCTTTAATTGTTGCGGCTTTCTGATATGTAATTCTTTTAAATCAAAAATGGGTATCCTTACTTCAAAGCTATACGAGGCAACTTTTCGGCATTGTTTCTTTCAAGTTTGGTATATAAATTGATGTTTTTCGTGGCACCCTTGTGCCCGCGTTTCCAAAACAAATGGGAAAAGGATTTGGAGTCGATTGAAGGATTGCTTGCTCTTTGCGCGATTTCTATTGTTCATTCATTGTGTTTTATTGTTCATTCTCCATTATGTCAGAAATATTCTGAAGCTGCAAATGTGATATTGCATTTATACACTCAGTGGCCAAACACTTAAGACACCTATTCTTCGTGGCATGCACTCTACAGGGCATGGAGCATGATCTGAAAACTTACATGAGTCGGTCACCAAATATTACATGCTTACAGAAGAAGCAGAAATGGCTACCACACAGTAGAAACCTTGCGCTCGGAAGTTTTCGTGATTGGTTTACTTTTGCCAGGGGTGTTTTTGGCCACTGAGTGTAGTCCTTGTTCAAACTGCAAGACCTCTATTTTCTCAGCATCCTAGATTCGGGCTCGTCTGATACAGAATAGGACCGTTATAATGCCGACCTATATAACGCAATTCTCCATAAACCGCACAACTTTTCAAAAGTAAACAATAGGTTCTGATGTTTAAAAAATCCTCCTTTTTTGCTTTGCAAACATAAAAATTGTTAGGCAAATGAAATTTTGAAACAGTTTTTCATCTTTCCATTTTAATTCAATTTTAAATGAAAATTAGTATTCACAGTAAAGACAAAACACCAGATAGCTCTTGAAAATGCAGCTGTTATGCAAGCCATGAAGCTAGCAGAAGTGCGGGATAATTCACTTTCTTTTACTTGTGAAACACCTTTATTTGTGAATGATTAATTGTAATCTTAGTGCTTTAATATTCATTGCAGATAAAACTCATTCTGAAGTGCTAATATAGAGACATATTCTGAACTTTAGTTTCAAAATTTGTGAAATGACCTATATAACGCAACATCAAAACACTACTTCAGTGGGGTGGAGGGGGTCAATAAAAAACTAGAAAACCTTGAATTGTCGGGAATATTTTTATCAAGGGGGGGGGGAGGCAAAAATATTTATTTTGTCTAAAACTTGGCACATTATTTAAAAAAAAAAACATATCCAGAAATAACGTTATCTGATGCATTCTAAACTGCCACAGAAAGGCAGAATCAGAATGCATTCGTAATGGAAGCAAGTACTTGCCTCCTAACACTTGCCAACCATATTGCAGCAGTTGAAATAACCAAAGAATAAAATTTGAATGTTCATTAGAATGTTCTATAGCTTACATTTCATAAGAAGTCACAATGTTTTCTGGAAAACCCTGAAAAGTTGGTGTTTTCCACTGTATGTATATATATATTTGCTGAGATTCTGTTTTTCCCGGTATTACGTCTTTCCTGTTTTCTGTACTATATGATTTGCAGGCCTTTTTTAATATAAATATACTGTGTTGCCCAGGTTTGCACGGTCTGCCTCGAAAATAAAAGTTGTCAGGAGACGCATGTTCAAGCAGTTTGGCTTAAATACAGAAAAAAATACTCTAAAATTTGCCATTAGAATAATGATTCTTAAATTTCGTTAACGGCAAATCTGAAATTCCCGAACAAATTAAACTCAAAACTAAAATCTTTGATTATCTTCTACTGGCATTCCCAAAAAAAAAGAAAATAAACAGTCAAATAATGATCAGAAGGGAAAGTTTTACTTCAAAGCAAAAGGCAAGAATGTAATTGTTCATAATCGAAAAAAAGAAAAGGGCAACAGATCAAAAGTGATTTAATTCGCGCCAATTTAAATTGAGCTCGGACCTAAATCAAGAAAATCGGATAATTATTTCGGGTAGAAAGAGCTTTTTAATGCCATTTTCGGGTTCTAAAATTGAAGTTCGAACGGTTCAGTATTTTTTAGGCCTTCCAAAACCCCCCTACGATCCTTCTCTGGTGCTCAAGTACCTCCCTCCCGAATTTGGTTGAGATCCGATTTAAACTGCATGTGTATTATAGGGAACAAACAAACACTGTTTTATTCACATAGATGTAAAACTGGTTTTTTAGATGATCTAAACGAAAAACCATCCGATAGAACAGTAGTGCGAAATTTGCTTCTTTAATTCCCATTTTATGGTTATGGGGCACACACAAGGCCCACTACTACTAATTTCCCACTACTATCATACTACTAGTTTCCCACTAGTGCATTTCCTTTACTTTAATGCCACTTCCAAAAGTCCTTTTTTTTTTAACTTGAAAATTCAATTCATTTATTTTTCCTAATGACCTTATTAGTTGTTAGCAACTTGTGAGGTTTTAATTTTTATTTTTTGCTTGAATAGCGAGTTTATTTTCATACTAAATGCTTGAAAATTCATTGAAACATAAAAGAAACATACTAAATGCTTGAAAATTCATTGAAACATAAAAAAGAAATAAAAGAAAAGCTGGTTGGGTATCAACCGGCAATAATGATTTTTGTTGTTATCTTGTGTTAAAACTAATACTGGAAAAATGCACACATTAATTACAGAAGAAAAAAAATGTAAATCTTTTCTCCTTCAGATGAAGGATTTTTGTTTTATTTTTATAAATTTATTTTATTTTTGTTATCTTGCGTTGTTAAAACTGCAAAGAAAAAATGGAATTCGTAAATATTTTCTCCTTTAGATGGAGAATTTTATTTTTTTAAATCTATTTTATTTTGAAAAATGAATTGTTATTTTATAATTTTGTTTATGTGTCTGGATAGAAACTTGTGAAGTATACATTATTTTTAAAAAAATTATGCATTGCACATGAGTGTAACTTTCCATCTTAAACGTTAAATGTAGTAGTAAGTGAAATCCGAAAGCATTTCGGCTTAAATATGAATAAATACAAAAAAAAAAGGAAAAAAAGAATAAAAAATGCCAGAAATAATTTGGTATTAATTGCTTAAACCATTTTTATTTGAGATGGAAAGTTTCAATATGATTCAAACTACAATGTTACAAGAACTTTATATTTATTTACATGAAAGATTCTGCTAAGTTGTTTATATTTAATGTAGTTAAAGTATTTACATGCTCTTGTTGACATGAGAAGTAATTTGCATTAAGCATACTCAGTTAATTTTTTTTTTTTTTTGGAAATGTATACAAATTGCAGGAAACATTCAAGTTAAGAGTTCTTAAAAAAGTAATTTGCGCCGCTTGTTTCGCTTTTCGGCAAAACAAGTCTCATTTTGAAATTTAAATTTTCTTCTCTGGAATACAACTGTCTCAAGATTTCTGAGTATTCCAAATTGTTGAGGGTTTTTGACTAAGAGGCAAATGTTGCTATAAGGTAATAATGCTGTTGAAAGAGGATTTTGTATCAAATTCTTTTTCAATGAACTTGCCTGACTCTTGCTCTTTCTTTCGTAAATTTCTTTCCTTTTATACGAAACGCATTTCATGCATATTTTAAATTGTATTCCAGAGATTCAGAAATAGAAATTTATACGTGAAATACTAGTATGTTAATTGTAGATATAATTGCTGTGATATTTAAAACATAAATCAAAGGCAATTCGTTAAATGTTTTCTGAACTTCATAAATTGAAAACATGAAATATTGTATTTAAAAAAAATATATTGAACATCCAAAGAGTATAATTTAAAATCATTTTATGGAAAAAGGTATATAAAAATCTGATTGGGAAAATATATCTCTCACGAAAATATATATTAAATACAGTTTGTGAAATCTAAGTTTTTTGTACTGGTTTAGTACTGGTTTTATGTACTGGTACTAGTTTTATGCATGCTTGAGGCACTGAAGCACTATTGTGGAAATAAAGTGAGATTGTATTGGGGTCCAGTGATGTTCGGATCCATTTTTCTAGGGGTATACTCCCCGAAATCCATTATATGCACAATATGTGTTAGTGATCATATACATACGTCTAAAAAATGTTTGAGAGTATACGTTGTATATGGAGTATTATACCCTATGGGAACACCCCTGTTGGGGACTCGACCCTCTGCATTGCTCAACAACTTTGTGGCAGTCATCACCAAGTAGCAGTGGAGGCCTGATTCATTCATTGGACCTGTGGCTGGAGAGTCGCAGGTTCAGTGCCTGACGGTCGAACAGCCACCAGTAAGCCGCAGGACCTGTGTCTCGATGTCCCTGAAAGAAGATCCACCAGCAAGGGACTTGTCCGACGGTGGAAGATGCTGGCTTTTGAACAAAGCTTCACCAAGTGGCAGTGGTGTTGATCGATGATTCATTCATTGGACCTGTGGCTGGAGAGTCGCAGGCTCAGTGCCTGACGGTCAAACAGCCACCAGTAAGCCACAGGACTTGTGTCTCGATGCCCCTGAAAGGGGAAGATTCACCAGCAAGGGACTACCTGGAGAGTTCTCTGCCTGAGGGTGGAAAATTAGTCTTCTTACTGCAGTCTTATCTACCTCTCAGAGCTATGCTGTTTCCAACCCGAAATCATTTGCTCTGGAGGCACTGGAAGAGGGGCTCCTCGTATGGATCTGAAGATTGAGCTGAAAAGCCACCAGCAGTGGAGTTTCGACGATCGAAAGACAGTGGAGGTGTACTGTTCCTTCTACAGTTTTCCTTAATTGCCCCCAACTCACTCGTTGTGCTTCAGTGTTGTTTTCAGCTGTATCTTGATTTTGACTGCCAAATGTGTTTGGTATTTGTTGTATTGTAATTCAATTGTTAATAATTGTTAAAATTGTGTATGAAAAAAAAGAAAAAAAAAGAAAAATATATATAAAATCGAAGAAAAAAGAAAAAATCCCCACCCCCAAAATGGGGGAAAAATTGAAAAAAAAAAAAAAATAAATTGAAAAAAATAAAAAATTGACAAAAAGAAAATGAAAAAAAAAAGAAAAAAAAATAAAAAAAAAAGAAAAAAAAATAAAAAAAAAAAAGAAAAAAAATGAAAAAAAAAATTGAAAAACAAAAAAGAAAAAAAAATTAAAAAAAAGAAAAAAAAATTGAAAAAAGAAGAAAAAAAAATGGGGGAAAATAAATATTGAGTATGTGTGTTAAAAAATTGCATGTACATACTCTTCAATTGCTATTTGTACTAATGAACTAAAACCAAAAATGTCTGTGTGTTTCTCATGTATCATTGTGCTTACAATGTTTATAGTAGCTCATTTTGTTTGTTCAGCTTACTAGAGTGAGCTCTCATTGTTTTGCTCTCAGAATAGGGAACTGCAATGTAAGAATATTTAAAATGTGGTGCGTTAACTGTGGTAGCAATGCATAATTGATGATATTGGTCTTAACTATGACTTTTTTTTTTTTGTATTATTACCTTTTTCAATTTTAAGTGTAGTTAAAAAAAATAGGTCCAAAAAAGTTATTTTGCTTATTATAATAAGTTTTTTTTTCAGTGTGGAATTTTGTGAATGATATTATAGCAAATTAAATTGTGCAATTTTAAACTTTATTAATCTTTGTGAATTTTTAAGTACTGTATTTGAAAGTAAAAATTCTTTCTTTTTAAGTTTGCGTTTAGTTGAACAAAAATAGGTCGAAATTTCACAGAATGTAAAACATTAGTTTTGGCAAAAGATAATATTACAAAAATAACTACTGTGCAATTTTTCAGATAATTAGATTTAAAACTTAGTGTTTGTAAGTGAGTTATGTGAAATCTGTGTCACATATTAAGTACACAGTAAATCAAAACCGATTTACGGAACAATGAATTTTCAAGCATTTTTCTACCCTTCTGCATCTTTTAACAGAATCTTGCTGTATTTAATACATGTGACTTTATTTTAGCTTCACTCTTGTATCTGTATCGCTAAAATCTTAAAGGTCGAGTGTCGTACCTTCTCGAAAAAATAGTCTAAATTCAAAAATAACTCACTTTCAACTTAATTAGTCCATGAATGGGATTAAAAAAGCAGTCGCACTATATTATTATAATCAACTACACTGGATCTTATTGCCATGTTTCAATTGGGAATGCAGAAAAGAAAAAGTCAGAGCCAAGTTCTGACTTCAATTTTAAAGAATCAAGCCCTACCTTTTCTTGCTTTTAAAAATGTAAAACTTTCTTTTCGAAATCATTAGTATGATTAAACTTTTTGAAACATAACTCGGGAAACTGACAAAATTCCGTCACAGTCATATACACTTCGCTTCTTGTGGAATTCACCAAACTATACTGTGCACAGGGCGGCAGAGGTTCAAGGTCAGTTATGTCACCAGGCCATTCCCCCCCCCACCTCCCCCCCAAAAAAAACTGAAGAAGAAACAAAAGAAATTAGAGGGAAGAGAAAAAAGGTGAAAAAGAAAAGCAAACGAAAAAAGAATGAAAGGGGGGGGGGGGAGAGAGAAAAAAATCTAAATACTAGTAAACAATTTGATTTCAAGTGCTATTGGGGGGGGGGGAGAGAAAAAAGGTGAGAAAGAAAAGCAAACGAAAAAAGAATTAAAGGGGGGGGGATGAGGAAAAAAAATCTAAATACTAGTAAACAATTTGATTTCAAGTGCTACAGCAGTAAATATAAAAAGAGTGAATTTTACGTAATCTTTACGTTTTCTCTTAATATCCCCCCCTTTTTCTTTCTACCTTTTTTTACTTTCCTTTTTTCGTCAGGTTGGGGGCTTCACCAAAACTCGGGCCCCTAGTTTCAGACTAGGCTGACATGGCTTCTCTTCGGGCCCGACTGTGCATCAACTCCTTTAGTGTTTCCGGGCTTTTAATGTGTTTTTTTTTTAAATCAACAATGCTTCACATGAAGAAGATCTTTCATTTAATTTTTCCTTCTTAGTACTGAGGAAGTCCTGCTGCACATAAGCCCTTACAGTGCCCTTCTTTTCTCCTAAATTATGTAGATATTTGCTGCCCCTGCTGCTTAAAAACTTCAGTTTTTTTTGTTAGGGTCCACTTGCTTCGTCTCTTTGGTACCTACCAAGTGACTCTCAGAGCCTGTTAGTGTTCCCTACAACTGCATTTGCTGTAGTGCTTGGCAAAATTTCTTTGCTTCTTGTCTAAGAAAATCTATCAGGGGTGGTGTTTTGATTTTTGATTGCCTGTGTACGTTTTCATGATAGATGCTTGAGTATTGAATATATATATACATACAGTTGGACTCCCACGTATCCAAGCAGCTAATCACAGAGCAAAAAATGTGATGTTCAGAAATTTAGATCTCTAAATGCAATTTTAATCTCATCAAATTTTCCTAAAACATGAAAATTAAAGCGAATATTATTATACGAAACTCCATTTCCAATTTTTTTCTTCAAATGTAATTGTATGAAAGTTAATATTGGAAATATGACTTAATAAGAGAGGATCAATCGCATTTATCTGAAGCTTGAGTTCAAGATCCAAAGAAAAACCAAACAGCACTTATATTGATCATGTTGCATGCTTCAAAAAAAAACCTGCGAATGCCTTGCTGAGCAGCCTATTTTGAAAAAAAAAAAAAAAATGCTTCAGATAACGTTAATATATATCAGACCACAATAATCCTGTTGGAATGCATTGTCATTTAGGAATATTTGCAGGTTTTCAGTGAAACCAGGCAGATTTAGCAGTGCATAAGAGCCATCAGACCAGAAGCGTCACAAAAATTTTCTTTTACTAGACTACTATAAAACAAATGAGGGAAACTTAGGATTTTCATAATGATGATTGGGGAAACATTAGGGCCATATCATTCAATGAACCCTCCATTAGCGGCAATAACTGTAGAAACCAACTGTAGGCAGTAGTGAGATGAGACTGGAGAATGTTTGCCATTGCGCTCACAATAGCAGCAGCAGCAGTTTTGTGGGAAAGACTATTGATGTCCCTCTTAACCACGTTTCCCCACATCCTAGTCCATCGGATTGAGGATAGGAGAGGTTTGAGGCCAAATGATCGGGAAAACTCGCCCATCCATTCTGGAGTTGTTCTGGATGGTGCCGAGTCTTGTTGGGAAACACATTCTGCCTCCCACCTGCTACAGTAATTATTTTAATAGCTTGGCACCTCTGTCTCGGTGTAAGCACTTGCTCTGGCACCTGGAGAGAGAAAAATATGTGTGTATCAGGTATCAGATCTTCCTCACTACTAACACTTCAAAGAACCATCACTAGGTTGTATTTTTATATGAGGTGCATCTAAAAAGTTGACATGACACACGAAAACTCTCGCCCATCCTTTCTTGAGTTGTGGATGGTGACGAGTCTTGTTGGAATGCATACTGTCTCCTACCTGCTACAGTAATTATTTTAATAGCTTGGCACCTCTGTCTTGAAGTAAGCACTTGCTCTGGCAACTGAAGAGAGAAGAACGTGTGTATCAGGTATCAGATCTTCCTCACTAACACTCGAAAGAACCATCACTGATGCTTGAAATTCGGTAAACGTGACCTTAGGTACCTTACCATAGTTTACGCAGCCGCTGGTCATTTTTGTGGTTCGCCTGCCTCTCCAGGCTAGAAATTCTGAATAGTAGCCACTGGTGACCAAAGACGCAGAAAATGGTGGCCACATTTTCACTTTTGGTTGCCATTTTGAAAAAAAAGTATTTACGCTATAGGTTGTATGTTTTTATACAAGGTGCATCTAAAAAGATGACACACGAAAACTCTCGCCCATCCTTTCTTGAGTTGTGGATGGTGACGAGTCTTGTTGGGATACATACTGCATCCCACCTGCTACAGTAATTATTAAGAGCTAGGAACCTCTTGTCTGGGTGTAAGCAACAGCTCTTTAGCACCTCGAGAGAGACAAATATGTATGTTTCAGGGCATCACATCTCATCATCAGGGCATAACTCCAAAGAACCATCTCTCGTGCCTGAAATTTAGTACAAATGACCTTAGGTACCTTACCATGATTTTACACAGCCCCTGGTCATTTTTCTGGTTTACCTTGTAAAGCTCCAGAGTCGGAATACTGAATAGTAGCCACTTGTCTTTTTGTGGTTCACCTCCTAGTAAAGCTCCAGACTAGGAAATCTGAATAGTAGCCACTGGATATTTTTGTAGTTCAGCTCCTAGTCAAGCTAAGAATTCTGAATAATAGCCACTGGTCAGTTTTGTGGTTCACCTCCTGATAAAGTTCCAGACTAAAAATTCTGAATAATAGCCACTGGAAAATTTTGTAGTTCAGCTCCTAGTAAAGCTCCAAGCTAAGAATTCTGAATAGTAGCCACTGGTCCATTTTATGGGTCACCTCCTAGTAAAGCTCCAGACTAGGAAATCTGAATAGTAGCCACGCTAGATATTTTTGTAGTTCAGCTCCTGGTAAAGCTCCAGACTAGGAATTCTGAATAGTAGCCACTGGTGACCAAAGCCGTTAGCGTATCACTTGCAACTTCAATTTTTCTGGCATAATGTTGTTGACTTGTAAATAATGTTCTTGTAAATATTTGCTGTTTATTAATGCTGATATTTTGTTAACAATTATCTCACATTCATATGGCATTATTGCTACAGCGAATTATTTTTGGGTGCAGCAAAATGGCTTAGTTTCACAGTTGAAGATTTTATAGAAATCTTGATTTCGTAAGAATTTGAACATCAAAATGTCTGAGTTTGGTCACATTATTGAATGAAGTCTGAAACATGTCACATCAGCTCTGATTCATTCTCTGAGATCCGCCATGCTACATCGTTCTTTCGTTGGTAATATTTTGCTGCAACATACCACAAATCACTCGATAGTTTCCCAAAAATTAAATGTCACGGAAAGAGAACCGTAAAGTATGGGGAAAAAATTTGTGGTTGAAAAGTTTGTTAAACAATCATGGATTACTGGAGAAAAATTTGTGAAATGTGCTGCTGTATAAGGATTATTTAGGCTTAATTTGCTTTAGCTAAATGACAAATGCAGAAGGATTGGAGCCATGAAAATCTGCCCAACGGATTTTGTGTCCTTAGAACGTTGCAAAAAAAAGTTTTAGATTACGTGATGATCCATTTTGTAAAGTCGGGGTTGATTGATCCAGTCGGAGACATTCTACAGAAACGTGTGAAAATACCCTTGTTCCGAAATGGAATCAACATTTATTTATAGTTTTTTTTTACTGGCAGACAGTAGTAGCAAGTTCCCATAACGAGAAGCACAACATTTTGTTGTTGCTGCTGCTGAAGCATGCGCCAGAAAGTTCCAGATGTTGTCTTAGAACCGTCCCTAAACCAAATTGCACCTGCTTAGACAATGATTTTCTGTACATCCCTCCATTGTTCTCTAGAAGGAAGAGCGTGGGAGGCTTCAGTCGGCCTAAATAGGAGCCACGACGACAATATCATCAATCGGCCAAACTTTTATTTCTATTCTGCGAAGCTATCATCAGGCAAAATTCGGAGTTTTGTTCGGAAGAACTATCATCTGGCAATGTATCTGCTTTGCCACCAATTGGCTTTCTGTGTGCGGGAAACTAACTGGTGTGTTAAATTTACATAGCTACCAGTTTGTTTGGCTGCCATAACTTCCTTAAAAAGTTTTCCCTCCCCCAGCTCAGTTACCTCCTATTCTGGGCGAATGAGTGCTGAAAAGCATGCAACTGCTGTCCTCGGAAGGAATGACTGAGTTGGGGGTGTTTTTTAAGTGTTCTGGGAGAGTTAGTTTCATTCTCAAACATTAAAAATCTTTCAGCAAAAGTTGTAGCTGCTATTTGGCGTAAAGTTGGACAAAAATCCCATCAGGCAAAATTTGTAAATCATTGCGAAGCTATCATCAGACAAGATTCGGAGTTTTGTTCGGAAGAACTATCATCTAGCAATGTATCTTGCTTTGCCACCAATTGGCTTTTTGTGTGCGGGAGCTACAAGTTTGTTTGGCTGCCATAACTTCCTTAAGAAGTTTTCCCTCCCCCAGCTCAGTTACCTCCTGTTCCGGGCTGATGAGTGCTGAAAAGCATGCAACTGCTGTCCTCGGAAGGAATGACTGAGTTGGGGGGTGAGAGTTAGTTTCATTCTCAAACTCTTTCGGCAAAAGTTGTAGCTGCTATTTGGCGTAAAGTTGGACAAAAATCCCATCAGGCAAAATTTGTAAATCAATGCGAAGCTATCATCAGACAAGATTCGGAGTTTTGTTCGGAAGAACTATCATCTGGCAATGTATCTGCTTTGCCACCAATTGGCTTTCTGTGTGCGGGAAACTAACTGGTGTGTTAAATTTACATAGCTACCAGTTTGTTTGGCTGCCATAACTTCCTTAAAAAGTTTTCCCTCCCCCAGCTCAGTTACCTCCTATTCTGGGCGAATGAGTGCTGAAAAGCATGCAACTGCTGTCCTCGGAAGGAATGACTGAGTTGGGGGTGAGAGTTAGTTTCATTCTCAAACCAATTGGCTTTTTGTGTGCAGGAGCTACCAGTTTGTTTGGCTGCCGCCATCTTCCTTAAGAAGTTTTCCCTCCCCCAGCTCAGTTACCTCCTGTTCCGGGCTGATGAGTGCTGAAAAGCATGCAACTGCTGTCCTCGGAAGGAATGACTGAGTTGGGGTTGTTTTTTAAGTGTACTTGGGAGAGTTAGTTTCATTCTCAAACATTAAAAATCTTTCGGCAAAAGTTGTAGCTGCTATTTGGCGTAAAGTTGGACAAAAATCTCATCAGGCAAAATTTGTACATCAATGCGAAGCTATCATCAGACAAGATTCGGAGTTTTGTTCGGAAGAACTATCGTCTGGCAATGTGCGGGAGCTACCAGTTTGTTTGGCTGCCATAACTTCCTTAAGAAGTTTTCCCTCCCCCAGCTCAGTTACCTCCTGTTCCGGGCTGATGAGTGCTGAAAAGCATGCAACTGCTGTCCAAGTGTTTTCTGGGAGAGTTAGTTTCATTCTCAAACATTAAAAATCTTTCGGCAAAAGTTGTAGCTGCTATTTGGCGTAAAGTTGGACAAAAATCCCATCAGGCAAAATTTATAAATCAATGCGAAGCTATCATCAGACAAGATTCGGAGTTTTGTTCGGAAGAACTATCATCTGGCAATGTATCTGCTTTGCCACCAATTGGCTTTTTGTGTGCGGGAGCTACCAGTTTGTTTGGCTGCCATAACTTCCTTAAGAAGTTTTCCCTCCCCCAGCTCAGTTACCTCCTGTTCCGGGCTGATGAGTGCTGAAATCATGCAACTGTTGTCCTCGGAAGGAATGACTGAGTTGGGGGTGAGAGTTAGTTTCATTCTCAAACTCTTTCGGCAAAAGTTGTACCTGCTATTTGGCGTAAAGTTGGACAAAAATCCCATCAGGCAAAATTTATAAATCAATGCGAAGCTATCATCAGACAAGATTCGGAGTTTTGTTCGGAAGAACTATCGTCTGGCAATGTGCGGGAGCTACCAGTTTGTTTGGCTGCCATAACTTCCTTAAGAAGTTTTCCCTCCCCCAGCTCAGTTACCTCCTGTTCCGGGCTGATGAGTGCTGAAAAGCATGCAACTGCTGTCCTCGGAAGGAATGACTGAGTTGGGGTTGTTTTTTAAGTGTACTTGGGAGAGTTAGTTTCATTCTCAAACATTAAAAATCTTTCGGCAAAAGTTGTAGCTGCTATTTGGCGTAAAGTTGGACAAAAATCTCATCAGGCAAAATTTGTACATCAATGCGAAGCTATCATCAGACAAGATTCGGAGTTTTGTTCGGAAGAACTATCATCTGGCAATGTATCTGCTTTGCCACCAATTGGCTTTTTGTGTGCGGGAGCTACCAGTTTGTTTGGCTGCCATAACTTCCTTAAGAAGTTTTCCCTCCCCCAGCTCAGTTACCTCCTATTCCGGGCTGATGAGTGCTGAAAAGCATGCAACCGCTGTCCTCGGAAGGAATGACTGAGTTGGGGGGTGAGAGTAAGTTTCATTCTCAAAATCTTTCGGCAAAAGTTGTAGCTGCTATTTGGCGTAAAGTTAGACAAAAATCCCATCAGGCAATATTTGTAAATCAATGCGAAGCTATCATCAGACAAGATTCGGAGTTTTGTTCGGAAGAGCTATCGTCTGGCAATGTGCGGGAGCTACCAGTTTGTTTGGCTGCCATAACTTCCTTAAGAAGTTTTCCCTACCCCAGCTCAGTTACCTCCTGTTCCGGGCTGATGAGTGCTGAAAAGCATGCAACTGCTGTCCAAGTGTTTTCTGGGAGAGTTAGTTTCATTCTCAAACATTAAAAATCTTTCGGCAAAAGTTGTAGCTGCTATTTGGCGTAAAGTTGGACAAAAATCCCATCAGGCAAAATTTATAAATCAATGCGAAGCTATCATCAGACAAGATTCGGAGTTTTGTTCGGAAGAACTATCATCTGGCAATGTATCTGCTTTGCCACCAATTGGCTTTTTGTGTGCGGGAGCTACCAGTTTGTTTGGCTGCCATAACTTCCTTAAGAAGTTTTCCCTCCCCCAGCTCAGTTACCTCCTGTTCCGGGCTGATGAGTGCTGAAATCATGCAACTGTTGTCCTCGGAAGGAATGACTGAGTTGGGGGTGAGAGTTAGTTTCATTCTCAAACTCTTTCGGCAAAAGTTGTACCTGCTATTTGGCGTAAAGTTGGACAAAAATCCCATCAGGCAAAATTTATAAATCAATGCGAAGCTATCATCAGACAAGATTCGGAGTTTTGTTCGGAAGAACTATCATCTGGCAATGTATCTGCTTTGCCACCAATTGGCTTTTTGTGTGCGGGAGCTACCAGTTTGTTTGGCTGCCATAACTTCCTTAAGAAGTTTTCCCTCCCCCAGCTCAGTTACCTCCTGTTCCGGGCTGATGAGTGCTGAAATCATGCAACTGTTGTCCTCGGAAGGAATGACTGAGTTGGGGGTGAGAGTTAGTTTCATTCTCAAACTCTTTCGGCAAAAGTTGTACCTGCTATTTGGCGTAAAGTTGGACAAAAATCCCATCAGGCAAAATTTATAAATCAATGCGAAGCTATCATCAGACAAGATTCGGAGTTTTGTTCGGAAGAACTATCGTCTGGCAATGTGCGGGAGCTACCAGTTTGTTTGGCTGCCATAACTTCCTTAAGAAGTTTTCCCTCCCCCAGCTCAGTTACCTCCTATTCCGGGCTGATGAGTGCTGAAAAGCATGCAACCGCTGTCCTCGGAAGGAATGACTGAGTTGGGGGGTGAGAGTAAGTTTCATTCTCAAAATCTTTCGGCAAAAGTTGTAGCTGCTATTTGGCGTAAAGTTAGACAAAAATCCCATCAGGCAATATTTGTAAATCAATGCGAAGCTATCATCAGACAAGATTCGGAGTTTTGTTCGGAAGAGCTATCGTCTGGCAATGTGCGGGAGCTACCAGTTTGTTTGGCTGCCATAACTTCCTTAAGAAGTTTTCCCTACCCCAGCTCAGTTACCTCCTGTTCCGGGCTGATGAGTGCTGAAAAGCATGCAACTGCTGTCCAAGTGTTTTCTGGGAGAGTTAGTTTCATTCTCAAACATTAAAAATCTTTCGGCAAAAGTTGTAGCTGCTATTTGGCGTAAAGTTGGACAAAAATCCCATCAGGCAAAATTTATAAATCAATGCGAAGCTATCATCAGACAAGATTCGGAGTTTTGTTCGGAAGAACTATCATCTGGCAATGTATCTGCTTTGCCACCAATTGGCTTTTTGTGTGCGGGAGCTACCAGTTTGTTTGGCTGCCATAACTTCCTTAAGAAGTTTTCCCTCCCCCAGCTCAGTTACCTCCTGTTCCGGGCTGATGAGTGCTGAAATCATGCAACTGTTGTCCTCGGAAGGAATGACTGAGTTGGGGGTGAGAGTTAGTTTCATTCTCAAACTCTTTCGGCAAAAGTTGTACCTGCTATTTGGCGTAAAGTTGGACAAAAATCCCATCAGGCAAAATTTATAAATCAATGCGAAGCTATCATCAGACAAGATTCGGAGTTTTGTTCGGAAGAACTATCGTCTGGCAATGTGCGGGAGCTACCAGTTTGTTTGGCTGCCATAACTTCCTTAAGAAGTTTTCCCTCCCCCAGCTCAGTTACCTCCTATTCCGGGCTGATGAGTGCTGAAAAGCATGCAACCGCTGTCCTCGGAAGGAATGACTGAGTTGGGGGGTGAGAGTAAGTTTCATTCTCAAAATCTTTCGGCAAAAGTTGTAGCTGCTATTTGGCGTAAAGTTAGACAAAAATCCCATCAGGCAATATTTGTAAATCAATGCGAAGCTATCATCAGACAAGATTCGGAGTTTTGTTCGGAAGAGCTATCGTCTGGCAATGTGCGGGAGCTACCAGTTTGTTTGGCTGCCATAACTTCCTTAAGAAGTTTTCCCTACCCCAGCTCAGTTACCTCCTGTTCCGGGCTGATGAGTGCTGAAAAGCATGCAACTGCTGTCCAAGTGTTTTCTGGGAGAGTTAGTTTCATTCTCAAACATTAAAAATCTTTCGGCAAAAGTTGTAGCTGCTATTTGGCGTAAAGTTGGACAAAAATCCCATCAGGCAAAATTTATAAATCAATGCGAAGCTATCATCAGACAAGATTCGGAGTTTTGTTCGGAAGAACTATCATCTGGCAATGTATCTGCTTTGCCACCAATTGGCTTTTTGTGTGCGGGAGCTACCAGTTTGTTTGGCTGCCATAACTTCCTTAAGAAGTTTTCCCTCCCCCAGCTCAGTTACCTCCTGTTCCGGGCTGATGAGTGCTGAAATCATGCAACTGTTGTCCTCGGAAGGAATGACTGAGTTGGGGGTGAGAGTTAGTTTCATTCTCAAACTCTTTCGGCAAAAGTTGTACCTGCTATTTGGCGTAAAGTTGGACAAAAATCCCATCAGGCAAAATTTATAAATCAATGCGAAGCTATCATCAGACAAGATTCGGAGTTTTGTTCGGAAGAACTATCGTCTGGCAATGTGCGGGAGCTACCAGTTTGTTTGGCTGCCATAACTTCCTTAAGAAGTTTTCCCTCCCCCAGCTCAGTTACCTCCTATTCCGGGCTGATGAGTGCTGAAAAGCATGCAACCGCTGTCCTCGGAAGGAATGACTGAGTTGGGGGGTGAGAGTAAGTTTCATTCTCAAAATCTTTCGGCAAAAGTTGTAGCTGCTATTTGGCGTAAAGTTAGACAAAAATCCCATCAGGCAATATTTGTAAATCAATGCGAAGCTATCATCAGACAAGATTCGGAGTTTTGTTCGGAAGAGCTATCGTCTGGCAATGTGCGGGAGCTACCAGTTTGTTTGGCTGCCATAACTTCCTTAAGAAGTTTTCCCTACCCCAGCTCAGTTACCTCCTGTTCCGGGCTGATGAGTGCTGAAAAGCATGCAACTGCTGTCCAAGTGTTTTCTGGGAGAGTTAGTTTCATTCTCAAACATTAAAAATCTTTCGGCAAAAGTTGTAGCTGCTATTTGGCGTAAAGTTGGACAAAAATCCCATCAGGCAAAATTTGTAAATCAATGCGAAGCTATCATCAGACAAGATTCGGAGTTTTGTTCGGAAGAACTATCATCTGGCAATGTATCTGCTTTGCCACCAATTGGCTTTTTGTGTGCGGGAGCTACCAGTTTGTTTGGCTGCCATAACTTCCTTAAGAAGTTTTCCCTCCCCCAGCTCAGTTACCTCCTGTTCCGGGCTGATGAGTGCTGAAAAGCATGCAACTGCTGTCCTCGGAAGGAATGACTGAGTTGGGGGGGTGTTTTTTATGTGTACTGGGAGAGTTAGTTTCATTCTCAAACATTAAAAATCTTTCGGCAAAAGGTGTAGCTGCTATTTGGCGTAAAGTTGGACAAAAATCCCATCAGGCAAAATTTGTAAATCAATGCGAAGCTATCATCAGACAAGATTCGGAGTTTTGTTCGGAAGAACTATCATCTGGCAATGTATCTGCTTTGCCACCAATTGGCTTTTTGTGTGCGGGAGCTACCAGTTTGTTTGGCTGCCATAACTTCCTTAAGAAGTTTTCCCTCCCCCAGCTCAGTTACCTCCTGTTCCGGGCTGATGAGTGCTGAAAAGCATGCAACTGCTGTCCTCGGAAGGAATGACTGAGTTGGGGGGGTGTTTTTTATGTGTACTGGGAGAGTTAGTTTCATTCTCAAACATTAAAAATCTTTCGGCAAAAGGTGTAGCTGCTATTTGGCGTAAAGTTGGACAAAAATCCCATCAGGCAAAATTTGTAAATCAATGCGAAGCTATCATCAGACAAGATTCGGAGTTTTGTTCGGAAGAACTATCATCTGGCAATGTATCTGCTTTGCCACCAATTGGCTTTTTGTGTGCGGGAGCTACCAGTTTGTTTGGCTGCCATAACTTCCTTAAGAAGTTTTCCCTCCCCCAGCTCAGTTACCTCCTATTCTGGGCGAATGAGTGCTGAAAAGCATGCAACTGCTGTCCTCGGAAGGAATGACTGAGTTGGGGGTGAGAGTTAGTTTCATTCTCAAACCAATTGGCTTTTTGTGTGCAGGAGCTACCAGTTTGTTTGGCTGCCGCCATCTTCCTTAAGAAGTTTTCCCTCCCCCAGCTCAGTTACCTCCTGTTCCGGGCTGATGAGTGCTGAAAAGCATGCAACTGCTGTCCTCGGAAGGAATGACTGAGTTGGGGTTGTTTTTTAAGTGTACTTGGGAGAGTTAGTTTCATTCTCAAACATTAAAAATCTTTCGGCAAAAGTTGTAGCTGCTATTTGGCGTAAAGTTGGACAAAAATCCCATCAGGCAAAATTTATAAATCAATGCGAAGCTATCATCAGACAAGATTCGGAGTTTTGTTCGGAAGAACTATCGTCTGGCAATGTGCGGGAGCTACCAGTTTGTTTGGCTGCCATAACTTCCTTAAGAAGTTTTCCCTCCCCCAGCTCAGTTACCTCCTGTTCCGGGCTGATGAGTGCTGAAAAGCATGCAACTGCTGTCCTCGGAAGGAATGACTGAGTTGGGGTTGTTTTTTAAGTGTACTTGGGAGAGTTAGTTTCATTCTCAAACATTAAAAATCTTTCGGCAAAAGTTGTAGCTGCTATTTGGCGTAAAGTTGGACAAAAATCTCATCAGGCAAAATTTGTACATCAATGCGAAGCTATCATCAGACAAGATTCGGAGTTTTGTTCGGAAGAACTATCATCTGGCAATGTATCTGCTTTGCCACCAATTGGCTTTTTGTGTGCGGGAGCTACCAGTTTGTTTGGCTGCCATAACTTCCTTAAGAAGTTTTCCCTCCCCCAGCTCAGTTACCTCCTGTTCCGGGCTGATGAGTGCTGAAATCATGCAACTGTTGTCCTCGGAAGGAATGACTGAGTTGGGGGTGAGAGTTAGTTTCATTCTCAAACTCTTTCGGCAAAAGTTGTACCTGCTATTTGGCGTAAAGTTGGACAAAAATCCCATCAGGCAAAATTTATAAATCAATGCGAAGCTATCATCAGACAAGATTCGGAGTTTTGTTCGGAAGAACTATCATCTGGCAATGTATCTGCTTTGCCACCAATTGGCTTTTTGTGTGCGGGAGCTACCAGTTTGTTTGGCTGCCATAACTTCCTTAAGAAGTTTTCCCTCCCCCAGCTCAGTTACCTCCTGTTCCGGGCTGATGAGTGCTGAAAAGCATGCAACTGCTGTCCTCGGAAGGAATGACTGAGTTGGGGGGGTGTTTTTTATGTGTACTGGGAGAGTTAGTTTCATTCTCAAACATTAAAAATCTTTCGGCAAAAGGTGTAGCTGCTATTTGGCGTAAAGTTGGACAAAAATCCCATCAGGCAAAATTTGTAAATCAATGCGAAGCTATCATCAGACAAGATTCGGAGTTTTGTTCGGAAGAACTATCATCTGGCAATGTATCTGCTTTGCCACCAATTGGCTTTTTGTGTGCGGGAGCTACCAGTTTGTTTGGCTGCCATAACTTCCTTAAGAAGTTTTCCCTCCCCCAGCTCAGTTACCTCCTGTTCCGGGCTGATGAGTGCTGAAAAGCATGCAACTGCTGTCCTCGGAAGGAATGACTGAGTTGGGGGGGTGTTTTTTATGTGTACTGGGAGAGTTAGTTTCATTCTCAAACATTAAAAATCTTTCGGCAAAAGGTGTAGCTGCTATTTGGCGTAAAGTTGGACAAAAATCCCATCAGGCAAAATTTGTAAATCAATGCGAAGCTATCATCAGACAAGATTCGGAGTTTTGTTCGGAAGAACTATCATCTGGCAATGTATCTGCTTTGCCACCAATTGGCTTTTTGTGTGCGGGAGCTACCAGTTTGTTTGGCTGCCATAACTTCCTTAAGAAGTTTTCCCTCCCCCAGCTCAGTTACCTCCTGTTCCGGGCTGATGAGTGCTGAAAAGCATGCAACTGCTGTCCTCGGAAGGAATGACTGAGTTGGGGGGGTGTTTTTTATGTGTACTGGGAGAGTTAGTTTCATTCTCAAACATTAAAAATCTTTCGGCAAAAGGTGTAGCTGCTATTTGGCGTAAAGTTGGACAAAAATCCCATCAGGCAAAATTTGTAAATCAATGCGAAGCTATCATCAGACAAGATTCGGAGTTTTGTTCGGAAGAACTATCATCTGGCAATGTATCTGCTTTGCCACCAATTGGCTTTTTGTGTGCGGGAGCTACCAGTTTGTTTGGCTGCCATAACTTCCTTAAGAAGTTTTCCCTCCCCCAGCTCAGTTACCTCCTGTTCCGGGCTGATGAGTGCTGAAAAGCATGCAACTGCTGTCCTCGGAAGGAATGACTGAGTTGGGGGGGTGTTTTTTATGTGTACTGGGAGAGTTAGTTTCATTCTCAAACATTAAAAATCTTTCGGCAAAAGGTGTAGCTGCTATTTGGCGTAAAGTTGGACAAAAATCCCATCAGGCAAAATTTGTAAATCAATGCGAAGCTATCATCAGACAAGATTCGGAGTTTTGTTCGGAAGAACTATCACCTGGCAATGTATCTGCTTTGCCACCGATTGGCTTTCTGTGTGCGGGAAACTAACTAACTGGTGTGTTAGACATAGCTACCAGTTTGTTTGGCTGCCAGAAGTTTTCCCTCCCCCAGCTCAGTTACCTCCTATTCCGGGCTGATGAGTGCTGAAAAGCTTAACTTCTGTCCTCGGAAGGAATGACTGAGCTTGGGGTGTTTTTTATGTGTACTGGGAGAGTTAGTTTCATTCTCAAACATTAAAAATCTTTCGGCAAAAGTTGTAGCTGCTATTTGGCGTAAAGTTGGAAAAAAATCTCATCAGGCAAAATTCGGAAATCAATGCGAATAACTTCCTTAAGAAGTTTTCCCTCCCCCAGCTCAGTTAGTTACCTCCTATTCCGGGCTGATGAGTGCTGAAAAGCATGTAACTGGCGTCCTCGGAAGGAATGACTGAGCTGGCGGTCATCAAAACTACTTATTACGGTCGCTAATAACACAAGGGCCCTTTGCCAAATTTCATGAAAATCGACCGAGCGATCTAGGAGCTATGCGCGTCACAGAAATCCACACAGACAGCGATCCAGATCTCCAGACAGACTTTCAGCTTTATTATTCCGTGGAAAGTCGTTTTCTTTTTCTTTCTTTTAAATTCTCTTTTTTTCTCCACCTTTTTTTTTGCCTTATTTTTTTTCTTCTTACACGCTTTTTTGGCACATTTTTTTTTCCCTTTTGCGTCCTTTGGTGGCTAAGGTCTTGCAGGACCCAGTCCGCCACTGTTGGCGGGTCGGGTCTCTTTCTCATTTCTACTCTCGAGTGATGTATTTTTCCAGCTTTTATTATATTCATTTTTAATACTCCAGAATTATGTTTTTTTATCTACAGTTCACATTATAACTCTCATCCGTGTTTATTTCACACCCATATTTTCTTTCATTTGTACGTAAATATTGTAAATAGAGTGGCCCTGAAACGACTCCTCCCCCCCCCCCCCCGCATGAGACGATGCCAGCCTAGTCGGAAACAACGGCCCCCGGCCTTGGGGTGGGGAAAAGGCGACACTGACGAAAAAAAGAAAGTAAAGGAATAAACAAAGAAAGAAAGAAAAGAAGGATAGAAGAAAGGAAGAAAGAAAAGGTGGCGGGGGAGGCCGAATAAGAGAAAAAGGTAAGCTAAGTAAATTTTGCTCTTTTGGTATTTACTATTCTGGCACTTAAAATAGAGGTTATTGTTTTCTGGTTTTTCCCTTTTATTATCTTTTTTTCCTCTCTTTTCCTCCATCCATTTTTTCAATTCTTTCCCCCTTTTCATTCTTTTTTTCTTTTTGGGGGGTATGTCTACGAAATGTGGAATGGAACTTCAAATGGACCGGCCTCAAAAAGTTAGGGTACAACAATTTATCAAAAAACGATAGCTGCCACTTTTATTTTGTAGAAAAGAACATATCTTTATGAGTGTAAAACAAAATATGCAAATATTAATCTTTTTCGTACATTTGTGTGTAAGTTGTGTTGATTTTAAACTGTTGTTGGCAGTTTCGATGACAATAAGTCGATAGAGTTTAGAAAATATCTCAGAGACGTTCTTTTGCCCGATTCGCTAAGGTGGCGGGCAGTTGGATGGATGGGAATGTCTCAGGCTGTTCAGGGACTTTGGGATCAATGCCCATCAGAAGATTCTGTGTCCAGGCCGACCACGAGTAACAACAACAACTGTAGAAAATCGCTTTCTAGTTCTTTCGGCTTGGAAGAGAAGAACCACTACTGTGTCGCAGCTCGCTGTAGACCACTTTGTAGAATCTCTGATACTGCGGTGCGAAATCGTCTTCACAATGCCGGTCTATGTGCAAGACGACCAGTTGTGTGTGTTCCGCTGACTGGACCACAGCGAAGAATTCGCTTATGCTGGGCAAGAGAACATGTTTCCTGGACTCAGCAGCAACGGGCTTCTGTGCTGTTCAGGGTGATTCAGGGTGTCTACTGATCTGGAGGGCAGGTATCTCGCTCGTTGGTCACACTGACCTGGAGGACTCCATGGAGGAACTCTGACTGTTCTTTAAAGACTCCTTCAAGGTCGTCTCTGTGTCTGGTCTTCGCTTCCTATTCTGGTGTCCAACAACTTAATAATCAGCATGGAAAATCCATGCCGCCAATGCATTCAAGTTAAGAGAGACACACATTTTTTTAAATTAAAACTCATATTTGTATTGTTTCTATGACATTTTCATGAGTTTTTTCATGAACTTCAATGAAATCGTTGATTTTAGAATGCAAATTCATGCCCCCCCCCCAAAGCGATGGTGCACCCCTGAAGTGTGACGGAGTACCCATATGTTCCCTTTATATTCCAATTTTAAGAAAATTTTGCCGAGTAAATTATCAGCCGAGTAATATTTTGCTCACCCCCGAATGAATGAGTTTTATTTTTCGACCCGACCACACGTGGATATGCCAAGGAACGCACAGACACCCGAAATATCCATTTTGACTATCTCCGAGTCAGTTACAACGAGGTTTCTGTTGACGTCTGTATATACGCTCTAAACATGCACGTTATATCCGGAGAGTGGCGCAAAGCCGAAGATCGGCGATTTCCCTCCTAGTAAACCTGGCCCTTATCCTCACTATCATGCTCGCTGCGTAAATTTTCCATGTTTCTGAACAACTGGGAAGGTTATGTTTTTGTTTGAAGATCACACCGTAACAAAAGTACTTTTCAAAGATTAATGATCTTGCGTTTCCCTCTCCAGCGGGACTACAAATTCTTAACTGTCTCGCGGAATTTCAACTTCCCCGCCAAAAAACAAAAAGTGGAAAGTGTTTCTAAGGTTTGTTTTTGTGAGAAATAGACTCTCAGCAGTTCTTATTTTTATACTTTTCACGCAGTTTTAGAAGTATTATATCTTGTTTGTAGTGATGAGACGTCGGAAAGAATTATGGATTTCAAGGTATAATTCTTTTGTATTCAAATCTATATACAAAATAATGTACAGACACAAAAAATAAGCAGACGCTATTCATGGAATCTCTGAAAAAAAAAAGTGGTACATTTTCATGATTTTAGATTTCACAACTGAAACATATGCATATTCAAAATTAATATTCCGTACCACGTGCTTTTCATCTGTTTCTACATGTGATAACAGCGATAAATTCCATTTATAACTTACAGCAGCAATGAAGGAAATCACACCCAGAACACCATGGGGAAACGAACCCACGACCTCCGGCGATACACGCAGGCAAGCACGACCAATCGGCTGCAAATGCCCTTAATATTAACGATTCTCGATATTCTGCAACGATAGGTTCATTTAAAACATTTTATCGCCCGGATATACGAGGGGGGACCCAAAAGAAATGGGCCAATTCTGGATGTAGGAGAGTGTTCTCCAGCTAGATGACTAGATGTTTCTGCATGTGATAACAGCGACAAATTCCATTTATAACTTATAGCAGCATTGAAGGACACACCCAGAGCACCATGGGGAAACGAACCCACGACCACTCGGCTACAAATGCCCTTACTATTCACGTTTCTCAATATTCTGCAACGATAGGTATTCAATTTAAAACAATTTATCGCCCGGATATGTGATAACAGCGACAAAAACTTTGCTGGCACGAAAAAGAATGTTAAACCAACAAAAAAGCAAATGAAGACTTCAAGAAACACCATATTTCTTGCAGACTATTGTCCGTTTTTCATGAGAAGGCACTTCGCCACACCTCCTGGGAAGCAGATTTCCATTTTACGCGGATGTGATCGGTACGCAATCCACGCGCTTCTAAAGGAGACAACCAGAAAGCCTTAATTTGTGCGTGCATTTTAATGTGCAAAAAAGTCCTTTACAACACTTGCTTCACTTTTCTCTTATCATTTTAGTTATTCTTACATTTTACAAACTGCTGCTTTTACAACAAAATGCTATGATCCGAAATAGCTTCTACCGAAAACAGCGAAATAGAATCATCGGACGAGGGAGGAGTCGAGTGCCTTCATGCTACAGAAAAGTTCAGGAAAAATCAGTAAGTCTAATTTCATAAAAAAATCAAGACGTTTTCAAAATCAAAAAAAGCTCTAAAAGTCACGACAATCGTAATAAAATCAGGACAGCTGCGTTTCCTACTAACTCCTAAGTATTAGTGAGGAGGGACTTTCAAACGCATGTCTCAGATTAATTCTGCGCAATTGCGCGAAGTGAATTGAAATGAAGATATCCGTAAATACCCCGCCAATTTTATAGTTCCTCAGTCGTGGATGCTGCTTAGCACTTGATGTACGAATCTTCAAGATTTTCTTTTAGGTATGTAGTTTTCTTATGATAGATAGAAATGTTTAATGTTTGAAAATGTGCAAATAAATAATAATTTAATTTTAAAAACACAGTAACATCCTTAAACAAAAATACATTGCCCGCCACTTGCTAAAGCCATATTTGTTCTGGGCAGGATAGCGGAGTCGGAAGGAAAATGGCTGACTTCGACACCTGGATTTTTAAACACCAGACTTCGACTCCGGCTTTTTTATATATTTCATTTTTTTTTTTCACGTTACGTAAATGTTTTGCGTTGAAAATAGGAACCGGTACATTTGTTTAACCGTGGACATTTCAATTTATTCGAAGTTAAAACTTCAACTTCCCTTGTGGGTTACAACCTATTCAGCGATTGTTGATTTTTATCTTCCTTTTTCAATATTTTGTAAAACATTCATTTATAAGAAATAAGCGATTCTTTTCTGAAGGTAATAGTTAGATGACAATGTGTGTATTAGTAGTACTATTTTGTAAGTATAGGTAAGCATTCCTTCGTTTTTTCACAGTATCAGTCATTCACGGTTGTTACGAATAACGGCTAATACGGGTCTTTGACATTTCATATTAGCAGAGTTCAACTGTACTTATTTTATTTAATTTTTTTGTGAGAATCAAGGTTTATATACATATAGTCTTTAGATTGGGGAAAAAATCATATATTTCATCGAATCCTTTGTGTTTGTGCGTCAATACCTATGTGAATTTACCGAGCACCCTCAAAAATTTCCTCCCGAGCTACGCGCCCCGACTTGCTTAAGAGATGCATTCCTTTTACTATGTTATACTGGAGATCAATGTAAAAAAATACATTATTTTTTTGTTTAAAAGAGATTACTAGAAAATGTTCGGCGAGAAAACAGTTTGCTGACAGTTGCTATTAGAATGTTAAAAAATAAGCAAACTAGGGAGCGTTACTTATTAATAGGCTTTTTATACATGCATTTCTTCATTACGTGGGAAATTCACTACAAATAGGTTGGGGTTTTTGAGACTGATTTTCATGCGTAGAAGTAGTCAAGTGCCCTTACTTGAGACTGTTTATAGTTTAGTATGTTTTTACTTTGAACAAAGTATTCTATTTCTCGGAAGAGCCTTAGTACTCTACCTCATTACAAAGTAAATGTGTTCAGATAGGTCCCCTAAAAATATGCACTGTGACTAGATAAAATTCCTGCTCCTTAACATTTTGATTTTTCTTTCATGTGGGCAGCAATAGTTTGTAGCTCTGAACACTTATTACCTTTTTGATAAAGTTTAGTTTACAACTAAATAAAGATAAGTAAGGAATTGGAAAGGGTGCGGGGTCAATAATTAAAATGAAATTAAACTCTGCATTGGATTTGTCTAATTTTTCCTTAATATAATGGTACATGTCACTGATTTGGACAATCGTTAAATCAAAGTTATACTGTGTTTTAAGTATTGTGCTGTGCCTGCTATGAGGTTAGGAACGATTGGGTCGGTGCCATGGAAGTTCCGCTACGTGTTTAATTATTACATCTATCTCAAGGCAAACTGTGATGGATTCTACAGTTTTTGAAATACATTGTGTGTTTTCAGTCATTTAAAAAGTCGAAATATCATCTCTGAAAGAGCATAAGTCCACTTGTTACACCCTTCAGGAATCAAAAAAAGATGGTTATTTAATTGAAAAATCACCAAACTCTAGATGAATTTTTTTGATATTATTACCTCACCTAAATTAGGTTTAATATCGTCGCTGACATTAATGAAATTTTTTTTTTAAATCGACTTATGCCTGAAGTTTGAAGAAAATGATTACTGAATTCCGAATGCTTTAAATCATAATTTATGAAGTGAATACTTCTTGTATTTTTATCTTTCTAAAAACGAGTCTTTGCAAAATAATACTGTTTGATAGACGGAGTTAAAATCAGCTTTTCTCACATTTCCTAGACGTATAAAGCACTGTCCAAAATCAGTAATTAAAAAAAAATGTTTATAACGTATATTAAAAGAACATGAAGGCCATTTTCACTTAAGGGGATAAAACACCACGTGGTAAAGTTATGAAAATGAACATAGTGTTGTATCCGTAAGATGTACAGATAAAAAACTATGAAAAAATTTGTCATCCCTGTAGAAGCGTCTCAATTCGACAGAATTTTAGCAATTACATTCATTTCAACAGATGTAACAGTGAACCTTGATAGTGATGTTAATAAAATCCATGCGAAATTATCACGGACATCAAATTACATTCCGAAACTTCTTTGCTTCACCTCGACCCAAGGCCCGTGATTTCGAATTCTTCCGGGGGGGGGGGGGGATAGTGTGCAAAAGGGTATGTCGATTTTAACTTTTTTAAAATCGAAATCGCCTGTGGTGCATCAAATAATTGTTATACATATTTTTTAGAAATCAAAATATATTATGTAAAAACTGACATTTTAAAATGTTTTCAAAAAAATTCTTATGTAAAAATTTTTTAATCGCTTGTGGTGGGAAAATTTATGTATTGACAATTTCATGTTCGTTAAAAAAGTGTTTTGGTAATTAAAATATATTTAGATCCCCGACAGGTCCCTAAAGTTTCGAAAATTATGTAAAATTAATTTTTTAATAAAATTTCTATGTGTTAATAAATAATCTACCTTTTTTCTAAGTTAATATTTAGTAGAATACCATGCAATATCAACAACAGCTTTCTGTGACTAGGTTTCATTGTTTTTTCTTTTTTTGTGCAATCAGTGCTGGATTTTCGCAATATATCCTCCAGATTTCTCTAAGTATGTTAAGTTAAAATCTGGCGATTGAGGATATTTCTAAGCTTTAAGACAATTTTTGAGAAACCAGACGCAAACGTTGAAGACCGTGTGCTTCTTATCGTTATCTTGATGAAAAAAACAAAGTTGTTTTCGATTGCCGAATTTCGGGGCTAATAGCTTAAAATTGTTTTTTTTTTTTAGAAATATTTAAATGAACAGCATGATTAATTATTTCATCAAAAATTTCAAACTACTAAGTCCTGATGCTGATATGCACCCTCACACAAGATTCATCATCTGATTAACTGATCCAACAAAGTTCCTATTTACAATTTTACAACAATTTAACCAAAAATGTTGAACTTATTTTCATCTGTAAATAAGACGTTATCCCAAAACGTTTTGAGCTTATTTATCATTAATTTTGTGACGGAAAGCGTAAGATTTTTTTTTCGCACGAACAAGAAAATTTCTGCGGGAAGAGGTCCCATTTAATTCAGCTGATCAGGGAACTTTGCGAACAATTTAAAGTAAAAATTAAACGTAAAATTTTTCATTAAATTTTCCAGAAACTTCTACAGCACTCAAATGTGTATTTTTCATAAATTTTTGAATTTTAAATATCCGATCACGTTTTGTTAACTTTGTCGGTTGATCTTTTGTTGCCTTGTTTTCGATCTGATACTTTTCTTTTAAAAGATTTTATCAAGCACTATGTTATAGAATGGTATAAACTAATTTAGAGACATTTCAAACCAATTTGCCCCTACTGTGAGGAAACAGATATCAAATTTCGAATAGTGTTCGTTGTTTTTGACGAATACCAGCCATTTAAAAATAATTAGGAGAATATTAGGGAATAAATAAACCAAAAATTAAAGACAAATGACTTTATAGTGTCATCAGAGTGCAAAAATAATAAAAAACGACACATAATAATTTTTATCATGAATTTATTCGAAAATATTTCAGTGTACGATAATTTTTATGGCGTATTATTTCTGTCTCTTCGTTTTTTGAAAAATTTCAAAAATAAAATCAGGCAATATTTTGAAAATTTACAGGACTTTTTTTTTGGAATGGCATAAAAATGAAGTGAACAAAAAATGGACTTTCAGAGTTTAGTTTTGAGTTATTTTGGTTTTATTGTATTTGTAGAAATTTCAAGGGTCTGACCGGGGGTCTAAAAATGTTTTAATTACCAAAAATTTTTTACACGAATATTAGATGCCAATGCACAACTCTTCCCACCACAAACCATTTTTAAAGAATTATTTTCTTTTAAAATGTCAATTTTAACATTTTGCAAAACTTCAAAGGGCTGGCGGGAATACAAATATCTTTTGATTTCTAAAAAAAAAAAAAAAATACGAAAATTTGATGCCAATACACAACTTTTCCTACAACAGGCGATTTCGATTTTCAAAAAAAGTTAAAAAGGATCCACCCTACTGTGTAACCAAGTATTCATTCAAAAGCGCTTTTTTTTTTTTCAAATATTCCGAAATCTCATTTTTGCAGATACTGCCGATTTCCTACCCACGGCAGACTATTATTCTCCATTAGTCTGCTAATTACAATGGACTTGACCGGCTGATCTTCCTGTTCCAGTAATGAAACCATCTTTTATTGACACAATTTTTCTAAAATTTAAAGTATTTTTTTATAATTAAACAGAGAAACTCCTGAAGTGGCACAACACTTACTTTGGCAGGTAAACAGCAGTATCGATAATTTGTTTTCGCAGTATTTTATTGAACTAACCTGCTTTTTTTTACTTTCACCGAAACAAACGGCATTTCACTCGTGTTTGTAGGGAATCAAAAGTAAGAAACTTCAAATATCTCACTCATTTGCGATGATACTGTCTTTTTACCTTCCCACCGCATAAATGGCATGGTGTAACTTTCCTTCCTTTCTTTGCGAGAATTCCCGCATCACAGGTGTGAATTTCGTGACTCTTGGGTCTGAAACAAGGAACGATTGATTCGTTGTTGAAAGTTGATTGAAAAAGCGTTTCATGGATATAATTTGGTTAAAACTTTCTATTTGAGAAACAGAAAAAAAAATGAAGCAGTGTTTTCCGTGGGGAAGTGTCGTGTTCATAAATGAGGCATTCAGTTCAAGACAGAGTAAATTCAAAGTGGAATTGATCAGCTACTAACTTCAGTTTCAAATGCCTCGTATATTCTTATTTTTTCTAAGTGCACAGTCTGAACCACCTCACTTTCCTTTTAGAATCAAATTTTGATACCTTACCTTCTAGTATATTTCCTCTAGCGTGTTATTGAGTTTTTATAGATATCGGATATTAAATTATCATCATTATAACGCTGATATACTTCACAACTTTGTATAGAATCGTAACAGTTAAAAAACATCTTACTTAATGAAATAAGTAAATTTAACTCACTTTTGAAAATATTTCTCTGAATCCTCGACATCCTAAAATGGCACTATCATGAAACTCAATCCAAACTAAGGAATAATTACTCCAAATTCGTTACACTTATTTTTATTTCGTGTATAATACAAGATTTTGTCCACTGCCGAATAAGGTTTGTTTTGACAAGAGAGTTGTCAAAATCTGCTTTAAATCTTCCTCGACCAGTGGCGGATCACCGCATAGGCGCATGAGGCGATAGCTGGGGCCTCCAGTAAAGCAGGGGGCCTCGGAGCTGCCAAGTGTCACATCCTCAAAATTATGGTTTTCCATGATAAATCCTCAAAACTCATGGAAATTGATAGATAATCATGGATTTTAGGCGCGGGATGATTGCTCATTGCTCCCAATAGAGATAGGCCCCCCTGAGTCTTAAGGGGCCCCAGGCTTCAGGTGCCTTTGTTTAGATTTCCCCAGGAGTTTGGATTTTCCTCATTCCTCCCAGAATTTCAGTACAAAATAGTATGTTTTTAAATACTCCACAAAACTATTTAGTACTTTCCGATAAAATGCAGTTAGTCTTGCTAGAATGATTTTTCCCGTTCCAAGCAGTTTTTTGGCCGAGTACTCCGTACACTCGACCACTTACTACTCGGCTGAATAAAGAATATTCATCTTGTTCAAAAAAAAAAAAAAAAACACTATTGATCACGAAGATATTTGCTTTAATTGGAATAGCCAAGGACAGGCCCGGATCTGCTCCGCAGATCCCGCAGTGCACCTCCGTAAAGGGCCCAACGGCCCAAGAAATTGAAGGAAAAATTTTAAAAAAAGAAAAAAAAAAAAAAAAAAACTAGCACTAAGGCTTATTAACATTACAAATATACACTGCTGACCTCTAGAGAAGGGCCCTACAGATTTTGATGCAGGGGGGCCCAAAATTTATAGCTCAGGGCCTGGCCAAGAACGTGTCTAGAGGGGGTTAGACACCCCTCCCCCCCAAACAAACGATAACCAGTCGTTATTTGTCGCAGCTTTATATCAGTCCTCAAAATATCCCAGTCGTCATTTGTGAGATTATGCCCGAGTCGGTGTTTTTAAGGCAAGTACGACTTTTATTAAATGGGATGTAACTCGACGTAATTCGACCTCTTCGAATGGTCACTTTTCTTGACGAACAATTATATTGCCCTTCCTTATCTAGAAGGGAGCCTAAGGGAGCTGTGTTTTCTTTCTTTACTTTTTGCAAAGTTTCCCGCTTTCTCACCCCAGTAACCAACCCGTAACAAAATAGCTTTATGACGTATTTAGTTAAATAAGTAATTTGGAAAAGGCAGGAATTTTTTCTTTTTTTTGGAGGAAAACCGAAGAACGTTCGTCATTCGCTGTTTTGTTTCACTCGTGCTCGTGAACGTGCTTTTGCTCTGTCTTCAATCAACGACAAGACCATTCTTTTTGAGATAAGTTTAATGATATGTTTTAACAAGTTTAATTTTTAGAATAATGCTGCTATCATGGTGTTAAATGATGATATGGTGTTTTGAACAAATAGGTTTAATGGTACAAAGGTATAGCTTTTGGAAAAAAAAATATACTGTTCATTCTTCTTTAAATTATATTTCCATTACAGAGAAAAGGAACATCTGTTAATTCATTGCAAAAACGCTTTATAAAATTACTATAAAATTTTTAAATGCCTCTGCTGCGAAAGTAGTTGATTTTGAGTGTTCTTCTTTCACTGGTGCCATTTGTTTGTAATATATTTTACAATTTCCACTTCATAAAGATTGATTTACTCATTAAAGGTAAACGTTTTATATATAAACTGTAGTTGGGGCAAACTTAGCCTGACAGCGTCGTAATGCAATAATTAAGAATTAGATCTGCGTAACTTTCACAATGCTGCCAGGTTAGGTTTTCCCTAACTATAGAAGTGTTTCAGTTTTATTTTCAGGAGTGTAAATATGCCATATTCTACACAGGTAAAGAGCGTGTTTTAATGCTTAAAAAAATGATGGTAATGATTTTTTTAAAAAAATTTAAAAAAACATAGGCTTTAAGATTTACTTGAAAACTTCTGAAGAATAAGGATTTTCGAACTTTGAATTTCAGAAGAAAATAAATAATTCCAGGAAAATACTGTCAAAAAATCTGGATACTCAAAAATTCTGATGTTTCTTTTATATTTTTTTCATTCTGTAAAAGTACTACGAAAGATATTCATCATCCAACTGAAGTCAAAAAATAAATAAATAAATAAAGGAACGAAAATAAAAGGGTTTCATTGATGACTTATTAAATGACCCTCGAAAAATTACTGACCCTAATGTTACAAAATATGATCTTAAGAATCGCCTTTTTAAGACTTAAATTTCAGGAAACATTCGAACAAGGTTCCCCGAACTGCCTTCCTTTAATATTATAAGAAAATCAAGTTTTTTGAACTACACTGGTGCCATTTGTTTGTAATACATATTACAATTTCTACATCATAAAAATTGATTTACTCATTAAAGGCAAAAGTTTTATAAACTGTAGTTGGGGCAAACCTAACCTGACAGCGTCGCAATGCTATAATTAAGAATTAGACCTACGTAACTTTCACAATGCTGCCAGGTTAGGTTTTCCCCAACTATAGAAGTGTTAAGTTTCATTTTCAGGAGTGTACATATCCATATTCTACACAGGCAAAGAGCGTGTTTTAATGCTTCGAAAAAAAAAAAATGGTAATGGTTTAAAAATTTTATTTTAAAAACATAGGCTTTTAGATTTACTTGAAAACTTCTGAAGAATAAGGATTTTCGAATTTTGAATTTCAGAAGAAAATAAACAATTCCAGGAAAATACTGTTAAAAAATCTGGATACTCAGGAATTCTGATGTTTCTTTCATATTTTCTTCATTCTGTAAACGTACTACAAAGGAAATTCATCATCCAACTGAAGTCGAAAAATAAATAAATAAATAAAGGAACGAATATAAAAGGGCTTCATTGATGACTTATTAAATGACCCTCGAAAAATGTACTGGTTACAAAATATGGTCTTAAGAATCGCCTTTTTAAGACTTAAATTTCAGGAAATATTCGAGCAAGGGTCCCCAAACTCCTTTAATATTATAAAAAAATCAAGTTTTTTAAACTACACTTAAAAAAACTTAATTGGAATAGCCCCTGAGTAAAAAAAAAAATGCTGAAGTTTAGGACCATAATTTTTGAACAAATTTTCACGGAAGAGATTCAGCACCTCTTTCTTGAAAAATTGTTTATCATGTAAAGTTTGTCTACAATTGCGTTTTTGAAACTTCAATTTCGAAAATAAGGAAGGGAGGGAACAGAGAGAGAGAGAGAAATTGATTTCGATCTATTTTTAAAAAAGATTGATTGGGGGCACTCCCTTGGCTCCATCCCTTACCCTAACGTTGATAAATATGGCCTATAATCGCGTTTGTAAGGCTTCAATTTCTACTACTTTCCGCTGAAACACCTGCACCTTTTTGTTCTCAAACATCAGCAAAGAAAGTCTAAAATTACGTTTTTTAAACTTCAAGTTTCAAAATTTTTCCGGGGAAGAACCCCCGGACCCCCCTTCACTTCTCAGATCACAGGTTTTCTCTTTTCTTTTTTTTTTTTTTTTTTTTCTTTTTGTTAAGTGTCCCGCCCTCCAAAGACTTTTTTCTGGTTGCGCCACTAAATTACACTTGCATTGGAAAACTGGGTAAAGCTGGGATTTTGCTAAATGCCAGAAATCGGGGCTCGGTGGAAATCTCCCCTTGCACTGACTAAGTTGCGAAAAAATATAGTTTTTTTTTTTTTATGTCAGAAATGTCGTTTTTTCCCTTTTAAATAAGACTGTAACTGCGCCCCCACCTCTTCCAAAGCTTGTTTTTTTATCATATATATATATATATGATTTTCTGTATTGTTAATATTAATAAACTATATCGTATTTTTGTTGTGTCAATAGAGGGCCTCCGGATAAGGCTGCGCCTGGGGCCTCACAATCCCATGATCCGCCACTGTCCTCGACACACTTTTGGTTTTCGAAAATATTCTAACTCTAAATCCTTCTTTCGAATCCTAATATGAGTGAATATACGGTGTTTTAATTTCAATGGCGTATAGAAAATTTTGAGGTAAAACGAATAGCATTATTGTTATCGTATGCATAATCAATAAAGAATATTGTGTTTTGTGCGACCCACGTAGTCAATACTCGCTAACTGTTTCATTTTAGCATTAAAAGCTGAAAATATTTATTCGTGTATATTCTTATGGCTGCTTTTTTTTTCTACTTTTTATACAGACACGTTCTCCGTTCCTTTTTAAACAAATTGGCGCGATGGTTTTTACCATAATCATAAGCCTGAATAACCATCAAAACATATTTTACCGAAAAACATTGTAAAAATATTTACCTACATACAACACCTTGGACATCAATCAGATTTTAATACGGATTGCTTATAGAAGGTTATTTCGTTCATTAGTTCAAACTATTTCTCTTGCACATAATAGCGCTTCAACCATGAACTTAATCGACTCGTTCTTAATATTTTTCGAACCATCACGTAGCAAATTAGTATTTTGATCCTCGCTTTTCTTTTAATCAAATTTTTCAAACTATACTACAATGTCTCTTGCTGCATGTCATGCTCAGCGTTCGTACAGGTCATGGAAATCCTGGAAAGTCATGGAAAAAAAATAAGCGAATTTCAGACCTGGAAAAGTCATGGAAAACTGAAATTTTCATTAAAAGTCATGGAAAGTTAGGACAAAGAGAAAGTAACAGTAACTAAAAGAGCAATAGAAATCTTGAGTGATTTAACAGTACAGCACGTAAAAGCTATTAAAAGTGGGAAATTGATCAAATCTGAATTTTGAAATCCTATTGCATCCACTTCTGTCGCAGCCGCTTGCCTTTTTTTTGCGATGTGGTTTTACTGCTTTGACATCACTTATTTTCAATTAACTATTATTTTCATCACTTCTTATGTTTCATATTCTGTAGTAGCGAACTTGCACTTTCTTGGTTTGCCACGCCCACTCAAAAAAAGCAATTCAATTACATCTGAGTTAGATTCCATCAATCATAAGAACTATATTATTAATTTTATCAGAGTTTATCTTAATTTGTTGATGGTTTTAGAAAATAAAGATCTTCACTCAGGCGATAGAATACAGAAAAAGAGGAATTCTAATACTCTAAAACAGTAGTGCCCAACATATACATACAGTCCACAAAACTAATCCATTCGCCCCACTGTCAGGATTCAAACATGTTCTGGAATTTCTGAAGCTATTAATTTATATGCATTTTAAAATGTGCAAATAAATAAACAAAGCAAGTATACTTTTGAATCAGAAGATTGATTTATTACTGAATGTTTTTTTTTTAAAGATCTGGTGAAAGATCTGGTTTAGAAACATAAAGAACTAAACTATGTGGCTTTACTTTAAAGAACCAAAATACTCTCAAGTTAGGTGGATGATTACGTGAAATGCTCTGTTGACACTGCGGAAATGCTTTCCCATTATGAGTAAGTGCTTCAATGAGGCTGTGGCCTTAATGCTCATTTCCAAAAATTAGCAAGTTTGAGATTAAATAGTGCTATTCTCTTCGTATAACAAGGTCATGAAAATTTTCATTGAAATCATTAAAAAGTCTTGGAAAAGTCATGGAATTTTTTCATCCAATTAAGAGTATGAACCCTGCATGCTGTATTACACATCTTGTTATTAAAAAAAAAAATCAGCCAAAAATAATGACCGTCGCGTCGTCTAAGCAACATATGTCACCAACTAGAGCTAGATATGTAACGAATGTTGAAATGAAAATTCAAATTGAGTGATTGAGAAAGCAGATTAAGTCACGTCAGGACTTCCTGATTAGTCGAAAATATTCTTGAGAAGAAATAAATGAATAATTGTTCTAACTTAAGAGAACTCGGTAAATTATATCTAACAATTGCAAGAAAACGAAAACCTTTCTAAATAAAACAGTTCTTAAGTTATTATTTCTAGATACTAGAAAATTGCCCGTGATGGTTGAAAATTGCTTCTACAATTGAACGAAACCATTGCCTGCTTGGTGATATTTGGATAGTTGAAATGGTAAACCTCACTTAACCCTAAACTCCAGTGGATGGCGATCATTGTTGACCATTCTTTAGTTTCTTAATTTCTCTGAAATGCATTGTCATGCCGTGATGCAAGTTTCCTTGTTGATACTCGTGGATTACTCGATCATTGGCGAATATATATATGAGGATGATGTTAAGATTTTGGAAAATTACGGAAACACGGAATTTTTCTGCTGTTTTCCAAACTCCGCAAATCATTAAATTTTTAAAAAGATAAAAATCTAGGAATTCCATTTCGAGCGTGTAGCTTGGAGAAAAATGTTCAGAAAATGAGTTATGTAGAAAATCAATACCAGGTGTTGAGAGATTGAGGTTTTTTTTTCAGAATTGATGAAAAATAACATAGGATTACTTTCCAGCAGCAAGCGGGAGAATGCAACCAATACGCAATCTTTCTGCATCGGGCACCACAAGAATGTACGGTCGTCGGCCAGGAGTTGGAGGCCAGTGATCAGGGTAAGGAAACACTTTGGTTGCCATATACTTCATTCAGAACGTTTTTTTAAAATCAAACTAGAGTCACAATAGTCGGAAAAAACCGGAAATTTAAAGAAAAAAATCCGGTTTCTTATGAAAAGGTTTATTTCCACGCTTATAAGTGAAATTGACCCTAAAACAATCAAGTATTTTAGTAGATTAAATAGCATTTAACGTCCACCTAGTTGATATCTCATTCTTTCATAATTTTTGGTACAGTTAAATTTCGCCTAATTCCGCTCATAACGCGTTTCATAATGTTATTATCAGGGGTGGCAAGTTTTTGATAGTAGGTTTAATCCCGTTTTTAACCGTAGTTATTACCGTCGTGTCAAATCCCTTTTTGACATAATTGTCAAAACCGAAATTTGTGTCCAAAACCTGACTAAAATTTATTTTAACAATAAAATTACCCATACAAATAATTCTTCGTCTAATAAATTTTGATTTCATCCGCTGAAGGATTTTTTTTTTTTGAGCAATCACGATTGTTTATTGTTCACATTTGACTGTTTTTGGCGTCTTTTGATCAACACACACGCCTACATACACACACTCGTGATTGCGAAAAACATAATTTGAATTCAAGATGTCAAAATTCAAATTATTTTTTTTTGATTGTTTTAGATTTTTAAAAATGAAAAAATTAAAATTCACAAACAAAATGTTGATTCAATAATTTGCTTGTCTTTAAAATGAAAAAGATGAATAAAAGCGTTACTTTTGGCACAGAAGATTTATCTATAGGAGTACGTTAAATAATAACTTTATTTCTAGAACAAAATAACTTGTGTACACAAAGTACATTTATAAGTTTCAGTTCAAAATGAATTAATAAAAAGCTAACGATTGATCAGCTTCAATTGATGCTGAATGGCAGATTTGGTTTTTTTGCATGTTGGTTTTAAAAGAGATGTAACTTTCCGGATATTGTAGATTCAGCTTAAAAAGCTGCTGAAACATATGAATTTGGTTGTATTTCAAGCTAATATTAGTTCATTTATGAACAGAAAATTTTTATATTAGTTCATTGACGAAGTTAAGTATCCAATATTTTTTCAAAAAATAGTATGTAACACTTTAGATAATTTATAATCAGCCATTGAGTGCTGTTCAACTTAGTTTTACTTTCAGATATATAGACTATTTTTACAGCACTGTCACGATTGGAGTGCGCTTCTCCAAAGGTGGGGATGAGTTGAGAAAGAGAAGAGAACGCCGCTCGAAGAGGGGAGCAGTTAGGCACGGGAGATTGTAATTTTCTTCTCGCGGAGAGCCATAAGGGTGTTGCTGACTTTTGTCAGGCCAGCTCATAATAATCAACCTATCTTCATCATCAAATGTAAATACGAACTGTAAATAAGATGTTATGTGACATCATGCTGAACTTTCTCTACACCAGTGGTTCCCCATATATATATATATATATATATATATATATATATATATATATATATATATATATATATACATACATACATATACATACATATTCAGGATGTATCAGTACAGCGTTTACAGACTTTCAGGGCAGATATAGTTCACCTAGACGATGGGAAATTACATAGCAATGCATGGTCGGAAACGCTTTCCCGACGCGACAGTGACGACACAAAGCACAAGAAAAACACACGAATAAGAGGAGAAAACATATTACGATAGATGTTGCGACGTAAATTATAGCATCACATGACGGTGCATGCGCATACGTGGTTTGTGTTCCCCTTATCAATAGGGCCGTTTCCATGGACTCTTTCGACCCCGGAAATATGCGGAATTTTTCTCCTCCTCCTTGCTTCTGGAGTGAAAGCGGAGTTTTTACCCAGAATGCATTACGCGAAACAAGTTCGTCTACTAGCCGCTAAGCATGCTGGGTAAGAACTGCTTTCTCTGGTACAATAGGAAACCTCTTTTTGCATGGAAACCGGGAATTTTTCGATCTGTTATTTGCAGAGCAAGAGCGGAGGATTTACCGGGTCGAAAAGTTTGCTGTGAACGCGGCTAATGCGTCAGAGATGTGAGGCATGCATCACAGATGGGGATCGTAATTTCGAACACCTACTTTGATGACGATCGTTGGCTCCTTCATTTTCCTTTTTGCTGTGCTAAGGATAATTAACATGTTTTTTTCTCTTGTTAGTGCCTTGTCTTTATTGTGCCTTGTGTCGACACTACCGCGCCAGGAAAGCGTTTCCGACCTTGCACTGCTATTTGGTTTCCCATCGTCTAGGTGTACTCTATCTGCCCTGAATGTATGTAAACGCTGTACTGATACACCCTGTGTGTGTTTGCGTACGCGTATGCGCATCTTCTACATTAAAACTCAAAGTGCTTGAGATATTTTATTTATCTACTAGTGGCACCCGCACGGCTTTGCCCGTAGTAGAAAATTAAAAGGTCATTGGTTCGCCTGTATATTAACAAATAATGGAGGATGAATTTCTCGCCAATTGGTTATGTTAAATGGCTCGCCCATGGCTCATAACGGTTCCACGTTATGATGATTTCGTAATTGACTATTCCACGTTGTGATCATTTGCTCGGAAAAAGTTTCTTAAAATTAGAATATAAAAAGAACAAAATCGAAGTTTCGAAAAATCGCTTCGAGGTGCACACCCCCATGCTACAAACTAACTTTGTGCCAAATTTCATGAAAATCGGCCGAACGATTTAGGCGCTATGCGCGTCACAGACATCCAGACATCCTCCGGACAGAGAGACTTTCAGCTTTATTATTAGTAAAGAAGACCAAACTAACTTCAACTCGGAAAATAATTCCAGTTCAATATCTTAATAATTCAGAAAGTTATCAGCCATCTAATGAGCCGAATTTCAATAAGTTTTGGGTAGGCGGCCATCCCTGAGGGGGGTCGTTCGCAAGGTTGTAACATTTGCTTGCAATCGTTCAGTGTGATTCATGTTAAAAACAGCTTATTTGCGAACGATTCCTCGCGATTCGTAGGCAATCCAAGAGTTATTCATATTCGGCTCATTAGTTTGCTGATAACTTTCTAAGTTTTTGAGTTATTGAACTCGAATTTTTTTATGAATTGAGGAATCTAGGTTGAGATGATGAAAGTTATAAATTTCTATCTTTTGCAGTGATGAATTGCTTTAAATGTCCATATTTTATCAAAATTTCAACATTTGAATTTTAATATTATGCTTCTCTTGTATGCTGTCAAGTTTTCAGAAAGTTTCGTAAGCTTTGATGAAAATTTTTGCGTGTTATGAGCCAAAAAGATTCAAATAAAATTCGTAGTTTTGGAAGAAATGCTTAGATTTTCGTGAATATCAATGATACCTTCTCAAAGGTATGAAAAATGATAGAACATCGTAAGCTAACTAATATCTGAAATTTACAGCTTATTTTCAGCTAGATACGGTGAATGATGACATAAAATCTTTTCATTTTGCTACTGACCCCCGAAACGCTAGGGTAATACAATTTTTATTGCAAAATGACAGCTGGAGCATACTTTTTATGTGACAAAAGTTTCAAACCATTTGGCCACTTATTTCTTGAGAAATCCTTGAAAATGTGAATTTGTTGATAGTGTCCCAATACTTTTAGTCATTTAGGGTACGTATGGACGTCACGAAAAAACTCCTTGTAGTTAACTCGGAGAACGTCAAAATAAATATTTCGGGCAGCCATGCGTTTTTAGGTATATATGTGCACGTGTGGTCGGGTCGAAAAAACTCCAACATTAATTCGGGAGTGAGCAAAATAGAAATTTTCGATAGCCGATTTTTCATTAAATTTTTTTTCGCGAATACGATACTTCCTTTACCATGTAAAAGCCATTGGTTTTATGTGGATTTATCTTTATCAAAACGTTTTCAAAACGGCACGAAAAGAAGTTTTAATTTATTTTATTTTTACTGAAAGGGGTGCCTCCCCTCTGATTGCTTTGTGCTAATCTTTCAGACAAAAACAATTTCCTTTTAATTCAACTTCCTTCGAATTAGGTTACTTTAATTTTTTTCTATTTTTAAATAATTAATGATTTATTTTTGATTCTTTTCTTTTACTGGTTTTAGACTCTAGCACAACTTATACAATGTAATAAGTTTTCTTTTAATTTTCTATTCAACTTATTGCCTACTCTTTCGGGAAAGCAGACTTGAAAATGACGTTTAACTTGCAAAAAGGTTTCAAACTGTTTTTGTCATTGAGGTTGATGTGCAAGACTTTCTTCATTAGTTTAATATGATTTGTAAATTTGTATGATGCAAAATGAAATATTTGACGTATTTTTTCTTTCTGTCCACAGTGATTGCAGCACTTAGAGAGGAACTCAGGGAGCATAAAGAAGAAAATCAGCGTTTTAAAGCGCAGGTTGTTCGAAACCTGAACAACCTTTACCAGGCCCTCGCCAACCAAGGTAAGTTAAAGTTTTTAATTTTGGGGGAAAACAAAAGTTCTTGTAGTCGAGTGTAACTTTATCAAGTTTTTTTTTAAGGTAATTCATAACACTAGATAGTCGGCATTTTTGTTTATTTTCTGCGAAATGTTTCCAAAGCTTTGTAATCTCTGAAAATTTTCTTCAGCCCTCTCATGCACGATTCGCAAAATACTATCTTACAATGTCTCAGGAGTTTACTTTAAAAAAGGATTATATCCAGTTTTACATTTTTGGGCAAATAGAAAAAAAAAACATTTCACGCACTAACACTAACTGTTAGAATTTCGAAGTTTCCACAATGTTTTGGTAGAATAACAAGTGCGTATTGGCATAAGTTCAGGAACTTTTACAGAATTTTATCAGAACTAAATTGCCAATTTTATTTTGAATGTATCCCCTTTCGGTATTAAATAGTGGATATCATCTCTTTTGCAAAAAAAAAACTTATTTTATTCAGAAATAAACTTTATAACTAAAAAAAATTCAACATTTTTTACTATTTTTTTGCTCTATCTTATTCCTTCCCAGAATCTTATTCTCCATTAGTCTGCTAATTACAATGGACCTTACTGGCTAACCTTCCTGTTCCAGTAACGAAACCATCTTTTATTGACACAATTTTCTAGAATTTAAAGTATTTTCTTATTTGAGAAGAAAATCTCCAGAAATTGCGCAACACTTGGGCAAGTAAACAGCAGTATCGATATTTTTTCGCAAATGTTTTCTTCTATTTTTCTTTATGTTTATTGTTTTTTTACTAACTTGCTTTTTTTACTTTCACCGAAACAAAAAGCATGAGCAAAGAGTCAAGTTGCTGACATTTCACTCGTGTTTGTAGGGAATGAAAAGTAAGTTACTTCAAATATCTCACTCTATTTGCGATGATACCGTCTTTTACCTTCCCACCGCAGTAACAGTATGATTGGCATGGTTTAACTTTCCTTCCTTTCTTTGCGAGAAATCACAGGTGTGAATTTCATGACTCTTGGGTCTGAAACAAGGAGTGAACGATTGATTCGTTGTTGAAAGTTGATTCAATAAGCATTTCATGGATATAATTTGGTAAAAACTTTTTATTTGAGAAACGGAAAAAAAATGAAGCACTGTTTTTCGTAGGGAAGTGTCGCGTTCATAAATGATGCATTCAGTTCAAGACAGGGTAAATTCAAAGTGGAATTGATCAACTATTAACTTCAGTTTCAAATGCCTCATATTCTTATTTGTTCTAAGTATTTATAAATATCGGATACTAAATTATCATAACTATAACCCTGATACACTTCACCATTCACCATTTTGTATAGATTCGTTACCCTTTAAAAACATCTCATTTAATAAAATTTAACTCGCTTTTGAAAATATTTCACTGAACCCTCGATATCTTAAAATGGCACCATCATAAAATTCAATCAAAACTGTTCAACGAAGGTATAATTACTCCAAATTCATTACATTTATTTTTATTCCGCGTATAATGCAAGATTTTGTCCACTAGCGAATAAGGTTTGTTTTTACAGCAGAGTTGTCAAACTCTGTTTTAAATCTTCCTCGACACATTCCTTGTTTAGTGTTTATTCCTATAGCTGCCTTTTTTCTACGTTTTATACAAACACATTCAACGTTCCAAAACGGTGAATGTTAAAACTAAACTTTTCAATATTCTTGCACTACTAGCAACTGTCAGCACGGTTTTCTTAACCTAACATTTCACATTTTTTTAATCACTTTTAAACAAAAATAATATTTTTTTTTACTTTGATTTTCAATTATAAAATTGTAAAAAGGAACCCCTTGAGCAAGTCGGGACCGGAGCTCGGGAGGTATCTTACGGTGTTCTGTAATTCAACTTAGTGTTGGCGTGCGAAGGCGCAAATCCAAAAGATATGATAAAATATATCTTTTTTCAATGTAAAGACTACACCTACAAGCTTGATTCTCAACAAAAAGTATGAAATAGAACAAGTATATGATTTCTTGGTTACAGCACTCAAATAATTGCAGTTAATCTTAAAATTTTTATGTCAAAGTAGCCAATGAAATAAAAAATTGAGGGGATAATTATAGGGAAAATAAAAGCTATTTGTACAAAGCTGTATACAGTCGCATTTTCCGTAAAATTTGCTCCAGGCGTACATGTACCCCATATTTCCCCGCAATACTAGTGCCCTATTTTCGTTGAAAATTTATAGATGAAATATAATTTCAGATTTATTGGGGATTTTTTTTTTTTTTCAGAATTAAAGTATGTGTATTTTTTTTTATAAACTCTGAAATTAACTTGTGGTGTCACCCACCAGATGGAACTCGGCCGGGTCGGAACGTCCCTCCCTCGAGAAAGGTTTTTTGACTTAGCAAGACAAGCGGTTTTTTTTTTTTTTGGTTTGTTTTATTCTCGAATTACAACTTTCAAAAATGAAAAGCACACGATTTGATCAACATCTATTCGCTAAACATTAATGGGGAGCAAGTTAAACCTTTTCAATTTTTTAAACAATGGGATGATTATGTGATTTCAATTTTAAAATCATAAATATTGGAACAATTTGATTTTCAAATTCAATTTCTGACGTTGTATGCATCTTGGGTTTACAAAAAAATACAACGCTTAAATTTCATAAAAAACGAATTAATATATCAATCTCTGTATAGAGGTTTTTCCCCCGTTCTTATGAGGGGGCGGGTTGAAATGAAAAAAATAAATATTTTAAAAATCCGGAGTCGAAGTCGGGTGCTTTGAAATCCCGGGGTCGGAGTCGGCCATTTTCCTTCCGACTCCGCAGCCCTGCCTGTAACTGCCGTATAATGTACAAATACACTATTAAATTTCAGTAAAAATATTGGCATCTGAATTTGCTTTAGAACCTTTTTAGTTTTGTATTTTCTTCATGGTCACTTTTACACGCACTCTAGTTACGTGAACATTTTCAAGTTCTTGACCAATTCCATTTTACACGACCATTTCTTTTTACGCTATTCAAACCAAACTCATTCATTCTATTACTTTTTAAATGGCATCGTCCAGTTGTAGTTAGATTGCAATAAATTAGCCAAATAGTTTGAAATTCTAAACGCAATCTGTAGTTTAAAAAATTTCCATATGCGTTTCGAGTTCACCTGCTCACAGTTTGCTTTCTGTCTAGGTAGTCATGCAATGTGGTTGAAGTCTTTGAACTATTATTTCAAGCACTTAATGTTTTGAAATTTAGACCCTCAACGTTTTGTAATTTTCGGTTTTTTTGAGTGAAAAATTTTGCGCAAACTTTCGTTGAAATTTCGCAGTGTGCTACTATAAAACAGAGAACTTTTTTTTTTTGGAATCTTTAAACGATTCTAATAAGTCAGTCGTCAAGGAATCGTGTGTTTGTGCTCCCGATCTCGGAATTAATTCGTACTTGTCTTTAGCACATCCCATGAATGCATATCGTAATGGTAAATTACGATGGGCAGTCTACGAAATTCACAAATAACCACTATTAGTAAAATCTTAGTAATGTAAACAATCTTATAAACCATCGGCTCTCGACCAGTGAGTGGTTCGCGAACCTCAAAAGGTTCGTGAGAGGTACAATCAGGATTCGCGACGATAATATTGTATGGCGGGACGGGGGGGGGGGGGGGGGAATTGTGAAGCGGCTTCAAGCAAATTTTGTTCATTTATTTTTCTGTGTCTCGCACATTCGATACTCTTAGCATAAAAATGTTAGCAAACTTGCAGACACTATTTACATTTAAAGAATTAAGTCTGTTATTATGAAGCATCAGCTTTGCCGCTGTCATTGAAAATGATACCACTGAAGCCACGGCGAAACAGCTCCACTTTTGAATTTGAAAACAATGTTTATATACAAAAGTAAATGAAAGCGATCTCAACTATCTTTCATTTAATTCTTTATATTTAATATACTTACTGCTTAAGTGCAACGAAGATTTATCGCACGTCTCTTGTAGTGAACCGAAAACACATAGACGTGTGATTGTGCTGTTTGTTGCTATAATTTTTACACTGCAAAGACTACAATCTACTTCGAGCTTCCTTGTTTAAAAAAAGAAGGAATAACAAGGAGAAATTAAAAAAAAGGCTGAATTAAACCATGCTGCTTAAAAAAAATTTGTGTAATAATTAGTTAACCATAGGCGTTTCTATTTTCAATTTACGCATTCTATTCCGCACTTACAGCATCAGGACTGTATAGCATATATCCTGTTAAATCTGAAGTAATTTTTGAAAAAAGAAATTTAATCTGAACTTAAATTATCTTGCTTAAAATTACACACAAAACATATTGAAAGTTTTTGTTAATTTTAAAATAAATTATAGTGCAAAATACCAAAGAGTAATATTGCGCAACAACGTTTGTGTTCTTTAAATTTATTGGGAAACAATTTAAAAAGTAACTTTAAATCAGGGAATGCATAAATCGGAAAGTCCTGAGCACAATCACTCTTTCACTTTCTCAATAACCATAGGTTGTAGCTTAAGCAATCTCTATCGGGTTCAGATGCTTCAGAGTTAGAATTTAAATTGTCATCTGAATTGCAAAATATATTCGTTATTTACTGTGGAAGGTCTATCAAAGACCTTCTTTTTCTCGTTATGTTTACGGTTCTGCGTCAGAGAATGAGAAATGAGCGGCACAAATCAAGCGGCATACAAACTTTCTAGAAATTTCATCTTTAAAAATTTATAGAAGACACATATTACTGGCAATTCATTAAGGAAAAATGTATTAACTTATTTCAAGAGCTGTTTATGCCAGAGGGGGGGGGGGCTTTCATTCATTGGCCGGTCTACCATATGTTTTTCAATCACTTCTACTTGTGTCTTTTTTGTTTTTTGATCCCGCATCAGTTGTTAATTTTCTAATGAGAAGATATATGAGCTTGGTCACTTTTTCACATGTTATTTGTAGTTTATTACTATTAATGCAACGGAAAATTTGGAAAGTTCTTTGTGTTGCGACAAATATAACTAGTGCTCTAGTGCACCTAAAATGTGCACTCCTTTGTTTCACTTTAACATTTCGCACATACTAGTCTCTTCATGTTTCGCAATTTTACCCACATTACTACAATGGCTTCAGTTGAACGCTGGCGAACTTGAAAATCTTCCGTCCTTCGTAATTAAACAAAAGTTTAACCATCAACTTGGCCCGTTTGTTCTGGATTATCTGGATTGTCAATGGAATACCCGTATTATTTTCAACACCTTGGACATCAATCAGATTTTAATACGAATTGATTATATAAGGTGATTTCGTTCGTTAGTTCAAACTTGCTTGAAATAATTTTCATTAAGAAATGTGTGAAGTGATGTGAAAAGTAACTAAGTGTTTGTTATTGCAAAAAGCTGTTCTCATTTTTTTTAAAACCATGAACTTTTATTGCACATATTGTTACTAAATAATAATAATAATTCAGCCAAAAATAATGACCGTCGCGTCGTCCAAGCAACATATGTCACTAACTAGAGCTAGCTATGTAACACAAATGTATTGCATGTTTTATTCTTTAAAGCAAACATAATTTGGTATTACAAATTTAATTTGTGGAATGCTGAAATGATATTTCAAATTAAGTGATTGAGAAAGCAGATTACGTCACGTCAGGACTTCCTGATTAGTCGAAAATATTCTTCAGAAGAAATAAATGAATAATTGTTTTAACTTAAAAGAGAACTCGGTAAATACAGTCGGACCTCCATATATCGAAGTAGCAAATTGCCGGAAAAAAAATTCGATATATAGAAATTTCGATACATAGAAACAATCTTATTTTATCATAAAAATATCCTAAAACATTAAAATTAAAACTAATTTTCGTGCATGAAACCCAACTGCTAATTTAAACGAGCATCGGAAATTCAACTTGAACCGCCACAATAGGGGATTTTCGTTTTAACAATGTAATCGAGAGAAAAGTAAAAAATCAATCTTCTTCACTTGAATGATTTTTACTGAAGCTAAAAAGACTAGGAATGATGATAATCAACAGACAAAAAGGATAACTTGAAACTGATTTTACAGTGTTACTGGTGACAACTAAGATTTGAAATAAACTTGGCCCCGACACCATAGGTCTGGTATTCCCTCCCAAACGGCGGCCCTGTTGACAGTAAAAAATGCACCACAAAGATTTTAGGCAGATTAAAAGAGATCCTGTTTTCGTAGGACACGAGATAAAAATGTATGGTGTCGCCATCTGTTAGGACTCAAAGGATATTTGATCTTTTGAATAGCTTTTGCGCATCATTTTTGTGAAAACAATGCATTAATAATCTTCTAATATTCAGCTGCATTTATATGAATTTTCTTGAAACTTTAGTTGTAACTACCTTAAGACTTTTGAGTTGCTTTTACGTTTTTTTTCTTTAAAGAAAGTTTGAATCTTAATCGTATTGTACAAAAATTAAAGCTGTTGTAAAATAATTAAATTATGGAAATCACGTACGATGTTTTCCTTTAATACCAAAGAAAAATCTTTTTTGAGCTCTAAGTTATATTTTTCAATGTCAAAGTTAAAGTTTCATCATGCTTATCATTTTCAAAAAAAAAAAAAAGTATTCAGAAATTAGTGGCAAAGTGTAGAGGTGAGGAGGTCATAAATTCTTGAGGGGCGATAACGGGGCCAGGGGCGGACTGCGGCCCTCAAGAGGACGCCAACCTTGACTCCCAAAGGGCGCCAAAAAAAAAAAAAAAAAAAATCTGAATACGCACACGTTTGACGACGCAAGTAAAACAAAATAATAAGTAAATAACTTTTAAACAAAAAAAAAAAAAAAATTTGAATTCTGAAATTTTGAATTCAAATTATGTTTTTCGCAATCACAAGTTGAGACAGGACCCTACTCATTGGTTACTACTCTACTCACTTGTTTCTAGAACACGGCTCCTGTCCCTCCAAGCCTACCTCTCCTCTTGAACTGAGACATGTGTAACTAGTTGTGTATGTGTAGGCTCTTGTGTGTGCGTAGACCTGTGTCTATGAACGTTGGCGTGTGTATGTATGCAAAGGTGCATGTGTGTGCGTGTGTGAGTGCGTATGTGTATGAGCGCGCATGTGTGTGGGACATGGACGCTACAGACCAGGAGCAGCTACCGGAGGACCGAGTCGCGGGGGGGGGGGAAGACACGGACACCAAAGACGGTCAAATGAGAACAATAAGCAATCGTGATTGCTCAAAAAAAAAAAACCGCCTTCAAAAAACACCTACGAGCTCAAAAAAAAAAAAGCAAAAGATAATTGATTAAACTTACACATTATTTCTTACCCAAACCTAGAAATGAAATTTACTTTACAATTCCAGTAAACTATCGGCTAAACTAAACACCCAATTATAAAATACACTGATTTTAATTGCTATACGATGAATTATTTTAAATACCTAACTAATTATATACGATCTCTTAATTTTTAATAACCATTTGAAGTCGGGGCCTCCTGCAAACTACTTCCAACGTAACTCACAACCCACCGAATCCTGAACTAAACGCAAATTTAACTAAACGCGAAATTAGTGTTTAAAACTTAACCTACTTAGTAACGTTAGGTGGTAGTTTATAGGAGGCCCCGACTTGAAATTAAGAGATCATCTATATTCAGTTAGGTATTTAAAATAATTCATCGTATAATAATTAAAATCAGTGTTTATATTATAATTGGGTGTTTTGTTTAGACGAATTTTATACCGGAATAGTAAAATTAATTTCATTTCTTAGGTTTGGGTACGAAATAGTATGTAAGTGTAATCAGTTTTGGAAGGAATTTTTTTTATATTTAAAAGTAATTTGTTTTTTGCTTTTTTTCTTACGTGCATCTAGAGTAAGAAAGCGTCGAATACATGAGTCAGAAAACAGCTAAGATGAGCACGATAGAGAAAGAAATAGACCACAGCGTCTCGGAAACTTCCGACGAATGTGAAGAAAGGGTTTTTCAAATGCGCAACTATGTACAAAATAAATTGTCTTTATCATTAGTTCGACTTTATCAAAGTTTGCTTTCAGAAAAAAAAATGCAAGAGTCGCTAAAAAACCAACCCTCGATAGTCGATAGAGCTGTCATTGATTTATCAAAAGAGAACTTTGCGAAAGGACGAGTATACGTAGCTCTCAGCCGAGTCAAGACTTAGAGGAATAGCTCTATCCGATTTAGAACCCTCTAAACTTTTAACTAAACCTCAAGATGAACGAGAATTAACAGAAATTCAACGATTGACAGATCTCTTTTCTGATGAAAAGTAGACTGGATTCAGTATTTAGTTAGAACCATTTAAATGTTTACGGTTTCCCAAATTACAAATAAATTATAAGTTGTAAAATTGTAAATTGTAACAGTGTAAATTGTAAAATTGTAATATTGTAAGTTTTAATTTATGTTTTACAACAATACGTGTCATGTAAATCGTGATAAAAGTCGCATGTTTCTTCACATGGCCCCCCATTACAGATGAAGATAAAAAAAACTCCACTCGAATGATTTTTATGTGTTTTTGCTTCAGAGAATCCTTGATTCAAAATGTTGATTATGATTACTCTAAGTAATAATGTTCTTTAGTACTTTCTTTAAATACGAGTAAAGAAAGTACATATCTTTGTCTTATGGCATTTTTTTAACAATGGGTTTTATAATTAATCGTTTGTTAGGGAATTTACATGAAATGTACTCTTTTTAACCTTTCTCTAAAAAACAAATAGGGTCAACAAAAGAATTGGAACCCTTGTCCACTAAACAAAAAAATCATAAAAACCGGTTGACTAAGTGAGACGATATATAAAGTTAACAAAGTACAAATCGCTTTAAATGTGAGTATGATATTTGAAGAGTGGCCCTCCATTTATTGCTTCATTTCTATCTCATTTATTTATTCATTTTTCTAAATACAGATACTCTTTAATTGACTCAGACGCGGGATTAGCGGTTGAGAATCCTTTTATACGGTAGTTTATACACCTATAAAGGTGGTTATGATCAACAGCCCCACCCAGATGGTTATTTGTGATTGCTTTTATTTATAGATGGATCAGTGTCAATATTTTTGTATTATTATTTATTAATGGGGAAGATTATTTAAAAACAAAATTCCAAGCTTAGTATTTCGTCTAGAATTTATTTAGAACACTTTTTAATTAGTTAAAAAATGAATAGCATTAGTCATAACTTTTTTCTTTAATAATTATTATTTATTTCAAGATTTACTATGGTTGGGGCAAACCTAACCTAGCAGCGTCGTAATAATGTGATTAGCGCACTGAGCAAGAAAATGCTGTCAGGTTAGGTTTTCCTCAACTATAGACGAAATTGAATTTAGCAGTTATGAGAACGAAGAATTTTTCTTTACTACGTATAACCAAACATATTTTTGTCTTTTTTACAAACTTATTTCACGGTTTAAAAAACATAAGTACGATTCAAACATTTATTCAAGCTTATGTTCACGATTTTTTTTTTGCATTGTAGTGGATGCAATTGGAGTGTAAAAATATTACATTTGAACAATTTCGATATTTTATAGTACAGAAAATGTCAAGCATTCTAGACATTGAAAACCAAAATATTGCGGCAATCTTTTTCACTTCATCCATTTGATCCTTCGAAAGCTATTTTTATTGTGGAAATCACCATTGTTATACTTCTAAAAATGGGGCAAAATTTAAAGTGATAATGCAAGGATTTGCATTACAAGATTTCAAACAAATGTTAAATGCGCCGTTCCAAGTCGGAGCTTCATCGCCTTTGATGTACCGCTTCAAGTCGTCTGAGCAATCCACACTGGGTCTCGTCGACCCCCCGTGTCTAATGAGGGGGATTCTTAATCGGTCGGGCGTACGAGTCGTCGAGTGTAGAGGGGCTCTTACGTTCAATGAAACATGGTAACGATTGTCCCCTAGACCTGGGGGTACACAAGCTTTCGTCAGTGTAAAAAACGTTAAAAGCTGAAAGGAAGGCCGTATGTTGATGGCTTTATGATATTTAATTGTACTGCAGTCGTGGCAGATGTTTTTGTTTGATTTTCGCTTTTTACGAATACAAATATAATAAGTTAGAAAATAACTTGTAGCGATATGACGAGAGTAAATTGCTTTCTTATGAAAGAAATTGGTCATCCAATTTGACATGCTCCAGACTAACGTATGTCACAGTTTCACTACTTTTCAGGAGAGCCTAAAAACGTTTGTTTACTGTTTCCGAAAGTTGGGGCTTTTGAAACATTCATCAATAAATATAGAGGATTTTTTAAAACAGATTTACGTTCACTGTTAAAAGCAGGGGTTCCAGACGAGTGAAAATATTCCCTCTAAGGTGAAAGCATAGTGCCTGAAGGTGCATCACAGGCTAGAAAATAGAGCAGAGGAGCCAGAACACCATGCAATCGCAGAAAGACTCATTGCGCATGCGCTTTTTGCCTTAGACATACATTCAACCACCTCAATATGGCGGACAAATGATGATTGCGTTTGTGTGTCTTTCACATTGAATGAAGTACACTATTGGATTAAAACCCAACTTTTCTAGGATTAATTATCCGAAATTACAAGTAAGTACAGCTTTTGATCACTTTGTAGCTTTTAGGGCTTTCAAACATAGTTAAGTGTTTAAAAGTGCATTTATTGCTTTTCACAGTAACCGTTAGTCTTCTAGTTCTCGTTTACCGTTACTATCGTGAAATTTCCATCATTCAAAACGCTACTAAAAATATCTGTCATTATTTTCTTGAATACTCGATAAGCAGCTTTTATTAGTCACCAAAATAACCTTAATAAAAATGTTTCTTGTGCTTCGTAGATTATAACATAAAGATAGCGAAAAAAAAAAAAATCTCTCTCAGTCTAGCTCTTTTTTTCTTTTTTTTTGCTTTTTCATTCAAGTGTTAGAATCATTTCCTGTTAGCAGTCCTCGAAGCGTTAGAACTTTCTTTTGGTTTTTTATTTAACTGTTGAAAAACTTTATGTGCAGTTTCTTTTGTTACTCTTGATTAACGTTTATGAAACGATTTTGTTTTTCCGTAATTGTAATATCCCTGAATATTTTTGGCTCATCATTTAAATAATCCATAAGTACAGCTATGCTTCATTTTCGGAATACGTCAAGTTTTAGTAAATGTATAATTTCTCACATGTTTTAAATAATTACTCGTTTTTAAATTATAACGTATTTGTGACAGATCTTTGATACAAGTGAAGGGGTAGATATTTATTGTTTTATTAATTTTTAACATTACTTTTTGTAAAAAAAAAAAAACATCAGAACCCTGAATTTTTTTCACATGTTTTTTAACGACCCCAGAGTTATTATTCATATTATTTATTTTATGATTCTTTAAGAAAACGATAAAGATTTCACCGGTCCGCAAAGTTTTTCATTTGCTTTTACCGCGCCCGTGGGTCAAAAGAGGTTGAGAAACACTGAGTTAGAGCACGATCAGATGAATTAACGCTATGAGCACTTCTTAACTATGTTGAAAACTCTGAAATATGATCAAATGCTGTAATTACATGTTTTAATCATTTCCAATACCGAGTTCAATGTGAAAAATGTCCAAAACGTAGAATATCATTGATCAAAACAAAACTAAAAAAAAAAAAAAAAGGTACACAACTGTATTTAAAAACGCACACAATACGGGGGAGGGGGGAGGAGGATCTATAGTAAGGGTGCCATTTCTCTCTCCGAAGGATCCTTTTTTTCACTCCGGCTGTCTAGTTTTTAAAAGGTGCCTGTTTTTCACCCTATTTAGAGGTGCGATTTCGGCTCCGTATTGGGTGCCGCTGGTGAACAAGAGTTTCTCCCCTGAAACGTGCCGAATGCATCCTGTAGTTTTAACAGTGTTGTTATGGCTTAATGCGGAGCATTATTCTACAAGCAATGCAGTAGTAACCTGAAAATAACAATTTTCGGACCCGTTTGGCTTTAAAGAAGGTACATATGAGAAAGAAATTTTTAAAACTCATACAGAATTCTATATAAAAAGTTAAATAACCATTCTGTTCACAAAACAATGAAATTAGAAAATCATTAAACGTTTGAAATTTCTGATTTCCTTTTCGAAATCATTCTAGTATAAAGCTGTTCTCAGTTTGTCAACATTGCCAGAAAATATTGTTCGAGGGTATCAATTACAATAAACATGCAATGCATGCTTGTGGCATACGACAGATTTAATTTATATTTTTCACTAAAAACAGAAATGAATTTGAACTGCACAGAAACCCCGATTTCACGTTTCTCAGAGGCCTGAATCAAATAAAGTACATAAAATTGAGAAAACGTCAATTCAAACCCAAAAACATAAAATATGGGAAATGTATAAAAAGCAAAAATCAGATAAGGAAACAAAAATAGTAATAAAAGTTGCTACGATGACTCTTATAAAATGTAAAAATACGATATTTTACGAAAAGAACATTATTATACACACCACTTTAGATTATTCTAACACATTAAGTAACGAATTCGGGCGTTTAGGTTGAAAATAGTCAGTAATATTGAGTCATTGAATCCAAAGTAAATACAGCATCTTCCAGGATTGGAACACTTTGCAAAGTTTTTTTTTCTGGTCTTTATGATAAAGAAAACAGTTTTTCACTATTATTAAGCTCTTAAATGCAGTATTGAAAGAAGAAACGAGTTGTGTTTCCTCTTCTTGTTCATCTTCATTGGCGGCCGAAAAGTCAATAAGGTCAGCTACGGATGGAGCAGACGCGTTTCTGTTTTCATGGATTAACTTTCAACAGAGTGGATTATGTTTAAAAATGCACAGAGGGAAACACTTTTCTTAATTTTAAAACATTTTTTCTATTTTTTTAACTGCCAAGGAAAAACGTAAAATGCGGGAAATTCATAAATAACAAACTTTCCATCCGGGTTAAATTAATATTATTAGTGTACGGAAAAACTGGGACCTGATGATAAAAAACGTAAAATGTGGGGAAAACGTAGATTCCAGGGACGTAAAATCGGGGTTTCACAGTGGATACGATCAGCAAGCATGGAGATAAATATTACCATGCAACAATTTGAACAATTTTCCAAAGCATTTTTTGAGAATATTCAAAGTTATTGAATTGTTTCCGCTTTTTCGTCGTTTCGAACCACTGTGCGAGGAAATAACGAGAAAGTATTTTTTCTTTTTGTCTATATGGTTGCTGCAGTCAGAGCCGCTGTTTAGCATGGGATTGCTTGTTATTTCATGTCTAGAGAGAGATAATGAGTCGAAACTATTTTTACGCCTTTGCATTTCGGACTGGCTTTGACGTTAGTCAATAATGCTTAGCTTCTTAACAATTTCCAGTGCGGCCATGATTGTGTGTTCATGCAGGAATAGTTCCAACATCCGTGTTAATACTTTATAAAACGAAACCTTTTGGATTACATTTATCTAGCTGAAATGGAGACACTTAGATTTTATTCCGTTGATGTTCACTTGTAAGTATTGATGAACAGTTTAAAAAATGTTATTGTATAAATTTATATTTTTTGTTGATATGCATTTGATGGATAAATTACGCAATAGAAAAGTTAGGATTTATATTTTAAAAGCAGTTGCAGAAAAGTTTTTCTGAATTACTCAAAAACGGTTTGGATATGCAATACATACTTCGATTCTTGTTTAATGCGTTGAAAATATGGTAATGCAATTTTTTTAGTGTTGTAATATGCTTTATAAAAAATTGCCAGTATTATTTATCATTAATTATTATTTATTCATTCATTTAAAATATTTATTCATTCATTTAAAATATTCATACCATTAGAAAATATCCCAGTTATCGATTAATACGCACCATGTTATGCCAGGGGTGCCCACCGCCCTAAGGGCAAGGGCGCACTACCTTAATATTGTGGAGACCCCCTCCCAAATGAGAAAAATATCCCTCAAAACACTCCCTAAAAATTTCAATGGCACAGTCTGCGCCATGCCCCCCCCCCGTCCCCTAGGTGGGCACCCCTTTTTATACAATTATATTCATCTGCTTATTGATTCTGAAATGTAGTTAACAGTAAAATATTGCTTAATATTAGTTGTTCCGTATACAGGGGCGTGCACTGAGGGGGAGAAGGGACACTTGTTAGCCTGGGGGTCCCGAGATTTTTAAAATGAGGTTTGAAATACGTGTCGAGACGTAAGCGTGAAAAATAAGAAAGGGGGGACCCGTAAAAACAATTTGTGACGGGCCTTAAAATTTCTGTCCACGTCCCTGTCCGTGAATAACATTTCCTTTGTGGATATACTAGTTTAATATAGGACAGTCTAGTCAGAAGGAATGAGTCAGTGGCAAAAATAGAACAGCTGCATTTACATGCCGAAATACAAAGTAAAATTATTTCAAGCTTGGTCCCCTACAGTCATTGATTATTTTTTAAATGCTATGTTATTAATATGCAATGTACATATGGGGAGAAGACGGGGGGGGGGGGGGGTCACATCACAACGCAGAACGTGCCACTGACATTTTCAGGGGTTAGCTTTTTTAGGGGGAGGGGCGTGCTTCATAGCGTTTTATGGGTGTACCATCACCCTAGTGGTGGGGAGGGAGATTTTCTGATATATGAAGTGTAATAATCATGTAATAGAATTCAGTGTTCTATAAAAAATATAATTAATAATGAATTTTTCGCACACTGTAAAATAAATAATCAGAAATCTATTTTGGTACCGTAAACTGGGGCTACTTGAACCCATGAGAAAAAAGTGTTTTAAGTCCGTCCTGGTCCTATAAAACTCAATGTATAGACTTGAAAAACCTTCTCTATGACAGGTAGCAGTAGTAGGCAGAGGCTGGAGCATGGAACAAAAGTTTTTACTATCGCCCACCTTTTTTGGATTGAAGTTATGATTGCAAGTTGTCTAAACAGTTGTTTTTTGTGTCTGCAAACACATGCAAGTTCATGGAAACATCTGATATCATCAAGGTAAAGATATTTTATTAAGAAATAGAATGTTAATATAAAACTAACAGTGTTTTAGTAACTAATATAAGTTAAAGTGCACTGGTTGCCTCAAAATGGGGAATTCAGCGTTCAAGCATCCCCAGACCACATTTCATCACTAAATTATGCTAAGTAAGGTTTGTAATCTTTTAAAATCAAGAGGTGAGCTACTACTTTTAACCGATAACTTGCAGATCTGGATATAAAAAGGGTCCGAAAATTAAAGTAGGAAATATGCGGATTATTAAGAGGAAAAATTACAATTGTGTCCAGATTCAATTAATGTCTTAGAAAGTGGCATCACTTCATTTTGACTTAAGTATATCAACTCGAAAAAGGAAATTAAAAGATCGTTCACAAAACAAGTCTGGGCATCTTGTAGTATTTGTAGCGAGACTAGATAGTCCAGTCATTTGGTCGGAAAAAAGGGGGATACCTGGAAAGTTTTCCATGAGTTTTGAAAATTGGATATTTTATAGATTTTGATGTGCTCTTTTCCAATTTCCACTTTGCCACCTCGTATCTTTGCGGCTCGGCCATATTGAAAAAAATGGCGTCTAAAAGCGGTATTTTGAGGATATCTCCTTTCTGACTTATTTTGCGACAGAAAATCATATAAAACATTAATTTATGCATTATATATATTAATTCACATACAAAATTAAACAAGACAAAATTTCCTACAATTTATATCATAACATTTTTTCTTTTTGCAAAATAAATAATTTGGGCGTACGAGCGCCGAAAAGTGTTATTTAGCAACATTTTCGCGTAGATGTTTTTGATAGACCAGAAGTTACACCGGTTCATCGTCTTTAGTATTTGAGACGCAATGGCGGATACAAGGGGGGTCATGGGGTTCCCCCCCCCCCCGCAACCTGCTACAGTATTTGAATGTTTGCACGAAAAAATAAAACAACTTGATCGATACCGTAAAAAATGCATACAAGGATGGGGGATCTTCGGGGTCATGACCCCCCCCCCCCATCAAAATCTGTGACAATACTTTGTAATCTGTTTTGAGGTTCATTGCATTTAAGTAGTAGTAAACATGACTGCTTGAAAAAAAGAAAAGCCGGACGGAAACCACATAATAAGAAACAGTAAATAGTTTTCGATTTTTTTAGGGGGGGGGGAAGGGGGGTATTTCCTGTCATTTATAATATATGTATTTAAAATATGTAGACAGTAAAATAGCTTTTCTTGAGACAATCTGCGGCGCTGTGTTCAGGAGCCAGTATAATGAAAAGCAACAAATTTAATCAACGATAGTTGATTGAATTCGTTGTATGGTTAAATTTGTATCCAAAGTTACAGGCATCGCTTCAATTGATAAAACCTTTGAGTGTGTAAATGTTTTATTTCATGTAAAGTCTCTGTAGATTATAATTTCTTTCTGTTGTAATTTTTAGATGGTTTCGTTTTTAGCTGTGCTGAGTTTATTTTTAAATGTGCTGTAAATTGTTAATTAGTTTAAATCAGTGTTTTGGATTCAGTATCGTGCAGGAAATGTAAAATTCGAGTGTCGTGTTATCGCTAAACCTCATACCAAGGGTCTCGTAAACTAACCCGCCGTAGTAGACGGAAACCCATTCGGAAAAAAAAAAAAAAAAAAACGCGTTCGTTAGAAAAAAACTACATATAATAGGGGCTCCCAATTTATTCCGAATCACGGCATTCTTTGACGAATTACAATTTTTTACGGCATCCTAATCTATTTAAATTATACACGCATATTGAAAATGTGGACAGCTTGCAGCACTCCTCGCCCCTCCCTGCGGCACCCACTTTGGGAACCCCTGACCTATTACAAAAACACTGAACCGCTCGGGTGACAAAGCAGTGTAGTCTCTTTTTTTCGGACTGTTGAAAAAACTGATGAACCCAAAGCCCCCCAATGGAAAATATCTGGAGTTCCTGTATCAGACTCTGAGACGTCTTCGTCAACCTCCAATATTCAAAATTGGAATTAATCAGTCGGTCAGTAATTTATCAAGTCCGAATTATATTTTATAGAATATTTAACTTTTTCGATTGGATTTTCGCCGCATGTTTTACTTCTATTTTAAACGTTGTTTTACTATTATTTTAAGTGATGTTATTTTTCTGCATACAAGATGGATGTGTCGAGTATCATGCAAATTTATAATCTAAAATGGATATGTGTTTAGTACTATACAAATATTTAATCAACCAGGGATTTTGTGATCAGAAATTTCCTAAAACTGAGTTGTCATTTCTGAAAATTTTCGGCTTACATTCTAAAACTGATATTATTTTAATTGAAAACTTTTAAAATGATTTTTATTACTGATTTCGATGATTTTTGTAAGCATATTTGAAGAGCTTTTACGGAAGGAGGGGTGTTGTTCGTAGAAGAACTTTTTTGTACGTAAGACGACGTTCTTGACCATGACCCCCCCCCCCCAAAATGAAATCCTGTATCCGCCCCCTGTTGAGACGTCATGTAATTTCTGCGGTATCATCTGCGATGGGAGCATCAAATTCATCATGAGCTTCTTCGTTTTCTATTGCATCATTCGTTTGTCGAAAACCGTCTCTGTTTCTTCCTCTTCACCGCTATCATGTGATGAGCTTTGCGAATTCTCACAATTACCACCTGTACAATTAGTACACATAACGGAGCATTTTAACTCGGCTTTTCTGCATCCACAGGCTTTTTGACAATTTTTTGCATTTGCAAGAAATAAGTATAAGTAAGAATAATGGAGCTGGGGATTCAAGCGTCATAACAGATAAATTAATATAACCAATTCTTATTTCTCTTTCATCCCTACACACACAGTTCTAGGTTTTTTTTTCATTCCTACACCACTGCTGAATATGGTGATAGGATCGTTGGTGATAGGATCTGCTGTTTCTATTGGAGGTAGCGACGAAATATTAAATTTACTTTTATATGCGGATTTTACAAAGTCATGTTTTAAAGTCATGGTTTTTCTTGCTTTTTTTTTTAACTTTTCACTTCACTGTAACCATATAAGTCAAGAAGAAAGTGTTCTTCAGCTTTAGCAATGATCTCTGTATCAGCATTTGGATTTTTGAATGCTTTAATAGACTTGCTTAAATTTGGATTTTTTCGAAGTACATTAATAAATTTCGTTTTTCCTTGATTGAAAAGGGCACTAAAGGCATGCAAGAATAAAATATGATCTGCGGCTGCCTTACTGTCGTATACTGTCAGTTGTATATATTTGTCGCGAAATTTTTCCCTTTCCTGGTTTGAGCATATATGTATGTTTGATCGCTTAGATAGAGCTGTCGAAAGAATAAGATCTACATCTTCGCCTATAACAATTACGTAGTATACTGATGATGCAGACTAAAATATTTTATTGAGTTCTACCGGTCGAAATTTTGGAAGGGGAATCCACGTGACGTTTGGAGAATCTTTCGGATCAACGTTGGAAGAATGTTTCGTGCAGAGAGGAAGAAATGAATGAAATGGAATTTGGCTTCTGTATTGCTCCGTCGCTCATTTATACCACAAAAAAAATTTAGTTTGTGGATTGTCACTTTTTATGCAGTTAGTAAATTAACTTGTAAATCAATTGAATTGTGTTTGTACTATATGCTCATTAATTAAACTCTGCGTTTCCTCGATGTGTTACGATAACTAAACCTCAAACTAGTGTGGGGACGACTTATTCTGCGATAACGCGCGTTAAATAATACTTTACGGCGCTTGTACGTCGAAAATATTTATTTTACAAAAAAAAAAAAATCATGACATAAATTGTAGGAAATTTTCTCTAGTTTAATTTTGTAAAATATATTTTTATCGTAAAATAAGTCAGAACGGAGATATCCTCAAAATACCGCTTTTAGACACCATTTTTTTCAATATGGCGGCGCGAGCGGCAAAGATACGAGGTGGCAGAGTGAAAGTTCGAAAAGAGCACATCAAAATCTATAAAATTACCAATTTCCAAAACTCTCGGAAAACTTTCCAGGTAAAACTACCAGATGACTGAACTAAGAATGAATGTTTTGAATTTTCTCTCAAAATCATTGGTCCTTCTTGATACCACCAGCTGTTTTACAGCTTTTTCGCCGAGTGAGATCAAGTAGCCCCAGCGCGTGCCTACTTGAACCCAAATTTTCAAAAAAAAAAAAAAATAAATAAATAAAGTTAAAATTGTTGTTTAAAAAAGCCTTAAGGTGGTAGCAAAACGTCTGAAAAGTGGTAAAAACAAGGTTTTCAGTGCACATTATGGGTTTAACCAAAAAATTAGCGTAAAACTCACAAAAAATATGAAATTTCGTGTCCAAGCAGCCCCAGTTTACGGTATTGATTTTGATTAAATACTTATGTTTTCGATACAACTTTTTTTTTTTTTAATGTTCTGCATTAAAAATACTATTTGTTGATAATTTTACGTGAAAAATATTGAGAAAAACTGAGGTTTGAGGTTGTTTAACAAACAATCCCATTTTGAGAAAATACTTTCCCCCCTCCTTTACCCTCCTTTTCCCCGACGGCCAAAGAAATTGAACTTTTACTTATTTTGTGATTAGGATTAGAATTACTACATTATTTCATAAATTTTTAATACTTTGCATCTCTGCATAGGTTATGCTGTTAATCATGCTTGTCATTAGAAATTCACAAAAAAAAAAAAAAAAAAATAAATAAATAAATAAGAATAAAAAATCCGCGAATGACTTTTTCAATTGCTTTTTTAACAACTTTATTGCTGTTATAGATATGAAGGAATTGAAACTGATATGGTATGAAGCATTCTAGTTAACATTTATATTTAAAAAAAATCACAGAAAAATTATTCCGAAATACTAGGAAACGTTTTTGGAAAATGCATGGAGAATTCCGAAATACACGGAAACGTATTTGAAAATTTCATGAACCGAAGCTGCTCAGAAAAGTTTCTGTAAATTACAGAAAGAGTATTCCGAAATACTCAGAAATGTTTCTGAAAATTACGGAAAGATAATTCCGAAACACTCAAACGTTTCTGGAAATCATAGAAATTGGATTCCGAAATTCTCAGAAACGTTTCCGGATTTTTTTTCAGTGTAGGGCACATTGTCTTCGGTCCCTCCCCCCCCGTAAGATTAAAAAGTGATCCCCATATATGATTTATGAGTGTACCTTTATTGTATATTATAATTGTTTTACATTTTAACCTTGTGCTATTTTCTCAGAGCTTGCGCCTTCATGCCTCTTGCCCTCCCCCCCCGGGGGGGGGATAGTACCGGAGGGGGGTTGTAGATAGGCGTTAGTCAGCAGAGGGGCGATGGCACGGCCGATCGCAATTTCCCCAGTTTGAATTGAAGTGTAACATTGCAATCTTCTCCAGCCCCGATACAGTGGCTAGAAGGGATAGTGTGCCGTTCGAGCGAGGTAAACTTCAGTGGTTTAACAGTGGCTAGAACGGATGTTGTTCGCTATTGTTTTTTTTTTTTTTGCACTCGAAACCAAGCCTATCTAGTTTTATGATAATATGATGTAAACGAACCAGTTGATAGAAATGTCAAGGAATTATCGACAAAGGCAGAAGCGTACCAAGGGGTTGACAGGAGTGGCTCTCGCCAGGGGTGCAGCAGCTGGAGGGGGGGGGGGGTATTTCGACTAATATTTAAAAAAAGAAAGAAAAACAGGTTTGTTTTGGAATTTTTTTAAAAAAATTGACCATACAAGTAGAAAAATACTTTTACAAAAAAAAAAAAAAAAACTGGCGAAAGAGCTAGAGGGGAAAATGAAACAATCCTTAATTTTGATAATAATAATAATAAGGGAATTTTACCCCTCTCGTGAAATTCTATTCCGATTCATTAAGTTAGACTTATTCGCACAATTTCCTTAACTGGGAGCGATGGTGGAGGGTGTTCTATGCCAAATGATTCCGTTCTTTGTTTTTTTTTCCGGGGAGGGGCGATATTTTGTAGTGAATAGTTTGAAGTGTATTGTTTTTCTTAGGCTAAGTCCTATTGTAAGAGATAATATAAGCATAAAAAGTCTTATTTGAACAAAATATTGGGAGGCCTTAATTAGCGAATATGTATTTAGTACTTTTATTTTGCCTGTATGTAAATGGTCGTGCTTTTTAGTCAATTTCAGATTAGTCATGGTTTTTTTTTTTTCCTTAATAACTATAATAGCATTTTTTAAATGCTTGGATTTTTATTTTATTTATTTTTTTTTTAATTAAGGTTTTTTTCTTTCTTTTAGTAAATGTGTAAATTATGTTTATTGTACATTCTCCTAGTGGTTTCTGGTTTGAAACAAACTCTATTAAGTTAAAGGTGTTTTGAAAAATAATAGATACATTGCGCTATAAACGGAACGAACAATGTTGATTCGCATTTGGCTCAAGAACGTACATAACTTGTATTTATTAACGCATTGCTAATTTGCTCTTGGTTTTATTAAATTAATGTGAAATGATGTGGGAAGAACTAAAATTTTTCGGGAGGGAAAAATTCTCATTTTGCTGAATGAAATCCCAACTGTACCGAATGATAAAATTCGAGCATGCACACATATACATAACATCTACTGCGAAGGAACATTGGGCATCATTGAAAACAATTTGAAAAAAAAAGGAAAAAATTTGAAGTTGTGTCTCCTGATTTATCAAATCAATTCGGCGAATTTCCCGAATTGATTTGATAAATCAATCCCCCTCCCCCCCCAAAAAAAACGTTTTTGGGAAGTCACAGTGACCTTCAGTGACTTCCCATCGGGGCCCCCTTATGGGGGGGGGGGGCGAATTTCTGAAGTTCGCCATAGGCGCCAAACCCCGTAGGTACGCTATTGGACAAAGGCGCTGTTTTGTGCCAACTTGGTAATACCGGATACTAAAAGAATGAAACTAAACCTTCATTGCTTCGTATTCCGTCTGATGAGAGCGAAAGGGAAAAGTCTATTCAGTAGACAACTCTCTGAATGAAATGTGCGTAGTCTGTAAACTACACTTCTCTGATACCTTAATCGAACGGAATTTTCGGAGAAGAAGTATTAATTTCAAGGGAATGATCCATTTTACATCCCGATGTGGTCCTTTCAAAATTTCAAAGCTTGCCGAATTAATTATCGTTTGAAGTTATAAAAAAGACCACTTCCCAAAGATCGCCCATTCTCGCACGTAAGAAAGAAAAAAAATTATCTACGGATGAAAAATTTTGTCAGCCAACCTTTCTTATCGCTGACTGTTCTAACATCAAATGACCAGACTTTTGAACTGAAATAGAATTTATAATAAAAACCACTGTAAGGTGTTTTCTGTCCACCCTCAAACTCGCCCTCTGTTGAAATTAGAGAGATATTCGAAAATTGAGAGATTTTTTTAAAAAAACTTATTTCTCAATTTAACAGGGGTGAAAAAGTCCCGCATCAAAATATTTTTCGAGTCAGATTTCCTATAAGTGCGCGATTCTTACGCGCTATCCAGGGCAAACTAAGCCCTGGCAAAAATACCTCCAAATGGTTGAAGTTGTTTCCGCCAAAGGCAAAATTAGTAAGGTTTGCCTGAGGACCCCAGAAAAGGCTGCGGCCTAGCCCCCCCCCCCCCGATGATCAGGCTTGGCTCTATCAGCAGGAACCCTGCATCTTAACGACAGCAATCTATTAAAAAGATGACTGAATGATTTTAAAAGAAAAATAAATAAATTGGAATATTTTCCGCATCTTCTTTTAGTGGTGAAAAAATGCGAAAAGTAAGGGAGTAAATGAATCTTCTACTTTCGCTCCGATAAACTCACAGCTACCGATACTAGCGCCACTCCTGATGGCTTAGTTTCGGGTTCAGTTTTTTCGCACACTAGGTATTCTAGCCACTGTAGCCCCGATTCTCTCGCAAAAATTGCAACTGCTCTCGAGCTCTCATAAACACAGAAAATGGGAAAATCTCTTGCAAGTGCAGAAAAACATCAACGGTGTGTATTTGGAATGCATAGTTTATTTTATTATTTATGAAATGTTATTTTTTAAAATTCGGCGACTCAGACTCGTTTTTGTTTACAGTATCATATATCGCTGTTCCGATTCCGATGGAACACTGACGCAACTGCAAAACGGGTAATTTTACAGTAAAACCAAATGAAACAATCTCGTTCAACCTCATACAATGAAACAGTTAAGTTACTGCCCTAGTGGCTAAAAGTTGAAAAATAAATCTGTCCGAGTTCTTTCGTATGTGTTGCCCACTTTACGATCAAGTAACGACAATAACTCATTTTCAATTAGTTTTGCTTAAACTTAACTTAAATTGGAAGTATAATTGGTTTTATTTATTTAAAATATGCGGTACTTGCCTCAATTTTATTTTGGTTTCATCCACAAACCCAGCTAAAAATAATCTTCAAGAAATTTTTTGCTGCAGATTTTCTGAAGTATTTTTCAAGATTTCTGCAGGTTTTTAGGATACAAACAAAATCTGCATTTTGTCTTCAATATAATCTGCAGAAAATCCACGCAAAAAGTTTTCTGTTTAGTTTTCTCTGCAGTTGTTGTGAAGGTAAAAAAATCTACACAACAAATTCTCTTACAGTTTTCACTATAGTTTGCACGTTTGCAGATATTTTATGGTCATTAAAAAGAAATCTATATTTCAATTTAAATTATTTTTAAAATTTGTATTACACAGCATAAAAGTTGACTGTTCTATACTTTTTTGAAATACTGAAACTGATATTTTTAGTCTGCATTTCCTCTGCAAGAACATGTTTTACAACATTCTCTCATTGCAGTTTTATTTCAATGAATGTGAAACAAAACGCAAGTTACTAGTTTCTTAACAAGAAGAAATTCATTCTCATGCTGTATACAACAATATTTATTTATTTACTTTAAAAAATGTAGGTATATGTGGATAAACGTGTTTGTAAGGTAAAAAAATCATACTAATAAATGGAAAAATTCAAATTCAACAGATTAAAAATATTAATTTTTGTCTCCATTAATTGTTCCTGCTTTCAATATTTTTTCACAATTTTAATTTTGTTAAATATTTTTTCTCAGTTTTCCGAAAATTAAACACATTATTGCTTTGTTTTCTAATTTAAATCAGTAATAACTTAAATTTCCCCCCCAAGAACTTTGATTTATATTTTGATAACTTAAATTGAAATTTAAAAGCATTTCAATACGTATGAAACCTTTTCCAAATAAAAAAGTCTAATATAAGTGCATGATTCAAATCAAATCAAAGTGAAATTACAATAGATAATTTTTTTTTTGTTGAAAACCAAACGATATTGAATAACGCAAGTTATTACATGGTTTGAAAGTGCTTTCAAAAATGTCAATTTCAAGACGGATACGGATTTGAACAGAGTCAAATTTGTCTTATTTGGAGAAAAATCAGGAAATTGAAATTAAATAAGAACAAATATGACTTGAAATAATGTTCTCGAACGGCGTACAAACGAACCAAATGCCAATCCTCTTACCGTCCGCGGAGGCCCCGGCCCGCACTATGCGGGTGCCACAGGGCTACGAGAGTAGATGACCGCTCGACCAGGTGTCGCGTATTGTTTTTTTGCTCCGTCACGGAAACAAATAATTAGGGCAATTTCAAGTTTCATCATTGGAAACCCATGAAACAATATTGGATTCATGCCCCGGTTCTGACACTTTAATCAGATAATAGTTGTTGAATTTTAAATTAACTTTTATTTAATAAGTGTATCAGTAGATTAGGGTTAGTTTGAAAATGTTATGCCAAATCGGAGGTTTTTAATTTTTAAAATTTTTACTTTTTCACTGATTGACTTAAAATTTTTGAGCGAACATTTACACTGTCAATATCAATAAAAAAAATTGATTTCTCAATAATAACCAGCCTCATTAACTTAATTACTTTCCACCACGTGGTCGATTTGGGGGAATTTTCCGAAGTTTTTAATTCTTACAAATAGTTCTATTTATTATTTCGTCATCAAATTTTATATTAATTTTACAATCATAGCAATGTATTTTTGTGACAAATTTGGTTTGATTATTTCAATTTGCATAAGCTCCAAAGTAATAAAATTTAAACTTTCATTTCGGTGGAGTAGGATGTTTTAATTATATGTTTTATTAAACGAACATGAAACACCACTCTGTAGTGAATTTACTCATTTTTATTAAAACAATGTCGAAACTTAAAATTAAAAATGTTTTCGGATTTTTAATTTCATTTTTTATTAGTTGTTATCTACTATTTTTAATTTGCTGGGTACATTTGCTGGGGTTTTCTGCAGAATATTTGTATATTTGAAACATGCTTCCTTCACAAAATCTGCAGAAACAATCTGCAGAAAATTTGAGCATATTTGGAACACGCTTTCTGCAAAAAATCTACAGATAAAAACTGCAGATTTTCTTTAGAAAGCATGTTCCAAATATGCTTAAATTTTCTGTAGATTTTTTAAAAAGATTTTCAGCAGATTTTTTTTAGCTGGGAATGCAGTACTTATATAATATGACTTAATACTTGATGGCATAATACAGGGTGCGGAGAAAGTTCCCACAATTTTGTTTAAAACTTTTTTTTGGCGTTAAAATCGTATGTTGGCGATTTATTTGGCACATATTGTTTATTGGCATTAAAAGTATTTGAGGTTTCATCATTTGTTCTTTGTTAGTTCATTGAGTTAGTGAGCGTGAAAATGTGCTCACAAGGGAATGAAAACAACCGACCAAAATGCCTGGAATGAGATAACGGGGGATGAGTGCGCGAGCATCATCGGCAATTTCAGACTGCGACTCCGTAAATGTATTGAACACCAAGGAGCCAATTTTGAACAATTGTTGTAATTTTTTTGTTTAATGTTATTATTACTGTTTCAATAAAGAGTTTTTATTGCTTTAACTTGTTGATTTGTTGAATTATGTGTTAGTTACAGCCTATTGAAATATCTAATAAAATTGTGGGAACTTTCTCCGCACCATGTAATTTGCTGCACAGTTATTATACTACTTACTATTTTGTTTTCATCCACAAATGCAGTACTAATAATATAATATGACTTAATACTTGATGGCATAATAATTTGCATAGTTATACTACTTCCTCGTTCTGAAGTTACCAAGAATATCAGCTCAAGTCGAATTACGACTGTGATTAAATTATCTTTATTGTTGTAATTTTGCTACACATTTTCTAGTTCAGAAAGAAAAAAGGAAAGTGGTTGTTGAAAGTGAGTAAACTTGTTTAACGTTCACTACCTTACTAATCTAAAACCTTAATTCCATGCTGGTATTTTAAAATTATTTGCTGACATTGCATTTGCTTGCGTAACAAAATGCATCAAAATTAGCTACGTGCCATTACAAATAATGCTAGGGATTAGTGAATGGAAGTAGTGCGCTACAAGATACGACGTTACTGTAGTGCTACATTTTTTAGTAGTTTGTAGTGTAGCGCACTACTTTTTAAAAAGAGTAGAGCAGTGTAGTGAGTAGTTCGATATAAAATAAATAGTAGTTTGTAAAGATTTCTGTGGAAACCGCTTTTAAATAAACTTAGAAACATGAAAAGAAAAGAATCATGGTTCAAACGAATTTGACTGCAGCAAATTTTACACAAGTACATCAGCGGATGCAATGAGAAACAAGACTCATAAAATGCGTGCTCATTTTGACGTAATGCATCATAAATTTTCATATTTCGTCAATATTTATATTGAACATAGCCGCACTTGACTTAAAAAGAAAAATATATGAATAAGCTTTGTTTTTTTTTTTCTGGCTGCCGAGAATGTCCTCTAGATGAAACGTTTTATATTTCAAAGAGACTGTTGTTCCAATGCTGTGAAAGCACTTATTTTTCGTAAAAATGAAGTTATCGGTGATTTTGCGAGTTGAAAATTTCGTGAATTTTATATGAACAGACGAAAGTTGAAAAACAGAAATATTTCGCTAGGCTTAAATTTTCGTAATTACAACGGTCTCGCAAAACTAAGTGCTTTTACAGTATTCACCAAATAAAGAAAGCTACTGTAAAAGTTATAGAAGAGGATTTTATTGAACTGCCCAGGCCGGGCTCTTAAATACGTACATTAGTGTATACCCGAAATTTTTGGGGGAAAAAATGAAAAAATAAATCATTCGCTGTGCACACCTTCCGTTAACATTTTTTTTTTTTTTTTAGTATTATATTGAAATAAAGTCATGGCTTGTCAGTCTTCTTCAGACTCGATTTCGAACTGTACATCGGGGATATATAAATAAATGTTATCTTTCACGTTGGGAGATTCCTCTGAAGAATCTAGAGCAATGATTATATCAGAGCGTTTTTCTGTTTCTTCCTTTGCAACGACGGCAACACCGTAGTGAATTCGAAAGGGTGTAAATGGTTTCACTTTTTTTTTATCCAATAAACGTTGGAAATATACTGGTTTCTTGGTTGACTTAGGAATATCTTTTATTTCAAGGTTTTTATGAACATTGTCAATTCCATAAAATTTTAAAGTTTTGGAATCCAATTCTTGAATCTTGACAACACACTTTTTGCAAGGGTGTTTGTCAATTCCATAAAATTTTAAAGTTTTGGAATCCAATTCTTGAATCTTGACAACACACTTTTTGCAAGGGTGTTTCGCTTCCATTTCATAAATAAACTTTGGTTTGATCTGAAATGAATAAAATGCACATATTTAAAAAAAAAAAAACAGAACAAGTAACTGAACATAATAAATAAACAAGAGTACTCAAAGTAGAAGGATAGCATAAACGAATATCCCGATTTTAAAAACTTATATTTCATAAAATTCTATTCTTAGCACTATAAATGATACATAAAAATAAAGATAAACTGTCCAAGTTTCTTTTCACTCACAAAAGTTCAACGTGCACGCCTTTCGGAACGCAACACACATCTAACATACATTTTTGAGTGTTTCACTATCAGTTTTTCGTAACTACACACATGCGTTCTTTAAGGTCTTGCAATGTTGTAGGCAATGGTGAAATATAAACACTGTTTTTGACGATACCGCATAAAATAATCACATGGGGTTAGGTTAAGGGATCTGGCTGGCCAATGCATAAAAGAGGAAATCATCACCTGCAGGGTCAATCCGACATTGTGGAAAGTCAGTTTCGCAGTGTCTGCATACCTCCCACAGATCTTTGGTTTTAACATTGTTGCCAATCCTAGTACAGTAGTTAATACACTGTTGTGACCAAACCCCCCCCCCCAGAAGGAATTTCTGACTGCTAGTGCAGAACGTGCACCTTTTAGTACTTACGTACGTTCAAAAAACTTGGGACAGTTTATTTTTGTGTCATTTTGTGTGGTAAAGGCAATAGTTTATGAAATAAAAAATTTTCAAAAGCGGGATATTCTTTTTTGCTAACCCTGTATTTTTCAACAAAAATAAAGTTTGCTATAAAATTGATAAGAAATATAATTATGTTGACATTAAAAATAATTAAAATCTTTGGTTATCAAGAAATACTTCCTCGAAAGAATATCGATTAACACATAAATGATTCTTGTATGCAACGTGAAAAATATTTTCAGTTCTCAAACACCATAGCTAACATGGAATCTTAAGAAAAAAAAAAAACCTCCATAACGCACAGTGGGGCGAAAACGCCAAAAAGCGCTTAAAAGTGAACGAAAAAAACGATCCAAACATCCATACGGAGAGACTTTCAGGTTTGCTATTTAAAAAGAAAAGAAAAGAAGAAAGATAAAGTAAAGAAAAGAAAGATAAAGAAAGATAATTTTCCGAACGAATTCTTTCCCATTTTATTTTGAAATTTAATAAACGCGTCACAGAGATCCAGATATCCTACAGACATCCTCCGGAAAGAGATTTTCAGCTTTATTATTAGTAAAGATTATGCGAAAAAAGGCTTAAAATTTTAATAGAAAATTAATAAAATCGAATTTTCGAAAAATCGTTTCGAGGTGCACACCCCCATGCTTCAAACTCATTGTGTGTCAAATTTCATGAAAATCGGCTGAACGGTTTAGGCGCTATGCGCGTCACAGAGATCCAAACATCCATACAGAGAGACTTACAGGTTTGTTATTTAAAAAGAGAAGAAAAGAAGATAAAAAAAGTAAAGAAAAGAAAGATAATTTTCAGAACAAATTCTTTCCCATTTTATTTAATTTCTGTGAAAAATGGGCTTAAAAGTGAAATAGAAAAAGAGCAAAATCAAATTTTCGAAAAATCGCTTCGAGGTGCATACCCCCATGGTACAAACTAACTTTGTGCCAAATTTCATGAAAATCGGCCGAACGGTCTAGGCGCAATGCGCGTCACAGAGATCCCGACATCCTACAGACATCCTCCGGACAGAGAGACTTTCAGCTTTATTATTAGTAAAAGAAAAATTAAAGAAGACCAAAAGCAATATTGTGTACCAAATGGGGGGGGGGGGGGTAGTGTGGGTCATGTCGCAAACTGCGTCACTCCAAAGGGGTGTTTTTAAAAATTATTGATGTTTAAGGTCTTAAATCGGTAAGGGGGGCAGCCTCCAACCCCCAATGTCCTTCCCCTCCAACACATTAGGGGTTACTTAATATTCATTGAGGGGGGGGGGGTCGAGAAGAGAAAGGAACCCCTTAAAGAATCCAAACGCAATCTGTAGTTTTAACAGTGAAGATTTATTTCAATCAGTTTAAATTTCGTCAGATTAAAATTTATACTAAATCTAATCTGATTAAATTAGTTTGGCTAAATCAATCTGATTAAATTAGTTTGACTAAATCAATCTGATTAAATTAGTCTGAACTAAATCAATGTGAACTAATTTAGTTTTTTCCGCCAACTAACCAAGTTAGTTTAAAGTAACGTTAATCATCGTGTGCAATTGAAAAAAATGAGATTAAATGAATGTGAAGTAAATGTGAGACAGATTACTTTAGTGGATAGGGGATTTAGTTGATTAATGCGCAACACCTAGAGCTCAGTTCCATTTCCTGTAGAGGAATTCCTTTAAATGAAAATGTTTTAAATTGAGGCGCCGAGAAGTGGACATTTTCAAGTTTTGAGTGAAACGCGTTTTAAAGATTAGCTCCTAGGTAGAAATGATGCGGTATAGCAGCAACTACCAAGCTACTGTAGGGGGGGGGGGGGGTGAAGGGTTTTTGTTTTCGAAGGGGGCTTCTTGTATACGGACATCTTTGTGGTAATTAGGGTGGTGCGCCCTTACCTTTGAGGGGGGCACCCCTGTCTTATTCTTGCTCAGGGGTATACATTTCCATATTAGTTTGTAAAATGTTCAAGATACTGCCTCTCAACTTGCAATGCTAAATGTTTATGTTTTTTATATCGAATTCTACTAGTAACACGTAAACTTCTTTGAAGCAAAATCAAATTTCCTATTACAGTGGACAAACTATTTTATTTCTTTTTTTTTTTCTGAAATATTTTTTTTTGAGCAATCAGGATTGCTTGATGCCACACATTTGACCGTTTTTGGTGTCCGTGCCTTTTTCAACTTAGACCAGAAGCCTATGCAGCACCACCGCCCACCGTCCTCTGCTGGCGGCTGCTCCGGTTTTGAGCTATCCGCTTCTCCTGGTCGGAGGCGTCCATGTCCTACACACGCACGCTCACACACTCACGACTTCACACACATACACTCAGACACGCCTACGTACACTCACACACGCCTACGTGCACACGTAAACAGGGCCCTGGGCCCTGTTTATGCACACTCCGGCTTCACCCCGGGTTGAATCAGAAGGTGGATTGCAGCCGGGTTGATGGGAAGACCCGTTTTTGTCAAATCGTGGATTCTCCTTCACGTTCCCATCAGTCCATGTTCTTACCTTCTCATCATTGTACAAGATCCTTTTGATGTCTTTTTACTTCCTTTTACAAAAAAGGAAGTATTGTATTCGCGAAAAAAATTTCACTCAAAAATCGGCCTTAATTTCCATTTTGCTCACCCCCAAATGAATGTTGAGTTTTTTTTCGATTCGACCACATGCGGAAAAGTGCCTAAGAATGTATAGACACGCGAAATATCCATTTTGACCATCACCGAGGTAATTACAACGACTTTTCTCGTGACGTCTCTATGTATGTGCGTATGTATCTCGCATAACTCAAAAATGGTATGTCCTAGAAAGTTGAAATTTGGTACATAGGTCTAGTTGTGCACCTCCCCTTTTGGTTGCTTTCGGATGTTCCTAAGGGGGTCTTTTGCACCTTTTGGGGGGGAAATCATTGTTCATTTCGATGCAAACTCAAGTGGCGTTATAATTTGTCGGACACTTGGCGATATATCGCCAGTCTTTTGGTCGCCAAGTTTTGTCGCCAACTTGGCGACAAATTTGGCGGAGTTTTTTTTTTTTTTTTTTTTGGTTTCAATTTGGCCATTGTTGGTGATATTTAGAGAATAAATATTGAATCACATTAAAATAGCGAATAATGGGGAAATGACATCAAATTGGAGTAAAAGGAAGTCATGTGATGCACACATCAGCTCGTTTATAGTTAAATTGAGCATTAAAAAGCATATTGCACAACTTTTCTGAAAATAATTTGGAGCATAATGGGTTAATTACTTATCACAACTACACTGTGAATAATATTATACTTCAATAGGAATCCTATTATTTCGTCCTTTTAATTTATTACTTGAATTTTATAAATTGATTCAAAAATTGCTTGTGACAAATGCAACAGCTTTTACTCATTTCGACTGTGGATCAGCATTTTGAGAATTAGCATTAATCAGTAAATTGTGCCAAAATATGTCTGGATCTTCTAAATCCATTTCTAAATTGAGATTTTTGCCTTTTGTGATTGTCAATATCGTGGCCGCACTTAAGGGGTGGGTTTTTAGGATTCCAACTCCCTCCACAATTTTCACAACTGTTCCGAAATATGCTTTTATTATACTTTATTTCTGAAAAAATTGATTTATTTTTGTTAATTTATTTTATTTTGGTTTTCAATTTCATTTAAAAATAAAATTTTTATTGACGAAACGCATATACAGAACTTTATCCCCAGTAATTACTTTTAATGGTACTTCTTGTGGGAATAATCCTTCAATGTAGGTGGAGGGAATTCCCTCCTGTATTGAATGCGGCTTGAAGCCGGGTTGGACGCATAAAACGGCCTTATTCCGCGAATCCGGCTTGACGCCGGGTTGAATCCACAGTACAAAAAAAAGCTGAAATTTACTTTAAAAAGTGCAGGCCTCTTTGTTTCCGGTATTTTTGAAAACAATACTTTTTCTAAACTTTTACGGTAAAAATAAAAATTGCAAACAGTGTCACGGATCATTTATTTCAGCATAATGTGTAACAACTTTCCCTCTCATTTTTTTAAGAGGGTGGCAAGTTTGAGGATGTAATGTTGAATACCGTCAGTGCCAGATCTACGGATTTGGAGGGGGGAGCAAGTCGGGACCTTTGCTACGGAAGCAACTTTTAAGAAACGGTAAATTCACTCTTTTTCTTAAAACTCTATAAAAACCTGAACTAAGATAGGTAAGCGATATTTTCAAGTTTCTGCTCCTCTTTGGGAAAACCATAGATCCAGCACTGATTACCTTAAAGAATCCCTATTTAAAGGTTACAGAAATACTTTAGAACAAGTAAAGAGAAACACCGGAAGATTTACATGTAAGGAAATATAATCGAAAACTAAAATATTTATCTTACTAACTCAATAATGAAAACTAGTATATGTAAAGTATTAAAAAAATCACATACCTCTAACTTTGTGAAGTTGACCTCCGCACTGCAGAAGACTGACAGAATAAAATTTTTCAACACAACAGCTCATAAAGGAAAGTCCTATTAAGAAACAAAAATCCATAAGCGTAAGAATGTCTATGCAGGAATAAAAATTTGCTTAAAAGAATCTTCTTAATTTGTCTATTTTTAAAAATAGAACGTCAAGAGATATTATGGTCTACAATTAAATATAATAGACTGTCCATAAATGATGCCAGACTTTTTTCAGCGACTCCCTCCCCCCGTGTTTCACAAAGTGTCACACTTCACCATACCCCCTTCCCCCTTTGAAATTTAATGCTACTTTTCAGAAGAATTGCGAGACGTCACATTTGTTACTTCTCGCCCCCCTACCCACATCGTAAACTGTCACAATTGCATGAATCCTCCTCCCGCTCAAAGCTTGCCATTTACCCCAAACGTGAAAATAGGGAAGAGATTCTGCATAGCCTAATGATGAAAAAGTAGATAAAATTTTGTACAAATAAAGATCATCACTCAAATTCAAAAAGAAAACTTACATTAGAAGTGAGACATTTGAAATTACGTGAAACTTACTAATTTGCTCCCCCCCCCCTTTTCTACGAACCAGTTTTTTCCTTCTTTTGCAGTGCTATAAAAACTTATAATTACGAACCGCGAAAGGTAGACAATTTTAGGATGTGAACGAAAATTCTAAGTCATCTTTTTGTAAGAAATGACGAACCATCCGTTCATTGCCTTGGGAAGGTAAAGAACAGTATCTGAAAATTTCATTTTGTATCTTTGCTTTTTGCCATCTACTGTACTTCAGCTTTAGTGTAGAAGCTTGCGTATTTGGTTTCGGCTGAAAATTAAGCACGAAAAAAACGACATATCCCGACTTGTTTCTTCAAACACCTCAAAAACTTCTTTCTACGGATACTATCCTTTGCCTTTCCACGGCAGAAAATGCTCATTTCTTGTCCCTTGACTAACCCTAACTAAGCTCTATCTCTTTTTCAGATATTTTTGTTTACCAATATTGTTGTCCTTAACCACAACTAACTTTCCCACACTTTATGCCATTAAAAACATCTGACCGTTTAATTATTTAAAATAAAATGAAACAAAACGCGTACTTACCATTGAGCAAACAATTCTACGAATTCTTAGACTCCTTTGAAAACAGTTAAGCAACGAAGCAGAAGTGCGCGCGCGAACACTTCAATTTAAAGAGATTCTTTCACAAATCTAACTTTTATTCGGAAGTACATAAAGGGTGAATGTCGGGAAAAGGGCCCATTTCGCTACATAGTTAATTTTTAAAGATATTTAGAAAATAAAATAAATTTTTTCCCATTTTATGAGTGCTGGGGGTCATACTGATCTGTATTTTGGACGGTTAGGGAGAAAATGTTTTTGTAGCATATTTTAAAAATTAATTACTTTGACAGGAAAAGAATGACTTGAAACTTATCTTCGTACTACAAAAGTCAACTCAAGCTCATTACACAAAGAGATATTTGTGAAAACACATTGGTAATACTCTTTCAGTTCGGAACATTCTGTTTCCACTTAGATGTTACGGACCTGAATTTCCAGCAATGATGGCGTCAAATAAAAATTTGAAAACTAAAGCTTATTATGTTCATGGCAATAAATTTATTTTCTTCTTACAAAAATGGACTGATTTTCCATTTCATTTTGTGGTACCGACATAACCTTATTAATCCCAATTTCTGTAAATATAATAGTAAAAGCGTTTCTATGTGACTATCAATTGGTGTGGAATAATACTCGTAGTTTCAACTGAAGACATTTACTGAATTTTCAAGTAAAACTGCAATTCGAAATAAATCACATCTTTAGTTAATATCGTAAATAGTTATTGCACCTAGCATATCTTCAATTTTTAAAGTTATTATACCCATAAAAAAGGTAATTGTATTAGGTTAAAGTGTTAGTTCTGACAGACCTTTGCCCCATGATCATTATAAAGTTCACGAAAGACTCAGTTTATTAAAGGGCCCGGCGACACTGACGCAAAAAAAGGGAAAGAAAAAAGGAGGAAGAAAGAAAAAGCCCCCCCCCCTTTTTTTTTCAAATATGGGAAAACAAATATTAAGTAAACTTGAATCATTGGGTATTTACTGTTGTGGCATTTAGAGTTAATTGTTTTCCAGTAAGCACTTTTGATTTTTTCTCCCCCCCTTTTATTTTTATCTTTTTTGGGGGGCGGGAAGGGCCCAGGGACAAAACTGACAAGGGGCCCGCCTTGGCTCTCTGCTGCCCTGTCCGTACCCCTTACCTGAGAAAACTCTTTCCTCAACAAAAATCAAGATAGGTAAGCAGAAGTTTTTCATATTTCGGGGGGGGGGGGGGGGAGGGCACATAACCTACATTTTGTGACACAAACTATTCATTTTTGCATCAAAATGAATAGGCACTTTCAAAATGACGCACAAATGTAAAAGACTTAAAAATTAGATTTTCCCGAAATTCCAAGCCACTAGGTTTTCTGCAAGAACCATTCACCGCGATTTAAATGTAAACACAAGAAAAAGAGGATAAAAGGCAGTTTGTGTCTATCATACGGCAATTCGATTCGTACGCAGTTCAAGTGAAGCGCAGTTTTAGCAGATATCAACTTTCAAACCCTCCCGTTGGAAAGTGAAAAGCGTTCAAGGCCGCTTGTATTTCTCAGTAGCTGGGAATTTTTAAAGATGATTTTAAAAACAACCGTATGGTTATATAGCGTTGTCAACACGAATTTGAGTTATTTTACAAGGTAAAGTATTAACTTGTGTAGTTGCCTCTGATCTACAGGTATAAGTTTCGTCCTAAACTAAACGAGCCTACTTCCCCGTATACCAATACCGACTTTCTAGAATCTTATCAGAATTCTCGAAATTAGCTAAAACCGCATATTATTTCAGACGTGACTTTAAGTTTAACCTGATTTCTAGAAATAAAATATGCCTCGCCCACCTGAAGAAATAGATGTGTAAAAAAACGAACAAATAAAATAGTAGCACCTTTCAAACAAAGCAGCTATATATTTTTCTATTAAAAAATCTTTAATCACTTTCAAAAAGAAAAAAAGAAATTCATTAAAATATATTATGTCAAAAAAAAATTGTTTTTACACTGTTGCCAAAACGTTTAAAATGAATAAACGTACCTTCAAAAATAAAAAATCGTCTGCACATAACTTTACGCAGAAACAAAGCATTCTGAATTTCTTCACCAAAAACTGATATACATAAATTTAAACTTTAGTGCGGAAATTAAAACAAATCATATCCACAATAATTTCAAAGTAAAAATCACGGCTTCGGGATCGGAGTCAAATCTTATTTTGAGTTAAAAGGCGGACTCGGGAGTCGAAGGCTTTTAATCCAAAGACTGAGTTGGAATCTGTCAATTTCCCTAAAAATCCGAAACTCTGCCAATGCTCGGACTTATTTTGGGAAAAAGTCGCAATCGAACTTTAAATTTTCAAGAGTCGGAGTCAGTCCCCTGCGTGTCTAAATTTTTGCCAAAGCTACGGAGTCAGAGTTGCAGTCTTAGTCCGAGTAATTTTCGGGTATAGGAGTGGGATTCGGAGTCGACTGCACTAAAATTCTAGGAGTCAGAGTCGGGAGTTGGTCATCAAGAACTATTCCCTACAAAATTTGAAGTAAATCCGCCATTAAGTTCGGGATCTACATTGACTTTTGGTTTCGCCCTAGGCACTAATGTTTAGGGATATGAACTACTAAAAATTGAACGGAAAATCGTACAAATCAAAAAAGATATTTTCTATACACACTCTTTTTCAAAAACTTTTTCCAACAAAGTTTGTTTGAAGCAAATTTGACTCAAAGTTCGGGATTGCCTTGAATTTCCCCGCAGTCGCTAATGTTAAGCTTTTAACTGTTAAAAATTGAACGAAAACTTGTTCAAATCAAAAAGTGAAATATGGGAATGAGGTGTCCTCGCCGAAATCTTTCCAATAAAAAAATTGTTCGAATCTGAATATTCACTCAAAAATTTGGGGGGGGGGGGGCAGCCAGACATTTTCCCCCCATTTCAATACCCTACCTTCCAGTTTAATTTTTCAACATTTATTATTTTATTTTCGCGCTATTTTTAAGATGCATGAAGCCTTCTTTCATACTTTTCTTTCTTACTTTTACTGGGAAAGTAGGCTAAAAATTAATGTTTTTACAAATTTTGTAAATAGTAATTATGATCAATTTGTTGTAATCTGGCTATATTTGGCGTTTATTTCATTATTTTTCATCTAAAATTATCTTAGTAACGTAATCTGTAAATAGTTTCTTGTAATGTACATATCATTCCCTAATATCCCCCTAATATCCCTAACATTCGACTGAAGTATACGGTCCCTTATTTCATTGATTAAATTCGTGAATGAATAAAATAATGAGAAATTGGTAGAAAGTTGTAGAACACACTTCGTCAAAACTTCTCTAGATTTATAAATAGCCGGGCGTCTTGTGAATGGGGGAGAGAGTCCGTTTGCTTTTTAACTGTGATGACATGTTTCAACCATTGCACTTGGAAAGTATTAGACTTCGCGCTATGTTTTTGCGTATTTTGATGTAAATACGTGTGTTACCGTTGAGTTTACTGTGTTACTTTATATTTGCTTTATTGCTATGGTTAATTTAGCCGTTGCTAACGATATTTCTTTTACATGGTAGTAAATAAATCTCTTTTTCTCAAGACCTGTGTCGTCATTTAAAGAAAGTTTGAAGTTGCATTGCACTCGTATAAAGAACACACGCAGATCAATATTGTTACAAGTCCTGTTTACGTCGAAACTTTGCCAAATTTAGCACAGAGGTCCTTTGATGCTCTGGCATTCGCTTGAAGGAATTCACGTAGGAGTTAGGGGGGAATTCGCATCCCCCTTAGCTAGTTTTCGCCATAAAATTCGTGAAACAAAATTTTTATACCTCTCAATAACAATAAATTATGGGAAAATTCCGAGTCGGATGGCTTTTTTTCTAGTCGTTGATGGGAAACTTTAAACTATTCTGTTAATTTTACTAAGCCCTGTTCTTAAACATGCGTCACTTACAGTTTTTATTTTCAAAGAAGACCGTGCAACGCCGGCGAAAGCACCTAGTAGTTCTAAAACTAACGTTACGAAATTTTTGAGAAAAAATAAAATGTGCAAAACTTATGAAGCATACTAAAAATTCAAGCAAAAACTCAAATCTACGACGTTTGTCCTAGTGAGTCACAACCAGAAACAAACGTACGCTGCCACTCCGTCATGTGTCGAGACTTTTTTTTGAAAAGACAGGGGTAAATATTTTAATTTCAAAGATTCAAAGTCGAAATAATCTACAAACTACAGTTTAAGGTCATTTAATATCGTAAAACAGATTTTTTTTGACATTTCAACCTTTAAAGTAGATCACCCGAAAAATTTGAGGAGTAATTTATCAAAATTAAACATACCCACTTTTTAGAAGAATTCATTTTATGACATTTTCTAAACCTTTCAGATGACCTTCATCAAATTACTTTCAAACAGTCCACACGTGGAAAATCCCATTTTATTTAAGGGTAAAGTGTGGCTTTTTGATCAAAAGATAGCAAATCCGTCCTCTGCACGTTTTATTTTGAAAAAAAAGGGGACATATACTGAAAGAATCTGTAGTGCGAAGACTTTTAGATCCAAAGAAACACCATATCCAAAATCCTCAAATTTTAATCCACTACTTTTAGGTTCATGTACTTCGATGGCAAGAGACAATGAGAAGGTGAAATATTAGAGTTTTGGTGAAACTGGAATTTTCAACATTCAGGTCTTTGTTCAACATATCCAAAATTAAGATGGCGATATCTCCTTGTTTTTTTTTTTTTTTTTTTACACAAACATTTCTTACTCTGGGCCATGCTTTGCTGTTTTTTGTGCTCGATTCTGTACTCGGAGAAATTGAAAAAACTATTTTGCTCTAACCCTAATTCGTTTTTCTCACCTCCTGAACATTTTCGGAAAATGGATATGTTCACATTTGATAAATTAGTCCTCATTTGTTAATGGGAGTTGGTACCCTAAAACCTTTATAAAAAAAATCTTTTTCTATGTTCAAAATATTTAAATCAAGAGCTTTGAAGCGACACCAAATGCTTGTTTCTATGTAGATTTAAAGTCACTCAATTTAAATATTAATGGAGCAGGAATGTATTTAAATGTAAGTACAATTTCACTTTCAAACGGCGTTTTCTCAAGAGGTTAATTTAAAAGAATGCTTGAAATCTATTTTACATATTATTCTGAAATTTTCACATCTGTATATGTTCATAATTCAATTGAAGTGAAGTTTTTGCTTTAAGCAGCGGCGTACCCAGCATGTGTTACCCCCACCCCCTCATAAACGCAAATAAGAATAATTATAATAATATTACTAAGGTTTTAATGTTCTACGCAAACATTAAACTCATACAATTTTCGGAAACAACTGCATTTGTGTACAACGAAATTTTAAGTGAGTTAATGTACAAAAGACAAATAAGAAATATGAACGCTTTTTATGCAACTTGCCCTAGACGCATATGTGCAGGGCCGTCCCGAGCTAAAAACAAAAGGGGGTGTATGAAATCGATGGCCTCTTTATTATTTCAAACTTATGTCAAACACTAAAGGAAAGGTAATGGGTTTCAGTTATTTTAATTTAAGAGAAAGTCACTACTTAGTGGCATTGACAGCATGAAGCTGATCCTGAGAATAATATTCACTCCTGTGATGAGGAGTGGGGGGGGGGCAAGAATTCAGGGGTTCCCTCCCCCCTCCCCCGCGGGAAAATTTTTAAAGTTGTGGTCTTAAATACATTTTCGCTTAGTATTTTTTCAAAACTAAGCAATTTCACTTTGTGTGTGACCCCACAGACGGATGAAGCTGGAGGGAGAACGCCCCTCGTCCCCACAGCGACGCCACTGCTTTAAGGCTTAAGGTATTTCCAAAACAGCTGTTTTTGCCGTCAAAAAGTTTTTGTACGGTTTTCAGTAGAATCGTAGAAATCTCTTAAAAACACCGAAAATTGTAAGTGCCTATATCGTCATGACTTTGAGAAACGGGCAGAGCTACACTGCTAAACACCCTAACTTCACCTTCAATTAACAAGTTGAACCGCACCATGCTCGAAAGTGAAATACATTTAAATTATCTGCCAGTTTGTTGGCACTCAGCTTCATTGAGATGACATCTGACTCCAGCACGGTTCATTCCAGACTGATGAGTTCTACTAAAAACAAAACTGCAGTCTCTGGATATAATATCCAAGCTGTCTGGCATATTGCATGTACTAATTACACTGTTAAAAGTTGTGCGCATCTGTAAACCTATCTCCTTCCGACTGTAAATGCTTACCAAAAGTCAATATTAGTACCCGTTGGGATACAGGACATCCGGAAAAGTCATTCCGTCTCGCATCACCCTCCTAAACCTTAAGGATCTGGACATTCAGGGGTTTATGCATTAAAATAAATCGTCACCCGCCGCAACCGGCATTGAGCCAACGCAGGTGGCGGTTTTGAACTGGCGAGCGAAGCGAGTGGGGGGAGCGCCGTAGTTGACAATTAAAAATAATGAGCAGGAGCTTAGAGTATTAAAGAGTTTCTTTGAAAGGAATGAGAACGCAATTTTAGGAAATTAGTTTCAAATGGAATCACCCGCCAAAAATACCTTAGTTAAGTAAAAATTTAATAATTACGCAAAGAAACAAGGGCAAAAAGTCAGTCATGAAATAAACCTCCCCCCCCCCCATTCTTTTATACACTATAAAAGATAGCCCATTCCAACACTTTAAATCATAATGTTAATATTTTAGGTAAAGTTCTCCTTATCGTGATATTTAATCTACAATTATCACTTTAATTGTTAAATGTATTATTACTTGTAAATTTGTTTTCCTAAAGCTGAAGTGCTGTTTGATCTAAATTAAGATTTTGAATACTCTGTTTGGAACGATAGTTCATATGGATCATTCTTCAGATTATGTAACTTTTGAACAAAAATATTTTTTATCGACGAAAAAACGGAGGAGGTTCTCAAGTCGACCCATATATTTTGTTTATGTATGACCACGCATAACTTTACAGAATAGTCCGATTTCGAAAATTATTTTTTTATTGGAAAGGGTATACCCTGAAGTTGGTCCCATATACATTTTGAAAAAAAAAATCCTACTCTAAGAAAGGGAAAAGTTGGGGGTGATTTGTCGTTCACTCAGATTTTTTGATGCTGAGAGTTCGGTACTACAAAAAAAAAAAAAAAAAAACTCACGATGAATGAACTTCAGATCTGTGTGTCTCGTGTGTGCTGCCGTGGGCAGATAAATGGCAGTATCTGCAGAAAAGAGATATTTGAAGAAATGTGCGTTGGATTCAATGCTAACAATAGGAAAATGTTGGAATTACATTTTTTCAGCGGAAACTAAATAAGCAAGTTTGTACAACAAAACTAAAGTACAATAGATTACAAAATGTAAAATAATGAAAACATTGCAGTTACTGCCCTTTGCTTGCCCACGGCAGTGTAGACCTCTCTATCTCTGGTATTTGTGATTAGGATTAGTTTTTAGTACCAGTCGTTTAAAATTTTTTACGTTCTGGATTAGTATGAAACATAGGATGAAGTTTAGTGATGGTGACATGCTATTTCTGAAATACATTTACATTAAAAAGAATGAAAGAAAAACTTAAATAAAGAATCAAAAACTGCAGCTGGAAATTGCTCTAAAAAGTAAAAATAATTTCATACTTTGAACAACATCTATACTACATAATTTTTGAAGTCTGCGCAAAAAGAGTAGATAAAATCATACTTGAACATAATTCAATTACAAATGTAAATTTTAATGGACCCAGGTTCTTCCAATAGAATTCGCATACAACATTTTAAACAATATATTTGTGTATCGATATAAATGTTTTAATTCGAATTTTGATTGGTTTTTATGAAAAATTGCTACACATCATTTTCCCTATCATTTTTGCGCCGACTTCAAAAATTATGTTTAAAAAGTAACAAATGTTGTTCAAAGAAATAAATTATTTTTACTTTTTGGAGCAATTTCCAGCTGCAGTTTTTGAAGTCTGTTCTATTTTTTATTTAAATTTTGTTATTCAATTTCAAAACCTTTAGTTTTTTTCCCCAAATTTTACATTACCTAATAGTTATGTTACCTACTGTAAATAAATAATGTTTCAACTAAATTCCAAGTATTTTACTCATAAATAAAAAAAGAAAGAAAATTAATTTGAATTCTGAAATTTTGAATTCAAATTATGTTTCTCGCAATCACGAACTGAGACAGGACCATAGCTGCCAACCTCAAGATAAAAAAAATAGGAGCACTTAAGGGAAAAAATAGGAGCAATGAGGGTTAAAATAGGAGCACCAAATCGTGGCCTGTGCTAAACCTTCCTTCTGTACCGTAAGCTTCTATAAGTTCTAAGCACCCTTACAATGCGTTCCTGAATTTTCACGTTAGATTTTCAACAAAACTACAACCAAGTATAAGATAAAAATATTTTACATTAAAAAAGCATCATTACGTAAGTACATATAGAAACTTAAAAAAAAAAAGATTACTGTTTGATTTAATAAAACTGCAACCATTTTAAAAATATTCCTTTATACATATCCTACATGTATTGAAAATGCATTGCATAAGAACATATTGAAGATTTAAAAAAAAAAAAAAAAAAAAAAAAACACGATTACTTCTTATACTTGGAAGTAAAGCAACTTCATAGTAAAGGTCAAAATTTGGAAAATCTTCTAAGTGGCCAGTGGCCACTAGACTCCAAAAACGTAGTGGCCACAACTGTCACCAAGTTTTGAAACACAAACTGGAGGGGAGATGGGGCAGTTTTTACAACTTTCATGAAAAAAATAGATGAATAGGACTTCACACATTTTAAAATAGAGTCATTCAATACTTTTTTTGTACATGGAAAATTCAAGTTAAAATAGATTTCTGATTTATTTAAAAAAATAAATAAATAAATGAGAAGTCAGCAAGAACCTTCATTTTAGATGAAATGGTTTCAGCTTATAACAAAGCCTCCGAGGTAATAAGGATCAAATACAGATAAAATTTCTCTTTCAACAAAATAATTTAAAAAAAAACCATAACTTTTTGCCATTTGTTATTTTTAATAGTTTGCATTGAGACAAACAACCAATTCTGTTTTCGGAAACTTAGGCTATTAATAGTCTTGTCTACTTCCATGTTGCAAATGACCAAACATGGCAACAATGCAAAAAATTTAAGATGATAGATTTTTGAATTTGTTGCATTAAAAGTAATTATAAATAATTAATAATCCTTAAAAAAACTAAAATTTAGATGAAATAGACAGTTTTTAGCACATTAGCATCCAAACCAATCAGGATAACACAATATTCTGAAGAAATTTTTTTTTTCATTTTTCAAGAAAAAAATTAAGAATTTTCAGAAAAAAAAAGAAAAAAAAAAGCCCATTTCGCATTATTTTCAATAGTTTGCATTGCAATAAACATCTAATTCCGATTTTGAAAACTTGGCCATTTTAAGAGTTTTGTGTACTTAAATCTTGCAAATGACCAAATATGGCGACTAAGTCAAAAATTCAGATATAAAATTTTGAATTTGTTGCATGAAAATAATTTGAAAATAAAAAATCCCCATGAAACTACAATTTAATTGAGAATCTTTAGCACATTCGTGTCCAAAGCAATAGGGATAAGATGAAATTTTAAATAGTATACTTGTTTTCATTTCTCAATAAAATTACTTAAAATAACAAAAAAATTTTGCAGCACATTTTGCTGATTTTCATTAGTTTGCAGTTAAAAGAAACCCCAATTCTGCTTTGTCTTTGAAAACGAAAGCACTTAAGCATCGTCTACTTCCATCTTCTGAATGACCAAACATGGCGGCTACGTTTTGCACGTAGCTGAAATGCTCAATGAAAAAACGATGTTCTCCGATCGATTAGCGCTCCCACTCAGTGTTTATCTTGACACTAATGTTTCCAGGGCATTAAATTGTCTCCTCTTTTGTTGAGTTTGTGCACAATTCCTACCTTCCAGGATAGGGAAATTTCTTCTTTTTTCTCAGAAATCGAAAAGTGTACAAGCAAAGTCAAAAAACGGAGTTTTTTGAAATAAATCGGAATTTCGGAGTACGCAATAAAAATCGGAGAAACTCCGGGAAAAACGGAGCACTTGGCAGCTATGCAGGACCCTACTCATTGGAGTTATTGTTTCTAGAAACGGCTCCTGTCCTCCCAAGCCTGCCTCTCCTCCTGGGCGGTTACGTGTGCATAGTTGTGTGTGTGCGTAGACCTGTGTGTATGCACGTAGGCGTGTGTGAGTGGATGTGTGTGAAGTCGTGAGCGTGCGTGTGTAGGACATGGACGCCTCCGACCAGGAGATCGGATAGCTCAAAACCGGAGCAGCCGCGCCGCCAGCAGAGGACGGTGGGCGGTGGTGCTGCATAGGCTTCTGGTCCAAGTTGAAAAAGGCACGGACACCAAAAACGGTCAAATGAGAACAATAAGCAATCCTGATTGCTCAAAAAAAAAAAAAAAAATATTTCAGAAAAAAAAAAAAGAAATAAAATAGTTTGTCCACTGTAATAGGAAATTTGATTTTGCTTCAAAGAAGTTTACGTGTTACTAGTAGAATTCGATATAAAAAACATAAACATTCAGCATTGCAAGTTGACAGGCAGTATCTTGAACATTTTACAAACTAATATGGAAATTTATACCCCTGAGCAAGAATAAGACCCCCTCAAAGGTAAAGGGCGCACCACCCTAATTACCACAAAGATCTCCGTATACAAGAAGCCCCCTTCGAAAACAAAAACCCTTCACCCCCCTCCCCCTGCGCCCGCCTAAAAATTCAGTCTGCACCATGGCTCCTCTAGGTGGACACCCCTGAACAAGAATAAGTTAAATACTTGTTTAAAATCAAATGCTATTATATTTCTTAGAACCACTCCCCACTTTTTTCTTTTCTTTCAAATGGGAGACTTCGTTCAATACACCAGTAGCAACATTAAAACATTACATTGATTGCAATTTTTTATTGCACCACCTATAGAGAAATCTCAAATTTAGTTTCAATATTGATTTCAAGAACAGTTTTTGGATTTTGAGCCTTCAAAGTTTTTTTTTTTTTTTTGGATTTTTACATTGCTGTACTTTCAAAATGAATGAATACTTTAAAATGTTTTTCAAGACTTTTTATGTGTTATCGATATCACCCTCTGTGTTAAATTGAATCAAAATTTACTATTGTGCAGCCAAGTCAAGAGTGCCTCATGGAAGGTGGCTGTGACTTCCAAAAATTTCTTTTTTCCGCAAATTTTGTCTGACGATGCAGCAAATTTGGGACATAAATGCAATTTCTTTATCCCCAAATATTTCTATTAGTTATATTTATGTGTTTATACCCGCATTTTATCATTCGCCAAATTCAGAATTTCTGCCCTCCCAAAAATTTAAGCTAAGGGCGCGCCCCCTAGTCAAGCTATGTCAGCAACAAGAGCGCTTAAAGAAATTATAATACAAGTTAGATAAAATTTTAGAACAATCAAATTACAGTTAAAACAATATTAAGCATTGCAGAATTATTATCTTATTGCAAAGCCCCCCAACTTCAAAATCAATGTTGATTGAGAAAAGAGCTGGTTTTTCTGGCAAGGGGTAAACCATTTTGAAGCAATTTATTGGGCTGCTACTATAACTAAAAACCTGACAATTTTCCGACTTTTCTGGTCATCTAAAGTCAAATTTATCATTTTCCGGGACGTGAAGTGATTCGGCCGGGACACCGGAATTTTGTTTAAAAACCGGGACGTCCCGGGCGGGGGGGGGGGGGGGCAAGAAATCAAAAAGTTTGAACTAATTGTGCTTAACTTTTTCTGGAAAAATATTTTAGATCAGAAATAACATGAAATTTTCAGTTTATTCAACTATAACCAGGGGTCTGTCCAGGATTTTTCACAGGGTCCGTTTTTTGTGAAAAATCAAATAATTTTGTGAAAATGAATTAATTTTGTGAAAAATCAAATAAGTCCCCCCCCCCCCAATTTTTTTTTTGCGAAATTATTTGATTGAAATTATTGTTAAAACGAAATTTTAGAATTTAGAGATGGCACAAACTGCATCAATTAAATTTAAGGTTGAGTGTTTTCCTCTTCTATGTCGAGAAAATTATTCTGGAGTGGTCTGATATTTGACGGGGGGGGGGGGGGGACATCGCTCTCTCAAGTATCAATATTTATCTAATGTTCTACATTATGTTAAATTATACTAGAAATATTTCTGTACAGTATTTAAAATAATTGTAACAAAAAAATAAATTAATAAAATAAAATTCAGAATAGGGTTCAGCATTTAACTTTTTGACCCAAGACTCTTAAAAAGCACAGAATTTCGTTTAAAACTTATAAACTCCTTGATTTTAACAAAAATAAAAAGATATTTTAATTGTTTACCTCTTAACAAAGCGTAATAATCATCAAAAAATCTAAAAATCGGATTCCCATAGCGGACGCAAAGAGATCGCAATTATCAAAGTGGGCATCAAAAGTATAAAAACGGCTCGTGAACGAAATATTTTTGATAAAATTATTTTAAAATTGCATTTTGGAGTCCTATGATAAACATTTCATTAATATCTGTGGACAGCAGTTGAAGCAAAAAAAAAAAAAAAAATAAAAAATAAATAAAATAAAATAAAATAAATAAAAAAATAAAATAAAATAAAATAAACCATCTATTCAGCATTTTAATTTTTGACTTAATAACAGAAAATGGAATTTTGCTTTAAAAACTTGAAATGAGAGTTCTAACAGAAATAAAAAGACTTTTCATTTATTTGCATCCTAATAAAGCGAAGTTACTTGAAAAAAGAACAAAATATGATTCTCATATCGGATGTTAAAAGATTGCATTTTTCAAAATGTAGACATCTAAAGAAAAAAACTGTAATTAAACGAGTTTATTTGAAGTTAATCATCCTTGTTAGCATCGAAAAATCAAAACCCATATAATTTTCTCCCAAAATAACAATTAAACATCTCACCGCACCCACCTTAAAAACGCAAATATTGACAAGCTGGTAAAATGATGAGAATATTTTCTAATCAAGTCATTATAAAGGTTCAACGCCAGACGCTAATGGTGATAATTTTGAAGTTGGTAACCCTATCTGAAGCGATCATATTTTTTTCCCGCACCCTTACTATCCCTTTGCAGTTATAAGTTCATTTCGCAGATATATATTATTATTAGTGCTTACCAATGCCTGTACAGAAAAGCCTGTACACCGCTGCTAATTAGCTGTGATAAAACAAACAACCATTATATTTATTTGGCAGTAGCAATTATTTATCGCTTGAAGGAGCATTGCAAGAGTGCCCTTTTTTTAAAATCAAAATTAGCCGATTTTGTATAATCTGATCCCTCTAATTTGACTTAAAAAAAGGTTCAAAAAATTATCGGTTTATACACAGAAATATGCGTTAGTTTACTTTCAGATTTGCTCTTTCAATAAACAATGTGTGAAAGATCCGATCTTGTTTATCAGAATTTTGTGAAGGGTCTGTTTTGTTTGATCGGGATTTTGTGAAAGGTCCGTTTTGGTTGATCGGATTTTTGTGAAGGGTCCGTTTTGGTTGATCGGATTTTTGTGAAGGGTCCGTTTTGGTTGATCGGATTTTTGTGAAGGGTCCGTTCCTGATAGCTAGGCTTGCCAGCAAGGGAGTCCATATGGGGGACATCGGGGGCTCAAGCCCCCCCCCCCTTGAAATTAGAACCGCCTTGCTCTTTGCAAAACTATAAAAACATTTCTTCTCCAACAATTAATGAATAAGTTATCAAAAATGTCCAATTTTAGTAACTCTAGCTGTACTGATATGGGGTTTTATGTTACTATGGGGAAAATATCCTGCTAAATCATGGAAGAAAATCTGAACCACCCCCTTAAAATTTTGCATATAAGCGCCCTTGCTTGCCCCCCCCCCCGCCCGGGACGTCCCGGTTTTTAAACAAAATTCCGGTGTCCCGGCCGGATCACTTCACGTCCCGGAAAATGATAAATTTGACTTTAGATGACCAGAAAAGTCGGGAAAATAATTAATTGTGAAGGATTATTTAGGATAATTACTTTGTCATTTGCAACATTTGTGTGTAAAATTAACATTGAATTTGCTTGTGAAGGGTTTTATAACAATATAAAAACCAAAACAGTTCTAGCTAATGAAAAGTAAGTACACGTAAATATTGTTCACTTTTTCCGTTATTCAAAGTGTTTCTCCTTTCCTTAGTAACTTGACAATATTAACATATGCAGGAAATAAAATGCTTGGGTTATGTATTATTATCCCTGGTTTTGGTTTATAATTTAGTAATCATTTATTCGTAGCATTGAGTATAAACTACCGTTTTAAATACTCTTAAAACCAGCCGAGGGTGTGAACCCTTTTGAATACCCGGGACACTCGGTGGGGGGGGGGGGGGGGGGGGGGGGGGGGTTCGCCTCCGGTGTCCCGGTTGAACATTTCAGAAAACTGGCAAGCCTAACTCTATAGCTCAAATTGAAATTCAAATACCAATAACTGCATTACATACCAGCAAAAAAAGAACAACATACATATTAGATGGCGGGACAACGGACGCTAGCAAGCCTAGTATTACGTATTTCGGTTTTGTATTCAAGCAAAGCGAACAAAACATTTGATTAACCTATTCCATTCTACTGTTTATTTGTAATGTTATAGCTTCAAATAAACAAAAAATAAGAGTTGAGTACAGTATGAGTAAATAGAGAAAACTGAATCCTTACCTTTTGCTTTTAAATTTTACAACAGCACGGGAACGGCACGTCTACTCTACATTTGCAGAAGATCTAATATGGAATGCAGCGTCGTATAAGAACAGCTATTCTGCATGTCTTTCGCGCCAATCCGTTGGGATCATTTTGATATGATTGACAGTTGAAATGGCGTGATACAACGGTTGATCCTATTTTCGGCCTTGGCTGGGGCTTTTTCTTGAGATTTTTCCGTTGTTTACACGCGGGGGGGGGGGGGGGGGGAATGGTTTCAATATTCGATTCGTTCTTGATTATTTTTTTTGGAATTGTACTCGGCTTTGTGGAATCCCAAAAAAAAGAGAGTTGGCTCGGAGATATTTTACCGATGGATTCCCCTTCGCAGTCGTTTTTACAGTGGAATAAATTAAAATGACTGTTTCAGACAGTTTGTCTCTAATCCGTATTGTTGCCTTTTAAAATAAAATAGTGTTTATTCAATTTATTTTGGCTGAAAGCCATTATTATTACTTAGAACGTGTTCGGACTTTAGATGATGTTTAATTCGAGGAAACTTGGATTGATTGCAATATTACTGAATAATTGCGAAAAATGGAATAACATTTTAAGTAATCATTGACATTTGATTCCTCTTTTGAGAAAATATTAGATATTAATGAAATTGTTTTGTTTTGGAGCTCAAATTATTTTCAGTATTTTTTTATAGAACCCGATTTTATAAATTATAATTAAAAGAGTGTTCTTTTAATTTTGTGGTGAGCAATACTCAGAGAATTAACTGATTCTATTAATAAATATTATATAAATATAAGGTTTTCTTCTGTTATTTTATTTTTATGTGGTTTGTAGAAATTTTGGGTTTAAAGAACTGACTAAATAGTATTTAGAGTTTTGTTTTTGATATCGTTCCAATAGAATCATTAAGTGTTACCATTTAGCAAAGTACTTTCCCTGGTTATATATCTGTTTAGTTACGAAGTAGTGGAATGTGGGGCAAAGTGAAATAGTGGGGCAATGTGAAATGGTGACATATTTACTCCGCTTTTAGTGGGGACTTTCCTAGTAATATTTTGACTATGTAGTAACATATATAGCCTATTCTAGTCAAGAAAAAATTACCTCTGAAAATCAAAGCATATGACAATACAAGCAATTTTCAAAAATTGATACTGAATGTGTAATGTTTTGTAATAAAACAAAAATTTTGATATTATCACAATGTTTTTGTTATTAATGTTTTAAATATTAATTGGTACCTCCCTATATTCGGTGCACTATTCATGTTGTTAATATTTAGCTTATTTGTATTTTTAATGTTTTCCACAATTAGTCAAGTGCATTATTCATTTATTAACTAACTTTTTGCATTCCTTTATTTAATAATTCGCTTATTGATTCATTTTTTCACTTATTTTTTTATCCATTCTCTATTTATTTTACTCGACTATTTTTTCTCGTGTATAAAGAGGAAGAATCTGTCACTTTTGTGATTCATGCCATCTCAAATTTTCTCCAAAAATTTACCAATGGTTACTTATTTTATTAAATGACCAAATCCAGAATTTTGTTCCGAAAATTGAGTTGTCCAGTTTCTACGGGCCTCTAAAGGTTTATGTGCGGTATCAAAAATCAAGCGGATTTTTGCGACATAGAAATTGCTATGAGCCGCAACTCTTTCACAGTAGCTTAGCTAGGGATTGGCAGCAGTGGCTCTCGCCAGGGGCGCAGCAGCTGGGGGGGGGGGGGGGGGCGAGGCGGCTATTCGACTGATTTAAAAAACAAAATAATAAATTTAAAAAAAAGATCATCTGAGCAGAGATGCTTTTATAAATAAAAATAAAAGTAGAAAAAGTCTCCAAGAAAAAGAGGGGAAAATAAAAAAATCCATAATTGCGGGAAAAAAAGGAAAGAAAAAAAAGGGGCGGAGGAGTTTTACCCGCGGTGCGTGAAATTCTATTCCTATTTATTGAGTTAGCAAAGACTAATACACACAATTTGCACACCAGGGAGTGGTGGTGTAGAGCGTTTTATGCATTTTTTTTTTCGGGGAGGGGGCGATATTTTGTCGGGTATCGTTTGAAGTGCATATTTTTTCTTTGGCCAAATATTTAATCTCATTACAATAAATAATAAAAGGTCTTAGTTGAACAAAGTATTGGGAGGCCTTAATTGGCGAATATATAGTACTTTTATTTTGACTGTTTGTAAACGGTCGTGTTTTTAAATCAATTTCAGATTAGTCATGTTTTTTGTATTTTCTTTGCGCTCCTAATTATAATATAATTTTGTAAATGCTTCGATTTTTATTAAAAATAAAATTAAGGTTTCTTTTAGTGAGTGTGTAAATTATGTTTATTGTACATTTTCCTAATAGTTGAAAACAAATTCTATTAAAAGTTTAAGCTGTTTAAAAAAATAATAAATACATTGTTATAAACGGAACTGAATTTTTTTGTTTATTAATTTTATTTATTAACTAGCCGCCTGCGGCGACCAGCAGGTCCGCCTTTTAACACCTTTAGCCTTTTTGCGCCAGAGTTGCCGCCTTCGGCGGCTGCATAGACAATTTAGCGACGGTATTAATCAATGTTTTTCTCTTTTTTCTCAATATTATCATTTGCCTTTTTACACCGATGTTGCTGCCTTCGGCGGCTGCTTAAACAAATTTCGTGGCGGTATCAATCAATCTATATCTATGTATATCATTAGTAGTTTGAATAAAATATTTTCTAGATCTATCTCCAGTTCCGTCGTTTGGAATATTTTTAAAGGAGGGGGAGACACAAACGACGTACTCTTCATGCAAATTTTGTCGAAAAATAACAAAAAGCACTTCCACTTTTATGTGAAAGCATTGTTTTTTCAAAGTCATGGTGTGTGTGGGGGGGGGGACACTGACACCCCGTTGAAATTCCTTAAATGACGGGCATGCCTCTTTCTTGCTGTCCATCTGCTATATCGAACTCTATATTTGTCTATCTATCAATCTATACGATCTGCGCATATCTACCTCCTGACAGTACAATCTTTTTTTATTTATATAAGTATTAATTCGAAAACAAAAACATTTTTTGTCCACTCAACCTCTATCTATCACTGTATCTACCTAACCTAACCGCCAATTCGTAACAGAAACGAAGATCATGCAAAAAATCGCGGGTTTTATTTATTTAATCAAAATAGCCCTCAAAAATAAAGGCTCTTTGTTTCCCGTAGTGTTCAAAAAGTAGCGCTTGCAAAAAAAAAAAAAAAAAAAAGGTGAAGAGAAGGCAAACGATTTCAGTTGGATCACGTGATGAGGTAAGCTCGGAACTCAGGCGGCAAGCGAACAGCTCATGTTGTGTTCTGCCATTAAAAAAATTGTAAAAAAAAAACTATTGCGTATTTTTCAAAACTTTTTTCTTCTGAAGGGGGCGGAATGTTTTTACTATTACCAACTAAAGTTTTAGAATTGAGGGTTCAATACTTGTCGCAGGATGGGTTTCGAAAAAAACTAAACCCAGAAAAAAATGTAAAATAAAGGTTTTTTCAAAAATCTATAAAAAATACAAAAATTGCTCTATCTTCAAAATTTTTTCATTCATCATATTTAAAATTAAATTTCCTACACAATAGTACAAAAAATATCCGTCTGGCGCGATTGGTTCGGGATCTGTGAGGTCAAAAGTACTAAAAAGTGCTAAAAATAACATAAAACATTAAATAACTTTTTTTTCTAATTAAAATATCAAAAATCGAAGCCCGAGGTGCACATTTTCAGCAAAAACTGCACCTGTGTACCAAATTTCATCTTTCTAGGCCTTACGTTTTCCCAGGATACGCGCCACAAACACACACACAAACATCTTGTTTTATTATATGTATTGAAGATAAAAGAAGATTAATTGAAAATATTATTGGTTTTATTGAATTTACGTAAAATGGTGTGGGGGGGGGGGGGAGAACTCAAATTTTTGGGAAGGGGAGAATGCTGAATATGCCGAAAGAAATCCCAATTTTACCGAATGATAAAATTCGATTATGCACACATATACATACATAACATCTACTGCGAATGAAAATTGGGCATCATTGAAAATAATTTAAAAATAGAAAATAGGAATATTAAAGTTCAATATTGTCTCCTAATTTGTCAAATCAATTAGCTAAATGTCTCCCCCCCCCCAAAAAAAAATGGAACATCATAGTGACCTTCGGTGACTTCCCATTGGGACAACGCTGGGGCGGGGGGGGGGGGGGGAGCGAAATTTCTGAAGTTCTCCAACGGCAGCACACCACTAGTTACGCTACTTCTCTCTCCACACACTGTTTCTACCCAAATTATTTTTTATGTTTGAAATATAGAAGGGTCTAACTTTATATAATAAACGTTAAATTTGTGGCAACTAGTTGCATCATCAAACTCAATGAAGGTCACAAAAAAGTGGTATTTTCGACGGTTTTTTTTAGCATTTTTGAGGTCTTAAAACTGCTTGCACTTTTTAAGTTGAAACGGCAAAAGTAGTGTCGTTTGAAAGGCAAGTATAAGCACTTAAAAAATATGCATAAATTATTCAGCCAAGTTCAATTTTTTTTCAGTTACATTAGGCCGAAATACGAAAAATATCAAACTGTCATAACTTTTTGCTCGATAAACAATATTGAAATATTTCTTTTGCCAGTATTCTACTCTATTATGTGTTTTAACATAGCAGGATAATCCACTGAGGTGAAATGCTTTAAAAAAAATTGTAACAATTTTTAAACTTCTGCTATCCCTCTAGTCTGGGTTTTTTTTCTTCTTGATACTACTTGCTTCAATTACTGTTTTAATCATATTGTTTGCAAAGTAAAGTGATAGTTTAATGCTCAGTGACACATATATGAAATTGTCAAAATTTATTTAGTTTTATGTGTGGCATTAATAACATTTAGGTTAGTCTGGTCTGGGGACAGTTGTCCCCTTTTTTGTTGGAGCTTATAACTTTTGTTGAGTTTAGTGAAACATCTTACGTTACATATTTAGATTAGACTTTTTTCTGGCGTAAAAATGCGAATGCGTAAAATGGGGACCAGCTGGTCTAGTACATATAATAAAATAAGATGTTTATGTGTCGGTGGCGTGCTTCCCGGGAAAACGGTAAGGGCTAGAAAGATGAAATTTACTATGCAGGTGCAGTTTTGGGCGACGATGTGGGCTCGATTTTTGATATTTTAATTAGAAAAGAAAGTTGTTTTATGTGATTTTAAGCACATTTTTGTACTTTTTACCACACAGACCACAAACCAATCACGCCTGACAAACATGTTTTGTACGATAGTGTAGGAAGTTTAACTTTGAATGTGGTGAACGAAAAGATTTTGAAGATAGGGCAATTTTGTAGTTTTTCATGAATTTTTGAAAAAACCTGTGTTTTGCATTTTTTCCTAGGTTTAATTTCTTTCCAAATGCATCCCGCGAAGCATTTAAATCTCTATTTTAAAATTTAAGTTATGAATAGTAAAAATATTTCGCCTTCATCAGAAGAAAAAAAAGTTTTAAAAGTACGAAATAGTTTTTTTTTCACAATTTTTTTAACGCAGACACGACGCGAGCTGTACGCATTGCCGGCTGTGTTCTGAATTTACCTCATCACGTGATCTAACTGAAATTGTTCGCTTTCTCTTTGCTTTTTTATTTTTCTTACGTTCAGAGATTTCATTTCTTTATTTTTCCAACTCTTTTTTTTTTTCCCCTGAGCGTTTTTTTTTTTTTTGGTCAAATATCTGGACGCATTTTAATTCAATAAAAGCAGTGATTTTTTTCTGCACACATTAACGTTTCATATCTGCGCGTTTAGCTTAATTACAGCAGTGAGTTTTTTATCTTTTGCAAGTATTGCTCTTTGCATATTAGGAGAACATAAAGCCTTTTTTTTGCGTGCTATTTTAATTAAATAAATAAAACCTGCTGTTTTTTGCATTATCTTTGTTTTTATTAAAGATTGGCGGTTAGGTTAGATAGATAGGTATTGAGTGGCAAAAAATGGTTTTTTTCGAATTAATACTTATATACAAAAAAGATTGTTTGTTTGTTACTATCAGAGGTAGATGTGCACAGATCGTATAGATATATTCATAGATTGACAAATATAGAGCACGATATAGTAGATGGACAGTAAAATATAGACGTGCCCGTCATTTAAGGAACTTCAACAGTGGTTCAATAGCCCCCCCCCCCACACACACAATGACTTAGAAAAAACAATGTTTTCACACAAAAGTGGAAGTGCTTTTTGTTATTTTCCGACAAAATTTGCATGAAGAGTATGCCCTTTGTGTCTCTCCCCTCTCCTTTAAAAACATTCCAAACGACGGAACTAGAGAAAGATCTTTTCGTTTGGTTTCAATCATTAAAACCCTGAGTTAATCATGCACAAAAAGAATTAAAGACAAGGGTTTTTGGGGTTACAAAGAACCTTTTTTTCTATTGTAAAAAATAAATAAACAAATGAACTAGGATGTTATAACTGTAAAAACACTCGAAAATGGAAATTCAAAAGCTCTTTGTTTTTGAATTTTATATATTGTACTCGTACCTACCGCTAAAAATTGTACGAACAAAAAGTAGGAACTAAAATTTTATATAACTTCAATTTCACAATGAGTAGGTAAAATGTCTTAAATATGGAGGCCCGCTAGCGTGGGAACGTTAGGAGACAATTACAATTGTCTCCTTACGCTAGCAAGTGGGGGGGGGGGGGTATTTTCCCCCCTTTTGCTACGTTTCAGGGGGAAAAGACCCTCCTCCCCCGGCACATTATTTGCAGCAATCTGAAAAAATATAAATATTTATTTATTTTATCTAAAACCTATCTCAATTTTAAGGAAGAGCAAAATTTTTTAGCGAGATCACAAAAAAATTTAATTTTTTTTAACTCATTAACGTACATGAGAAAATTAACATAACTGAACGCAAACACATGTTTTAGGGGGGGGGATGAATCTCTTTAGCGATGCATAAAAGTAAGCGTTTCGAAATTAATTGGATGATTCTCATTCCATAACTTACATCTTTACACATTGATGAAGCGGTTACTCGTAACCATGAAACTTGTGTCTGAAATTTTATTATTGTTTGTGCGCTCAAATACTTTTCATTCAGTAGTACTTATGATAACCTTTTTTACAGATTTATTAAATCTTTGTAGGTAAATTCAGTTTAAAATCATGACTTGTCACAAAAAGATCGGATTCTGCACTTAAAAAAAAAAAAAATCATTTAAAAAAAGGGCAGTTGTAGGCGGAAGATTTTTTTGCTGAAATTAGCACTAGAGACTTTGCCAAATACGATGCAACTTTCAAAACAGCCCGACCAAGCCCGACACCCATTTAAAAAGCTTTCTCTAGTTATAAATTAAGGCGAAAAGCCTTTAAAAATCTCACGTACTAAGTTTTCTTTATTTTTTTTTTCACAAAAAGAAAATAAAAATATTTACTTTGATTTATAACTAGCACTAAGCCCTGACATTTCTTTATACCGTAAAATTGGTTTGGTTCAATTCCATTCAATTAGAAAGCCACAAAAAAATCTATATTGAAACGTAATAATTAAGCTGAAACGTAACAAAAAAGCGAAAATTCTTATAGAAATCTCATCTTTCACCGAGGCTATGTGACTCAAGTTTCCAAAACAGGGGCCGATCGATGCACCAGTTAGTCAACTATCATGGAATAAATTTTCATAAAAATCGGGTAAATTTTTAATTTTTGACTTTTGGCCAGGATTTTCAGTCAAATACTCCACTATACGGCGCGCCATATAGTGGAGTATTTGACTGAAAATCCTGGCCAAAACTAGTTTGAAATTTTCACTCTTCTGAAGGCGACACCCTTATGTGCGTTTGTGTGCGCTGTACGGCGAAGTTATCCCACTTATAGACACGAAACTAGATATACAAGTTGTCTGAAAGGTCCGATGTTACAATTTGAAACTCGATTTTTAAAATTTGAATTAGAAAATGAAATATTTAATATTTTATCCACGGTTAAGACTTTTGCATGTTTACGTCCGTAAAAACGATCCTACTAAACGTAGAAAAAAAAAAAAAAAAAAAACAATGCATCACTAGATAGGAAAAATAATGTTCTTCAAGAATATGGTTTGTTTGAAGTTCTATCGGAATTAATTGAATTTCTAGGAATTTACAAAGGGAGGTCACTTTTTCGACTTTTTTCAATTATTCAATCAATGTAAACTAAAATTCTTGCATCCAATATTCTAATAATGTTATGGCTCTGAAACTTTTTAAGGAAATAATATAAACACCTTACCTTCATTTACAGCGGAAACGGTGAAGTTATGTTCTTTCACTGATTTATAATGAATTTTTTTTCAATGAGTTGAAATAAAAATCTTCAATAATTTTCACTCGATCCGAAATGGATGCCACGGTTGGCTGCTTGCCAAATAATGGTTAGACAAGTTATTAGATAAGTAAACATGTTTGATGCGAATGGCTGTTTTCCTTTGAAGATATGTAATTAAGTGCACGTTCGAGGAAAAAAAAAAGCGGTTAAAAAATCCTAGTATTTTGTACAAAACAATTTAAAACCAAAAAATAATAATTTTTTTTCTTTTCGTTTGGTTTCAATCATTAAAACCCTGAGTTAATCATGCACAAAAAAAATTGAAGACAAGGGTTTCGGGGTTCTAAAAAACCTTTTTTCTATTGTAAAAAATAAATAAATAAATGAACTAGGATGTTATAACTGTAAAAACACTCGAAAATTGATATTCAAAAGCTCTTGGTTTTTTAATTGTATATATTGTACATATACCCGTACCTTGGGTCGATCCTTAGTTTTACTTAGCGTGATGTGTCCTGCTAAAAATTGTACGAGCAAAAACTTGGAGCTAAAATTTAATATAACTTCAATTTCACAATGAGTAGGTAAAATTTCTTAAATGTGGATAGCTCGCTAGCGTTAGGAGACAATTACAATTGTCTCCTAACGCTAGCGAGTGTGTGTGTGGGGGGGGGGTCTTTTGCCCCTTATGCTACGTATAAGGGGGAAAAGACCTCCCCCCTCCCCCGGCGCATTATTTGCAGCGATGATGTGAAAAATTATAAATATTTATTTATTTTATCTAAAATCTATCTCAATTTTAAGGAAAAGCAAATTTTCTTAGCGAGATCGCAAAATAATTTAATTTATTAACTAATTAACGTACATGAGAAAATTAACATAATTGAACGCAAACACATGTTTTAGGGGTGCAATGAAGGGATCATTCGGTCATTCGACTAAAGCGTTTTCGAAATTAATTGGATGATCTCATTCCATAGCTTACATCTTTATACATTGATGAAGCGGTTTCTCATAACCCTGAAACTCGTGTCTGAAATTTTATTGTTTGTGCGCTCAAATGTGTCCATATTTTGATTTAGTAGTACTTATGATAACTTTTTACAAATTTATTAAATCTTTGCACGTAAATTCAGTTTAAAATCATGACTTGTCACAAAACGATCGGATTATGCACTTAAAAAAAATCATTTAAAAAAATGGCAGTTGTAGGTGGAAGATTTTTTTTTTCTAAAATTAACACTAGAGATTTTGCCAAATACGATGCAACTTTCAAAATAACCCGACCATGCTCGACACCCAATTTAAAAAGCTTTCTCTAGTGATAACTAGAGAAAGCTAGTTCGCCAACTTGGCGACAAACTTGGCGATTTAAAAAAAAAAAAAATTATTTATTCATTTTTTTTTTAAATCTGGTTTTAATTTGGCCTCTGTTGGTGATATTTAGACTATTGAATCATATTATAACTGCCAATAATGAGAAAATGACATTAAGTTGGAGTAAGTCATGTGAAATTGAATAAATTGAAAGTTTTTTAAAATCTATACATATATATATATATACATATCTTCTATCAATACATATAATAAAATAACATGTTTGTGTGTATGGCGCGCTTCCCGGGAAAACGGTAAGGCCTAAAAAGATGAAATTTGGTACACAGGTGCAATTTCTGCAAACGATGTTCTCCTCGGGCTTCGATTTTTGATATTTTAATTAGAAAAAACGTTATTTAATGTTTTATGCGATTTTTCATCTTTAAGTACTTTTTAACTCAGATCCCGAGCCAATCGTGCCAGACAAATATGTTTTTGCACTATAATACAGGAATTTGACTTTAAATATGATGAACAAAATTTTGAAGATAGAGCGATCTTTGCATTTTTTCTGATTTTTTGAAAAAAACATTTATTTTGCATTTTTTCCTGGGTTTAATTTTTTCTAAACTCATCCACGGAAAGTGTAAAAACCTCTTTTTCTAAAATTTTAATATGTAGTAGTCGAAACATTCCGAGAAAAAAAGAGAAAAAAAGTTTTCAAAAATATGCAATAATTTTTTTTTTACAATTTTTTAAATACAGAACGAAGTTATGAGCTATCGCTTCACCAAGTTCTTCCGATTGCTCCGAATATGGCATAACACGTGATCTAACTGAAGTAACTTGCATTTTTTTTCTTCATGGATTTCATTTCTTTCTCTCCCCCCCCCCCCCCCCCCCCCCGCCTCGGACGTTTTGTTATACGTTCGATTTTGCTTAATCGGACCACATCGGGAAAGGGATCATTTCGGTCATTGAAACCTTTTTTTGAATTTTCAATAAAAGCATTGATTTTGATCCTTTTGCAAACGCGATTTTCTCAGATGCTACGGGGCAACAGAAGAAACATTTTTTGAGCTATTTTAATGAATAAGTGAACGAGATTTTTTTGCATCATTATGTTTTTGTTATGGAATATGATTGGAGGTTAGATTATAATAGAGCTTTGGGATCTTCAATTTACATAGCCATGACGTCATGGTCACGTGATTTAACTGCAGCGCTTGATTTGCTCCCCCGCCCCGGACGTTTTGATGTGTTTATTTAACGTTACAAATTTGTGCGCATTTAATGTAATAAAAGCAATGAGTTTTGCACTTTTTGCGCACTACGGGGAACATAGATTTTCTTTTATAATTAAATCAATAAAGCGCGCAATTTTTTGTTTAGGATTTGCGGTTAGGTTAAAATAAGAAGAGATAGTTCAGAAAATTTAGAGATATATCGAGTAGGTAGATATATACTAGATATAGTGTATAAAAAATGTTTTTTTTTTTTTTTTTTTTTGTCGAATTAATACTTTTATGCATAGAAAAATATTAGTTACCATCAGATGTAGATATTCATAGAGCTATAGATAGATAAGAGTATAGGTCGATATAGGTCAATAGACAGTAAGAGATAGACAAGCTCATCATTAAAGGAACTTCAACGGAGGTCAATAGTGTTGTACTCTAATCATATATTCAAATAGATAAATCATTCCTGCACAGCGATACAATCTGGAAAGGCCAAGGCCATCTGACGTCATACTTATACTTCCCACAATTCCCTTCTTCCCCCTTTAATAGTTTGTTCTTTGTTCTCTAGATGTAGTGTGAGTGTATCTGTTTTGTGCCGTATGGAATATATTTTATAATATGTGTACATTTTTAGTTTTTAGTCATTCCTAATTAAATCTTTACGTGTTGTTCGTCTACTCGTCTATTGACTGATCTTCATGCGTTCAGAAAACTCAACTATCACACCGCTGCCTACCGAGATAAGAAAAGGTAAGCCAACCTTTCCTTACAACAAATAGCCCCCTCTTGTGATTTTGAAATATATTTTTTTCACATAAAGATGAACGCGCTTTTGTTATTTTCCGACAAAGTTTTCATTTTGATTACACTTTCTATCCCACCTTTGGGTTGTTCTGATTTGAGTAGCTCTTGGATAGGTGACGGATTGTGAATGTTCGTTCCCAAGTGCAGTAAAACCTGTAAAGTTGACCACCCTTGTAAGTTGACCACCTGTCTATGTTGACCGCTTTTGTCAGGAACGGAATTAGTCCTATCTTATGTAATGAAGGAAAACCTCCAACTTGACCACCTCTCTATCTTGACCACCTGTCTATCTTGACCACTAATGTTCGCCAAATTTGGTTAGGAGTATTGTAAAAAACCCTTTGTAAGTTGGCCACTTGGTTTATTATTTTTTTAAAACTTTCTTCAGCAAATTATTTTATTTCATTATTTATTTATTTATTATTATTATTGTTATTATTATTTTTCATAGCTTTCCAAGAATGTTTTTATTGCTTTGATGACAGAACAACATTTTACTAACTAAAAAGCAGCATAAAGCTTAACGCTGCTCTTTATTCTCCAAACTTGTTTTTCATTTGTTGCTCTATTTGAGATAGCTTTTTGTACTCTGTTCAATGAAAATAGGTTTCAGTAGTAAAGTTTAAAGTCTTTTCTTTCAGTTGCGATTGTTGTGACAATACAGGAACTGTGCTAAAAAGAGAAGGCCCGGATCTATACATTTTGATTCCCCTGCAACAAAATATGTAGGGCCCATACCTACAGGCCAGCAGTGTCTCTTAGTAAAGTGAATAAGTCTTAGTACTAGTTTTTTTTTTCTATTTTTTCTTAGAACATTTTGATTTTGCCTTTATGAACTGGGAGAGTCGAGCTTGTTGCTCTTTGAGCTTTAAGTTTTACATAAAAAGGCTTCAAAAAGAAAATTAGCTGAACTTGAGATTAATAAAAAGTATGAAATATTAAAATTAATTGAAAATTTAAAAATCCAGAGAATATTAGCTGGCATATAAGGAATTTCTAAAACTAAAGTGTCTAATATAGTTAAAAACAAAGAAAAACTACCAAAATTATTTGAATAGTATTTTTAATTATTGTTTCACTTTCAATAATATTAAACAATGAAAATGAGTTGAACAGAAAGAGTAAGGGTGAATTTTTCAAAAAATTAATACATAGTGCAAGAAATGACAAAAAAAAAAAAAAAGTATTACTGCCCTTTATAAGTTGACCACCTGTCTAAGTTGACCGCCAAAGTACTGCACCGCGAGGGGTCAACTTACACAGGTTTTACTGTACTTTGTTTTTATCATGAATCTGATTGAGCGATTGCAAGCAAATGTTGCAAACGTCTCCTAATGAGTCTTAGCCTATCCAAGAGCTATTCAAATTCGGTTCATTAGATCGCTGATAACTTTCTGAATTTTTAAGATATTGAACTGAAATTGTGTTATCAGTTAAGGAATCTAGTTGCGATTTAGATTATGAGTTATAAATTGCTGTCTTTCACGCTTGTGCAGAGAAAAAATAACTGCTTTTAATGTATATTTTCATCAAATTTTCAACATTTTAACTTCAAACTTTACTATTATACTTCTCTTGTTTGTATGCTGTCAAGTTTTCTGAAAGTTTGGTAAGCTTTGATGGACAAATTGGTGCGATATTGGTCAAAAACCTTCAAATAAAATTTATTCTTTTGAAAGAAATGCTTATATCTTCGTGAATATCAGTGATACTTTCTGGAAAGTATAGAAAAATTGAACATAATGAGTTTACTATTTTCTGAAATTTACAGCTTATTCTCAGATATTTTCAATGAATGATGATCAAAAAACATTTTTATTTTCCTCAATTTCTTACTGATCTCCTAAACGCATGGGGGATGAAACTTTCAAAGTAAAATGACAGCAAGACTATACTTTTTATGTGACAAAAATTATCAAAAAACTGCTTCCTTTTTTCTTGAGAAATCCATGAAAATATGAATTTTGGAGAGTGTCCTAATACTTTTGGTCATATAGTGTACTTTAGAATTAAAGCACATTCTGAGGCTTCACCTTATAGTTCAGTCAAACTAAGGAAAACATACTCTTAACATGGGCAAAACTGCAACAGAAGGTTTCTCAATTGTTTTTATATCATTAACTCAAACAAAATAACATATCCAAAGGTGGACAAAATTGGGTCTCGGGAACACCCCCAAAATCAGATTTGAAAATGGGTATCGGCAATTATCTTCAAAATAGATGAGTTTGTATTGTTCTTTAAAACATATAAAAAAAAAGCACATTTTGCCTTCTCAACTGGAATAATTACAGACAAAGCGTCTTGGTTAATATTTAGGCCACAAAAATTAGGTAGATCCGCGATAATCCGTCTCTTGGACAATTTGAGAAACCCGATAACCCGACACATTTGTTTTTCTCTGTCTAGTACAATGTTATGTTCATATACACTGTTATAACCAGGGGTTCTAGACGAGTGAATATATTCCCCCTAAGGTAAAAGCATGGTGCCCAAAGGTGCCATACTGGCCACGAAATAGAACAAGGGTGCGAAAACAGGAGATAATCGCAGACAGGGGTGCCAAACCAGCAAGCAATCGCTAAATGACTCGCTGACGCATGCGCTTCCGCTATACATTCATCATTCAACACTTCAATATGGCGGTCGAACGATAGGTTGCATCTATGCGTGGTCTTCTATGTCTTTCACATTGAATGAAGTACACTATTGGATCAAATCTTAACTTTTCTAGGATAATTCTTTAAAATAACAAGTCAGTACAGCTTTTGATCACTTTGTAGTTTTCAGGGCTTTCAAACATAGTTAAAAGTACGTTTACTGCTTTTCAGTTACCGTTAGTCCGTTACGGTAGCGTAGTACCGTTAGTTGTTTAGTTTCAGTTTACCATTACTGTCGTGAAATTTCCATCATTCAAAACGCTATTAAATATATCTATCATTATTTTCTTGAGTACTCGATAAGCAACATTTAATCAACAAAATAATAACCGCAATAAGATTATCAATAATCAACAAGTGAGAACCTAAATAAAAATTATTCTTGTGCTTTGTAGATTACTACAAAAGAGCAAGCGCAAAAAATAAAAAAGATCCCTCTCCATCTAGCTTTTTTTTTTCCTTTTCGTTCAAGTGCTTGAATCAATTTCGATTGCGTTAGGAATTTCTTATTTCTTTAGGTTTTTAAACTGTCGAAAAATTTCATATGCATTTTATTTTATTGTTACTCTTGTTAGAAATTTTCGAACATTCGAGAAACGATTTTGTTTTTCCGTAGCTTTAATATCCCAGAATATTTTTGGCTCTTCATTTAAATAATTCATAAGTACGTCTACACTTTACTTTCGGCGCTGTTATTTCTCACAAATGATCATTAACTTAACTATGATTATTGAAATAATTACTCGTCTTTAACTCTTTGATACCAAGTAAAGTGGGTAGATATTTATTGTTTTATTCATTTTTAATATTACTTAGCAAAAAAAAAAAAAAAAAACTCATCAGTACGCAGAATTTTTTCACAAGAGTTATTATAATTATTATTATTCATTTTTTCTATTTTTAAGAAAAGGATAAAAATTTCACAGGTCCGCAATGTTTTTCATTTGCTTTTACTGACCCGTGGGTCAAAAGAGATTGAGAAACACTGAGTTAGAGCGCGATCAGATGAATTAAAGCAATGAGCACTTCTTAACTATGTTGAAAACTCTGAAATATGATCAAATGCCGTAATTACAAGTTTTTATTATTTCCAGTACTGAATTTATGCAATGTGAAAAATGTCCAAAACGTACAATATCATGAATCAAAACAAAACTATTAAAAAAAGAAAAATACACAACTGTAATAAAAAACGCACACAATACGGAGGAGGGGGGGGGGGGAGGATCTACAGTAAGGGGTGCCATTTCTCTCTCCGAAGGCTCATTCTTTTCACCCGGCTGCCTATTTTTTAAAAGGTGCCTGTTTTTCACCCTAGTTAGAGGTGCCATTTCGGCTCCGTATTGGGTGCCGCTAATGAACAAGCGTTTCACCCCTGAAAGGTGCCGAATGCAACCTGTAGTTTTAACAGTGTAGGTCGGAAAAATATGATTACACCACGTTTGTTAAGAGGTAATGTTCCTTAATAGACTACTATATAAACTAGAGGCTGAAAAACAGAGGCATGTGGGTCATATATGGCCCATATTGAATGTCGATCCATCTCGCTGACCAAAAAAAAAAAAAGATATCTATTAACACTCCGTCGGGCGCAATATGTTGTAGAACACGATCGGGCGCATTGAGCCTGGGAAGCACACTTTGATCTACTGATCTTTTCTACGCATGTTTACATTTTCTTACGAAAAAATTGTCAACTACAAACACCAAAGAAGAGAAATAAAACAGTTTTTCATGATTTTCGAATGTAACATAAGTTTGAGAAAATGAATATACATTTTTCCATGAGCTATTGAGGAGGCGTGGCTAACCAGGGCTGTGGAGTCGGAGTCGGAGTCGAAGAGTCGGAGTGATTTTGGGGTAAAGGAGTCGGAGTCGGAGTTGTTCAAAAACATGCCGACTCCGACTCCAGGCTTCTTATTTTCTTTCCTTTTCACTGATTCTTCTTGCATTTTTTAAAAACTGACTACCAATTGGTTCGATTACATGTATAAAAAGATACTAATGTGAAAATAACAGCCGTTATGGCAATCAGCTAGCTTGAGTGCTTACCGAACTTTCTGTAGCCGTCCCCTAGTTTGCTTGCTTTTGAACTTAACTAATAGCAACTGTCAGCAAACGATTTTGTTGCCTATCATTTTCAATTAATCACTTTCAAATAAAAATAGAAATACAGTGTTTTATTCGATCCCAGTTATAAAATAGTAAAAGAAATGTAACAAATTAGTAAGTCGAGGCCCGTAGCTAAGGTTAAAACGTTTAAGGGTAATCGGCAAATTCAAAAAAGTTATGCCGCGAAAGCACGAATCCAAAAGATCCGATGAAATAATCTCATGTTTTTTTTTTCTTTTTTAAGACACTTTCTATAAGCTTGGTTCTCACTAAAAAGTATGGAACAAAATAAGTGTAAATGATTTCTTGATTACAACACTCAATAATAGCAGTTAATCTTAAAATCTTCATATTAAGGTTAATTTTAAAGCAGCCAATAAAATTTAAATTAAAAATTTAGCGAAGAAGAAATATAGGTATAGTAAAAGCTATTCGTATAAATTTGTATTTGTATAAATGTGTATAAAATTAGCTCCTGACGTATATGTGCCCTATTTTCGCTGAAATTTTATTGATGAAATATAATTTAAAATATATTCGCGAAAATTTTCAGAATTAAAATATTTATATTTTTTTATAAACTCTGAAATTAACTTGTGGTGTCATCTACCAGATGGGTGTCACCCGGGGCAACCACGCCCTCTCAAGAACTGGGATTTAGAAAAAAAGCTTTTTTTCTCTCAAGTTCCAGCTTTCAAAAATTGAAAGCACACGATTTGATCAATATCAATTTGTTAAACATTAAAGGGGGGCAAATTACAGATAATCCTTTTCAAATTTTTTAAAAGGGATTTTTAAGTCATCTCACTTTTTAACTCGTAACTATTGGAAAATTTGATTTTTAAATTGAATTTCTAACGTTGTATGCGTCTTAGGTTTACAATACAAAACAAAATGCGAAATTTTCATAAAAAGGAATTAATATTTAAATCTCTTTTTAGAGGTTTCTCCCCTTCCCCTGAAGGTAGAGAGGGAGTTGAAAAAATAAAATTGAAAATATAAAATAAATACGGAGTCGGAGTTGGAGTCGGAGTCGGGCGTTTCAAAATCCAGGAGTCGGAGTCGGGGTCGGAGTCGGCCATTTTCCTTCCGACTCCGCAGCCCTGTGGCTAACTAAAGAGTTCGAGGTGTGCCTAATAGATCAGTTGCGCCCGACGGAGTGTTAAACATAATTCGCTGTTCCGGCAAAACAAAATATGCTGCATTACGAGGTGGATGCAAGCGTAATGGACTGCACTGCTCTACAACTTGTGGGGAATGTCACTGGCTAAAAATCAAAGCGTCGAGTTCTATGAGTATGATGACGGAGATGAAAACTAATTATTCATATTTCTTTGTAAAAAAATAGAAGCTTCTGTACTATTTGAAGCTATCTAAATTTTTATATTTGAAAAATAAAATACATTATTATGTCATGAAAAGCATAAAATAATTTTTATTAACCGTATTTCGAGCTAAGCATTTGCACCATTTTGAAATCTGTTTTTAAAAGTCAGATGGGTTTATAATGTGGGCCGCATACGGATAGCGGGCCTTAAGTAGTAGACCTTGGTTTAAATAGTTGTTGACTAAATGAATTTCTGCTAGCATGTGCAAAGTAACCTTTTTTTAAACCCATATAAATATAGCATTGAACTAGAGAGGGAAACAATGCGTCGGGTTACCGGGATGATCGAGTTATCCAAGTGTCGAGTTATAGAGGTTCTGACTTTTTTTTTTGAATGTAACCCTAAACCGAGGCTTTTAACCTATAATTATTGCAGTTGAGAATGCTAAATGTGTTATACTATGTTTTTTAAAGAAGACGACTAGCTTACCTATTTTGAAGATAATTGCCACTATCCCCCAATTTCCAAAGCTGATTTTGGCGATGTTCCAGTGACCCAATTTTGGATATGTTATACAGTATCGACTACTCACCCGAAAACCGTGGAAAAAGCTTCTGTTGCAATTTTGCCCAAGTTCAACCGCATATTGCTTGGACTTATGGACTTAGGGCCGCGCCGATTCTGTCTATGTGCGTGGCGCCGAGTCAAAAAACGCCGAGCTCTACCAATCAAAAATGCTCCAAGTGGGAAGAATCTCTCTTACCAAAAGGTGCCCCTCTCACAAGAAAATGTGTAAATTTTTCACGTGCAAGTTTCCAAAAAAGGGAAGAAGAAATGTATTCTATTTTGGTATATGTCCCTAAAATTGTGGTGCCCAGGTCCATGGACTTGCTGGAGCGTGCGTTTGCCAGTCCCTGATTATATCCCACTGAGACGGTGAAATGACACTGCTCATAGAAATAAGCAATCCTCTCGCTGCCTTTCCAAAAGAAAAAGTTAATGCCTTGTGCCTAAAATAGCCTATTCAAAAGTGCAATATTTTACAGTGAAAACATAGATGCTAATTATTGCATACATTAGCAGTTTTTTCCTAATATGGAGCCGTGATTACTATTTCGGCATGTCTTTTGCACACAAGGCTGAGTGAGCATTTGAGGCGCAAGAAATTTTCTATTCCCCATTTTGGTTCTTGACGTAATTATGTTGGACTGTAATTTGTGAAATATGTTCTTTTTTGATTTCAAACTAATGTTCGTGGTAATTCGAGCAATGTTATCATACATGGAAAAATACCGTAAGCTCATTTGCGTATATTTTACTTGTGCGTAATATTTGTATACTGTAGACATCAATTTTGGTTAAATTTTTTGTTCCAAAAGTAGTGACTTGACCATAACTATTCGATTCTCCCCCCCCCCCCTCTTTTTTTAAAATTAACTATATTTTCCCCTGACGCCACTGGATAAAAGCGCTCAAAAGACATTTGCACGACGGCGCCGATCAGGCTTGGCGCGAGCCTGCTTGGACTATTATGGATTCCTGTCCTATTTCAGGGTTTGTTGATTTAAATCAAGTGAATTTAAAAAAAAGTCATTGATTTAAATAAATGAGTTTGAATCAAGTGATTTTTTTAAACAAAATCATGATTTAAATCAGTTGATTTTATTTTTATGAATTACTTTTGCATTTTTAGAATATACTAGCCGCCTACGGCGACCAGCTGATCCACCTTTTTGCGCCGGGGTTGCCGCCTTCGGCGGCTGCTTAGACAATTTAGCGACGGTATTAATCAATGTTTTTCTCTATGTATCAATATTATCATTCGCCTTTTTACGCCAATGTTGCCGCCTTCGGAGGCTGCAAAAATAAATTTCGTCGCGGTATCAATCAATCTATAGCTATCTATATCATTAGTAGTTTGAAAAAATATCTTCTAGATCTATCTCTAGTTCCGTCGTTTGGAATATTTTTAAAGGAGGGGGAGGAGAGACACAAACGGTGTACTCTTCATGCAAAATTTGTCGAAAAATAACAAAAGGCACCTCCACTTTTATGCGAAACCATTGTTTTTTCAAAGTCATGGTGTGTGTGTGTGTGGGGGGGGGGGGGGGCATTGACACCGCGTTGAAGTTCCTTAAATGACGGGCATGTCTCTTTCTTGCTGTCCATCTACTATATCGACCTCTATATTTGTCTATCTATATACGATCTATGCATATCTACCTTTGACCAGTAATTAACAATCTTTTTTAATTTATATAAGTATTAAATCGAAAAAAACCTTTTTTGTCCACTCAATCTCTATCTCTGTATCTACCTAACCTAACCGCCAATCCGTAACAGAAACAAAGATCGTGCAAAAAACCGCGAGCTTTATTTATTTAATTAAAATTGCCCGCAAAAAAAAAGACTCCAGTATGTTCCCCCCGCAGTTTTTCTCTATATATCAATATTATCATCTGCCTTTTTACGCCAATGTTGCCACCTTCGACGGCTGCTTAAATAAGTTTCGTGGTGGTATCGATCAATCTATATCTATATCATTATTAATTTAAATAAAATATTTTCTAGATCTATCTCCAGTTCCGTCGTTTGGAATATTTTTAAATTAGGGGGAGGAGACACACAAACGGCTTGCTTTTCATGCAAATTTTGTCGAAAAATAACAAAAAACATTTCTACTTTTACTTGAAAGCATTGTTGTTTCAAAGTCATTTTGTGTGTGTTGACACCCCGTTGAAGTTCCTTAATGACGGGCATGTCTCTTTCTTGCTGTCCATCTACTATACCGACCTCTGCATTTGTTTATCTATCTATCTATACGATCTATGCGTATAGATAGATATCTAGTGCCTCTGACAGTAATTAACAATCTTTTTTTTTTGTTGTTTATACACAAGCAGCCGCCTACGGCGGCCGTTTGGCTTACTTGTCATTCACCATTTTACGCCAAGAAGTCGTAATATAACAAAAATCGCGTCCATTTTTACGTGAAAGCATTATGTTTTCAAATCCCCCCGTAGCGGTGTCCCCCCCCCCACCCACCGTTGTTGTCTTTTAAATAACGGGTCTGTCTATCTCTCACCGTCACCGTACATCGACCTGCAGATTTATCTTTCTCTAGATCCATGCAAATTACCTCTGATAGTAATTAACAATCTTTTTTTCAAAAAAAAAGTATAATTCGGGAAAAAGAAAATTGTACACTCAATGTATATCTATCTACCTATTCGATCTATCTCTAAATTTTCTCATCTATCTCTATTTATTTTGATCTAACCTCCAATCTTATTCCCTAACAAAAAGAAAATCATGCAAAAAAAAAAAAAAAAAAAAAGCGCGCTTATTTATTAAAATAGCACAAAAAATTCTTGTCTCTGTGATAACCTGAGTTGGCCAAAGTATAAAAATCATTGTTTTTATTGAAATTCAAAAAAAAAAAAAGTGACTAGGACCAAAACGATCCGATGTGGTCCGTCTGATTAACCGAAATCGAATGTTTAGCAAAACATCCGGGGGGGGGGGGGAACAAATGAAATACCTGGAAAGAAAAAAAAAGCGAATGAATTCTTCGAAAGAAAGAAAAGAAAAAAGCAACAGTTAGATCACGTGGGTGCGTTACGTCATATTCGAAGCTGTCAGCGGACAGCATATCTTCGGTAAGCAATAGCTCATATCTTTGTTCTGCCTTTAAAAAATTGTAAAAAAAAAAAAAACTTTTGAATATTTTTGAAAACTTTTTTTTCTGTAGAGGACGAAATGTTCTGGCTACTACATAGTAAAATTGTAGAAAAGAGGTTATTATATTTTTCACGGGATGCGTTTAGAAAAAAATTAAACCCAGAAAAAAATGCAAAATAAAGGTTTTTTCAAAAATTCATAAAGCATACAAAAATTGCTCTATCTTCAAAATTTTTTCGTTCATCATATTTAAAATTAAATTTCCGACACTATAGTACAAAAAACATTTGTCTGGCGCGATTGGTTCGGGGTCTGTGAGGTAAAAAGTACTAAAAAGTGTTAAAAATCACATAAAACATTAAATAACTTTTTTTCTAATTAAAATATCAAAAATCGAAGCCCGAGGTGCACAACTTTCAGCAAAAACTACACCTGTATACCAAATTTCATCTTTCTAGGCCTTACCGTTTTCCCGGGATGCGCGCCACACACACACACACAAACATCTTATTTTATTATATGTATAGATAGAAGATATGTATAGAAGATTGCTCTAAATTTAACTACGCTGCATTATACTATCTTAACTTTAGCAGGAAAACCTATACAGATCCCTCTTTCTCTGTGTGTAACAGATTTTTATTCTTGCAATATTGCTTTTACTAGAAAATTAAAATTCAGAACAAAATGAAAATTTGCAGTTTTTCTTATACACCATAATATAGTTAAAAGAATTTTTCAACATAGTATTTTACACTAAAAACGTACATGATTAACCTCATCTTTAAGCCAAGCATAAAACGAAATCACAGTTTATCTAAGCAGTATAACGTACTTATAATCTTAAACTTGTTGAATAGTTAACTTAATAATAAACTTAACTTTAAAAGTAAGTTGAATCGATTCATCTATTGTATGAAATATATTATGTTTATAAATGTAAAGTAATTAATATCTACAAACTTTTGAAGATTTAAAAAAAAAAAAAGTAAATCTGATTTACATTTAAAAAAATCCGATTTAAATAATAACATTCCGACTTTTTTTGATTGAAAAAATTAAAAAAAAAATCACAAACCCTTCTATTAAGTGAAGTTTATTTAGTCATTTGAATAATTACCGATAGAAATTTAGTGCTAGATTAAGTGCTTTGGAACAAGATGATTTACAAATAATTAAGACTTGACCAATGCATCGGCCAGGCTGATGCATTTTTTGTTTAAACTGTTAATTACTGAGTCCGTCAAAGAAGAATTAATGGACGAATCGTGATGCATCCGACTCCTGTATTTCTTCTTTATCAAATAAAAATACTTTTATTCAAAATATGCTGTGTGTGATGTGTTCTTTTAAATAACTGTAAAAAAAAAGTTATAATAAATGTAATAGTGAATTTATTCTTTTTTGGGGGCGGGTCCCCTGCCTCCCCAAAAATCCACTACTGCTGAGCACTCGTCTACAGAAAAATATCGTACAAAATGAGCTATAATTGCTTCATTCATCTAAACCTAAATAAAATATATTTTTGATGAAATTTTTACCGGTATAATTTTTTTACTGTTAGCTAATTTTAACTGATTTTCTTTAAAGGAATATGATAGTATGAAACATTTTCAATTTACGAAAGTGACTCTCGCAGAGATATGCCTCGGAACTTGAAAAAGTTGCGAATAGTTTTTCAAAAGAACGAATTCAACGAACAGGTAAAAAAACACTCCTCTGTTGAACGCTCAGATCTGCTAAAAATAGTTCTGAACTATAGTGTGAATATAGATCTGGTCTTTGTGCTGTAATGTGCTACAGATATATTCATAAATGAATATTTTCTTTAAACATTTGATTTAATTCTATTATCCAGTTTGTCTTTAAAACACGATTGCAAACCATCTTTGATAGCGTTAGGGGGAGAAATAAGGTTTAAAGACTCTTCTGCGGAAAATTTTTTGAAATTTAAATTCCAGAAAATCGATTATACGCGACATTTGATGATGTTGGGGGAGGGGGAGAGAAGTTGAGTCCCTTCAACTGAGATTTTAACAGATTGAAGTTCTATAAAGAATTTTACGAAGCCCTTCAGTAGTGTTGGGGGCGGAAGAAATTCAGGAGGTGCCCCTTCCCCAAAAACCCGCCGAAATCGTCTTAAATGTACGATTGTAGGTCCCAGCATTGGCAGCGAAAGCAGATAAGTGGGGAAGGGTAGATAACAAGGCCGTATCCAGAATTTTTTTTCGGGGAGGAGAAGTCCGGTTTCTCTCTTCGCACATTGCCCTAACACACACAGACACACGTTTTTGCTCCGTTTTTTAATGCCCCCCGCTATTCTTGTTTTTATTTTAATTTCTTATTATTTGTTATTCACCCTATAGAGAAAAGGTTAACATGAGAGTGGTTTCTAAGTGGGATGTAGAATATCCATAATTTCAGGGGGTCGGGGGTTTCTCCAACTGAAAAATTTTTGAAAAATAGATATTAAAATCTGTATTTTGAGGCCTTATATGGTGGTAACTGAAACTACAAAAGCATGAAGAAAAATAGGCAAAGGAAACCTTTTGAAAGTTATGCACACAAAAATAGTTTAGTTCTAAAAAATCTGTCTTGAAAAATATGCTGCAAAATCGCGAGAATCGTTATTTTTGCATTTTTTACGCGGGATGTACCAAAGAGCTGAATTAGGCACTCCTTGGTTTTTAGACACTAGTATAATCGGAAACTAGGGGCCCGGCCCTTGGGGAGTCCCGAAAGTAAGTTTTATAGGGAGAGTTTTGGGGGCAGGAGGGGAAGTCTAGCAAAATGAAAAGGCCTGCATTGGTCGCGGACGGCCCTGAATTGAACTGAATTGGGTAAGAGAGTAGGAAGTCCTAATAAGTGTCTAAATTTCAAGTATGCTTTGCAGTTAATTGTTTATTCTTTATTTCTACAGAACTACAATTGCTCATTCTGTGTTTCTTCAAAATTTCACTCGTTTAACAGTTACACAATTAAGAATTCGAAAACTTTGTTATTTACATTTCTGGAATAGGAAAGTAAAAAAAAAAAAAATCTGTTTTACGTTGCAAAACATTTCGGGTTTCGGGGAGGGGGGAATTGTACCGAGCCCCCCCCCCTCAGGATACGGCCCTGGCAAATTATTGCGGGAGATAAGAGGAGTGGGGTTCGCAGGCTCATCCGCAGCAATTCTGGGAAATTGAAGTTCTATAAACGCAGTTTTAGAAGATCTTCGAAGATGTTAGAAGGGCTCTCCCTCCAAAAGAAGTTTTTCAAAATGGGAGTCTTAAAAACGCTATTGTAAGCAATTGTGGTTGCGTTAAAAGAAGGGATTGGATTCAATGACGTTCCGCGGGAATTTTTTTAAGTAGAAACTTTACAATTTTACACGGTTTTCGGAGATATTAGAGAAAGGGCAAGGGGAGAGGGACTCTTCGGCAGCAAATTTCCAAACTTGAACTTCTAAAATATTTTTTAGAAGAACTTTAATGATGTTGGGAAGGGGAGTTTGAAGACGCTCCCGGGAATTATTTTGAAATGGAAGGCCTATAATCACGATTGCAGACCATCTTTTGATAGCGTTAGGCGAAAAGATAGAGACAATAGGCGAAAAGAGACTCTCTCCCCTGTCAGTTTTTAGAAATTGAAGTTACAAAAACGCAATTTTAAACAATTTTTGTAAGTGTTACGTAGAGAGGCATATATGCTTTCCTATGGATATTCTTCGAAATTATAGGCTTGAAAACGCGATTGCAGTCGATCGTTTGTAACTTCAGACATTTTTAAAAACTAAAGTTCCAAAAATACAATTACACGCCAAGTTTGGTGCCACTAAGGAAAGAAATGATTTCAAGTACATCTTCTCTTCGCTCTCCTTGGCTTTTATTTTCCAGAATCATTTAAAAGTTATAGTTTTCGATAGAAATATTTCAGATTTCACTCTTTATTTTTTGTATTATTGAAATACAATAAATCTCTATACAAAGTTTTGTTTTACTTCCAATTTTACCTTTGAATATTAAACAACTAGTGTAACATTTCTTTGTTCTTTAAATCACTCTCATAATCATTGATTCGTTCATTTAAAAAAAAGTGACTGAATGCTTTAAAAATGTTTAAAACCTGCATTTCAGCGGTCATCAGTAAAGTGTTGCCATCGGTCATTTAAAACAAAAAATAATTGGCCATCGGCCAACTTTGAGCAGTCAGTCAACAATCGGTATCGGCCCGTCCCTATTGGAAAAAAATCCTAAAACCAGTATCCAAATGATACCGGACCCAGTATGATTTGTACCGGAAAAAAGAAAATAATACCGGAAATTTAAATTCCGGTATGAAATCTTACTGGAAATTTTGAAACCGGTATCAATTTATACTGGAAATTTCAAAACCAGTATGAATTTATTCTGGATTTTTTATACCGGTTTTCAAACATACTGGAAATTTTGAAACCGGTATCAATTTATACTGGAAATTTTGAAACCAGTATCAATTTAATCTGGATTTTTTAATACCGGTTTTTAACATACTGGAAATTTTGAAACCAGTATCAATTTAATCTGGATTTTTTAGTACCGGTTTTTAACATACTGGAAATTTTGAAACCAGTATCAATTTATTCTGGATTTTTTAATACCGGTTTTTAAACATACTGGAAATTTTGAAACCAGAATCAATTTAATCTGGATTTTTAATAGTGGTTTTTAAACGTACTAGAAATTTTGAAACCTGTAACTAACCACACTGGAAATTTAAATGCCAGTATGAAATCTTACGGGGGAATTTTGAAACGAGTATCAATTTAATCTAGATTTTTTAATACCATATTACCCCGAAAAGCGAGGTTGACCAGCATGCCGGAAATTTGAATTTTTCGGCATGCCAGATAATTTAAGGTTTATTTTGCAACAAAACTAAAGTTAATTTCCCCATACAGTTCCTATCAAAAAGCATACCATTGTTACGCTCGCTCACAGGTCACTAATACATTAGTCTAGTTTTATTAGTATTAAAAAAAGGTTAATGTTTTTTTATACGAATCTCATAACACTTATGATTTTCATACATTTAAAGGGGACAATTAATTTGACATGCAACTCCTGCATTAGATTATTATAAGCATAAGTTTGCAATTTCATTATCTTTTGAGAAAAGTATGTAAGGGAACATTTTTGTACTAAAATTACAATCATAATATAATCTTTGTTTCCTACATTTACTGAATGCAAAAGAAATTAGTGAAAAAAACCATACAATGTTTACATACTGTAAAGACTAAGGCAGCTTAAAAACATTTCATGGTCATTAATTATACTATGTTCAGTGTCAAAATGTGTGTATATATTTTCTAAAATGCCTAACAGTTGCAAAGAGCAAGCAACTTCTGACATTCTCTAAAAGCAGTGATTTAGTAAAAAATGTTAGGATGAGTGTTTTAAGAGTCAAAAAACCAAACCCAGTGGCATGACATCTTATGAGGGCCAAGGCCTACTGTACCCATTTCACTCCTCCTAACCAAGGGCTCTGGGGAGCTAGGCAGATGTTCCTGTTAAGAGGTCAGCCTAATGCAAAACTCCCAGGGTTTAGTTCCCAAGCATGCTTCGTACTCATTTTATTGATGCACTGAAGGGATGAATGGCTATATATCAATTCGGATATATATCAATGTATCGGATATTTTCGAAAATATGATGATTTTTTTTTTTGAACCCTGATTAGGGGCCTCCACTCTTTCATTCCCCCGGGGCCTCCACATTTCCAAATCTGGCCCTGGATGAAAAAACTAAAGTCAGATCGGTCAGAAATGCTGCTGATAGGCTAAGGTGCACAAATGCACAATGTGTACTTCAAATCGAGAGAATTCCGCAAGTGTTTCCGAACACATTTACAGATTAATCATGCACTTTACTGGAGAAAAAGGGTTGACCTAAGACTGATAATTATAAAACTGAAGAAAAATATTATTGTAGCAAAAAAATTAATGATCATTATATAACACTAATGTTTATGTCATACCTCAGATACCACTTATTTCATTCCATAGTAATATGCCTTTTAAATTCAAACGTAAACAATTTCATGTTAGATTCGTCTTCCTAATGACTATAAATAAAGCAGGGTCAAAATGATTTTATGAAAACATATTAGCAGTAAAATCAGGTTTCACGATTCAATTTGTCGCTTTACTCTGTCACTGTGGTTCAGTTCTTAACATCAATGACATTGCAAAAGTATGTGAAATGTTTCGCTTTTCAGGTCTTCGTGATTCAATTTGTTTCTTTACTTTGTCATTGTTGTTCAGTTCTTAACTTCAATGCTTTGCAAAACTAAGTGACATGTTTTGCAATGAGAATTGTCCAATAAATTCATTTAGTCTACGTGGAATAACATAATACAGTGAAGCACAGTTTATACGTTTCCCTTTTATACGTTTTAATTAATAATACATTTTTTAAATTGGTCCCTGGAGAGTCTAATATACATTAACCTTTACCAAGTATATGTTTTTTCATTTGTACGCTTTTTTCATAGTCCCTTCAAAAATGCATAAACGGTGCTTCACTGTATATACAAAAATGTGGTTGGAAAAAAACTTCAGTTTTTACAGATTGCAGTTAGTAAAGCTTGACCACGAACAGAAGGCGGATGACCTTGAAGTGAAACATAATTTGCATCATTTGTAATTGGTAGAATCTGCCAGAAAGCACCAAATAATAAGAGGCATGGTTTCGCTAATCCTATCTTCCAAAATATTAACAAAAAACCTTTTACAAATGATACAAATGACGGATGTTTTTGCATCAAAGTCATCCGTCTTCTTTTTGTGATCAAGCTCTAGCTGGGCTGTGGAGTTGGAGTGGTTTTTTGGTAAAAGAGGTTGAGTCAAAGGTTTAAAATTTCAAGAGACAGTTGGTAATTTTCTCTGAAAATTCGCAGCTCTGCCAGTATTTGAGGAATCACAGCTGGAGTCAGACTAATTTTGGGTAAAGGAATCGGAGTCTCTAAAAATCCTGGAGTGGGAGTAAGACATTTTTCCTCCGACTCTACAGCCCAAGTAAGTAGGGAGCTTAATTTTTTGTAAGTATTATGGTTAAGGGAAAACCTTTCGACAGAAACATTGGCTTTGCAAAGGAATTTTTTTAAAAGAAGAAAATCATAATACCTCACTACATACACAGTTGAAAATTTCTGGGTTTTCAGATACAAGACTTTGAATGACTTACAATGACATGTATATGACTGAAAAGTGGTTTTTTAAAATCTAAACAAATTTTATCAGAAGTTTGATTCTGTGCATTATTTATAGTTATTGGGAAGGCTAATCTAACAGGAAGTTGTTCACGTTTGAATTAAAAGGCACGTTACTATCGGATAAAATAAGTGGTATTTCGAGGATAAGTATCAATGTTATTATTAGCATTTTTTTATACATTAATATTTTTCTCCAGTTTTATTACTGTCAGTGTTAGTTCAACTCTTTTCTCCAGTAAAGTGCATGATTACACCGGAAATATGTTTGGAAACACTTACAGAACTCACTCGGTTTGCAATTCACGGTTTACGGCGTGCGTTTGCGCGCCTAATCCTATTGGCAGCATTTCTGACCGATCTGCGTTTAAATCTTTCATCTAAAGACTCCCAAGTCCACTGCTCTCTTCTTTTAAAATTATATTCAAGTGATTAAAAACACTCATTCTAAAATCAAATTCTAACGCTAGAAGCGAGTCTGCAGAACGTAAACAAAGATCGTACGCAAACAAAGCGGGTTGTTGCCAACGGAGAGAGAAAAATAAAGGCTCGTTTTGCGCCACGCGTTTCCATTTGAAATTAATTTTGTATGAATCAAACCGTGGAATGGAATGTTTTACCTTTTTCTTTAGTATTGCTAATCACCGCAAGGTAGCGTATTCGAGCATTGGAGCTGCGAATAACTTTTGATTGCGCAATAGCTTTTCGGGTCAAGTAATCTACTGAAAAATCAACGCAACGTATGATGATGAAAATTGGCATAAAATTGATTTACATCCCAGCGGTTTGCATAACGAAGTTTTTTTTTAAATTTGTATTCGTCCTAGATTTTCTAATATTTAATAATTTATGAATCATTTTTCACTCCTAACGAATCAGTTTCCGACTTAAATGAAGTCAACTCAACCTAACACAGAGCCATGCGGTCGATTTGTTTACATTGTTGCTTCATGCTCTTCGCTAATTGATTCTTTTTTTTTTTTTTTAGTTCATTCAATTCAGTATGTCTCTTTCGAAAAATTTTTATTATTTTTTTTCTTACTATTATTTCTAGCAATTTTTTTGTCGTGTAATTTCTTTACTGGTGTTGCGCTGTCCTTGTTTTATTCTTTAAGGTGCTAATATAAAGTTAATTTTTTTTTAAATATTGTTAATTTTAAGCTTTGTTCTTTTTAATTTTTGTCTGAGTTAATTCTAGCATATTAAATAAGTCCCCGAGAACTTAACCATATTAATTTTCGTCGCTAGAAAACGGGGAAAAAAAATCTTACATTTCGCTCACAAGCAATTTTTGTTACGTTCCTTTTATATTTTTTAGGTAAAGCCCCTTTTCTTTTATTTGTTTCATTCGGTTTTTTTTTCACATTTATTTATTTTTGGGGGATATTTCTACGGTGTTTTTTGTATACAGTCAAGTAAAATTTATCACCAAACATTTTTGCATGATTTACACAAAAATAAAACCACAGTTGAGTAGCAGTAACTTTTGTACAGAAGTAACTGTACCTAAAAGAAACAAGTTAAGCAGAATAAGGCTAAAAATTCAAATGTATAGAAATAAGAAAAATTACAGATTGGTCAATGTTCAACTACAGTAGACTCGGACAAATGAATTTCTTCCGAAAAGAAATGCTATTTTAATAAATTTTTGTATTTGAAATGGGGAAAAACTATTTTTAAATTCTTTATCAAATGAAAGTAGAGTGTTTTTACATGCTAAGTGTAGTAACATGTGCTGAACTTTGTCAATCCTAGTAAGGATGTACTGTACTCTAAATGAAAATCATTGCTTGCTAAATATCTCTGTCAAAGTGACTAGTGTGAGCTAGTGTTTAACTAACTCACAGAGGGAAAAGCACTTAGACAGATTATTTATTTTGCGAATCACTTCTACAAATATTTTGCATTAGTTTGTCTTAATTTTTTTTTTCTGGAAAAAATTTGGATAATAGTAGTTCTACTTACTGTACACATCAGTAAGGAAAATGAGATGTGTGTTACAAAAACAAATAGAAAATATCCATGACTTAATTTATAAGTAACTGGAAATAGGACATGTTAACAAATCAGAGAACTAGCTAAAACGTGCAAAGTAAATAGACAAGTGCACCATAGGTTGCGCAGTTTTCAGGCCACTGTTAGATTGTTGTGTGGACTCTGATTTTCGTCAATTCATTTTTTTAAAAAAAGGTTTATTTTACTTATTTATTTTTTGTCTTGGGTTCTTCTCCCCATATAAGCAGAAAATTCTCTCAAGAATACTCTGGACTCTGCTGAATTCATACAGTTTTTCCATTCCAGAATCTTGGAATTCTGTTAAATGATTGTTCTGAATTATTGGTCATGATTTTTTAACGGACATCCAAAGATAAATTTTTTGTTGATGCAGTATAAATGTATTGTTAATGGGTATTTATCAATAAGTCTGCTAGTAGAGGTTTTTTTGCCCTACTGAGCATGCATGAACGGATACAAGGGAGGCACTGTATAGGCAATTTTTCGACATTAAAGTTTCAAAAGTATTTTTTAGTTAATCTAACAAAAAATTTTATGGAACTTTTAATCAGAAGATTTTTGGAATAATTTCAAACTTGAAGTCTTAAAAATGCGATTTTAAATCATCTTTGGTAATGTTTAGGAGGAGGCTTTGGTGAGGGAATGAAGTTCAAGCTCTTTCCTCTGTTAATTTTTCAAAACTGCAGTCCCAAAAGGACTATTTTAAACGATACTGGATTATGGTGAGGGAGAGGGTTCATAGGCTTGCCATTTTTCCAAAATTGAAGTTCTAAAGCGCAATTTTGTCCCTCGAAGGTTTCCTGAATCCGTCCTTGCTGCTGAGGGCGTTTCTTAGATTCAGCCAGATTATCATTCAAGTGCCGGCACTCTACTGTCTGCATTAGACAAATGAATGGCTCCAAATGCACGCGTATTGATTTTCAAAATTTGTTTTTGTCAATATATGTTTCTATAAAGATAATAATCGGAAACTGAGGCATGCGTCATCTGAAGAATTATCGTGAAAATTAAAAAATATAGATACAGTCAACTCAAATTTGATAACTTAAGTCCCAAGGCACCAGCTAAAACGTTCAAGTTACGTGAAGTTTCCACAACAGTCTCAAAAGCTCGAGACCTGATGAAAGCTTTGAGATAAAGAAATATTGGAGTTATGGAGGTTCGACTATGTCACTTAAAAACATAAATTTTCATTCCAATTTCCTTTCATGTTATTTATCCACTCTTGTTCCGTGCACGACAAGTTCTTAAAAAGTTTCCCATTAGCAGAGAACTTTTACATTGCAGGGTCAAGGATTCAAATTTCTTAATGAAAATACACAATATTTTCCTTACAGGTATATTATGTTTTTATTAAGAGCACTCAGGCCTGTAGTGCTTTTGTGACTTCATTTTTTACGACCCCCGCAACTATCAATTAAATTGCTTTATCACGTAATCAGAAGAATTGTCATAATAATTAAAAAATTGAAATAAAATTTTTAATTTTCAACCTAATTAACTTTCATCTCATTTATCCACTCTACGTCAATAAATGAAGTTATTCAAAGATTTCCTATAAGAAGATATGACTTATATATTACAGGATCAAGAATTCAAATTAAATATGCAAAACCCTGTATTTTCACTAAAGGTGTTAATGTATTTACATTAAGTTCACACAGGCCTGTGCATTTTTTAACTTCATTTTGTTATGGGTCTTTGCACTTAGCCCCAAATGATGCCAGCATCTACCAATTTAATAACTTTGTCAGACCACGTCAAGTGAGTTGCTGATATCCCTACAATTACAATATGCTGCTGAAGGAGAGAGAGGGTCTCCAATACCCTCCACCCAAGGTAAGTGCTAGCAAGGGACTTATTGCATGACTTTCGGACCCACAAATTATTTTCTATTTCTGTGTACAGAGTAAGAAATATTAAACTTTTTCATAAGATAATGAAAATACTGTACATCCTATTCTGTTTTCTGTCTGACCGTTTGTAATGCCTGTTATCTTCTAAAAAATATACCTTGTTTATTCGAGATTTGTGATGTGTTGGTTTGCAGAAAATAATTCAAATGAAAGAGCCTTTTAGCTAGAGTAGTTTCCTCTGTACAAACTACAAATATTGAGAAAATCAGACGTGACAGGGCTTAGTCAAGACAATTTGAGTTATTTATTGACCAGCTAAAGAAAAAAGTTAAATATATTTATTTAAAATCTTTGAAGTATTTTTTAATGCCATAAAGAGTTAAGAAATACCACTGAAGCTCAAAATTCGTTTTTTATGTCCACTGTCTGTGATGAAGAACAAATAAAAAAAAGTTTAAATTGTGAAAATATTTAATGTTTTTAAAAAAACTTCTCAGAAAATTTTAAAAAACCGAAAAGTGGGCTAAATAATGGGTTTTTTAAATGGGTTATTTAAAAAAAACCCATTGGGTGCAATCGGCCAACCCTGACTGGTATTTTTTTTTTCTTTTTTCAGTTTCTAAAATTTATAATTTTGTAAAATTTGTTTACTGTTGTTGCGAAAGCAACTCAATTAAATTTAATAAAATTTATTGTAAAACATTAATTTTAAATTACATTAGACCATTAATTATTGACCTCAACTTTGGGGTCTTGTTTGCTTGGGGGAGGGAGTTCATCATCATTCCTGGTAGGAAGGACATTCTTGCCATACATGTTAGTAAGTTAAAATCTATATTTTGTTCAACTTTAACTTATTAATGTATTCAATAAAAAGTTATAACTGCAGTAACAGTTGTAACAACTGCTGCTGAATTTCAGGAGTAATAAACAGATTTTTGGTAACAAAGATGATTTCCACTCCACGACAGGCTTTATTTTAGAATTTCTTATATTTCATCAAAAACTGAACAATACTTTTGATATGTTCTCCTAAATAAATTTATTGTTAATAAACATGCTAAAATTAAGAAATTTTAATTTTCAGTTTCTTTTTTTTTTTTCATTTTAAATATTGCGGACAAAAAGTAGTCTCTACACAATGAAAACATTATGTAAAAAAGTGCACTAAGTCTGAGCATTGTGATTGCATATGAAAATTATTGTACAATTTAGCTGTACAGAGTGTGCTGTTTGTACAGTGCACTTTTTGTGCACAAAACAGAGGTGCCAAACATGCTCAGATTTTGCGTATCATGCTCAGATTTATGCTTTGTTTTTGCGTATTGTGATGTAAATACGTGTGTGACCATTGAGTTTACGGTGTTAATGGAATATGCCTAATTGCTATGGTTAATTTAGCAGTTGCTAACGATATTTCTTGTCGTAAATAAATCTTCCCTATTTTCTCAAGAACTATTGTCATTTAAAGAATTTCTTGAAGTGACTGGACTCATAACAATATATTGCAATTAAACATTTTTGTTCTGACTAAATATATTTACTTTTTAATCATTTACTCGATAATGTACTACATATAGCTTTGATTAATATTGTAATTTTGCATCCCTTCTTTTAAGTTTTGGATATTGATAAGTCGCATTTTTAGTTGATTTAATTATGTTACATTAAAATATTGTGCTTCGTAAATATACCTAATGCAATGCTGGTATTCTAGTGACTTCAGTATGCTACTGGCACCATGCACCGTACCAGCTTATGCAATGCCAGTACACTTTAACATCAAAATGGACTGCACCAGTGTCTATTCCCGCATCATAAGTCAGTACAGACCATTCTGGAGAAACACCAGAATATACTACCGCGATAGGAAGTAACGAAATGTGCTGTACCAGTACCAGAAAGAAATATCGGTATACAACTGAAGTTGGAACAACAACTCTGGCTAAAACTACCGGGATTTGAAGAACCAAATAAATTCCAAAATAGAACAACCGTTCGGAAATGGAGTGCCGGGATCTGAAGTACCAGCTTATGGAACACCGGTTCCAGTAGGAACTACCGAGATCTGAAATATACCGGAACACAGGTTCCGGTATGGACTACTGGGATCTGAAGTATACTGGCTAATGGGACACCAGTTCTGGTATTGAGCCCCGGTCCCGGTATGGAATACCAGGATATGAAGTATACCGGTTTATGGAACACCGGTTCCAGTATGGAATACCAGTTCCGGTATTGAGCCCCGGTCCCGGTATGGAATACCGGGATATGAAGTATACCGGTTTATGGAACACCGGTTCCAGTATGGAGTACTGGTTCCGGCATGGAATACCAGTTCCGGTATGGAAAACCGGTATTATTGGAATACCGGTTCTGGTATGGAATACCGGTTCCGGTATGGGATACCGGGATCTGAATTATACCGGCTTATGGAACACCGGTTCTGGTATGGAATACCGGTTCCGGTATGGGATACCGGGATCTGAATTATACCGGCTTATGGAACACCGGTTCCGGTATGGAATACCGGTTCCGGTATGGGATACCGGGATCTGAATTCTACCGGCTTATGGAACACCGGTTCCGGTATGGGATACCGGGATCTGAATTATACCGGCTTATGGAACACCGGTTCCGGTATAAATACTGACATACCGGAAGTATGATACCGGTTCCGGTGTTTCATAAGCCGGTATATTTTTTTCCGGTATCATTTTTTTTTCCAATAGGGAATACAGATTCTGATCTGAAAAACGGTTTTGTTTCAAACAATCTATGATAGAAATAGCTCCTGATAAAGAACATGTATGGATCTCAACAAGTTTTCGTTCGGTTTTGAGCAGTTCAAAAAACTCGAACAGTAGCACCTATGGGGAAACGGAAGGTAAATATAGATCCGAACTTAAAGGTGGATTTTCTTCAAACGAATTTTGCAGGAAAAAGATTTTGATATAACAAGTATCGAGCATATTTTTTTTTATTTATTTAGATATTTTAAGGATGTTTTATGAACAGCTCAAAAAATTTTAACGCTAACGACAACTCGAAAAACTATGCTATGGCAACCAAAAAATTGAAAATATTGGGCAGATTTTACATTTATTCACAATTTTTGGTTTCATGAAAAAAAGGTAATAAAAATCAAAATGCAGTATTTCGTAGACTTAACATTGACGCGATTCAAAAGCTAAATGTGACTGAATTTAAAGTGCAAATTGATTTTATTAGGCATGTGGAGTCATCGAGAAAATAATTTTCGACTCCCGGTCCTGGCTCCGACTTTGCAGGCGCCTGGTTTTTACTATGAAATAATCATTTTTAATATGGTTACTTTTCATTTTAATTCTATAGTGTTAAGCATTGATTCTATTTTTGGAAACGGGTATTGAATGGGAAAATCGTATTTCTATGTGTTTTAGCAAATAGTGCTGGGCCGTGGTAGCCCGATCGGTAGAGTGTCGGATTCGGGGCCGGAGGATCCCGAGTTCAAACCTCGATGGTCGAAGATCCACCGTCCTCATTAAAGGGGACTGGGCGATGTTAAATAGGCTCGTGGTCTCCATGTCCTCCAAGTGAAACGATACCTCTGGGGGTGCTAGCACCAGGTAGCTATTAGCTCCTGGGCTAGTTCTAAATTCTCATTAACTGTTCGATCCGGTGATGGTGCTGCCATCTATCGCTGTATAAAATAATGGAGGCAAGGCACTTAGTATGCAGTCCTCGACATAAATACAGTTGTAGTCAGTTGTGACTCGGAATCGGAACAAATAGTGCTGCGCAGACTTTTTTTTTTTTTTTTTTGAGGATGATGGAAATTATTTAAGTAGACATGTGTTAAATTATTTTCTAAGCTATTTTTATTTCTTTTCCCAACCAGGGAAAAGTAAAATCTGAGGCGCTTTATTTTTACCAGAAAGAAAGAGCTTACCAAACGATTCTTTTTTTTTTTTTTTGTTATTGAATTGAGTTTTTGACTTGACATTTTCATACGATATATATATATATATATATATATATATATATATATATATATATATATATATATATATATATATATATATATATATATTTAAGCGATTAAAGTTATAGGAAAAAATATATATATTTTCACTGAATTGTTTAAAAAGTTCTACTACTTTATTTGTTCGTTTATTTTCTACGTAAATATTTCATCAAATGAGCTAGGCTTATTTTGATTCGAAAAATCAGCTAAAAATGCGAAAGCTTAAGACGGCAAATTACGTCAAACATAACTACTTTAGAGAATATTGGTTAGATGCTAGATAGTCGACGTTTCTAAACGGGAAAGTCCGCTCGTTTAGTCTGGACTAAGCTTCTTTTTCTTCATTTTGTTTTTATGCTTCATTTTTGAACTATATTTTTCTACTTTAAATTCGAGAGATTCGTGCGGAAAGTGAAAAAAAATCTTTCTGATCAGAAATAGTCTGCAGACTTGCAGAAGAACCTGTAACAGGCGTCGGTTGCCGCATCGCGCTGCTTCTGCCTCTTACATTTTCTTAAGCATTAATTCTTTCTGTGGACGGACACTATAATAGAATCAGAAGATCATGGCAGCCTAATAGACGTGGGAGTTCACCCCCCCCCCCTTTTTTTCAACTGTTTGTGAATTTTACACATTTCAAGCTGTTTACATAGGAAGAAAAATAAATTAGGCCCTTCACACTCCAGAGTCCTCTGTACCTGCCGCTAGTTGTGCCTTAACTGGTTGGACGGAACCCTAAAGACAGCTTTTTTAAAAAAAAATCCAGACCACAAGCCGAGCAATCCCTGGTCCAGCACCCTAAAAAGGTATCGATTCACTTGGAGGACTGTGACGTATTTTAATGTACCCCAATCACTATTAACCAACACAGAGGATCTTCAAACCGGGACCTTCCGTTAGGAGTTCGACGTCTTACCTATTAGGCCACCACGGTCTTACTTAATTACGTCTTAGAGATAAACGGGGAAACATTAACCGTTTACCCGCCAATGTTCCAAAAATGGAACATCATATTTAAGTGAAAATTTTCCCAAGAAATAACGTTAAAATAAACAAGTTTTTTTTAACACAGTTTAGTCTTATTTCAAAGTATTTTTTGATTTCCTGCTTGATTGTTTATATGTTTTCAATTATTTATTGCGATTTTTCAAAGATGAGTTTTTTTTAGCTTTTTGCAACTTTTTCTTATAAAATTTACCAAAAATTGGCTTTTTCAGAAAACGTGATGATATTTATTATAGTTGTGAAAAATACTTCAATGTATGATTTTAAAATGCTTGTAGAAATGTACAATGATATTTCCGAAAGGTGTACAGATTCAAAATAGCATGTTCCAATTTTGGAACATTGGCGCTTTTAGGGAGTCAAATTTCCAAGAAGTAAATCTTTCGACTTCAAGGGGGAAATTTCATTTTTCGTAATATATGTTTCTTTTTTTTTTCTAATTTTGAATGTACTCAGATGTAGATGTTGGCAAAACCAAGAAAGTTTATATTTTGAAAGGATATGACGTTTCGTTAGTAAAGAAAATAATAACAGTCTTCTGTTTGACGGATTATATGGCGACGAATCCACACCTGCTCGGACAGCTGCATTGTCACGTGATAATAAAAATAATATTAGTTAGCGTTTTATTCTTCATATTTTAAATGCAGTTCAATAATTCGCTTGCTTTGTTTTCGAGCAAAACGAAATTCTGTTTGATGTATACCAACTGTTCATAAATGTAAAAAAATGTCTACAAGATTTCTTACTGTAGAACAAGCTGTGGCTTATTTAGAGACATTGTCAGATTCGGATTTGTCAGATGTAGATATATGCCAATTACCCCCTGATGAACCAGGCAATATCACTGAGGAAGAATAGATGTTGACAGAGATGAAATCCTACAATTTTTTGGTTTGCTGCAATTGAGTGGGTACCATTCTGTTCCTCCTGAAGATATGTATTGGAGCAGTGCAGAAGATACATCTGTACCAATTGTACCAACAGTTATGCCTCAAAATCGTTTTCGATAAATAAAAAACAACTTTCATTTGATGGACAACCATGAATTAAAACAAAATGACAAACTAAGAAAAGTATACCCTATTTACGAAGAATTGTGTAAAAACTTTCAACAATTTGGTGTAGTTCATGAAAAATTGAGCATAGATGAATCTATGGTTCCCTACTACGGTCAGCATTCATGTAAAATGTTTATTAGATGAAAACCAATAAGATTCGGCTTCAAAATTTGGATGCTGTGCTCTTCAAGTGGATACCCATATTCCATGGAGATTTATTCAGGCAAAAAAGAAGGATTTCCTGATGTGCAATTAGGATCCAGAGTTGTAAATGATCTATTACCAGTTTTGACTGACACGTCTAAGCATGAAGTATACTTTGATAACTTTTTTACATCATATGACTTAATTTCTCAGCTATCAAAAAAGGTGTACGAGCAACAGGAAACATTTCGTAAAAACCGAACTGGCCATTGTCCACTGAAATCTAAAAAAGCCCTTTCTAAAGAAGATCGAGGAAATTTTGACTATCGATCTGATGAATCAGTGTACCTGTGCAGCTGGAATGATAATGCAGTGGTTACATTAGCATCTAATTTTTATACACATGAACCACTTGCATCTGTAAAATGTTACTCAAATGCGCAGAAATGCAAGATAGATGTGCCACAACCTCATCTTATCAAGATATACAATGAAGGAATGCAATTCTTCCTTTCATATCATGGGCATTAGTTATTTTTGTATTGGATTTTCTGAATTCTGATATGTACATAAATGCAATTTAAAATATTATTTTTCCGCAATAAAGTAAGCTAAGATAAAAACCGCATTCAAAACCTCTCAGTTTAAAAAAATTCTCTGAAAAAAAAAAACTTCATGCAAAGCGCCAATGTTCCAAAAATGGAACACACTGAAAAACATAGTAAAAATTTTTTTTCTGGAAATTTTATTTTATTTCTGTATTTACTAGACATAAATAGACATAATTTCAAAAAATTACTCAAATTTGATCATCCGTCAATAGTTCGGCGGTTAAACGGTTAAAAATTTTCCTACAGTCACTATACATGACGAAAGGATCTAAAAATTGCGGAGAGTGAGGGGGGGGGGAGATAAATTATGAAAGCGTACTGTCTTATACGTTTAATGCAAGTAGCAATTTATGAAACTTTCACTTAGATGGTTGAAACTTTTACTTAGACTTCACGCTTATTAGTTTCTATATTATATCATAGCTACTATTATTTCAAAGAATTAAATCTTACTAACCTTCCATTTTTGCCCAAATCTCCGTAAAAACAAAATACAAGGAGTAGTCATAAACTTCAAAAACTGGTCTCAAGGATAAAATAAAAAATTGATCAACAAAATATGTTTGCATGTTAACTGCACCATCATTCACTAAACTTTACGGTCAAATTAAAGGTTTCATTGGTGACTGACAAAATATAATTTCACATGAAAATAAAAAATTTCATCGTCAGTCACTTAGAAACGCATCGTAAATTTACTTAAATTATAAGTCAGAAATTAGTTGAATGAATTGTGGAACTTTTTTGAATAAAAAAAAGGATCTTCAATAGCGGCCTGATTGGGAGTTCTTAATAAATGCGTGCGGATCTGGATGGAACTCTCCAAGTGTATTTCTCTTAAGGAAAGTTCACCGAAGCTGCTTGAACCACTGGTATTAAGCGAATCGCTTTCTCCGCTGATGTTTTTTAATTTGATGGAACAAAAAGAAGCCACTGGGAGCAAAGTCGGGGCTGTAAAGTGAATGTGAGTGCTGCAAGGTTGACTAGCAAGATGCTTGAGAGGGTGCAGTTAGTGTCAGGCAGATACGGAAAACTCCAGAATTTTTGAAGGGAGTCACTGACAGGTGTTCATATCACTAAAGATCCTGCTTACTACAGCGTTCGGAGTTAAGAGCCACGAAGTCGATTAGCTTAAACTCGGCACTATCAAACTAAGAAGCACTATTTTACCCTGTCCTTGAAACCTCAGAAAGTTTCAGAACAAGCTGCGCTAAAACTTTAGGAATACGCTTTGTACCGGTCGAAGATCCTCAATGTTTGCTAATGTGCAATGGGGCACGTTTAGCGCGTCGAGGTTTCAAAATCTTCCAAGTTCCCATTCCAAATCAATATTTCTGTTGGGAGTTGCTGTATCAGGGGCTACTCGGCTCTTCAAAAACAGAACAGCCTTCGGGACTCCAACCGTTAAACCGCGTGTAGAGGCAGGTATGGCGGACTCAGACGTGTAGAGAGAGAGTATGTGTACTGTACGCATACGGAAAAAAAAAAAGAAAGGTAGGCGTATGGACAAAAATACGAAAATGTATTGAAAAAACTGGAAAAGATAGCTTAATATGTCTGACAAAAGAAATCCCTGGAGAAAAAAAGAAAATTAATCAAATCAGATAATAAAACCTACTAAATTCTTGAAAGATTTACGAGATGTTATACCTGTTTATTGTTCGATCTGTTTTTCTGCGTCCACAAGCCTTCCCACCCCAAATTTTCACGGTTACAGTCTGATTCGAACTTAAATAACTTATATCTTTTATTCCACTTATCTTTTTCAGGATTACTCAGAATACCGTTTTTTCAAGGGTTTTTCACTCAGACGAGTCGGTCTCCATCCCCGGCATGAATCACGGAAAGGACCCACCATTTCGCCCACGGACGATTTCAATCCTAAGGCTTCAATGTAAGGTAAGGGATTGCTGCAGAGAGAAGCTATGCTGCCGTGGGCAGACAAACGGCAGTATCGGCAGAAATGAGATTTCGAGGTATTTCAAAAAATGTATGTTGGGTTCAATATTAACAGGAAAGTTTTTAAATTAGACGGGTTTTTTTTCGCGCCCTTTTTCCAGCGGAAATCAAATAAGCGAGCTTCTTTACTAATAATAAAGCAGAAAGTCTCTCTGTCCGGAGGATGTCTGGATGTCTGTAGGATGTCTGTAGGATGTCCGTAGGATGTCTGTGACGAGCATAGCGCCTAAACCGTTCGGCCGATTTTCATGAAATTTGGCACAAAGTTAGTATGTAGCATGGGGGTGTGCACCTCGAAGCGATTTTTCGAAAATTCGATGTGGTTCTTTTTTTATTCCAATTTTAAGAAAAAAAACTATCATAAATTACGAAATTATCATAACGTGGAACCGTAACATGGGCACAAGCCAATTGGCGAGATACGAAATTATCATAACGTGGAACTGTAACGTCGGTACAAGCCAATTGGCGAGAAAATTCACCATATATTATTTGTAAATATACAGGCGAACCAAAAGACCTTTAATTTTTCTATTACGGGCGAAGCCGTGCGGGTGCCACTAGTGTACAATAAAGCTAACGTACATTGAAAGACAAAAATTAAAAAAAAACTGAAAAATGTGCATTTACTAGCCTTTACTAACCCATGGCAGTATATGCGTCCTTATTCCGCACGAATTATTTACACTCAATTTAGAGCAGTTCCAAAAATACTTGTTTAGATGATTTATGGTTTTTCTCTTCTTTACTAATAAATAAAGCTGAATGTAACTCTGTCTGGATCTCGGTCTGTCAGGATCTCTGTGATGCGCATAGCGCCTAGACCGTTCGGCCGATTTTCATGAAATTTGACACAAAGTTAGTTTGTACCACGGAGGTGTGCACCTCGAAGTGATTTTTAAAACATTCGATGTGGTTCTTTATCTATTCCAATTTCAAGAACAAAATTATCATAAGATGGACGAATAAATTACGAAATTATTATAACGTGGAACCGTAGCATGGGTACAAGCCAATCGGTGAGAAAATTCACCATACATTATTTGTAAATATACAGGCGAACGAAAAGACCTTTTAATTTTCTATTACGGGCAAAGCCGTGCGGGTACCACTAGTTACGAATAAAGTAACAAAACTGTGGCTAGGGTCGAAACTTTAATCTTTTTACCAAAAAAATCTACCAATACTAAATTGTTCTAAGTGAGGTGCATAATGTTCCCACGTAATGATCATTTCTTTTCTCTAGTAATGTAAAAGGAAATACCTCATCCATATTTGTAATGCCTTTCAATTGTTAAATTTATTTCATTTTATACAGACAGCCGAATGGCAACACCTGATTATTGGAACGCAAAAGACGCACGAGATTGTGTTCGGCAGATTTTTAATCAAAATTGAGCAACGACTTCTGGAGGTGTAACAACGTTATGAGTGAAGTGAATCGAGTTTGATTGATTTTTATGACATAATGGAGATGTACGAAATGAGGGAGTTTGTTTATACCTTCCCGACTCTCTCTTAAGCGGCAAAATATCGAAAAAATAGCAAATATTCGACACATTTCCAGTACTTTGTTTTTAAATAACAAAGAAGCTCTATGCATCAAATTTGTGATAAAATTCTCTGTCGATTGACGGGTGATTTTTTGTCAATAATGTTAGTTCCTCCACATAAAGGCGAATAAACCCTTAACAAAGACTGCGAGTTCGTCAATACTTGGACGCTTCAATGATAGTTTTAAACACTTTATTTAAACACGCGTCGAAGGCAACTTGAGGGAGGAAGTTTTTTTTTTATTCAGGTTTAGTAATTGCTTTTTTTTTTTTTTTACGGGAAATTTTTTTGTTTGTTTCAGAAATGGAGAAAAAGATTTTCTTGCCATAGACGTGACATTAAGGGGTCTAAGGACCCTTAACCTTCAAAATTTTCGACTTTCTGGAAAAAATATATGTTATGCATAATTTGATTCTGAACAATTTGGTACCTTATTTTTTACCATACGCCAAAAACTTTTCAAGTTATCGTAAAAATGCGTAAACTTTCCCCATAGAGATTTATGTTAATAGCAGCTGTTTAAGCCTCTTTTTCTCAGGTACCGGTTTCTTCGGTTTTCTCGTTTTGCGCGCATAATATCTCAGAAAGTTTATTATATATTTCCGTAAAACTTTTTATACATGTTTGTCTGGTATATATTTATGATCTGAACCTAAATTTTAACTGAAAATGAACGGTAATATTAAAAAATAAATATATTTTTGCCCAAAATTTTGGAAATTTTTGATTATGACTTGTAAAATTTCAAAAAATAAATAAATAATTTTAAAAAAATTAAACAAATTTAGGTTCAGGTCATGAATATAAACCAGATAAACAAGTATGAAAAGTTTTACGGAAATATATAAGAAACCCTTTGAGCTATTATGCGCGCAAAACGAGAAAACCGAAGAAACCGGCACCTGAGAAAAAGAGACTTAAACATCTGCTGTTAACATTAATCTCTATGGGGAAAGTTTACGCATTTTTACAATAACTTGAAAAGTTTTTGGCGTATGGTGATAAATAAGGTATCAAATTGTTCAGAACTAAAATATGCATAACATATATTTTTTCCAGAAAGTCGAAAATTTTGAAGGTTAAGGGTCCTTAGACCCCTTAAAGGTCAACGACCCTAAAACTTTAAAACCTTGAAACTCAAACCCCTCCCTTTAAGAAATCCGGCAAACGGGCCTGCTTTTCTCTAAACAAGATTCTAACTGTTGAATGTCACCACTAAGGCAGGGAAAAGAGGTGAAATTACGGCTTCTGCACTTATCGCCCCACTAAGGAAACCAAACGTCAGCAGCCAACAAAAGCAAATCCACCGCCAAAGACGAAAGAAAATAAAAGTGAAAAAGAACAAGATTACGCGACAGAACAAGTTGCTGTTTTTTGGGTTTTTCACCCCTCTGTATCTCAGCCCCATGAAGACCCCCGGAGTTGATTTTTGATACACTCAATCTCGAGTGGCCCCTGACGCCGTAAACCATAACACAATCCCCTGGACCATCAGGGGGAGGAGGTATTAAAGTTATAAAATCGCTGTTCCAAAAAGTTTTCGCTTTCTTTGACAGGAATACAGCCCAGACGAAAAAAGGAATCAAGCTGAAATTTCGCACACACAGTTCTTGTGAAATACTGATGTGCCTTTTGTACCATTTGACCCCCCTCCCCTTCCCCCTCATTTTTACCCCCCAAATTGTACCTGCCCGGGATTCTATCACAGCCCCCGGGGGGCTACGGTAATGATTTTTTGTATACATATTCTTGGGGGGCCATTGGGTACATATACAAATTTTTCAACCACCAGGGACATCATGGGCCGGAGTAATTGAAGTTTGAAAATCACTAATTTTCCCTAAATTCTTATGTACTTACTCTCAGCTCATAGGGTTTGTTTATCTCGGACTGCAATTGCAAGGTTGGAACAGATCTAACAGTTATTCCAAAGTTGTCTTAGGAAATGAAATTCAATCAAGACTAAAACATATCCAACAGTTGCAACTAGACGTTAAATCGCGGATATCACAAATTTGCCACATCGACTGCGCATGCGCGAAGACTTAGCTCATTGGGCTTTCGGTCTTCGGATTCTATGTTGTTTGTTTAAACTTAAGCAGAGAAACCAATTGATGACTGAGATTAGAATGCTGTCCTCCCCTTCCCCCCCTCCCAAAGTTTTGCAGATACGAAATTTCCTTCCCCCTGTTTTTCAGTTTTGATATATTTATGGAGGGAAGAAATTTAAATGTCGGCGCGAAACTGGGGTTAAACAATTACAATATTTTACGTGGCAAATTATATGAAACTGTACGAATATGAACTCGGCACATATAATTTTTTAATTGAAAGCGAAAAATAGCACTTTTTATTGGTTTGCTTATTTTCTAAATTACTGGATTTTTCACAAACAACACATAATGAATTGAAAACATATGAAATACGTGTGGATATCCGTGCTTTGCAGTAATTTGTTAGCTGAAAAATTTTTTGCAATTAATTTAAGCAAGACTTTTAATGAGCTTAATCCGCGAGCAGCATGCGCATTCGCTATAGCAAATTTGGGATATCCGCGATTTGACATCGAGTTAAGTTGTATAGATCTTCTGACACATTCAAATTTAAAATATTTAATGGCTCAGGTTTTTATTTGCTTAATGATAACATGCGTTCTTTCGTTTTTTAAATGAACTTTTAAACAAAACTAGGTATTAAACAAGACAAAGACTTCTATCAAGAAATAGATAAATCACCAAACAATTAAAATTATCCCATAAAACGTAATATAATCCATGATTTGAGAAAAAATGTATTTAAACAAAAAGTGAAAAGCTAGATTAAAATAGCCCTCAAGCTGTAAAACATTTAAAGAAACTTTCATGAAAATGTTGAATAATCTGTCAAATAAAGAAACTGTAATAGAATTTATTGCAAAGCTGTAAAATACTCGAAAACAATATAATTTAAAATATAGTATTTTACTAGAGGACTCGACAGACGTTGTTCTGTTCAAACTTTGTAAATTGAAAAGTTAAAAAATTTCAATAAACTATAAAGTGTTTGAATCGTTTTGTTGAAAAAAAAAAGTAAAAAAAAAAGGTTTTAAGCTGTTTGGTGTCAGAATGCGTATATTTATTACAACTTGATTTATTTAATGCCCACTGAGCAGTTGTTTTACTAACTATTTTTTCTCCCGTACTTGATGGTTTGTTCTTTCAGCCATACTCAAAGGATAAAAAGCGTCCTCGGATATTAAGTGTAAAAAACTAACTACCCAACTAGAACAAACGGGAAATCCCGCTGCAACGTCCTCCATATGAAAATGAATAAAACAATCCAAAGGATATCCTTTAGAAAAATGATAAAGGTAAAAAGGTAGAAGGTTGCCTAAATAAGCGAAAATCACCCCCCCCCCCACTCCCGATGTAAAATAAACACATTCTTCAACTAAAATTACTAAACACTCTTAAAAAAACATAAACAATTCTTTGCAATTTGAAATATTTCGCCAAATAAACAAAAAATACAATAAATTTTATTAACAGTAGCTTTAAAATGTAAACAAATGATCACGCAACTCTATTGTTTATAGCCAAAGTCGCCAAGCCACCACGTTATTCTAATCCAGCCGATCAATGAGCGAAGCCAACTCCGACCGATTAGAGGTCCGATCTTTTAAACGAAAACTTTTAAAACTTCATTTATTTCCTAATTTGTTCTTTCCACCAAAGATAAAGATCTTCCACTGCACTGATCTTTTGTGTGCATAACTACACTGTTGTAATTTAGCTGGTTGAAAATAAAATCTGTTTCGTCTTTAAATTCCATCATCTTTTCCTTTATAAATGTACCGATTAATTTGATAATCCTTCAAGTATTCTTGAATTGGTGCGAATACTAAGATGGATTTGAGCAGAAAAACAAATGTTGCTAGGTACGGTACTTTTTGAGCATTTGGTTAGGAAATCCTAAAACACCGATCCGGTCACATGGTTCAACTACGACGACATAACACGTTTTGCGTGAACCTTCCGGTACTTTACTTTAAAATGTATCACGGGAACTAAAATCGTTGCTTTTAAGAAATGAAGGCTTCACTAATCTTAGATGACATATTGCCGTAGGAAATTTCATTGCAAAAAGCAGAGCTGGCTTTCTTATCGTCCGTTGGCAACGGTTTAAATATTTATTTCAGTTCTCGCTCAACAAAAGGTTAAAATAAACATTCATCATTTGGGAGATATAACCATCCAATGTTTAAATTAATTAATTAGCAAAAACATTTCCGATTCGATCCATCGCGCTTCGAAACCATGCTTGCCACAACTTAATTGTACACAAAAAAATTTGATCAAAATCGGTCCAGGCGTTTAAAAGCCTTATGGTGACCAGCGTCCGCACAGAAGATTTTTATATATTAAGAAGATTATCCAAGAAGTTTTCTTTGCAACAGAGAGGATACAAGAATCGTAATAAAATTTAAACCGCCCAATTCTCGCAAAATGAACATAGAATCTTAATAGTCAGAAAATAACTTGACGTAAAATTAGGCTAGCCATTATTGTTCCTTAAAACACAAAACAGCGTTGTTTCAATTGAAAATTTTCTGACTTGAAGTTCTCAATTCTAAAAATACAGACAAAGTAATAATATCAATGCAAAAAGATGTGATATCTCATCAAAAACAACCCTGCCGTAAAAATTTCCCCGCCAAGAAAACCTTTAACTTTTCCGCACAAAAAAGAAAACCTGCATCCTAAACCCAAAAACCCTCAGCCTTAAAAAGTTATGATATCTAGTTCGCCCGCCAACTATCTGCCAAATTATCATACTCCCTCTTCTCCTTTTTCATCACAGCTACTTCCGTTAGAACCTCCTCCCACCTTCAACTCCTCAGAAATATGGATAAATCTTTTAAATTGTTTATCTTGTTTGGCGGGAAGCTTTTCAAACTGAAGTGGTTGCTTGGTGAGCAAAAAGCTTCCCGCCAAACAAGATAAACAATTTAAAAGATCTATCCATATTTCTGAGGAGTTGAAGGTGGGAGGAGGTTCTAATGGAAGTAGCTGTGATGAAAAAGAGGGAGGATGATAGTTTGGCAGATACTTGGCGGGCAAACTAGATAACATAACTTTTTATGGCTGAGGGGTTTGGGGTTTAGGATGCAGGTTCCTTTTTGTGCGGAAAAGTTAAAGGTTTTCTTGGCGGGGAAATTTTTACAACAGGGTTGTTTTTGATGAGATACTACTTGCCTCTCACTTTTTTTTTATCATACAGTTTGCAAAGTAAAGTAAAATTTTATTTGTATGTGACACTTTTATGTTATTTTCGACAGTTATTTGTTTTTATGTATGACATTAATAACATTTAGATGAGATTGAGGACAGTTTGTCCATTTTTTCGTTGGAACTCGTAACCTTTTGTTTGATTTAATGATTTTAGATTATCTAACGCTGCATATTTTAAGCTGTCTTTTCTCCGTTAAATGTTATTCCGTTTTTAAAAATATACATAGAAATAAAATATTTTGTAGAAAAACGAAATGTTGGTAAAATAACAAAGTCTTACTTGTACAAGTGGATTTAATTCCATAGTAGAGTAGAGTAGACTTGATCCTGGAAGAAAAGAGCTTTTATAAGTGCTTTAAATGCAAGTCAAACATATATTATTGCGACATGGTTATTATTTACCCATACAACAGATTTTAAAAAAAAATACCTATCATTTTTCATAATGCACTCAAAAGGAATTTTTTTTTGTAATTCTTTTTTTTAAGATTTCTTTGAAATTTCACATAAACTGACTATTGAAGGGATGAAGGATTTCCCACACTCCATTACACTCGATGTCGTTCAAAGAAATTTATTTTTTTCCTGCATGAAACAAAGCTTGTCCCAATTTTTACAATTAATTAGTACAGCAGAATGGTTTCTAATTTACCTAAATGTCCTAAGTTCAACCCAATTCAAGCCCGGAGCTAAAGAGCAAAATATATTACTAGAGACCGGAATTTGAAAGTGACTTTTCAAGCGTTTAAAACTTCCGTTCTTCAGCGCTTAAAGGATCCCTTAGCTTTTATAGCTGTGCAAGTTGGTACAAGTAAGTTTGGAACCCGGGAAAGGAGTGCTCTTTAAAGTGCTTTTTTTTAATACTTAGGTTATGCATATTTCTATCAAGTTCTTTTTTCTCCCGGTAGGTGTGGGATTGTGCTCTAATTGTGAGCTCTTTACTTAAATTCAATTTTCTACGGAAGGGAGAGGAGGATTTTCATTCTGTCGAAACCGGAATTCGTAACCCGCTCCTTTATCCGATTCTTTCTAATGGACGATATAAATAATCGCGAACCAATAAGACTGTTAAGAAATCTTCATTGGTTGGTGAAGGCTAGCGGTTTTGGTCGGAACCACCTAGTTTTTTTAACAAACATGTAGGTCAATCAGAAAGTTAGTTTGCACTGCTTCGTAAATATGTTCCATCTCAGACAATTTTGATGACAATGTGTGGCAACACTTCAGACATGTACCTTTATCGTGTGACGTAGCGGCTTCCCCAAGGCAAGTTTAGTTTTCTGAAACTCAGTCGCAAACATGTCTCGACAGCTGCAAGTAGCTTCCAAATCGGAATTGCGTGCAGCGATTTGATTTTGTGGACAAAAAGGTGCAACTGCACTGAGAGAAATTTATAGGTAGTAGCACGAAGTGTATGGTGAAAATACAATGTCACGTTAAGCTATCGTGAAATGGTGCAATATGTTTAAGAATGGGCGTACAGATATCGACGACGCTGAGCGCGAACGAAGACCCAAGTTAAGGTGGGAGGAGTCGAATGACCTTCCCTAGCAGCCTAAACCTTTCACCTCTTGACTTTCATGTTTTTGGCACCATGAAACAAGAAATTTCAAAGCGACAGTACTATTCGGATGACGAAAGGAAAGCTGCAACCCAACTATGGTGATCGGACATTGGTTTCTTTGCAGAAGGCATCGAAAAATTTGTACCACGCAGCGACAAATGCTTAAGAAACGGAAGTGGTTACGTTGAAAAGTAGATTTTGAATCGAACTTCAAGATATCGGTAAAGTTATTGTAAAAATTCTATCTTTTTTTGTTTTCGTTTTTCGAGCAGTGCTACTAGCATTTTGACTGACCCTCGTAGTTTTAATAACTGTTGATTTTGTTTTGTTTCTAGTTTTAGTTTCACATGGACAACTGTTTTTTTCATCGGTAAGTATTAACTATGTCGCAACAGTAATTTTTGTGTTTGCATTTAGAATACTTTTAATGATATTTTTGTTCCCCGGATCACGTCTCTTGCACACTCGGATCATATTTCCTGGAACAAGGAAGACTTGATCCTTTTACAGCCCGATATTTTTAAAAATATTTTAAATCTTTTTTTTTAAAACGGCACAGCAATTTGACAGGGAAAAGCCTATTCTTAATATGTAACGTTACATGTTTCAGTAAATTAAAAAAAAGCTCCAACAAAAAAGGAGACAACTCCCCCTTGACTAACCTATATATTATTAATGTCACACATAAAAGTAAATACATTTTGTTGCTTTGCGTTGACACAGAAAATGTCATATATGTACCACGGAACATTAAAATATCACTTTCAGTTGCTAAGTAGTATCAGTATCATTAGGCGAGTAGTATCAAGAAGAAAAAACCCAGACCGGATAAGTTTAAAACTTTAAAGAATTTCATCTTATTGGATTTTACTGCTGTGGTAAGACATATAATGGAGAAAAACGGCAACAGAATTATATATTACAATATGTTGTTCGCGCAAGAAGTTGACAGTTTGAATATCGGTAAAATATGACTTTTTCTACATTTTGGCCTAATGACACCGAAAGCACAATGAACTTGCTTTATTTATTTGTGCATTTTTAAAGTGTTCATACTTCTCTTTCAAACGACACTATTTTTCTGGTCGCAACTAAAATATGCAAGCTGTTTTCGGACCTCAAAAATGCTAAAAAAAGTCGAAATCACGAGAAAATGCAACCTTTTTGTGACCTTTATGGACCTTGAGGCAACTCGTTGTCACAAATTTATCGATTATTATATAAAGTTAGACTCTTCTATAGCTCATAGCGATTTCTTGGTCAGAAAAATCCGCTTGGTTTTTGATACCTTTTATAGGCCCAGTTAAACTGAACAACTCAAATTTAGAATAAAACATGATGGCTACCTGGCTATTATGTTGGTTATTATATGGCTATTATGTAGCCCTGGCTACAGGTCGGTAACTGAATTATGGGTTTGGTCATAATTTTTGGTTAATGAGATAAGTAGCAATTGGTAATTTTTTAGAGAAGATCTGAGAGGGCATGAATCACATGCGTGACACTTTCTCAGATTATTTCTCTTAAGAGTCAATTTGTACATTAAGTTTTGGGCGAGTCCTAGCATTACCTTTCGAGATACAGCAGTCACAATCGACGGGAGAAAATGAAACCAATAGTGATAAGTTTCCAAAACCATTTAACACTATTTTTATATTGTTTTATTACTATACCTTGTTTCGATTCTTTTCATTACTCTTTGCATTAGAGTGCTCGCGAAAAGCAAATAAATGAAATAACTAAGAAGTGTTCACTCGCATTCAGATACAATTATAGTATCACATACTGAAGCAAACAGTTTTCCAAAAACGGCCAAAAAGTTTTCAGTGTCCCCAAAACGGGGAGATCCTGCCTGAGACGGGCAAGTGGATGTTTTGCATTCTTTGCACAATACTGGTTCTCTGATTTTAGTTTTGTTTGGGTTAGCTAAAAATATAAATAAAGTACCATACATAAACCAGAGTATTTCTGATTTGACATTAGTAGTGTAACTAATTATGTATTACATACTTGAGCACAGTCTCTTGATAGTGTGTGGGAGGTATAAATGAAATTACGATCTGCTGCTTCTGAATCCACACCTGCACAGTACACCCTCATTTATACAGGCTAACTGGAACCAAAAGCAATCTGGATGAACGAAAAATTCGATGATGAGGGTAATATGGGCACTAAGCAAAACACAATCTTTTATCATTTACAGTTTAGCTGCAGTGGTGTCGGAGTACCCCGAGTAAACCATGGTATTTCTTCAGTTACTGTAGTTTAATTTACGATCTATGCGGAAGTTGTACTTTGAATCAAAATAAAAAGCGAATATTTGGCGTTTATAATTAAATTCTTGCGATCTTAGTTTAAAGTTTTTAAGCGTATATTTTTTTAACTCTAGGATTTTGATCCGAATGAACGGAAGATTCGGTTAAACAGGGAACAGACAAACGAGGTTTTACTGCACTTAAAATTCTGAGCTATGGCCACCCAAGAGACTGATTCCCCTTCCGTATAGTGAATGGACAGGGTGTTTATCAAGTCTTGCACCGATGAAGGGAGTTAGTTCAGTAGACATTTTTCTTGACAAGGTTAATACAGTTCTGCGCGTGTACCTTTTGTAGCTTTGAGAAGATGCAGATGTTTTCAACTTTGCACCAGATACTAGCGCAGCTATAATTTACGTTATGAAGATTGTAGGTATCGATTGGTAATTTATGTTAAAACCCATAGTTCTGGGGCTTGACTCTCAAACCCTCTAAATAGCAGTTTTTCTTTAACAAAGGTCATTTTCAATTCATGCCATTAGCTAGTATTATAACAGCAAGGGTGGGGGGGGGGGACTTGAGATAGATATCAAAATTTAAAGAAAACATGTCCTTAGAGATAAACGAAATAGTTTTTTTAAATAAATTTTCTATAGCAGAACAAGATTTAACTTTCGATACTTTTACCCGCATAAACACCCTGTACTTTGGATGTGGATAGAAGTTAAAAGGTTGTGTGAGAAGACGATACGGCAAGCGACTTTTAGCAAGCTCAGAATAAGGGGAAATAGAACGAGTGGAGCGAAAAAAATGAATTTTCCATTCAGAGTACATTTTTATTTTAGATAGTTTAAAACATGAAATCTGTAACAAGCGACTTTTGAAAACGGCTCATTGCGGTTGGAGCAAAATCAATCTTTGGCACACTTTTGGATATTTTATGGTTTAATAATTTCATTTTCAAAACCAATTAAAAAATTATTGCCCTCTGGCCGGAGTTCAAGCAGCATTACAAGCAAATAAACAGATCGCTGTTCCAACCTACTAGGGTTGGACTTTAACTTACAAGAGGATTACCAGCTGCAGTACGGCGATTCCAAACTCTTGATCCTTCATAAGGTGAAACTGCACTCCATGATATAACAGGCGTTTCGGGTTTTATTTGTAGTTCTAGCCGTTGCAAAACTTTCTCGCTGATGATCTTCAAAACGACTCTCGTTCGTTCTCCTAGAAAAGTCGAAAACATAAACATAATCTATAAACTACTGGAGCTCAACTTCTTTACTTACATTGTCAAATTTCTAATATTAACTTTTGAAGAAAAAGTTTGAAATTATCTATGTGATATTACTGCTGGTACCCTACCCAGGGAGCAGCACTTTCATCCAATCCTTACAGTGTTTATACTTTTGCAGTAAACACCCATACCCTTACTTTTATGTTTGCTGATGAGTCCAACTCCTAACATTTTAAAGCCTCAGACTTACGACATCTTCACCTTTACATTAGTTCTACTCCATCTCCACGATTCCGACAGCTGGTGGATCGGAGGGAAAATAAAAGACTCCGAGTTTTCAATAACAAAATCTATCTTACTCTCATTCCGTCGCCCTGGCTATTTTCAAAATAAACCTCCCGATGAAAAAATCGTATATTTTTATGTTCTAAAAATTATGATATCTTCTAATTTTTAAAATTGAGTAGGAACTTCTTCCACCGTGGTAGCCACAATTATACGGAAAGAAGAAAAATCAAAAAATCTTGGCTGTATATGGTCGGAAAGTTACGCAAATTTTATGAGTGGAAACTAATGGTAAAAGAAACATTTCTTAAAAAATTTTCTTAAATACATAGGATTTTCGTATTCATTGAATGAAACTTGAACTTAAACATCCTCGTTATATGGACAACATTATAAGGACAATTAGATTTGAGTCTTCTAAAAAGCAAAATTTGCTTGTTTTTATTTTCTTCTGCACACTGTGCACTACATAACGATATAAATGCTTAGTAAGCGATTGGTGACGCCACATTCTATTTTTAACGAAGAAAATAGATTATAAATGTTAAGAAAACTGAAAATTACTCGAAATCCGCCATTTAACTGTTGCCAAAAACAAGAAAAATAATAGTAATATTAAAGTTCACTTTGATGATAAAATTTAAACTAAATTGAAGGCAAAATTTTAGCAATGTGATTTCCGCTCTTCAACTGATGACTTGACTTCGATCAAAGAAATCCTCGAAAACCTGCACAATTTTTATAAACACTATCAATTTTTATTATTTTTAGCAGAAATTAAAAAACAACTACGCCACTTACATCACACAAAATATTGGAGATCAGAAATTCAAAGCTCTTGCATAAAAAGTTTTACTTCAAAACAGAGGAGAAAAAAAATAAATTTTGCATAAAACCAATAAAAAAGCATATATTTTATACATGGTGAAAATTTGTTGATAGAAGTGTTAACTTTAAGACTAACTATCTGTGCTTACTTATTAATTAATATTAAGACACGTAAGGATCTAAAAAACTAATCTATTCTATTTCTAAAATGGATTTCAGTAACCGTGACGAACGTAACATCTCAGTTGCATTTTTCACGGTTACGTTCGTTACACGTCATATTCTGAAGAAATATTTATCCCTGTCACATTGTAAGAAAAATGAGCATTATTCTGCCTACAAAATATAGATGAGGAATGAAAATAACGCACTGCATTGTTTCTGCAATAATATCTACCTACGGTTCAGAGAAAATGAGGGCTGAATTTCATGTTGCAAATTCAAGGTTGCAAAAATGTTACGTTCTTTACACTGAAGTAATTTAGTTTCAAAAACCAACTTATGTTATTTATGCTGTGAATACTGCACAGAAGTTTTATTCTTTCACAAAATTCCGCAAAACCACAAGTAAATGATTATTAGATGTTTCGTCAGTCTCGATGGAATGACCCTTCTTTAGCTCCATGCTTATTAAAACGCAATCACTGATAACCAACGTGTCTTGCTAACAACTGTGGTTTGAAGATTGAAAGCCTTAATTCTGTGTTTCTTTTGCTGTCCTATTATATAGACAAAGTGAGCAAAGGTGAATTATTTTCATTTAGTAATAGTAACTTATTTTATATACATGGTTTATTTTCGTTGAATACTTGAGCCAGGCTTTGTATGAGCCGTAGGTTGCACTTACAACGTTTTTGAAATAAGATGGGACAAGTGCTTTCATATTGTGGGGAAAGGGTAACCCCATATACTTTTCTTTCATTTTATTTGTGATTGCTATTTTCTGTCATTCATTAACTGTGTTGAAATATTACTTCTACTAAATTACGGTTATATGTTTATTTTAAGAAAATGGCACAAGCCTCTACTCGAAAGAGTGGCCGTGTGACAGCGTATACAAAGGAAAATTTCCAAGCAGCGTTGGATTTCAATCGAAATGGAGTAGGAGGATTCAAGAAAGTGGCAAAAAGGTTTAATATTCCAAAAACCAACTTTCTTGCCGATCATTTGAAAGGTAGGCCCGGTGTCCAATCGAATTTATTTGGAAGAAATACTGTTATTCCTTTTTCTGAGGAATTACAGTTAGTTGAAGGTCTGAAATGCCTAGGAAAATAAGGTAACGGGCTAGCTAGAAAAAAAGTTTTAGATTTTGTCAGTGAATATCTCCAAACAAAAACCATAAAAAAACTACTCTAAAATATGAACGCCAATCAAAAGATTGGTTCTTAAGTTTTAAAAAGAGCCATAAACTGTGAAAAAACCGCAAAACACATCATTGAAAAGTTAGGCTTGGTAAACAAATCACATCAAATTTCCAACTTAGATAAAACCTCATTTTTCAACGACTCAAAGGCCAAAACTGTTGGTGAGAGAAACTAGAGGCTCTACAGCTACTAGAATCACCAGTGGTCCGGGAAGAGAAAATACCAGTGTTTTGTTTGCATGTAATGCTACTACACCTCCTTTAATAATATTTAAGGGAGAAAATATATGGAATGAATGGATAGCACCAAATGGAACTGGCTTTCCAGAAGCAACGTATGCGGCGACTAGCAGTGGATGGATGGAAACAGAAGTTTTTGAGAACTTTTTTGAAAACTTTACTAAAAACTTTTGCTTTTTAAATTATGCCAGAAAAAGTGTTTCGCATTTTTCTAAACAATACCATTTTAAATAAACACTCACTAAACAGACACACACAAAAAAATGAAAATCCCTACTTTAAACAAAATATATTACTTTTTTTCTATCACTAATAGAATACATTTCTATAAAATTGTGAATATAATTTATTCCGTTGAAATTTTTTTCCAAGGAACTTCTATAAAATCGTCTATACAATTCTATAGAAAACTTTTCTAAAGAACTTTCTTACAGAAAATGTATAGATTTTTATACTGCCGTCGCAAAGTAAAGCAGAGCATCTGCAAAAATGAGGTTTTAAGATATTTGAAAGAAACGCGTTTTGAACTCCATACTAACAATAGGGAAATGTTAGAATTCAACGTTTATTTCATGCTTTATTTTAGTGGAAACCAAATCAGCAAGCTTGTAAAATAAAGCTAAAGTACAATAGATGACAAATATGAAAAACATGAAGTATTTGCAGATACTGGCTCTTCACCTTCCGATGGCAATACAGAACTCTATAATAATGCTATAATTGAACTAAATATTCACTTTTGGATAATGGTGTGACCCAAACTGCGCATTTTTTTCCACTTCTATTTTTTAAAACACAACAGAAGTTGTAGATAAAAATTAAACTTTAAATCTTATTTTTTTTATAATTGTGACAGTATTTCGATAAAATAGAATTTTTCTGCTGCAGATCGGTTTTAACTACTATCATGCCTAACAGAAGAACAACACTGAAAAACCTCGGACAGCTTTTAAGAGCGTTTTATAGTTAAAAATAAAATTGTCATCTGCCTGCTGCAAAAAAATTAAAACATGAAAAAAAGAAACTAAAGTTAGTGTGCGGTAATATTTTAGAGCAACATTAGCCAATTTAATATTTTGGTGCTCATATTTTAGTGAAACAGAAGGATATCTTATTTAACCTAGTGTGGCATTGAATTAAGATGAATATTGGAACTTCTGCAACACATAGTTATGATTTGCCCACAAAAGATTTGAATATATAAAATTTTGAATATATTTTCGAACACTCCACTAAACAAAAGCACATTTGGTAATATTAACAAGAACGCTAATTTTTGTTTTTTTGAAGACGTCTTACTGTAGCTCTGAGGCGACGATATATTGCACGAATTATCGCCATACCCATGACATTACTTAACGAAAGTGGACTGACGAAGTGCAAGAAGTCGGCACTTCCACAATTATTGTTAAATTGGTTAGAAGTAATTAAATAGGCAAACATACTAAAAGTCCCGACTCTAAAGGGGGATGGGAAGTTAAAGGTACGAAGGGGAAGTCAATTTTGTAGTTATATTTAGAAAATGGCAGAAAAAAGTTGTTCCGAACAAAAGTGAAAGTTTTTTCATACCTATAGGGTAGCTCCAGTATTCGGCCATTTAAGAGATTCGGTTGTTAATTTTCGTTAACCTATAAATTTTAGCAATTAATACAACAGCCAAAACATTGTACTTTCGACAATATCTTTCTGATAATGATTCACAGAATTGCTCAAGAAATAAAATCATTTCCAATGTAAAAACTAAGCTATTGTAAACATGAGAAAATACTGTAGACAGAGTATGGCAGAGTTAATCTGCCATAGAACTCCAGTACTCGGCCATGTATGAGCCCAGTAGTCGGCCGTTTCATTTTCATTACTCTTATGGGGTACGAGTGAATAAATTTGAACAAAATTAATGCGAAATTTACAGCGTAGTACTCATAAAATCATTCCAGTTGTTGCGAAAGAATTCTGCATTATTGATGTCTGCATAACATTTATGTTTATATTATTTTGTAAATAGCAATGGAAAAGACCCGGGTTGAATGGGGTTTTTCCGTAAAGGAATTTTGAAAACATGAGAACTTGGAATACACTGCCAGCTCAGTCATTCCGTCCGAGGAATGCAGTTTCGTGCTTATTAGCGGTCATCAACCCAGAATAGGAAGTTTCCACCTCCAGCTCAGACACTTCCTATTCCGGGCTGGTGAGTGCTAATAAGCACGAAACTGCTGCCCTCGGATGGACCGACTGAGCTGGTGATGTATTTCTGCCATCGCCTTGGCAATAGTGTGATAATTAACTGAAAATGAGAACTTGGATTCTCCCCTCCCCCCGGAGCAAAAACGTTTCTGTATTAATTGTGTATGCTACCATAAAGACTGAATCAAAGAGTTGGTATAATTCATGATCTATAAAGAGTGCATTAATGATCGATCGGATTGACTCTTGACTCACCTATATTTATTAGAACGAAACTTCAACATACGAAACATAAAATTAAAATTGTAGTAATGGAAACAATTTCATCTAAAAACAAAGTAAGTAAAAATCCATTCAATAAGAACTTAAGAGATAGTAAGACGATTATATTGGCAGGTCCGTATTTTGAAAAAATTACGGGAGGGGGGGGGGGGGGAGCGAAGAAAATGAGTTCAATGCATTTTAATTTTTAATTAAATGCCAATTCAAATCAGATCATTTTTTTTAAATATCACCAACTTATGCTATTTGACGACAAAAAAAAAAAAAAAAACGATAAATTACCATTTGGTAGTGCGAACTTGAATATTAGAACTTATATTCTAAACACAACGACAAACTGAATTTACGACCTGTTTTAAACCCTATTTTTACCTATTCTCGAGAATTCTAAACTAAAATCAACATTTGGAGCAGTAAAATGATGAAATGACTATTTCTGTCGAAAAATGCCAAGCCACAAAATTTAAACATTTTCTTCAGAAGAAATAACGTGAGGAAGGGAATTTTTACTAAAAACAGCTAAATTGTCGCTGCGTCAATTATTATGATGAACATTAGAAAATCCATTTTAAGTACGTGGTCGACTACTGGGTATATCAACCAAACAGTATAGAACCAGTTGTCACTTCACCATGGCCGACTTTTTTCAATTCATTCAGTACCCAGTGGTCGGCCACGCCTCTAAAAATAATTGAATCTAAGAAGGAGTTTGCTTTTTAATTAACACGTTATGTTATACATTCCATTAAAGCGAAAGTGAAAGCAAATTTACAGTAGAGTGAAAAAAAAGAAGGGTACTTAAAACTTATAAGGCGTTTCTGCTTAATTGAAAAATGTACAGAATCGCAAACTAGAATGATGTGCATACCATTCCAAATAAAAATATTCATTACTACTCAATAAAAATTATTCACAACTTCCCTGTGATTTAATAATTGGGGATGGGTAAATTAACGTGGGGGGAAATTCATCGTATCAGATTTTGAGGAATACATAATCTGTTTATAAGCAGTTTAGGTCCTGCGACCGACTAATGGAGCACTTCCCCATAAACATTCTTGAGAAAAAATAATTTTCGGAAAAAAATTACCTCGTTCTTTTTGTCTCACAGTTTCTATGCCAAACAGGAACTAGAGGCATCTGTATTGTGCCTCAATCATCTGACATGAACCCTAACAATTTTCTGTGTCTAGAAAATCCACCGTCTGAACACTTGAGCTGCAGATTCAAACATGATGCCACAGAAATACGAAGCCAATACCCAGTCATCGCAACATCCAGCTGAAAAGTAATCAAATACTAAATATTTAATTTCTAGCATGTACATTCAATTTTATTATCCTTATTGAAATGGAAATGAGACGCCACAGCAGGGTAATGAAAATTTTGATAACGGAAATAAGGTAAATGTAGTTGACACGCAGCACATTTTTGTAATTGTAGTTTTTATTACATTATTACAAATCAAATTTTGAAAGTGTTTCTACGGAACAGGGACTGAATTTTTTTAAGTAGAAAATAAAAATATCCTCTTTTAAGGTGACATCTAGCTTTTATTCTGAGGTGGAAGGGTCGAAGCTCATTCATGTCCACCAGCAGTGGAAAACTTTTTCTACGAATACTATCTGTAATGTATTGTTTTCATCGTCGGCCCCTTCGGGCTGGATAAAAATTTCGATTTCGTTGTTGCAACTGTCCTTGCTATGTAAGCATCTGACAGAGTAGTTTAACAATGAATTTTCTACAAGCGACCTTCCGGTGTCACATCCTTTCGAGCGTCTCTTAAAATCATCTTCAAGATTCCGGCAGGAGCAACATCCAATTCCGAGAGTTTCGGCACGGGTTGGTCATTCCTCCTTTCTCAAACACCAATCCGGTACTTCACCATTAAGTTCCCAGCTTCAAGTGTACCTGGTGGACAGATCCGTCTTTACGTTTGCAGGTACTTTGATAAATGAATTGTAGCGGAACTCGTTGACGGACTCTTTTGTGGCTGGAACACCATCCCAGCAGTCTCAATGGATTCAAAGGAATTGATGATATATACTTTAGATACATATGATTTTAGTTGTATGATGATGCAAAACATTGTTGAGACACAGGGCATCATTTTTTTTTTTTTTTTTTTTGAGGCCACGATTCTTTGTAGATCTACAAATGTAGGGGAATTAGATTTTCCGGAAGCCTTTTATGTTCACAATAATTTAAATAATCTTTGCAATGAGTCTTTTGCGGTTCCGTATATCTCTCCAATCTTAATCGATGGGTTCAAATTAAAATATTCTGATACGTCAAATCATGCCTGAGCACTCACTGAGACCTGATTGGTCCAACCCAACCCCCCCTTTTGTATTTAAACTCTCCCATGACCTCGTTCCATCTCATTTGCTTGCTTTGCACTGAGAAAGGATGCTATTGCATCTGAAACATGTTTGCATTTTCAACTTTTTATTTGTGCTTTTTAACGTTGTTTCCGACTTTTATCTGGTATGTTTAGTGCTGACTTTCTGCATTTCTTTTAGTCCACTAATTCATACTGCATATCCGCAGCTCTGCAAACCTTCGTCTGATTCCATAGTAAAGGGCTGTCCATAAATAATGTCACATTTTTTTCAATATTTTTAACTTCCTCCCCATTTCTCATAAAGTACGTTTTACAAGCTATTGTTCATAAACATATCCATATTTAAAAGTGCTTGATGTCACACTTCTTACTTTGTCCTTCCTCTTTGTCACGAAATCACAATTTCACGAACCTCCTCCCCCTTGAAGCGTGATATCATTTGCGTTTTAGTAATCCACAAATACTTCTCCATTTTCAATCAGAATTGCCGAATTCATTGAGGAAAGAGGAAGGATCCTTTCGAGTCAGTTTGATGTTTGTGAAGGGCAAGTGTTCTATATTTTGACATGAAGGTGCGTGTCTGAAATTCTATAACTTTTGATTGGTTGCATAAAATGAAACGAAGTAGCATATAAAATTGAAGGAAGTTTAAAGTTCTACAACTTTGTCATTGACAACTTTTATGAATACTTATCCTGGGAGGCACTAGGAGAAAATGTTTGACAAAAAGAGAGGATTTCGCCGAAAATCATCGATTTTTCATAACATATACCAGGAAAATTATTGGAAATTCGACAAATACGTGTAGGAAACTTTTATAGGAAGCTTATTTACTTTAAATTTTTATTTTGAACAAATTTTTTCCGCCGTTTCCAACATGTACTCAAAAAACCCAAAATTTGCTTTTTCACTACCTCTCACTTTTAAATCACCCACCTGGGGCGGGGACTTTTAGTATATTTACTTACTACCTCTAAAAATATTCTGAAGTCAAAAACTATAGCATATTCCATGTGCACGCTACAATGCGTTCATTGACTTTAACAAAACTGAATTCGGTGCTTTGTGCTTGGTCTGAATTTTATTAAAATCTCAACTTTCATTTAGATCGAAGTGTTGGGGATAAAAAAACAAATATGTTGAGAAAAAGTGAGCCAAATACAACCAGGACATTGCAGGGGGGGGGAGAAGATATCAGTTGGCACGAACCTGAAAGGGACTTGAGATTTTTAAAATGAGGGTGAAATATATGTAAGATCGTAACATTATGGAGAGGAACTCTTAAGAGTCATTTGTGACGAACCCCAAAATTTCTGTGCACGCCCCTGAATACACCAACACTAATTGGTAGGGAAGGCAAAGATTAACTACGCGAAATTTCCGGGATTCATGTTTCAAATATTTTCAAATTGAAAACCGAACCCTTTTCTGACGCGTTAGTCATTTCTTTTTTGCACTTTTTTCATCGATTGTACTCTTATCTTTACTACGCAAGCTTGTTTATTTGGTTTCAGCCGAAAATAAAACACGAAAAAACGTCGAAATTCAAACATTTCCTTATTGTTAGTATAGAATCCAAAGCGTGTTTCTTTGCATATATCAAATCGTCACTGTTTTGCTCTAAAATTGTCGTCGGTTACCCGTGGAATTGCCTATACATTATTGTACCATTAAGTATAATGTAATACAAAATAAAATAATGGGGAAAAGGCAACAGTGATTTGAGCATGCAGTTCCTTTTTTGAAAAATTCAGTTTGTTTTGATCGAAAATATTGGATGTATCAAAATATATGATTGATATCAGAATCATTACTTGATCTGGGGGGTGGGAGTAAGCTTTGTTATGGGCAGCAGTTTGTGGGGGCAACAAATTTACCCTATTCCAGTTTTTTTTTCATTGATATTCCATATAAAACTTGAAAGAAAAGGTAAGTAAGGGCGGCAGTTTCATGATTTTGTCCCGGTTTGAAAAACCTGAAGATCCGGCAGGCACTGACCAAAATATCGGATATTTTCGAAATTTTGGAAAACATCATGATAGTTTCAGACCCTTTTAAATTAAATCAAAAATTAGTTTTTGACGTCCAAAAGCCAACCCCGATAATATCCAAGCATTTTTGGAAGAGGAAAAATAAAATAAAAAATATATGTCTAAACCACCAAGCTATCTTTAAATATTTATTTTTAATTAGTTCCAATTTAAAAAGATAGAATTTTAAATTCTTCAGCATCATTTCATTAACATTTATTGTAATACATGATTTAAAATTTTTCTAGTATGTTTATTAATAAATTTCTAATAGGTACATAGCATTTATTTGAACTTTACAGCCTAAGCAAATATTAAGATTAATTATTTTGCCAAATGAGCCAATTTATATTTTTTTTAATTTTAATTATTGTTGCATTTCATATGTTTTTCCCTAATTTCTAGCTGTTCAACACTAGAGTAAATGGAAAAACATACGTAATTTGCTAAATGCGGCATTGAAGAACGTCAGACACCTGTGTTCTTGGTGCGCGCGCAAGAGTGAAGTTGTCTGATTCGTGACGCTGCCCCTAGCGACAGGGGCATTTGGTCTCCGACACATGTCGCCTCAGTGTGTGCACTTAAACGTTTTTGTACAAACGTCCTGAAAAAATTCAGTTATCTAAATTAGTTGAGACACGAAAAGGGTATCATTACAGTACTGCTCTTGCAGTGTTTCGGGGAGGGTGGAAAGCAAGAGGGGTGTGGGTCGGGACTTTGTGCTTTTTAGCGACTAGTTTATGTACTAATGTCCTGCAAAAATTCAGTTATCTTAATTATTCGAGACACGAACAGCGTATAACCAAAGTACTGCTCTTGCAATGTTTCGGAGGGGGTGGGGAGAAAAGAAAGAGGGGTGTGGGTCGGGACTTTTTTAGTGAACACTGTATGTAATAACATCCCGCAAAAATTTAGCTTTCTAAAAATTAGCTTCGACACGAAACCTTCATTAACTGGGCTATTATGCGAGAGGTATTGGAGCGCATCCCTGGCGGAAGTCAAGATCCCACTTTGTTTGCAATTCCGCGGTAAATTTTCATTCTCACTACTGCATTTAACACAGTTTACGTTAAATTAATTTCAATATTATTAGGGGACGCTGCTGTACAAATGGACAAAATTTACTTTTCAATTTTTGCTGGTATCTGGGAATGGATAATCGATCGGAAAAATATTCCGGCAGAAATCTACAACTTATCATCTAATTCTGAAATTTTTGTCAGGTGAAAATCTCAAAGTTTTCAACTTCAAAAAATCGTTCGTAAAAACTATCTTTTTTCCGTGGGTACAACAACCCTTTCACCCCGCGGACAGGTGCCTTTGTACCCATGGACATATAAAAAATTAATACATAAATAGGTCTGAGGAACTCAATTATACTCAATACATTTTCATGAGCCATTTCATATTGAAATACTTCAAACATCCATTGAAAATAACATTAAATAAAATCTCCAACAGAAATTAAACTTCGAGAATTAATCGAAGGTTTTTCCTTTTCTTTAATTTTCCTAAATTTTTAACATCAGTGAACTCTTTAGAAACGTCTTTACTCTTAAGAGAGTTTATGATGTTATGAATAATTAATATGTTTTCATACAAAAAAAAAAACTAGATTCATGACAGTATGGCTCTCTATGTACCTACATAATAACTTCAATTTAAATGCAAATTGAAACCTTTAACCAAAATTAACCCATTACAAAAAAACTCAGTTTAGATTAAACCAAAAAAAAAAAAATCTAGAAAAGTCGATTTCATATGAAAACAGGTGGGATTGACCGTCTGTAGATCCTACAACAGGTGGGGGTTACTTCAACACTATATCTTCAAGCCCTACTTCAAATTCATCAGCATTGCCTAAAAGCAAATTTCGGACTTCACATTGTAAGAAGACTCAGGTGTGACCCAAGGAGACTAAAAATTGCCGTCTGTGGGTACACATGGTTATGTGTCCTTGGGTACAAAGGTACGCCATTTCTGTTTTGCAAAACAGTCACATCGACAAGAATACAGTTTTACAACATTAAAAATCAGAAACAAAACCTTCAAAACATAGGGATACATGATACCTACAACAAGAATGAATAATACAATCCACGACGGACGAAAAAAAAAAAGAAATTGCTCATTTTTTTTTACTTAGATCCTACTAAAACCGAAAAAAATGTGGTACAATCTTAAATGTTCGTTTGATGCCGTTGAAACTTCTTGGGATACTGGGGAGGGTTGAACCCCAATTAGGATCTCTCTTGACGATACCCGGAATTTCCCGGCCAACATTCGTAGGTACAGCAGCTTCCCCTACCAATGACAATTGCAAATTCCTTGTGGAATGGAATGAACATCATTGAAACAAACCAGTGGTAGGAAAACTTCTTTTTTAGCGAACTACAATTACTTTATTACAAACTAGAAAGTCACTCTTCAAGGTATGACGAGTGAAAATTGCTTCTCTTGTATTGCATTTTTAACGAAGCAATTGCGAGTTTGGTCATAGTGTGATCGTTGAAATTTGAACCCAACTCCAGTGGATGAACCCTAAACTCCAGTAGATAGCGTTCATAGTTGATCGTTTTTTCATTTCTTCATTCCCCTGAAATTCTTATCAGTAAAACAGTTAAGTTACCGAATTCAGTCTTGTCACAATAAAAAACTTTTCCCTGCATGTTAAACATTACCAAACCACATTATCAAATGATCATGCCTTGGCGCGATTTTCATTGTTGAAACACGCGGGTTATTCGATCATAGGCTATTATTTATATGAGGATGTAGTTAACTACAACTATTTTTTTTCAAATGCAGCGACTACAAACTACTTTTGAAACGTAGCCGCTACTTCGTAACTTCTTTAATAATAAAGATCATACACACACCGATGGAAGATAGAACGAAAAATTTCAAAAACTTAATCAGACTGATAAATTAACTCACTTAAACACGGAATATTACTTAGAATTATCATTTCTTTCTTTTCTCTTTTAAGCCACCTATACGAATATTCGCAGCAAGAACGGATGAAAAAGTTGAAAGATTCAAATTTTACATTGGGGTTCTTTCCTTCAGTCAATAGTGCTACATTTAGTCGCTGAAGTTGATAGAATAAGCAAAAAAAAAAAAAAAAAAAAAAAAAAAATGGACCCAGAAAATACTTTTATTTCCCCAACTGTTATTTTTAACTTTTTAAAAAGTCGATTTTTCAAGCAAGGCGTGTCTTTATGACGTCACACATGATGTACTTTGGCGCATTCCACTGGCACGCTGAATGCTTACGCCTGCTGTCTGTCGCATTTCCAGGTTATGATAGTTCAGAAACGAATTAAGTATTGAGCTCTACGCCTGCTATCAACCATATCGTTGCCACGACAAAAGTGAATTATATATTGCGCTCTGCGTTAATGGCAACAGCTCATGTCAGTCAATTTGCAATGTCATGCACAGAAGCGTAAAAAAATGAAATTGAGTAAGCGCATCGATTAAAATATTTTTAAAAAATAGTAAACTTAGTCAAATCTGGTCAAATTCTTTGTTTTTAAGCATGCTCTTTCAGAAAAAAATACTTTTAAAATTTCGGAAACGACCACCTTCGGCTATTTGAAAAAATATATAAATAAAAGCAGTCATAATTTGATTTAAATCTTAATTCGGCATACTTATACATAAAATTGATTAGATAAGGAAAACACCTTCTGAACCAGAGAAAAACTATAATTTTGTATATTGGAATTAATTTTTAAGAAACTTATATTTTGTAGGATCTAACCATTTAATTTAGAACTTCAAGCTGGGGGTCTACCATCCCCTTTCTTACGTTACTGATAAAATTGTTAATTTTTTATCAGTTTTTATTTTATATGTATATTTTTTTATTTACTTAAAAGTAGTTTCCAGAAATCGCTACAAACTCCTTTTTTTTAATTGAACTGCTCCCTAATCTACTGTTTTTAAAGTAGTGCGCTACACTACAAACTACTTTAAAACGTAGCTACTACAGTAGCGTCGCTACTTGTAGCGCATTACTTCAGACCACTGCACTGCAACAAACTCGCTTGAAAGCGGAAGATTTTTCATCAGCCAGATAATCTGAAGGTCTGTGACAAAAAACGTAAGTCTTCAGCTAAAAACGGAAGAGTTGGCAGATATGAATATTGACTTACTTCATCATCGGCTCCAGTGAAATCAGAAGAATTGTGGATGACCAGGACACATCCTTGCTGAACATCTCAGTCCTCCAGAATTGGAGTTTGCTTGCGCACGCATTCTTATCAAACAAATCTTTGCAAATATACTCGTCCGAAATGTCAAACTCTGAAACTAAATTCATTTCTATTATTTTTTTTACGTATTTCTAGTGCTACGCAAAAATATTTTTAATAAGCTAGCTCTTAATTTCAGAAAACTAATAAAACAGGGCAGCATCGACGTACTGTATAATGTACTCCATTAAATTCACAGGATTCGAAAATGGCACTTTTTAGGAACTTCTCTCCAAACGTAGTTCATATTTACCTCTTTATCATTGATCAGTCCACGCGTTTCAAAAGTATGGCTCTAAAACAGACTAAACTTATATCAATTATTGTTTATGCTGTCTGACCACGGATTGTATGGAAAGACAAACATCCGTTTTACAGCCGGAAATCGACGAATCTATTATTTTTTTAGCTGTGTCAGCTTTTGCAGAAGCAGAGTCTCATTCAAATAAGCGGAATACGAGCATCAAATTTTCACTTTTCCCCATTATTCACATAGATTCGTCTTGCCTCGATGTTTGAAAATTCCATGCAATCCGTGGTTGGACAGTATATTTCTTGTACTATTTAAAAATACTTTCAAAAAGCCTAGTCAAAAAGCCTCGGAAAATCAACATAATAAAACAGAGCAGCATTAACTTACTAAAATGAAATCCCTTTAAAGCACCAGAGATTTGAAAATTATAAATTTCGTATTCAACTTCTCATAAATTTCTCCTGGTCTTCTAAGCGTTGGACAGTGTTCATTTGCTTCTTCTAAACCATCAACGTTTCCATACTCTGCATGTTTCAAACATAAAGCTCAAAGCTCTTAAAAGAAACTAAAAACAGAACAGTTCAATTATTTTTTTACATTAGCTGCGTCGCCCGGCTTCGCACGGTCCATCTCGAAAATAAATGTCAAGTGACGTGTGTTCTACACTCAGGCTTGAGCATAAAAAAAATTAAATTTTGTGGCAGATTGCGGAAAAAAACCAAAACGTAAACGAATTCGAAGGAGAATTTCGACCGTTTTCTTGGTCGTGCAAAAAACAGAACGCTTTCGCTTTTCGTCGAAAAATCAGTGACAAATACATTGGTGTGCAAAAATTAAGGACGAAGTCGAAAAATTAGCATATCAGCTGAACGAAGAGGCAGAGCGGACAGAGAGACCGATCAGGAGATTAAGTAAGGTGATGTACGGTAGCACATGCGCAAATATGCAGGCAGACGTAATGGGGGAGTGTCTGAGTAGTACAGTAGAGAACCAATTATCCGGGAAGTTCGGGACCATCGCTATCCCGGATATCTGAATTTCCCGGTTTTCTGAATCGCTAAAAACCTCTGTTGGCCGATTGTTTATAAAACTTAAATTACTATAATAAATAGTAATACATATTAAAAGAAGAAGAAAACAGTTCAGAATTGCTTATAAATAGTGTCGAAATATTAAAAACTACTAGTGAAAGAATAATTTAAACACCAAAAAACTTCAAGTTGTTCATAAGACCTGAGACCCTCACATTCAATCTGAAAAAGAAAAAAACCACCACTTTTCGATATTTAAAACGAAAAAAAAAATGAAAGGAAGGGCTAGAAACAAGTTTTTGAACGGAAATGTGCGATTTTCTTGATATTCTGTATGAAAAAATTTGTTTTCATTAACGCGTTTTGTTTTTAAATTTTTTATAAAGATTTTGTGTTTGTGATTACGGTGGTTATTGATAACTATTGCTTTTTGCAATATCAATAGCAGTTTGATTTATCAGTTCTTGCAGTATTATTACAGTCATGCGTTTAACAATTTCTAGATTCCACAATTAACTATCCAGAAAATTCGCGAATCTGGTTTTCGGCGTTTCCCGCAATTTCGCTAACAACACTGACGCTCTAAACGACTTTAATTTTAAAGGCCATACAATAAAATATTGCATTAGAATTCGACAATATTCATTTCTCCATTTCTTTACTTTTCTGTTAGAATAAAACACGAAAATTTCCGACTTAAGAATGTACTTCTTAATTCAAGAAAATATTTCGGAAATTTTGCCCCGCGTAAAGGTCAACTTAAAGTTCGTTTTTGTAAACATTTTCCCCAGTTTTACGTAAGTAATATGGTATTTATTAAGAAACAGTTCATATTCTTTTAGGTATTTCGAAAAAAAAACTTATTTTTCAAAAATTGCCGAAAATGCGTATTTTTAAATAATGGCGGGAAAATCTGCAAACATTTGCCGGTTTTCTGGTTTCCCGGTTTTTTGGTTCCCGGATAAAAGGTTCTGCACTGTATAAAGCATGTTGTCGGTCTAAGATCAGTATTTCTGGCAAAGAGAGAGCACGCCGTATAGCAGTTAAAATCACACCGAGTTGCTGCCTCAGCGAGAAATGGCGAATAATCAATCTGTTAGACGACATCTGGATGCTTTTACCCGAGGTCGAATCATTGGAAAGTTGGAGGAAGGCCGCAGTGTGACAAGTGTGGCTGCAGAGTTCGGAATTGCTCACAGCATCGTTTCACGACTTTGGAGACAATTTCAAACTACGGGAACAGCTATCCGGAAGTTCAATAGTGGTCGTTCACGAGGAACCACAACCGCAGATGACCGGTATATTGTCTTACAGGCCAGAAGAAACAGGCGGCAGACAGCAAGAGAAATCGCTAGACACACGACACAGGCGACTGGACGACCGATATCGCGTTTTACAGTGGCCAGAAGACTGCACGGAGGCATGTTTGCACGACGCCCTATACGGTGTGTACCTCTAACGCCTGCCCATCGGAGAAGGCGTCCTCTGTGGTGCCGGGAACACCGGAATTGGAGAGAATGAATGGAGACGAGTACTCTTTACAGATGAGAGCAGATTCAGTCTGAGTAGCGATTCTCATCGGATACTCATCTGGAGAGAGCGGGGAAGCCGCAATAATCCTTCGAACATCATTGAAAGGGGCAGGTATGGAGTTCGCGGTGTTCTCGTTTGGGGAGGCATCATGCTTGGTCGTCGTACAGACCTTCACATCTTCGACGCAGGTTCAGTGAACGGGACCCGTTATTGTAATGAGATTCTTCTTCCATTTGTGCGTCTTTTTAGAGGCTCTATGGGTCCGCAGTTCCTTTTCATGGACGACAATGCACCATGTCATCGCACAGTAGCTGCCGAAGAGAGTGAGGATATTGAACGTATGGATTGGCCTGCACGATCTCCGGATCTGAATCCCATCGAGCATGTATGGGATTTTCTAGGCAGACGCTTGGCAGCTCGTACCTTACCACCAGTAACGATTCGGGAGCTTCTATTGGCGCTGCAAGACGAATGGGCAGCAATGCCTCAACAACTGATTGACACCCTCATTCTCAGCATGGGCAGACGCTGTGAAACTTGCCTAGCAGTCGGGGAAGATCATATCCCCTACTAAAGACCGGATGTTTCTTGCTGGACACCCATCACAGGGATGTTTTGGCCTTCAGTCGCATTGCGCTCCATGCTACTTTTTCAATAAAGCTTCTTTTTATCCCTCTGATTTCTCTTTTAGTAAGTGTTGCTTACATTACACATGTCCTTACGTATTGGGGATCTTACGGTATTAAATGTGTTGATTTGGAAAGCTTTTGTACAAAGTTATATTGTAAAAACCGTCTCGTCCTTAATTTTTGCACACCAGTGTAAGTTCAAAACGTTTTGGAATTACGTCTTACTTACAGATAAAAATGAATTTAACATTTTTGGTTAAATTGTTGTATAATTGTAAATAGAAGAAAAAATTAGGAACTTAATCTTAACAATTTTGTTGGAGCAGTTAACCAAGACGGTGAAGGTGTTCTTGTGTGAGGGTGCATATCAGCACCAAGACTTAATAGTTTGAATTTTTTTAATGACATAAATCATGCTGTTCATTTAAATATTTTAAAAACGAATTTTAAACTCTTAGCCGAAAATGTGGTTTTCGGAAACAACTTTGTCTTTTTATCATGATAACGATAAGAAGCACACTGCTTTCAACGTTTGCGTCTAGTGCCTCAAATTGTCCTAAAGTTTACAAAATACCCCTTCAATCTACAGATTTGAACTTAAAGTAAGATATTTAGAGGTATTTGGAGGCTAGATTACGAAAATACGGCTTTGAAACGAAAATAGAGCTAGAAACAGTATGACTCGAAGTGCGATTGAACACTTACTCGGAAATTACGCGAAAAAAACAAAATAAAATAAAAATAAAAAGTGAAATCTATTCCCAGAAGTTTAAAAGGTGTTGTTGATACTGCATGATATTCTACTAAATAATAACTTAATAAAAAGTTAGATTAAAAAATGTTTATATATTATTACATAAAGTGATGAAAACTTTTGTGAAATAAAATTTCCGGCACTTTTTGGTTTTTGATTTTTAAAAAATTAAGTTAATATTTAAAAAAACCATGTAGTTTTGTTAAAAATTGATCATAGATATTATTGTTGCGTCATTGAACTGTTGCATCATGGGAAGAAATGTGCCTCTGCAAGAGCGCATTGCATTATATTAGGCAGTTGGTTGTTAGCTGTTGGTTGTACCAACACATTATCTGCATGTCGCTAATTGCACATGTAAGCGGCTTTTGCCCATTAATACCAATCAAATAAACAAATAAAAAGACTTTGAAAGCTAGTTATTTGAACATTATAACTTGAGCATCTCTTAAGATTTTTCACTTATAATTAAATACTTATTCCGAAATATTAATTCTAACCAATGGATAAGGAGCCTATTTCATTGAAAGTCGTAGGTGTACGAACACTTTTGGGAGCCACTGTACATACATAGATAATATAAGATTTTCGGGTAACATTTGAAATTTCTTTTCTGCATCACATGTGCTGCTGGCAGATAACTGGCAGCAGCTAACTTTTCCCCTTTTCTGCTTTGCGTTACTTTAAAGGTTTACTATTTAAAAATGCTTATTAGGTGTTCACTAAAGAGAAAACTTTTTTAAACTTCAATTTTCTATTGATGTTTATGAGAAATCAGATTTTCTTCAACCATCTCCAAATGTCATTTGTGAAAATAAACTATTGACTTGTCGATTGCTGTCAGGCACGGATCCAGAGGAAAAAGGGACTGGGGGCAATTGCCCCACTAGATAAATCAGGGAGCCAGTAAGAAAGGGAGATCCCCCCTCACAAGTAAAAAAGCACTGGCTTACCCTTATGAAACACGAGAAAACGAGACACGAAAGGAATGGTGAAGTCTTGCTGAACATGGTCAAGTCTTCCTCCAATAAACAGCTATAACTAATGAAATTTACCTTAGTTCAAGTTAATCCAGGCAAAAAAATAAGCTGAATGCCATAATTAAGATTTAGTATTATCTGAAAGACACTTCAATATGCTACGTAAAAAAAAAATCGAGCAAATTAAAGGCATTTCCCCTTCAACAAACATCTAAAATAGTGGGAAAAATGAAAATTTTCGATTTATTAAAGGAAGATTTCATTGTCAAGGAATTCAAAAACAATTACTCATTTCGACCAGAGAGATATATAGTTTTTCCAATCTGAATAATTTTTGCTGTTATTTTTTCATTAAAAGAGCTAGAAGAATAATTTGAAATCTTAAGTAATTTGGCAAATTTTCAATTTTTGTTAATGTCTCAGATTCAAAAAAGCTCCGAATACATTTTACTTTCCTCTTTCTTAATGGAGATTTGTTTATAGAATGCGGAAATGTTTGCTTTTTAAATGTATGTTCATAAATTATGGAGTTATTAAGTCAAACTGGCAGCCATAAACTCTGAATTCTTAGACTTAGCGTAAGATTCAACTCCTAATTTCAGTAACAAAGCAAGATACAATTTTTAAACTTTCACTAGCTGCGTCGCCCGGCTTTGCACGGTCAACCTCGAAAAAAAAAAGTTAATTCAAATGACGCGTGACTAAAAAGGAACCGTTTTAAATCCTTCGATTACAGAAAAGCCCTTTGAAACAAAAGCAAGAATTTGACTTGTACATATTCGAGAGAAAAAAAGGCAACAGATCTTTCGTCTGAATGATTTTATTTACCCTCCCCCCTGCTATAAATTTTAATAAAAGCTTTGTTGCGGAAAGTTGAAATGAAGCACTGAATAATAAGTTGAACGGCGGAAAGCCTTCGAAAAATAGGGATTTTATGTCGAAATTTAAGTGTCATAATAGTTTTTAATTGATATTTCTGCTAATTATTATCGGAGGATTATGTGAAATAGCCAAACATAAAGTAGGGAAGATTACGAATCCATTGATACTTGGTTCGATGGTCAGTTCATTGACGTTCGGACAGGGCCGCGCCAAGCCTGATCGGCGCCGTCGTGCAAATGTCTATTGAGCACCTTCATGCATTAGTATTTGGAGTAAATATGGTTAACACACGGAAAGAGGTTTTGTAGATAAATATAATGTGGGTAAAAATACCTTAGGCATTTAATGTATTTAAAAAAAACAATATGTGAACATTTTGTGCTTTGATAAAATCTACACTTAAATACATTGATTGAAAAATAAGTTTTATTATTTTTTAAATAGCATTGAAAGCAAACTTATACTTATGTGCGACTTTTACATGCTGAAGACATCCTATACTATATATACTGATTGGAATCATCGGCTAAGGGTTACGAACCAATGACGAAACCGGAATACAGTTTTAGGGGACGGGGGGAGGACACTTAATGGTTTTTGTTTTTCTTATAAACTAAGCTTCAATTCTTCAGCAGCCTAAACACGTAATTTTATTCGATCTATGGAGATGCAGAGGGGAGAAAAAGTTCCTAGAATAACTCCAATATTTTCCGAAATTGATGCCTTAAAAACGCGATTATTGACCATACTTGCCGTTAGAGAAAGTAATAGGACTTATGGAGTTTCTGATCGATTAAGCGTCCCCTCCCAATGTTTCGAAATTTAAGTCTTGAAAACGAAGGTTTTAGACTTCATTACATTTTTGGAAACCCTTAACATTAAAAAAAATAAATAAAACAGTGGCGCAACAGCCCATGAGCGCCCCCCTTAGTTTTTCTGATTAAGGACTCTGGGATGCAAGTCTGACGTTCCGGTTAGGAGGTCAGCCGAACGCAGAACCCCGAGGATAAAATTCCCAAGCACGCTTGGTGCTCATTTTATGAACCCACTGAAGAGATGAACGGCTGAGTCTACCATGCTCAACCTGAGAACAGAATCGGGGCCTGCAGCGCGGAAGCGCTGCCACTGAGCCACTGGGCTTCGAAATTTTGAAATTAAAAGACTTAAAAACGCAATTGTGTTGACCATTTTCTAGTAACCATAGGGTCCCGGCAATTTTCCGAAATAGAAGCTCCAAAAACGTAATCTAAGACTATCTTCAATGTTGTTTGAGCACACGTGTTTGGTGGCTCTCCTTAAATTGAGGACGATCTGTAGTGATTTTTTTTTGTGGGGGGCTTCCAGGGCTTGACATTTTGAAAATATTTTCATCTCGATACGGAATAAAAAAAGTTTAAAAAAAAATGAGGGAAATAAAGGAAAGAGAATGAGGTTGGGGCGTAAATACAGCAGACAAATAATCTGCAACATGAAAATTTTAATTAAATTTACTTTAAAAATAACTAAGACTTTCCCCCCGACATTTTATAAGCTGGAGTGTGAAGATCTTAATACTAAAAATTAAATGTTCTACATTTTCCTATTTATTATAAAACATTTCACGAGGAAAATACAGGAAGTTAAAATCTTCATTGATTTACTAATGCTACTCACGAAAATTTTTCATACGCATTTAAATCACTTTCGAGTATCCCCTTCGATTTCAGTGCGAGGCGCATCACTACGGACTTATTATACATCTTAAACCGTTAAAGTAAAAAATGAACTACAATAGAACCTCTCAATAAGGGACAATAATGGGACCATACATTTTGTCCCTTGAATAGAGGGGTATTTTAGTTTATGCATGCAATGTGTTAACTCAATATAATCTCTTTTTATGAACTTAATCTATTAACGGTTACGATTAAACACTTTACATTTTTCATACACAACTAAATAAAATTCACATTTAATAATTTTTTTAAGTTTCATTACTTTATTAATTATAAATGAGTCAAAAATTTGGTAAGTCCAAAATTTTGCAGCATAAAGCAATTATTTTGAAGTAATTCATTGCTTGAATTTACTTCATGTCACGTAATTTACAATGCAAGACATTGTGAATTACAATAAGTGTTCACCTTTCTATCTTACTACTACTATAAATGCGAAAGTTTGTCTGTATGGATGTTTGTTACTCTTTCATGCAAAAACTACTGAATGGATTTTGATGAAACTTTACAATAATATAGCTTATGCATCAGAATAACACATAGGGTAGTTTTCGTCCCGTTATGGGGGGGGGGGGGGAACTCCCCATAGGAGGCAATAATACACAATTTTCACACTAATATGGGGGTGAGAAAATACTTGCACATATTAACATTACATGTCCATCGAAAGCTCTGATTTTTCTGCTGAAGATAGCACCTGTTCTAAATTTCTAAGTAGAATAAAAAATGAGTTATGAGTTTTTTAGTTCCATGTTCGAAGGCTTTCCTCAACTCAATATAGTATTTAGTGTATCATCTCAACTCCGTGTCGATAGCGACAATTGTATTGTTGTCTATTTGTGCTTTTCGTCTGACTGTTCAAGGCTTCTCAAGTTAAATTTTTAAGTAAGGTAATTGCATAAGATTGGAAAATAATACATGGATTTGGCTGATTATTTTCCAGTTTAACGCACCTTTGAGGCAATTGTTTTTTTTTTAAATTTATTTGTGGTGATTTGGGTATTCGTGTTGATCGACCAGCCGGAATATCGCCAAACATTTTTTGCGGAATCATTTCAATAGCTAAGGCATTGGACATCTTTTTCAAATGTCGCTGTTTTTGAAGGTAAAGACTACGCAATATTCTTTCTTGGTTCACCATGTAACCAAAATATCGCCATTTCTTTCTTTAAATCATTTGTTAACATGTAAAATAATCCACCAACTAAATTAGCAAATTCATAATCAGCACAAATTTGCGCACCATTTCAAACAATTGCCAAATTTTACTACTTTATTGTTGGAAACATTTCAGGTAGCATCATATTAATGTCACCAGAAGTGTTTCAGTATTTGGCGACACTATCTCTTCGGTGAAAATTAGTAACACACAGTTTTAAGGGAAACCTTATCCAAGGTATCCCAAAATGATTACCGCAAATTTAGTAACATTTTAAATCACAGTAATGGATTACGGGCGGCTACATTTTTTTTAAAAGTTTGTACTTCAACAGCAATACAGAGAAGATTTCAAAATATGATCAAAAAAAAATTTTTAAATGAATCTTTTTAAACAAGTGAAGTTTAATTTCATATTTTGGAAATTCCTCAAATGTGTATGTTCTTAACTGTCGTTTTTTCGTTTCTAAAAGAGTACTATTTTGTTCTTCATACTTATTGCCATTTTACTTTTATGGGTAGGGAAGAAGCTCAATTTATAATCATATCAAACCGGTGTGTTTTGAGTTATTTCAGTTACAGAAGAAAACGAATAAAAGTAGTGACTGTTTCTCATCATTATTACAGATCCAGGCAACGCCGGGTATTTTAGCTATGTGCAATAATCTGGTAACTAAATAAAGAAAGTTATTAAACAGAATCTGCCACCCTACCCCCAGTTACCGTCGAAAAAAGATTTTATTTTTCCCTAGAAACTGTCAAATGCAAAATATTTTCTTCGCAGCATCTTCTGTTCGGAATTAAAAATCATTCCTATAAATAAAGATTTTAAGCAAACATTTTATGCAGTTTTGTAAACTTGTCAAGTCTCTGGCGAATGTATGGTACTGTGGTCCTTTGGCGACAAATAATGGATTTGTTATTTTACATTTTTACGCTGCTTTTAATTGCAAAAATAGAAAATGAAATTAAACAAAATGACATTTTAAAAATTTAATCGATAGGCAGATTTATGATGACGCGGTCGAGACGAGTGTTCAAAAGTCTTGGCGCTACAGTTATTACAAAAGTTGCATCAAAATGTAAAAATTTCGCCAAATTATATTTTCGTTAAAATATCATTAAATACTATGTGTCAGGTATTGAAGTTACAATTAATCTGCCAAATTAGTGAAACAACACGCTCAAATGACATTAAAACTATTATTCAAATGTAAATTAATTCGCCAAATCCTTTTTTTTTAATCTCCAGTTTCACCAGGGGACTACTTTAGCGCATTGGCGAATTATTGTAAATTTTTATGAAACTTTTAAATTTTCTTTTTTCTTTGTGTGTGTGTGTTAAAGAATAAATGATGCTAATTAGGATTTTGTAGAATTAATGTCCCTACTTTAATAGCAACAATGGAGAAACTGGGGACAAACCATTTTTTGGTAACTATTTGACCTCTGCCTGTGTTGACTATGAATTTGAATCGATTGAAAAAAAACTACATCAACGTGAGCGAAGCCGCGGGTAAAAGCTAGTTATTATATAAAATGCTAGTCAGTTTGTGCCCTTTCCTTTGACCCTGAGCCTACTTGAATAAATATATTGATGAGCAAATCGTGCATGTCACTTTCAGCAAGACTTTTACAATATATGCCTGTTTCTATAACATATGTTAAACACTCCTCAAAATTAATTTTTACAGGAAAAGTGAAACTTGAATTCCAGTAAATTCACTCTTTCTTATGTACTTGTACATACTTTTCTGCATTTTTTTTCCTCTGTGACTGTCCCTTAATGAGAGGTAAATATGGAGGTTCCTAATCAAAGGACCAGAAAAAAATGTCCCTTATTCGGAGGTGTCCCTAAGGGAGGTTCTACTGTATTAATTACATACCAAATGTAGCTCAAGATGGTGGTACTTTCTACATTTTTTTATTTAAAAAAAATAATCTAATTTGAAGAATACATTTAAGACATGATAAACCACTGAAAAATTTTCCTCTGAAAATCCGTAGGTATTCTGAAATCGGAACATGGCATACATTTAATTTGAATACAGTGTACATTTTTACTTCATATCTCAAAGTTATTTCGAGTTCAGTAGCCAAAATGGGGAATAGTAAATTCGTTGCGCTGCGCCGCCTCGTATGCTCACCGAGAGCCACTACAGAAAAAGGATTCACGGTTGCACATTAGGAAGAAAAATACTAATTTACGCATTAGTTAGCGTCAAATGTTTTCCGTGTAATGCCCTTCGGAATATCATGTTTTGACACAATAAGGCAATCATTTTCCCTTTAAGATAGGCAGAACGACAGACTTCTTTTTTCAATGAGCAGTATAATTTCACCGCCACCATTCAAAAATTAAAAGTTTAGTTTTATTTTTTCGGTGGTAGATTTATTCCCCTATTTAAAAGATTTTAAATCGGTAGAGCTCGGCGCATTTGGGGACTTCGGGGGAATTTTGGGACTCTGGCGCCGTCGTGCATGCACGACCTTGCGGCCCTGCGTTCAGAAGATTTACCTTGGACATTGCATAGATAAATACATACATATACATACGCTCAGTTTTTAATTATATAAGATACTTTGCATTCCCTTATAGATATGCATGACTTACCTAAAATTTTCATTGAAATCTGCGGCATGTCAGCCACAGCTGATTTGTTCATTTCGTGCCCAATAATGACTTGATGCTAATATCATGAATTTACTGAACTACCAAAAGGGCAGATCCAAATTTAATGAAAGCTTAGAGAGGCATTCTGGTACACGGAGTATGACAAAATGGCAACTTTTTTAATTCGAACTGATCAATTCATTTCGAAACGAGCAAGAACTCATTCCGTCCGTTTAGGATAAAAAGTTCCTTCTACTTTCCCGACGTCAAAACTAATAAAAAGGATTCAAAATTAGGGCGAAATTCTTCATTATTAGAGTGTTTCAGGACAAAACACACGTAGTCCTCATAATTTTGTCCACTTTTACAATGGCATTTTTTCACTAACATCACAGAACATTTATACTTTTTATTATTAACTGTTTTGCATTCCATTATGATGCAAGGAAAAGCATTTCATACATGTATGTCGCACAATTGTTTCAATTTTTGTTTTGTAATTTTCTGTTGTCCTTATAGTTCTGACCACCACTGTATGATGCTGCAATTTACCATGCTAAAGGATGTGTGCATCACATGACATCCTTTTGCGCCAATTTAATGATAGTAGTGCATTGGAGTAAGCAAAGAAACTTTAAATATTTTTACCCCAAGTCTGTTGCGAACTGAAGCAACGAAAAAACGTTTCATACAGATTAATTATCCCAATAATGGACACTTTAATGTGAATAGTGGCCAAAATGAAACCAGATTTTAAAAAAAACCGCCAAATTTGTCGCCAATTTGACGAAAAATCTAGGCGACCAAAATCTTGTCGATACATCGCCGAGTCTTTGCCAAATTACAACACCACTTGAGTCTGCATTCAAAGTAATAATGATTTCCCCCCAAAAGGTGTAAAAGACCCCCTTCGGATTCTCAGAATGCAACCAAAAGAGTATGTGCGTAACTAGACCCCACTAGGAGTCGACGTACCAAATTTTAACTTTCTAGTAAATGCTGTTTTTGAATTATGCGAGATACATACGCACATACACGCATATACACATAATACGTACATACGGACGTCACGAGAAAACTAATTAATTCGGGGATCGTCAAGATGGATATTTCGGGTATCTATACGTTCTTAGGCATGTATCCACGTGTAGTCGGGTTGAAAAAAAAAACGTCAGCATTCATTCAGGGGCGAGCAAAATAGAAATGAAGGCCGATTTTTGAGTTTTTTTTTTCGCGAATATACAATACTTCCTGTACTTCGTAAAAGGAAGTAAAAAGGACTTATCCTATTTCAATGCAACAACGCAACTGTGTTTTTGAATCCTGCTCCTAAATGAGTTAAGTTATATATTCATGGAAATTCGAATTCAGCTGAGGAAAGAGTCATTCAAAATTAAATTTTCTGCCCCGTAGGTGGATCGGAACCACATTCCTCGCGTAATTAGCAGAGCACTACACTGTGTTAAACAAAGCGCACTCTCTCATATATATATATATATATATATATATATATATATATATATATATATATATATATTATATATATAAAAGGTGACGATTTATCTTCCTTCCTTTGTATCTACACTGTAAAAAAAATTCGGAAACGTTTCTGAGTATATCGTGCAGCTGCGGTTCATGAAATTTTCGAAAACGTTTCTGAGTATTTCGGAATTCTCTTTCTGAAATGTCCGGAAACGTGTCTGAGTATTTCGGAATCCTCTTTCCGTAATTTTCAGAAACGTTTCTGAGTATTTCGGAATCCTCTTTCCGTAATTTCCAGAAATGTTTCTGAGTATTCTGTGCAGCTGTGGTTCATGAAAGTTTCGAAAACGTTTCCGAGTATTTCGGAATTCTCCAAACAATTTTCAAAAACGTTTCCGAGAATTTCGGAATCCTTTTTCCGTGATTTTTTCTAAAATATAATTCTTTATTATAGTATTGCATACCATATCAGTTTCAATTCTTTCATATCTAAGAGCAATAATACAAGCAATTTTAGAATCATTCGTGGATTTTTTTTTTTTTTTGGAATTTCTAATGACAAATAGCATGGTTAACAGCATAACATATGCACAGTTATAAATTTTTGAAAAATTATGAAATAATCTACTAGTTTCATTCCTAATCACAAAATCGTCGGGGAATTGGAGTGGGGGTACCTTCTGAAAAGTGGGGATTGTTTGTTAAACAATCTTAAACTTCAGTTTTTCTCTCAATATTTTCAAGACAAAACTATCAACATATTGTATTTTTAATGCAGAATTTAAAAACATATCTTGTATCAAACTTGATAGTTTTTATCTTTGGATAAAATTTGACAGGACTTACCTACCCTTCGCGTTCCGGAATTCGTTCACCTCAAGTCAATTTCTCTGACGAACAAAGTGTACCGAAAAGTACCAACAGAGAAATTGATGAATTTAAATATGACACCAAGTCCCTCTGCTGGAACCATTCGGGTTGATTCTTCTGTTCTTGCCCTTTTCCAGCTCATCACAAATATAAATACTTACTCAAAATAGGTTACTGATTTTATTTTTATAGTGTGCGCAAAATGCATTATATATTTTATTTATTAAAACATTGAACTCTATTACATGATTTTTCCATTTCATATATACGAGAATACCCCCCCCCCCCACCATAAGGGTGATGGTGCACCCATAAAATGCTATGAAGCGCCCCCCCCCCTTGAAAAAGCAACATCATATACATTATAAATCAAAGTATCATATACATTATAAATCAAAGTATCATATAAATTATAAGTCAAATACTTTAATATGGTGTAAAAATACAAAATTATTTTATTAAGTCTTTTTTTTTTTTTACTTTTGGTAAAATTGAGGCTCGTAAAACGAAAAAAATGAAGACACTTTTAAATACATATATGTATTTATTTGTTAAATAAATTAATACACATTTAACTAATTTAAAGCGTTTCGCTAATGCAAATATTTAAAGAGATATCGTCATTTAGATAATACTGAAGCACTATGTTCCTAATTACAAGAGATAGTTTTTTTTTTTACTTCATACAATCTAGCTACACTGTTTACAAGAGAATGAAAACATGCAACCTTAAAGACGAACTATCAAACCTGACAATTTGCATATTATAACATTTAATTCATAATGCTTGATACATAAATGTTCAGCCAAATATTAACTGAGATTTCCACATAAAAACAAAGTACACAATAACACTTATTTAAATTTTTTTATAATCTTCAATTCATAAATTTTATAGAATAAAACTAGACACACTTGCACTTTAAATATGTGTTCTATGTAATGTAAAATATTTTCAAATTGCAATAGTTCACAACGAAAAAATTATACTGAAGAAAATAGTTTTTTTTAACGAGATTTATATGAACTAAATCTCTTTAAAGTAATAGAGTTACAAAGCGACTTACCTATTCGTCGGTGGTGGTCTTTTGCAGGCTTTGGTCACCAAAAAGGTGATTTTTATGACAGAATAAAATTCTGCCAACAAAAATTACCCATTTGGTAGAAAGAAGAAAAGTATCCAAGAAAAATTACCTACACAAGTTATGCGACGCAATGAAGTTACATGGCGCCCTCTCGGCAATTATTTGGTTTTTAATTTCAGTTTGTATTCCTTTCGCGAGCATGCGTCGAGAATTTGCACTTCGTACTTAAAAATAAGTGACATAGCTTCAAATTCAATCTCATGACGATACATAAGCAAGAAAATATAAGACTAACATTATCTTCAGTGAATTCATGCGAGGAACAAAACTTCTACTAATCCCCTTGATGAGTGTTACTTCGCATACATGAGTCAGCAGTTGTTTTCATTGCGTGCTTTCGAAAGTTTCAGTTTAGATTTGCTGCTGAACTATAAAATTGCCGTGTCACCTGCGCATGCGTCGACTCTTACTTTCTTGCTAAACGGGAAACGTTTTTGATTATAGCAGAAAACTGCGGAGGGCGTACGAATCTGTGTATTACGGAAAACTTTTTTGTATATTCAGAGAGTTTTCCGAGATTTTTTACAGTGTAATGGCCAAGAAGCCCTGTAGCACCAGAGCCCTGAAACTTAGCACAAAATTCGATCGTTCCCGGGGATCTGCACCTCGAAGTTGGAATTCTAAATTTCGAATTAGTTTTTTATAATTTATTTATATTTTTTTTACGTTTAACATATTTCGCCTTACTGGGGGGAAAAGAATTCCGTCCTCCTCCTAACATATGTCTTTGGAATTTTTTTTTTAATGAAGATGAAAATGTTTGTTCCATTTCTCTCAATTAGAACAGGATATATAAGCGATTCTAATTGAGTTAATTTTCAAGGCTCGTCTCGACACTACATAACATTTCGGCAAAATGATCAGTTTCAAAAATTTCAATCTGTAACGTCATGTTCGGCATTCAGGGACGTCCCACTCGCATACGTCCAGTCAAATTTTTGATTTGTTTACTGCGCATTTTAACCGAATAAAAAATTTTTTTCTTTTCTGACGACGATTTTCGAATGTTCCATGAGATTTTTCTTTTTTTCAAACTATAGCTTTTCGCATATTTTCTTATTTAAAAAAAAGCATTTTGGGGAAAGTTGTCATTGTTTACGGATGTTTTATTGTTCTTATTTTAGATTTTAATTTATTCAAAGCATTTTTTTTCTTCAGCACATTTTAATTCTTATCACGGGCATCAATGTGCGGGTACCGCACGTACATAATAATGCAAATAACTAAATTAAAAAATGGTAATTTAATTTTGTTGAAATAGTTTTAATAAGTTATACTGTGATTTACCATGTCAAAATTAATGTTTTGTTTCCTGATTTTAACAACTACAAAACTGTTGCTCAGAATACTGCAATTAGTTTAAATTTATGAAAATTTGAACTTATTGCAGTATATTCATGAAAATTTGGGTTAGAATTCTGCTGAAAAAAGTCGTTAAAATCCATCTTTTGATTTAACTTGGAAGCAAGTACTTTTTCATTAGGAACAAGATCCAGAAAATAAACAAGCGAAAGTTAAAAAATGTTCTTCATTTTATTGGCTCAGCGTATAAACGTAAAATGAAGCAGTAAAAAGTGCAGTTACATGCAAGCTTGGTCATTTGGTAAAAATTTGCTTTGCTATACTAACCGCCGTTGAATGTGATAAGTTCAGTTATTCGGCATGTAACTACTTTTTTAAGTCTCACTCACATTTTTTATTAACCGTTAGGTATGAATCCATTATCTATTTATTACAAATTAGTGGCACTCGCACAGATTGGCCCGTAGTAGATAATTAAAAAGTTCTTTTGGTTCGCCTGTATATTTACAAATAATGTATGATGAATTTCTCGCCAACTGGTTTGCCCATGTTACGGTTCTACGTTATGATTACTTGGTAATTTACTCGTCGATCTTATAACTTGGCTCGGGAATATGTTCCAAATTTCATGAAAATCAGCCGACCGGTCTAGGCGCTATGCGCATCACATATCCTGACAGATGTACACAGATCCGGACAGAGAGAGATCCAGACAGAGAGAGTTTCAGCTTTATTATTAGTAAAGATACGATTCGGTTTCCAACTGTTAAAAGTTTAAATGTTTATTTTAGCTAAAAATGATAGTTTGCCTTTACATTTGGTATTTCTTAACTCTGTTTCATGTTAACTTTTTCACATAAGTGAGTACTGTTATCAAAAGTTAATTTGCCCAACAGGTAAACAGATCCAATTGCATTTTTTTCTTTTTTGCCTGACATTGCTTACGAAGTTTATTGCAAGGAATGGTGATCAAGAATTATTAAAATCAAAATTTCTTTCAAGTTTTTATCGCTACATTTTCAAACCTTATTAAATGCTGATCTAATGCTAAAAAACGCTCAACTAATATTTTAAAAAGGTATTCCGAATGCAATTAATGTAGCTGGAGAAATAAGCGAATATTATTTAAATCAGACTGTATATAAACCTATATATTTCCACTTCATGACGTATGTATAGCGATTCAAAATCTTATTACTTGAACTTAAATATTAAAAAATAATAATTTTAAGCAATTAAAAAAACATATTCTTCAATAACGTTTAGAAATATTCAAATATTACAGTAAGGTGGTTTTTCGTGAGATACATTTGAAAAAAAAAAACGTACTCAATTGTGTCAAAATTACTTGTTACTTCAAAAGATCTTGTATAACGTCAAAAGGTATTCCCGTCTAATTAAAGAAATACCTCAGAACACAATTTTTAAATTCTGAAATTTCTAATCAAAAGCTTTACATAATGTACAACAGAATCGTGTCCCATTCACGACATATAGTTAAAAAAAGTCTTATTTGGAGCTGTAAAATACGTAACATTTCTGCTAACAGAGGTTCGCAAAGTGGGTGCCGAGATACCAATACATATGACACGGCTAGGGTGTCGTGAGCTATTTCTTATTCTTTAAAGCGTGCCGCGAATCAAAAATGTTTGTGCACTGTGCTAAAACTTTGAGCATCAAATACAAATCACAAAATTATACTATAAAACAACATTTGACAATAGGGAGCGTAGCCAATAAGTCATCGGACTCGGGATCGAGGAATCCCGGTTTCGATGATCAAGGTTACAAAATTTACAGAGTAGGTGCAGAGTTTGTGCTTGCAAATTCAGCATAATGTGTTGATCGTTAATCACTACCACGAGGACAGGCGATGAGAAAATTCCATCCCACAACTTCAGCAGCCTCTTGTTCGAAAAGCGTAGATGGAGATGACTGGTGGTGACATCCCTGGTACGTTAAACTGACTTCCTGGTTAGCAGTCCAACATCAAGAAACAATAGCACCACCTCTTTCCTTGCAAAGTGTTACCCATAGACGTGACAATAGCACAACAAACACAATTAGATTTTCAAAAATACATACACAACAGATTAATATCGTAAAATTAACCACAAACACATTTCGTTTGGCAAAAGAGAGTTTCGTCTGGTATATCAAGAATGCAGAGTGGCATCGGAACAGACTGGTTCTCCCCCGCAGAAAAAAATCTGCAGCTTCAACGAACCAGTTGCTCTGTTCCTAGCCCCACTGTTCTAACCAAGAACTCTGAAAACAGTTCACTGAAGTAAGCTTTCAAAGACGTGCCAATCTTTAAAAACAGAAACAATTCTATTGCCCTTGATAGGCTCCATACATTATAAAGCAACAAAAATGAAAAAATAAAGTACACAATTTGCAAGTAACTAGTTTTAGAGATTTCCAACGAATTCCTCTGCAGCGTGAATTTGCAAAGTTATTACTTTTCTTCGTGTTTTGCAATGGAACAAGTTGATTTTCATACATGTTACTGCAAAGAAGTCGCGAACTTAGCAAACATAAGTTGCTGACAATAAAAACATTAAGCGTATGCTTGAAAACTTCTCTCAGATTTAGACAATATTTTTAAAGATTGAACCCAATTTATGAAAAGCAAATAACGGCAAATTAGTGTTTATCAGGAAAAGCTGTATTTTAAAAAGGCAAAGAAAATAACACTCAATTGTTAATAGAGGTATCTCCCGAACAGTGAAATGTCCAAAGGCTCTTAAAAGCTGTCTTCTTCCAAACAAATTTAAAATGAAATTCATGTACAAGAAAACAAAATAACTTAAACTATATTTAAAATAAGAAAAAAATATACATCGCATGAAAACCGGAAAATTAAAACTCTGGAACCCGATTTCGTTTTAGTCTTGATCAAGGACGCTCAGCAGTTTCGGAACCGACTGGTTCTCCCCCGCAGAGAAAATCTGCAGCTTCTACGAACCAGTTACTCGATTCTTAATCCAACTGCCCTGATCAAGAACCTGTGGAAAGTCATCAGCCCACTAAAATGAGCTTACAAGGAAATCACATACCTCTCCACAAATCAAGAACAATGGGGTCGTTTCCAAAATTTTTAAAGTATTTTTTTTCTGAAAGAGCATGTTTTGAAAACATGGGATCTGATTATTTTTTAAATAATTTGGCAAATTTAATTAATCATATTAACTGCATTTGCTCACATGTCTAATGTACATCCGTCTTATCACAAATAACCAAATTTATAAAAAACAATCAAGTTTCTATTTTAATGTAACGTAACTACGTATTTGACAAAGCATGGAAATACAATAGGAAATGCCGTCTTTTAAAGCATATTATACCAGATAATACCAATTGAGAGACCATGTGAGCACAAATAAAGATTTTTGAAAATTAAATGGAGCATTCAATCTTTGAAAACTTAATCCTACTCACACAAGTTTAAAGTAAAAGGCTATTACTTTAGGTAGCTCAATCGAGAAAACCTGTCTTGTGGTAGTTAAGGAAATGTTACTGTCACTGTTAAGATGGGGCTTTTTTTCACCCCCTCTGAACAATGAAATGCATGAAGGATCATAATTTAGCCTTCTTCCTAACAGATTTGGAAAAGCAGCTGAAGCTACCAGCCATAATAGCATGCCTCCTGCTCCGCAGAGACATGGACACGAATTTATTTAATCATAATAACTGCAATTGCTCACATGTCCAATGTACATCCGTCTTATCACAAATAACCAAATTTATATAAATCAATAAAGTTTCTATTTTAATGTAACGTAACTACGTATTTGACAAAGCATGGAAATAGGAAATACAATAGGAAATGCCGTCTTTTAAAGCATATTATACAAGATAATACCAATTGAGAGACCATGTGAGCACAAATAAAGATTTTTTAAAATTAAATGGAGCATTCAATCTTTGAAAATTTAATCCTACTCACACAAGTTTAAAGTAAAAGGCTATTACTTTAGGTAGCTCAATCGAGAAAACCTGTCTTGTGGTAGTTAAGGAAATGTTACTGTCACTGTTAAGATGGGGCTTTTTTTCACCCCCTCTGAACAATGAAATGCATGAAGGATCATAATTTAGCCTTCTTCCTAACCGATTTGGAAAACCAGCTGAAGCTACCAGCCATAATAGCATGCCTCCTGCTCCGCAGAGACATGGACGCGAATTTAATTGATCATATTAACTGCAATTGCTCACATGTCTAATGTACATCCATCTTATCAAAAATACCCAAATTCATATAAAACAATAAAATTTCTATTTTAATGTTACGTAACTACGTATTTGACAAAGCATGGAAATCCAATAGGAAATGCCGTCTTTTAAGGCATATTATATAAGATAATACCAATTTGGAGACCATGTGAGCACAAATAAAGATTTTTGAAAATTAAATGGAGCATTCTATCTTTGAAAATTTAATCCTACTCACTCAAGGCTATTACTTTAGGTAGCTTAATCAAGAAAACCTGTCTTGTGGTAGTTAAGGAAATGACACGCTCAAGATGGGGCTTTTTTTCACCCCCTCTGAACAATGAAATGCATGAAGGATCATAATTTAGCCTTCTTCCTAACCGATTTGGAAAACCAGCTGAAGCTACCAGCCATAATAGCGTACCTCCTGCTCCGCAGAGACATGGACGCGAAATTAATTGATCATATTAACTTCAATTGCTCACATGTCTAATGTACATCCATCTTATCAAAAATACCCAAATTCATATAAAACAATAAAATTTCTATTTTAATGTTACGTAACTACGTATTTGACAAAGCATGGAAATCCAATAGGAAATGCCGTCTTTTAAGGCATATTATACAAGATAATACCAATTAAGAGACCATGCGAGCACAAATAAAGATTTTTGAAAATTAAATGGAGCATTCTATCTTTGAAAATTTAATCCTACTCACTCAAGTTTATAGTAAAAGGCTATTACTTTAGGTAGCTTAATCAAGAAAACCTGTCTTGTGGTAGTTAAGGAAATGACACTGTCACTGTTAAGATGGGGCTTTTTTTTCACCCCCTCTGAACAATGAAATGCATGAAGGATCATAATTTAGCCTTCTTCCTAACCGATTTGGAAAACCAGCTGAAGCTACCAGCCATAATAGCATGCCTCCTGCTCCGCAGAGACATGGACGCGAATTTAATTGATCATATTAACTGCAATTGCTCACATGTCTAATGTACATCCATCCATCTTATCAAAAATACCCAAATTCATATAAAACAATAAAATTTCTATTTTAATGTTACGTAACTACGTATTTGACAAAGCATGGAAATCCAATAGGAAATGCCGTCTTTTAAGGCATATTATATAAGATAATACCAATTTGGAGACCATGTGAGCACAAATAAAGATTTTTGAAAATTAAATGGAGCATTCTATCTTTGAAAATTTAATCCTACTCACTCAAGGCTATTACTTTAGGTAGCTTAATCAAGAAAACCTGTCTTGTGGTAGTTAAGGAAATGACACGCTCAAGATGGGGCTTTTTTTCACCCCCTCTGAACAATGAAATGCATGAAGGATCATAATTTAGCCTTCTTCCTAACCGATTTGGAAAACCAGCTGAAGCTACCAGCCATAATAGCATGCCTCCTGCTCCGCAGAGACATGGACGCGAAATTAATTGATCATATTAACTTCAATTGCTCACATGTCTAATGTACATCCATCTTATCAAAAATACCCAAATTCATGTAAAACAATAAAATTTCTATTTTAATGTAACGTAACTACGTATTTGACAAAGCATGGAAATCCAATAGGAAATGCCGTCTTTTAAAGCATATTATACAAGATAATACCAATTAAGAGACCATGTGAGCACAAATAAAGATTTTTGAAAATTAAATGGAGCATTCAATCTTTGAAAATTTAATCCTACTCACACAAGTTTAAAGTAAAAGGCTATTACTTTAGGTAGCTCAATCAAGAAAACCTGTCTTGTGGTAGTTAAGGAAATGACACTGTCACTGTTAAGATGGGGCTTTTTTTTCACCCCCTCTGAACAATGAAATGCATGAAGGATCATAATTTAGCCTTCTTCCTAACCGATTTGGAAAACCAGCTGAAGCTACCAGCCATAATAGCATGCCTCCTGCTCCGCAGAGACATGGACGCGAATTTAATTAATCATATTAACTGCAATTGCTAATAGGTCTGAGTTGAAACTGAAAATTTTACACAACACCATATCCATAGCATAAAATAAATGTAACAGTAAAAGGGATATTTTTCAGGACATATATATTACTGTGAAAGCCTTAGGTTTACGAACCTCTGTTTCAACCGGTGGTTTTCTGGGAATATTCTGTCTTCACCGGTGTCTTATATGAATATTGTTATTTATACATATTATGTATTCACCGATTAGTATCAACGTTTATCAAATTTTGAACTTTTACAGTAACATACTTAATTTTTCGTACAAATCAACACAATATCTGAATTAATGTCCATTGAAACTGACCGAATAAAAATTAAAAACCTTTTTTAGTTACAATTAATTGGCATTCCTTTAAAGTTGAATCCATTTTTTTCAAAAATAATTTTTCATGAACAATGTCATAATTTTTCATGAACAATGTCATAATGCAATAATTTTTCATGAATCTAAGTTTGCGGATCTCTTAAAATTTTGTCACATTAATGAAATCATTGATTTTAAGGCACCGTATACATAATAAAGCACAAAGACGTTTTATAGTAACCACTGTTAACCGTACAACGAAATTTCAGAATTTAAAACACGTATAATTTAACATAACCGCAAAACATTTTGACGTTAATGCGTCATTATCAAATATCCTCATTAAAAAAATCCTCATTTTTTGCACTCCAAACAATGGGAAAAAATATCTGCGTTTTTTAATGGGCCCATCGGGCCCTTTTCATTTGAATGCTGGCGAGTTGGATTCCAAAGATATTTTCGCAATCCACATTGTGATAGCATCTTAGCGCGTTAGTAGTGGGATGACACGTTCTTGATCTGTTAATTTTCATCGAGGCATGACAAGACTATAAGGTATCAACAAACTTAAGGTAATTCGGGAAGGTATAAACCAACTCCCTCATTTCGTATATAAATTTGACTCCATTATATCATAGATTAGTGGTACCCGCACGACTTTGCCCGTAGTAGAAAATGAAAAGGTCATTTGGTTCGCCTGTATATTTACAAATAAAGGATAATGAATTTCTGGCCAATTTGCTATGCTTGTCCATGGAACGGTTCCATATACATCATGATAATTTGGTAATTTACTCGCCCACGCTGTGATAATTTGCTCGGGAAAATGGTCTTAAAATTGGAATAGAAAAAGAACCACATCGAATTTTCGAAAAATCGCTTCGAGAAGCACAATCCCATGCTACAAACTAACTCTGTGCCAAATTTCATGGAAACCGGCCGAACGGTTTAGGCGCTATGCGCGTCAGAGATCCTGACAGATATTCGGATAGAGAGCGTTTCAGCTTTACAGTCGTCCCTCGCTACTTCTCGCTTCGACTTTCGCGGCTTCACTACATCGCGGTTTTTTCTAGTTTTTATTTTTTCCAATATAGTAGTTAACCTTTTTCATGCGCTCGTGTAACTTTTACTTCAAAAAAGTAACAAAGTATGTCTTTTAAGTAAGGTGAGCTCTTTTGAGGGGCTGTAGTTGTACTAGTTAAGAGTGGAGGTATAAAATCTAAGAAAATGAAGGGAATCGCTATCTGATTTTAACCGTTAAGCACTACCTGAAAAGTATAAATTACTGTATTATTACTAGGAGATAAATACATCTGTAAAGTGTAGATGGTTGTCAAAAATGTACTCGCTTTTAAGGTTGTATACGTAATCCCTTTAATGAGGATGAATGTTGAGGAAAAACGGGGGCACATACGCTCACTAACTGACGATTAATTCATCATCAAACAGGTTGATCTTTTTCCACTAATTAGTAGTAGTGTGTAAGAACTACAAGTGCGTGTGTAGTTTATTTCCCAATAGTTAACGTAATATCTTTTTAGTTTAGTGTGTTACTTTGTGCAATATATTGAATACTACAAATTTAATGGTGGCTAAGTGTGCTGTTATGTCTAGGAAACTCTATCTTAAAAACCTTTTTAAATAGTCTTAAGTAAGTTTTATGTGCTCTAATAAGGAAAATATTCGGTTTATAAATACAGAATTCTACTTCGCGGAAATTCAGTTATCGCGGTCAAGTCTGGAACGAATTAACAGCAACGAGGGTTGACTATATTATTAGTAAAGAAGTCTAAAGACGATCATTATATGTGGGAACATTGATTAAGGAACCGTAACGTCAATAGCGTCAAGTGAGTATAATAAACAATTCGGATTGCTCAAAAAAATCTATCACTAATTTCCCCGGCCGTTTTATTTATTTATCTTTTATTCATTTTTTAGAAGCAAGGCAAACTCTTTCGTGTTCTGTAACTTCCGATCTTGAAGTATTGAAATGCGGAACAAAGCGGAATAGCGCGAGCAAAGTAAAATGGTGAAATATTTGCTGTTTAAGCGCCATCTTTGTGGCAATCTTAACTATGTAGTAATGCGTGTGGTATATTCCAACCAGGAAAAAGTTCCATCGCGACATTTGTTAAGCATCTGGCGGGGACATTTATACGCCAACTAGTGGCGTATAAATGTGGAAGCAGAGCGAGCGAAGCGTGTCCGTGGCGATGTTTGATCCACGGACCTGTGTGACGCTGTACTCTACTACATGGTTATTTTAAAAAAGAGAAATTAGCTGAGGTCAAGCGAAGGAAATAGTTCCTAGAGCCTTGTCCGATATTCGCGAGCAATGACGTTCTTCACTTTAGAAATCGGATTAGTTAGTTAAACCCACCCATACATACCCCTTTTTTTGTCATAATTTCTGCCAATCGTTAAATGTTTTCAATTTTACGAGCGAAGCGTTTATCCATTTAAATCAAACGCGCCAGCCAATAGCAGCTTATAGACAGGTGGCGATGTCCTCTTATTCGCTTGTAAGGGCGATGTTTTATTTGTTAACTCGTTTTTACTTCCTTTTACAAAAAAGGAAGTATTGTATTCGCAAAAAAAAAAAAAAAAATTCACTCAAAACTCGACCTTAAATTCCATTTTGCTCACTCCCGAATGAATGTTGAGTTTTTATCGACCCAACCCATAGACTAATAATAAGAGTAGACCGAGCTATGGCAACCCTTTTGCTGCTCATAAACCAAACCATGTGACTGGTGGATATCCTAGCAACAGCGGGCGTTGATCGTAGCAGACGATCAACAGCCGCGAGAAATAAAATAAATAGAATTGATGGAACACGGAAGAGTGATCTTTTATGGAGTCTGATTTGTAAATTTGTTATTCTAAGTTGTAAATATTTTGTTAATATAGTGAATTTTTCGTTTAGATAGTATTGTGCATTTTCTTTAGTCAATTTCAATAACTCTCTAAGCGGTTAAAGATGCAAATGTCCAAAAAGAATCGGCAAACGGTAAGATTTTACCTGCAATTTCAATTTAAGATACCGATTAGTACATTTTTGCGTTAACGCAAAACATTTACGCCATTACGTTTACGCCAACGCGACGTAGTAGTTGCGAATGAAATTAAAGTTACTGAAAACTGCGATCAAAAACTAATTACTAATATCAAAATAATGCATAACTAAAAGAAAAACAGTTCAATCATCTCTGCACCTGGGAAAAAAAATTATAATAAAAACACATTACGTCTTAAAATACCTGCCGAGTGCCAAACTATAGATAATCCTGCCAGCTGGCAACCATGCCGCCAAAGTTTTCGCCGAGCCTTCCACCAGTCCAGTGGCGTACCCAGGGGTGGGCTGATAGGGCTACAGCCCCCCCCCCCGAAATTTTCAAAATTATAAAAATTATAATAAAGAACAAGTTTTTTTTTTTATGATGTATTTTTGAAATCTTACATTCGTATTGATATCAGAAAAGCGATACATGAACTTTTCTTAGCTACCAGTTCATAAGTATCCCCCCCCCCAGTTCAAAGACTTTCGAGCTCAGCCCCCCCCCCCCCCGAACTGATTTGTCTGCGTACGCCGCTGCACCAGTCACATGATGTATCCATGAACCAATTTTTTCATCAGCAAGTCTGGGGAAGCTCGGTCTACTCTTATTATTAGTCTATGACCCAACCACCGTACATATATACCGTTGCCGATAATGGGGAAATAACATTAAATTGGCGTAAAAGGAAGTCATGTGCTGCACACATAAGCTCGTTTCTTTATACTGGTGAGCCGAAAGAATCTCAAGGCTGGATGACAAAGGGCTAAGTGTTCTTCGAATGTACGTGAAACGTTTTTAGTACTGTAATTTCGAAAAACTTCAGGAGAAGAGTCCTCAAGTCCTTCTACCCTTACCTCCAAAAATCATCGACAGTCGTCTAAAGCTGCGTTTTTGGCCCTTTAAAATCGAAATATTTCTAAGAAAAAGTTCTGAAACCCATGCTTTCAGCCTAATGTCACCATGGATGGCCCACAATTGCACTTTAAGACTTCATTTCCGAAATTTTTTTGGGGAAAAGTCTCCGAAACGCCCTTTTCCCAAGTATCATTAAAGATCCTCTAAAATTGTATTTTGGAACTCTAGTATCGAAATTTTACCGAATCTCGTCTCTTCCTTTAACGTCACCAAAGATGACCAACATTCGCATAGTTGAAGTTTCAATTTCGGAAAATTTCCGGTGAAGAAGTTTAAGATCTCCCTTCCTCGTTATACCAGAAAAATTCCTGGAAAATTATTTAGTTAAAAATTTTTTTTCCCCTTTTGTGATGTAATAACTTTTCATTCTTTGTATTGTGATGTAATAACTTTTCATTCTTTGTATTCAAAGCACTATCAACATTCAATCAAACTCCTTTAATCACAAAAATTATTAAAAATAAAAATAATTAGAAAAAGACATACTTTAGCTTTTAAATTAAAAAAAAAATAAATAGTCACCTCTCCCGCCCCCTTCCCACAATAGTTTATCTATAAATATTATAAAAATAATAAACACATACTTCAGTTTTTAAATTTTAAGAAGTATATTTTAGTAATCCCCCCCCCCCCCATAGTTTATTAGTCATTCACCCCTCCCAAGAGGATCGTCCGGATCCGCCACTAATGCATTGAAATCAGGAAAAAACTATTTTAACATTTTAAATCGCAGTACCATACAAATATTATGTCTTAAATTTGATTTTTCCGGGGGAAGGGAGCCCTAAGATTCTTGATACTTCACCAAATTTCAGAAGCAACACATTTCAAAGATTTTTTCACCGCTATCAGCTACAAGTAAACACTCGCACGTCACAATTTTCCCATTATTCAAAAAAATTGCTTAAAAATCTTTAGTAGTATTTCGCTTAGTTTTATTTTCATAATTTTGTTCCTTTTTACAGTAAACCTTGTCTACAACGATACTGTTGAGACCTAAAAAAATATTGTTGTAAACAGGTTATCATTATAGACAGCTTGATTATTCATGCTGTCATTTTTCTGGGAACAATAAAGCAATAGTTATAGACAGGTTTGTTGTTACAGACAGTATTGTTATACACATGGTTCACTGTACTCTCATGAGTTTTATTAAGCTCAGTAATACGGGAAAAGGGATCCCCTCTTAAGATTTTCAAAATATGTAGAACGGAGGGAGATTTTCGCGCAGGTGTGCTGTTTTATTGGCTGATTTCGCGAAGCCATTTGGCAATTTTCCTGAATTTTCACCTGGAAACCCTGCTTGGATCTCGAAGCACAGAACTACTTTTTAGTATTGAAAAGAGTGAATACACCGATTTACCCCAAGCCCTCATCTTAGGGCATTTTCGCCAGAAAATCCATGAAACTAAACGTTTACGACTTCAGTAACAATAACTGATTTGAGACATGAAATTGATCTTTTCCACACATTTAAGGGGGTCCGGGACACATTTTGAAAATTTTTTTATTATATACTTTAGAGTTTTGAAATTTTTTGCACTGATTTACCATTTATTTAACAAGCAAAATCATAACATAAATATGAAAAAAAAAATTTTTATTTAAATTTAATTAGTTTAAAAAAAATGGGGTTGTTTTAAATTTCTATAACTCAAAATATTCTTGATAAATTTTCAATTTTTTTAAAATAAATTACGCACAAATATCTAAGCTTTAATTTTTATTCGGCGATTTTAAAAATATTGATTCAATAAAAAATAAAAAATATTTGAAGAAAAATTTCGAAAAATTCAAACATACTTTTTTTAAAAAAAATCATAATTTTTGCTGTAAACGTTTTTTTCAAATTCGCCTAATAAAAATTAAAGTAAACTGTTTGAAAAAGATATGCTCCAAGTTTCATTACTTTATCTTTATTGGTTCCCGACTTATAAGAGTTTGAATGCAAGAAATCGGGAAAAATGGCATCATGGAGAAAAACGCGTTTAAAGTTTTAAAGTTAAGTACACATTAGTTAGGTGCATGCAACATAAATAAATATATCTTTCGTTCTATTTAAGATAGAAACAAGACTCAAACGTCTTCTTAAACGGAAAAAAACGGAGTCATTTTTCACACGATAAAAAAAAATTGCAAAATTTGACGATTTTTGTGTCCCGGACCCCCTTAAGGAGAATTCGCAAACTTTTTTTTTTTTTTTTTTTCAATTTAAACCCTGCTTTATTTGGCAACTTTTGTTTTGGAGGTTGACTGTGCAACGCCAAGCAATACGGCTAGTAAACTTCTAACGCTATGCTATATTTGCAGTCACTAGTGCAGCCAGAATTACCTTCTAGAGGGATTTTTTTGATCAAAAATTCCTTCTAGAGGAGATATTTTTTTTTTTTTATCAAAAATTCCTTCTGGAGGGAATTTTTTTTTTTTTTTTTTTTGATCAAAAATTCATTCTGAAGGGGATTTTTTTTTTTTTTTTTGATCAAAAATTCGTTCTGAAGGGGAGTTTTTTTTTCAAAACAGCCCTTTCGTATGCATAAACTAGTGTATTAGAATTTGTATTTTTGTAAAAACCAATGCTTCAGGGGGGTGTTTTCACCCCCAAAACCCCCTTTTCGCTGCACCACTGCTTGCAGTTACTGTCATAAAAATAGTAACAGGTTCAACAGCTCATGCTACAATTGTCAACTATCTGATTATCATTTCTGAGAATTCTTTCACATATCAAGGAATGAAAATTGAAGTGAGAAAGGCTTACCTCCACCATCCCACTAGCTTTTGTAACAAAGGCATACCTGTACGAAGAAAGCAACGTAAAGAATCAGCACTGCTCGTGTTCCGTCTCTGATTACCATGTCAGGTGATCGCAATCTGAAATCATTCAGAAAAGAAAAATGCATTAAAAGAGGATAAAAGAAAGTCCAAGCCTAGAGTCAATAAATATTATATAGGGTGTTCCGTTTTAACCTACAAGACCTTTATTTTCGCAACCGTTAGTCCTAGATGATCCCTTCTTCCAGCTGCGAAAATGTTTAAAATCAGATGCAGAGTTAAGACATTGAAAGTTTGAAGCAAAAATAAAAGGGAGTAAAATGATACAAAATTTAACTTTTTATACGGTCCCTTAACTAATATTTAGAGAAATGATCTCCATTGAAAACTATTACTGACATCAAAAACTTGACATTTGTGCGACCAAAACTCAAGGCGATATTCCATTTCAATGTTTTAAGGGATCATACAGAAGATGAGATTGGAAGTTGTCACCCTTTCAGAAGAATGGCAGGTCGTCAAAGAAAAACAAAGTGTTTATATTTTTCAAAAACAAATGCAAATGTTATGCTGTGATGCGTAGAAACACACTGCAAAACCTCGAACAATTTGAAAAACCACACTCCATGCACACATATTTTAAACACTTGTTAACCGCTTTATTTTCCTAAAAGGTGTTATTGACGGCGAGAGAAAAGTGGTCTACATCACAAAAAGTTTCGTTTCATGTCCCTGAATAGTGGTCGTGCTGATTTCAAACTTTGTGTTGGAATTATTTTTCAATGGAGATTACCCCAAATATAAGTTAGGGGACCTGGGGTTGAAAAGTTAAATTTGGTATTTTTTGACTCATTTTTATTTTTGCTTTAAACTTTCAATATCTTAACTCTGCATCTGATTTTGAACATATTTGCAAACTAGAAGTATACATAGGCCTAACGGTAGCGAAAATAAGGATCTTGCAGGTTAAAATAGAACACCCTGTATGTTACAAGCAATATGTCAACAGCTCGGTAATCACATTCAGAGACTGCAGTTTCGGCCTTGTTAGGGACTCAGTTTAGAATAACCAAGCTGAATGCAGAGGTTCTCAATAAAGCTGAGATCGCCTACAAACTGGTAGCTAAAATAAATTTAGCTCACCTACTAGAGCTTCCAGCCATGGTGCGTTCAACTCGCCCATTGAAAGCAAAGCTTGGGTATTAAGCAGTAAGTTCTCGCACCTAAGCCAGAACTAAGGCAGAACTGCATGCAATGCACGACGCTGCTAGTTCGTTGGGCCTCTCAGTTTCAATGAGATATCCTCTGCCTCCAGCTCGGTTATGGACTATTCCAGACTGATGAGTCCACACCAAATACGAAACTGCAGTTTCCGGATGCAATAACCGTGTTCAATATAGTTTTGCCTCAGCTCTGGCTGAAAGGCGGTAACTTACTGCCTATTTCAATGTAAGAATCAAAGTATCTCGTAAATGTCGACATTAACCAGTGAATATTAGCATTCACATATCAAAGACATTGACGAGAGACCAAATTATTCCTGTGAATCACTAGTGAAAGTCGGCATTCTCCAATTCCAGTCTTCCCTGCTAAAACAGATATACAATACAGTAGACCCTCGTTTTACGCGGGGGTTACGTTCCGCGGAAATCGAAACCACGTAAATTGAGATCTAATCGTAGAGTTAAAATAGTGGTTCGGTTCCGTAAATAACAAAATACTTCATTCTAGGGATGACTAATTGTATAAGTTTAATGTGTACTTATATAGACTTTTATGCACAACAACATTAAGAAAATAAATTTATTTCGTGTTCTGTATATACAGAGGAGCTGGTTATGATAGTCTTTTGGCAGTCATTAAGAATTTTTCTCTGTAGTTCTTTGCGGAGCATTAACGCATGCATGATCACTTGCGTCATTTTAATGACAGCATCTAACAAATGAGAAAGATCATTTCTATTGTCTTGGAAGGAATGGAGCAAAAATTTTAATGTGAACGTTTTTGGTTGCGTGTCACCGATGTCGATATCCACGTTGGTTTTGGCCTCCTTAGTCACTTCTAAAAGCTCTTCCTCCAGTGAGTTCTGAACTGTGTGATAACTTTCCAAAAGTAAAGAGCTTTTGAGCTAATCGCATAAAATGTCTCCGGTTTCCCAAGCTCGATTATAAGCACGCCAAAATGCAGTTTATTACGTGTCATCTGCAATCTTTAGGACTTTGGATTTTTAAAGAGGAAACATTTTACCTGTTTGCTTTTCTGCATCTACGTAAAACCGAAACTCATCCGCGAAAAATAAAATAAAGGTGTGAAGTCTTAAACCGTGTATAATCGAAACCGCGTAAAATAAACCCGCGTAACCCCCCCCCCCCCAAGTCTATTTTATATACATGTAGTACACGTCGTCACCTCATAGCAACAGTAGGACATCTAGAGGTCTAGTCTCTGCCCATACGTAAATAGCATACGTTAATCATGACGTCATCGCTGGGATGCATCGTAACGAACCCTAGCAACTTACGCACTTACCGTACGTACGGTAATTGCCGTAGTCTCTGCCCAAAAATACCAGAAGTTTGTTAATACTCACTGGGATAACGAACGTACGGAAAGCATTTAACCACGCCTTTCTTCCTTTCCCTGTAAGCCAATGGAAAATTAGGATCTTTGGCATGAGAACGCTCAGGAGACGAGGCTAGCCTCAGTTTTGTTTTGATTCTCCTTCCGACGTCTGCTCCCAATCACAGAAACATGGAAAGAATGTTCTTATTGTTACTTACGCCACTCGGGTACCCAAATCAGAAAAAAGGGGGCACAAAAGAAGAACCTTTTGACCTAAGAACCATAATGATAATAAAAAAAGAGCATTTTTGTTGGAGTTTTTACCATTTTTTTGGAGCATGAAGTAACAAGTTCCTAAAAATTAAAATAGGAACTAGCAAAGAAAACAAAGCAATGGAAGGTTCTAATTAAATTCATTTATAATATTTCTTTATTAAGCTGTCAATATGATAATGAAATTATAAAATATTCCTAATGTAGCGAAATATTCTTTGAAACATTATTTTGAATAATTTTGTAAATTATCAAAATAGCTTTTACACTAATATTTTTTAAGAATATGGCTCAAAATATTTTTGTGTCACATCTCAAATAAAAAACAGGCACTTCTGGTCCCATGGACATATCCATCGGGAGGGGGCAAGGTTGGGGGGGGGGGTGAGGGGCATTTTTCAATGAGTTTGAAAGTGTATACATCTTTCGAGTCCATTAAAAAAATATTGGTGTTGAGTAAATACTGCTATCATTTTTGAATTAAATTACTTCCTAAATCTTGGGGGGAGGGGGGGGCTAACAGACCAGTCTCCAAATGGTCCAAATTATGGCCCTGCCCACGAGGACCCTGAACTTAAATCTTTGGGAGGAAAAAAAGTCTCAATTATTTGCCGAATGGAACGCTATAAATATAGTCGCTGAATGAGGATAATTTTGCCTAACAGAACTCCCAATTTTCCTGAATCAGCAGAAAAAATTGTCGAGTAAGGAAAATTTTGGGAGCTCACAACGACTTCGCATTGGGGCTCTCCTGGGCTGACCTCCCCTTCCAAGTTGAGATGGTGACATCCTTGTCTGGCCCTGATCAAGGATTGAGCCAACCAGGCTCTGATCTATAAATTTCGGGCCCACCTGCAAAAAATTAGCAGAGCCCCTAACTGCCTACAGGAGTTCTATGCCACTGAAATTCAGGGTCCCCTTTAGTATAGTGAGCCGCCCCGCGCTCTGGGTAAATAGATCTGGAGCTGGGGCTAACTGAGCCCAGGCCCAAGGATTTTAAAAACCCATCTCTTTAAATATCCAATGAATGAAATTTAATTCGTATTTATTAGGCTTTACATATGCAATTACGAAAAGAAAAATAATTGCTAAAATGTTTTTTCATGAATTTCTTTCTATTTGTAATTTTAAAATTAAAACATCATTCAGAACAATTTGCATAACAGATTATCCGATAGTCGATAATATTAATTTCTGTGACTGCTTGTCACTAACCGCATCTCCTCTGGGCTGGAAATGTCTGCCAAATCGATACTGGTACTGTTGAATACATCACACTCTAGGATTCCCCGTACCTACCATTTTTTTTTCTAAACTGTTGGATGGAGACCTGAAGACATCTGTTTTTTGATCCAGGCCAGAAGACGAGCAAACTCTGATCCAGCACTCCCAGAGGTATTAATTCTTTGAAGGACTGACTGCGACATATTTAACTTGCCCCAATCACCATTAAGAAACACGGAAGATCTTCGACCGGCTGGCATCGGACCTGGAACCCTTCGGGTAAGCAGGGGTCCTGCCCCAAGAGCAAAAGCACCCTCCCAAATACCTTTCAATTCCCTCCCCCCACCATTAGAAATTCTATTGGCGTAATCTGTGCCGTGACCTCTTCCAGGTGGGTACCCTGAGTTAAGAGTCTGACACCTTACCTGTCCGGCCAACACACCCCACCCTCGGATACGGGTTGTTAATCTCCCTATTTATTGCACTCGGTCTCATCCCTCTAAACCTTGAGAGGCCAGATATTCAGTACTGATTATTCCTTGAGGATATCGAAAGATGTCATGATGCCTTAAAAAGTATAAAATCTTTGAGGCGGATGGCAAACGGGTTGGCGTGCAAAGTGAGCAGAGGGGTGGGGTCCCCTAGTTTAAACTATTTGTGTCTGTAACTATCTTCTCTAGATTGGTTGTGTCTACCTGTACCATTGGATACAGGGCAACTAGGGGAAGCCATTTCCACTCTTTAACACCCCTCTAAAACTTGAGGGGCCTCCATTCCTGAGGATATCCAGGGATGTCTCGACACTCATAAAATCATTAACAGTCACCTGCTGCAAGTGGCTTTGAGCCCCCACAAGTGGCAATCGGGGGTTGGCGAGTCAAACGAACAGGGGGCAGAGCCCTCTAAAATTCCGTTACAACTATACTGCAGTTTGTACAGAATATGTTTTAATATTCCTTTTTATAATAAAATGACAGCTTAAGTAAAGAAATTTGTTTGAAATCTGCCGAAGGAATATAAATAAAGTGCATATTGAATAAACAACGATGAACATGGATGTAAATGTGCATTTATTGATTCCGCAACTGTGTAAAATTTTGTGATGTGTATTATGGGAATGTTGATATGTATAGTAAAGAACATGAATTCCAGATCCAACAATTGGGTGGTAAGGGAACCCTCCGGAGTTCAGAAACAATCAAATTTGGCATTATTGTGTCCGCATTTTATTGTTTTCTCCCTATATAATCCATTAAACAGAAATCTTTAGCCCCCCGTCCCATGGAAAATTGTGAAATGAGACCCTACTGTAGCTTGAGCGAGTCCTACAGAAGTATACATGTGTAACTGAGCTTACAGCTATTATGTGCAAAGTCTATGATGGCTGCTGAGTGCAGAATTTGCTGCTTTGAGTGCTCAACAAGAAGCAGAAATATTGGAATGCATCAAGACAAGTATCTCAGGAGTCTTATACAGTGTGTTGAACAGTTTAGATGCAAAGTTTGTCAAACTTTTTTTTTTCTGACCAAAAATGTTCAGATTAACCTCACAGCAATGAAACATTGCTTTCCGTCAGCAATATTACCAGCTCATTTGCTCCTTCATCATTATGGGATCACCAACTAATTCACTTCATCATTCGGCAAATACAACATCATTCTTAATTCCTAGCATTCATTTATATTTATTGATGGGAGTGAAGTAAAAGGTATTGCAGCTTGGCCCTAGAAACATTGCTGCTTATTTTATTTGCACAAATTATTATTCGACACGCAAATGGATCATATCAAACCTATAAATAAAATTCTCAATCTGACCGTCTCAGATTTTCATAAAAGTTTGAAAAGCCCTACTCTCTGACATCTTAAATGTAACAGTAAAACCCCTCCTAACAGCCACCCCACTGATGCGAACAATATTTTATTCTCCGATTTTAAGGAAAATAACATTATTAAACCTCTGTGTTAGTGTCCGTATTAGAGGGGTTTCGGAAAAAAATTCTCTTTCCCAAAATTTTCAAATTAAAAAAAATTGAGAAAAGTGTCATTTTATAAAAAGAGCATGATTTTTACTGTATTTTTGTGAATAGGGCCAAAAATTTTCAGAGTGGGACTACAACAAAATTTTTAAAAAGTACACTATTTTAAAATTATTGGAATACAAAAATGTTAAACTTAGGTACAAGTCAGAGATGACAGATCATGAAATTATCTTTAAAATGCGCTATTGTACAGCTCTGTAGCTAAAAAAAAAAGAACTTAAGTTATTACTAGTGATGTGCCGGATCGTTAAAAGACAGATCTGCGGATAGGAATCACTAGTGTCTAGATCCGTGAGAACTTCTTGTGGGTCAGTACACGCCAGAAAATGAAAGCAGGTAAATTTTAAATCGTGGAGCAACAAAGAAATTGTTATTGCTCGCAAGCATAAAGGTGTAACATTGGTGTGCGCAAAATGTACTTTTATGTAAACAAGATTATAACTCCTACTTAGAAATTCTTAACAAATATTAAACAAAGAAAATTTAATTCTTTCGACTAGTGCCAATATTTAAACGCGAATGTAAGATCTCACTGTTAAAACTGCAAAAAACACTAAGTTGGTTTTTAATTAATATCTTCATCAATTCATTGGTGTCCACCAAGGGAAGGTCAGACTACGGCATTGAAAACATTAGGAGGGTTGTTTTCAGGGGTATTTTTCTCTGTTGTATTTGGGGAAGAGGTGGACATCCCTGGGTAATTACTGTTACAAAGACGAGACCAAGCTAAGAACACTTTCGATCAAGTCACCTTTTAAGCGTAAAAAAGAATGAACAAAATCGTTTCATCTGTTTAGGAGCTACGATTGCACAAACACACACACAAATATACATGTCAAACTTATCTCTTTCCTAATAGAGTCGGGGTTTAAAAATTATTTTTTTTTTAATTTCTGAAATGATACCTTATTTAACTAAATGAAAACACCTAACTTACATAGAATTTAAAAGGTTTTCATACCTATCTATATTTAGAATTCAAATATGTATTGAAATTTAAGAATATAAAACATTTATTTAAGATCCGTAAAAAAACATAAGGATACAAATCTTTATCTTCCCTCGGATATCCGGCATAACACTAGTCAAGATTTTTTAAAGCCAATTTTTTGCAAAAATTATCCTACAATATTTGCTGCAATTGTTCTGAGCCCACTCTGAACATTTGGGATGCATTCATTATAATACATTACAAAAAAATAAAAACAATTTTTGAGACACAATGTCAATATTTAAAATTGTGAAAAAATATTTTTACCTGAAATATTTGTGTTGTTACAAATCAAAGTAAGGCACATGCAGTTTTCTTTAAAATGAGCTATTATGCAACTCTGAAGCTCCCATTGAACTTGAGTTAGGTATAACATTTCAAAACACTGCTGGGAAAATAGTGTTTAACAAACTCAGACATTAGTTACTGATCAATTGCGCAAGATAGATTTTTTTTTTTTAATTTATGTTCATTTTAGGTGTCAGAGTAGTAGGATTTCGCAAAGATTCTTGGAAATCTGAAACGATGAGCTTGAGAATTTTGTTTATTTTATTGCTTGGTTTAAAATGGAATGACCTACTTACCTGTCGAAAAATAATTAATATGTACAAAAAAAAAATAAACAGCTATTTCGTAGGGCCATGGCGCAAGATATTTTACTTCACTCTTATCAATAAATATAAATGAACGCTAAGAATTAAAAATGATGTTGTGTTTGTAGAATGACGAAGAATGTACTCGCAAATGAGCTGGTAATCCTCTATACAGGAGGGAAAGCAATGTTTCACTTCTGTGGCGTTAATCACTTAACTTTTGATCTATTTATAAAGTTTGACAAACCTTGCATCAAAAATATCCAACGCGTGTGATTCTTCAATACTTTTCTTTCGATAAGTTCCAATAGTTCAGCAAGTTTCACAAAACTCAATGCGCGGCGAATACAGCAGTCATCTTTGTTTTGACTCTTAAACGTACGTACGAAAGGTTTACGCCAGAAAAATCATGGCGTTAATTTACCGTACGTTCGCGTTTTGGCAGCTGCCTTTTGCGCCCGGTAAGAAAGGGCAGAGACTAGCGAGTTTTGTTGCGTACGTAAAAGTGACGTCACGGGTGGGCGTTGCATGGTTAAATTTTTACGTATTGGGCAGAGACTAGGCCTCTATATTTCCTTAGTAACATTTGTCACAACCCAAAAATTTAGGAGGGCGATCAAATTCAAGCATTTCACAAAAACAATTTTACTGTTCGACCACCTAATCATACACAAAGGGCATGAAAGCAAATAAGTTATCAGTAAATAGTCTAATTTCATCTTCACTCAAAATGTTGCGTATCCAAAGCAATATTTACATTCACAATATCTTGGGAATCTTTGTTCATTCGAAGAAGCCGAAAACTTGGACTAACTGCTTATAAAAAGTGTTAATTCGACAAACCACTGTGCCCGTTTCCAGTCTAGTGAATAAAATTGGCTAGTCCGGCTACAGACAGAAAATGATAGGTTCAATAAATCAATTGAACTGTTTCTCACGTTTTCAGCCAAACTGAAAAGATTTCGATACCTCTTCATCGGTTTTCAAAAGAATCGCTAAAATAGTGCTACAGAAATTTATTTTCGAACATCTGCTTGTTAAAACATGACACTGGTCTAACACAAAGTTCAGTCGCTCAGAAACATTCGTAATATACGAAATTGTCATGTTCGCTGAAAAGAAATTCTTAACTTCTGTTACTAGTTGTAAGTGGAAAATGATAGATTCGACAAGCACTTTGAGAACGCATTGAACGATTGTCAAAAGAGTCATATTAACTCACGAGTTTCAAAAGTTACCCTGTTGACTTTGGCTCATTTCCCATAAAGTCAAAAGCTCCCGAGACCTCGTGAACTTCTAAAAGCGCGGCACTGAAAGGAATTTACCTTAAAAATCTTGGATTCAAAAAAAGGGGATTTTTGTTTCACCTCAATTTTTTTTCAGCAAACGAAGATAAATCCGCACCCCCCCCCCCTTCCTCGAAGGCATTGGAAGGGAGAGTTGAACGATTGCCAAGAAAGTGCACGGCAGCGTTAACTACACCCTGACCTTGGTTAGCCTCTCGTAATTTCCAAATGAGACAGTGAAAAGCAAAGGGATACAAGTGCCTAAATTAAAAATTTCGAAATAACCAGTACAAATGGCAGGTGAACCTCCCTTCTGCTTTGAAGCCAGAGATGGTACTAGTAACCCTAGTAGATGCTGCTGCTTGGCATGATTACATGATTTAGAAGAACTTTTCAATAAAAGCCTACCTAGGACCGAAACTTTTAAAGCGTTGAACTCAAAACTTGTAAATGTCCTCTTGCATCCTGTGACTTCTCACTGCCTCCAATGTTTTTGTCTATATTTGGCGTTAAAACCAGAGCTGTGGAGTCGGAGTTGAAGAGTCTGACTTATTTAGGGGTAAAGGAGTCGGATTCGTTCGATGACATGCCGACTCCGGGTTTCTTTTTTTCTCTCTTTAATTTTCACTGACTACTTGCATTTTTTAAAAAACTGACTACCAATTAATTTGATTACATGTATAAAAGCCTACTAAAAAGAAAATTACTGTCATTGTGGCAACCAGCTGGCTTTATTGTTTATCGAACGTTCTGTAAGAGCTACTTACGCCGTCTCCTAGTTTAATTATTTTTTAACTTTAACTGATAGCAACTGTCAGCAAACAGTTTTCTTGCCTAAAATTTTCCAAGTAATCACTTTCAAATAAAAATAATGTATTTTGTACCTCGATCCGAGTTATAAAATAGTAAAAGGAATGTACGAATCGCTTGAGCAAGTAGGGAAACTTCAAAGGCAGCTTGGTGAAATAAATGTTGGCAGGAAAGCGCAAATCCAAAAGATCCGACAAAATATAATTTTTTTTTTTAAATCAAAAGACTAAGACCAATGGGTTATCACCAAAAAGGAAAAAATACAATCAGTACACGATTTCTTGTTACAACACTTTAGTTATAGTTCATCTTAAAAGTTTTATATTAAGGTTAATTCTAGAGCTAAAATTAAAATTTGCGCCAAGAAATGTAGGGAATAGTAAAAGCTATTCGTACAAGGCTGCATACTGCCGCCTTTTGAGCAAAATTTGCTCCAGACGTACATGTAACCGACCTCTCCTCGCAATTCAGTGCAATATTTTCGTTGAAATTTTTAAGCTGAAATTTTAGATTTTTATTATATAATAGATTTTTCGGAAATAAAGTATTTCAATTTTTATCAACTCGGAAATTAAGTTGAGGTGTCACATGGGGGGGGGGGGGGGAAGAGACCACTCCCTCTCATGAAAAGTTGTTTGACTTAGCAAAAAGATTTTGAAAATGGGATTTGAAAGTAATCTGACTTTATAAATCGCAACTATTGGATAATTTGATTTTCAAATTGAATTTCTAACGTATGCGCCTTCAGTTTACAATAAAATATAACGCGAAAATGTCATGAAAAGGAATTCATATTTCAATCTCTGTTTAGTGCCCCCCCCCTTCCCATAAAGGGGGGGGGGCGATTTGGAAAAAAAAATAAATAAGCCGGAGTCTGACGTTTCAAAGTCGGATCAGGAGTCGGAGTGGGCCATTTTTCTTCCGACTCCGCAGCTCTGGTAAAAACTAACTTGGCAGCGTTGTAATGCTGTGATTAGGTTTTGTGTAATGACTTCGCAATGCTACCAGAGGTTAGGATTGCCCAAACAACAGATTGCCATAGAAATTTCAAGTCGGGCGATAAAACAAAATGTGTATATATATATATTTCTTTTCTTTTTGTTAACGGGTTGTCGTTAAATGCACTTTTTTTTTAAACATTTTACCCGCCTCTCTCCCCTATCTTTACCTTACCCTTTGGCAAATGTCGCACTGCTTTTAAAAACATTCAGAAAAAATGCGTGACGTCAATTCGTTACAATTGTCATAATCCCCGCCCTTGTCACAAACTGTCACAATTCCACGATCCCCCCCACCTCCCCTGTAAAGCGCAAGATTAGTTGACAGCTCCTTATTTTTCTTTTTGCATTATAGATTTAGATGTCAAATAATGAGATGGACTAGAAATCAGTGAAGGAAATCGTGCGTGTTTTTCTTACGCTCCTCCAAAGTGAAATTGCAACACCAAAGAATTGTCAGAACGAAACGAAATTTTGAGTTTTCGAGGGTAGCATCGATCTAAGAAAGCGATTACATTCACTCTAATAAGTCCAATGTCCAAAAATATTTTCATCTTGTAAAAAAATGTTAACATTGAAAGCATTGCTTTTTGCATAGTCAGAGTCGCATCGCTGACATTTCAATAAAGAACCTTCTCATAACTTACATTCCCAGAAATTATGATGCAATATGAACTTAGGTGTACTAATATAGCACTAATTTATATTTGCACTGACTATGCTTATCCCTTTTTGAGGTAGTGAAAAACAATGGGGCCAGTGCGTCTCCAGAAATATAAATAGCTACATTATATGCGTACTTATGCCCATTTTAATCTTAATCATATCTGTAAAATAAACATAATGTAGAATTAGCACAGACCAACATTAGCTACCAGTTTGTTTGGCACTCTTGGCTTCCTTAAGAGGTTTTCCACCTCCAGCTCAGTCACTTTCCTATGCCGGGCTGATGAGTGCTAATAAGCACGAAACTGCAGTCCTCGGCTGAAAATGACTGAGCTGGCGGTGTATTTCATGTATCAAAATGTATTTTATCCTCAAATGAATATTATGGAATGGATGCTGTGTACTCGATGATTTTTCTTTTTTTTGAAACTACGACTATTGTAATTGGTCGATTATTATTTTTTCAAAATTAAAGGTTATAAACATGACATTGGTGCCCATGCCCCCAAGCTCAATGGCGCAAATTCCCCCCCCCCCAAAAAAAAAATTCTTGCTTTCGAATCGGGTTAAACATAAAAGTTTTTCGAGTCTAGTTTCCAGTAATCACGGGGCAGGGGGGGGGGGGATAGCGCTAACAAATACCATTTTAACTGAAATATTGTTGGATTGTTCCGCCTTGCCTTCCCAAAATTCACAACGTGGACCTTAAGTAAACAAGTTTTGGAGACCCCTAACTTTTGCTGCAACTTATTTTTTTTTCCAAACGTATGAATAATTGCAAGGAGAGTGGGTTCAACTCTCTGGTTTGGGATGGAGTTATTACTAGATGTAAACAATATGAACCGTGAAAAGGAAATATAATAGCCACTTAGCTATGGGGTCCGGGGTTTCTCCACCGTGAAATTTTTGAAATTGTAGTTTTAAAACCACAGTTTTAGACTGGTGATTTTAGGGGAATAAACGGTTCGGTGGCCCCTTGCCGGTAAATTTTCAATATTAAAATTTCAAAAACGCAATAGTAGATAGTTTATCCGTTGTGTTAGGGAGAGGGGACAGGTTCGGAGGTTCTCCACCGAAAAGTTTTCAAAATTGTAGTTCTAAAAACGCAGTTTTAGACTATCTGTGGTAATCAGTGGCTGCGATTCGGGGGGGGGGGGCAGGGGGGACTGCCCCCGCACTTTTTCCTTCATCAAAGATTGCCTCAACGCTAAGATTTTCATTTCAAAGTTTTCTGAAGTTGATCCTCTAAAATTGCAGTTGTTGCCGAACTTTGTGGCGTTAAGAAAAAGTTTTCCGAGACTCCAGTTTATAGAAGAAAATCAGGAAGAGAATCCCCCTATGTAGTGGTTCTTCAGTTCTTAGGATTTCAACAGTTAAAAAAAAAAAAAAAACTGGAAGCACCTCCGAACTCTTTAGATCCTCCTTAATTCAACAAAAGAGAAGTCTAAAAAACGTTTTAAAAGACGTTTTGAATATGTTTTAAACTTTGCTAAATTTCTGGGAGAGAACCCCTTGCTCTAAGTTTGCAAAAGATGGCTTTAATTTACGTCTTTAAGAAATCAGTGAAAGATTTTTTTCCCCGGAAAAGGGAAAAGCCTGGGAAAAGCCTTCCTTACCCTTACATTACCAAAGACAGTACAAACTTCTTCGTTTTTATTATTATTATTAGCGTTACCGCACGGCTTTGCCCGTAGTAGAAAATTAAAAGGTCATTCGGTTTGCCTTTCTATTTTTTCATATAATGGCTGATGAATTTCTTGCCAATATGCTATGTTGTTTTGCTCGCCCATGTTATGCTAACTTGCTAGTCCACGTTATGGTAATTTACTCGTCCATATTATGGTGATTCTCTCGGTGCAGAGGAATTAAATCCACCAATGGTGGTCAAAATAAAATCTTAGAAAAAGAACAAAATTGAATTTTCGAAAAATCGCTTCGAGGAGCTCACTCCTATGCTATGAAATTTTGTGCCAAACTTTATGAAAATCGGCCGAACGGACTAGGCGCTATGCGCGTAACAGACATCCAGACAGAGATCCAGAGAAACAGAGATCCACTTTCAGCTTCATTATTAGTACAGAAAGATAATAAGTTAGATTTTATTAAAAAAAAATTACGAGGACAACCCTGGAAACTCTTTTCCATTCCCCAAACGTTGACAAAACTCTACCGAAACGGCGTTTTTAAAACTACAATTCCAAAAATTTTATGCAAGAGAACATCAGAAGCCCCCCCCCCTCTCCCCCCTAGTCACTCAAGATAGCCTAAAATAGTCTTCAAATTCCAAAAAAAAAAAAAAAAAAAAAATACCCCCGCATTAACAAGCCCCACTCTCCGTCTCTGGTGGTAATGTTAGGGAAAAAGGAGATTCGGGGGCTCGCCCCCGGAAAATTTTTGCGATTAAAGTCTTAAAAACGCTGTTTTAGGCTATCTTTGGTTGGGGAACAGGCAGTTTCCTGAAATTAATCCTCTAAAATTGCAGTTGTAGCCGACCTTTATGACGTTAAGAAAAAGAGTTTTCCAAAGCTCTCCCGGAATTTTTACGAAATTGAAACCCTGCAAATCAAATTTAAGACGATCTTTAATAATGTTGACGAGAGTGGGGGAAGGGAGAAGGGCGCTCCACTTAAATTTTTGAACTTTTAGCTTTAAAAACGCAGTTTTGATAGATCTTGATAATGTTAGCGGAAGGTAAATCTCGGTGTCATTCCCCCGGCAGTATTTCGAAATTGACACTCCAAAAACGCAATTTTCGGATTGTCTTTGAATGCGTTAAGGAGAGAGGGGGGAACAGGGGCTCCTTCGTACAAATTTTTCAAAATTGCAGTTCTAGAAACGCAGTTTTAGGCGATTCTTGATGATAAAGAGGGTGTTATTCGGGCGTTACAGTGGGGGCGCTCTGCTGGAAGTTTTCCAAAATGGAAGTTGCATAGCCAAAAAAGATGGATCACACACATATACTCTGTAACAGATATTTTTCGGAAATCCTGGAAAATGGATTCAGCTATTCAGCACACATCGAAAATCAGAACTCGAGAATTTTAACGAATCAAATATCCTTCTACCTTAATGCATATCAGATAAAGTAAAAATGATTTACGAAAAATAATTAAAACACCTTAATAACAAATTGTTTTGCTTCCATCAGCGAAAACCTACATTGCTGAAAGTTTTAATAAAAATCATATAATAATAAATTGAAACAATCAGTTTAAAAATGATAGAGAAGATGATAGTAAAGTGAAATGAAAAATTTCTACATAAACTTAAGCTATAGTTTATGAAGAAAATACAGCAATTGCCGATTGGAGAGATTCTGTCAAAGCTTTGACAGAAATTTAAAAAAAAAGTTAGCATATTCATGCAAAGTTATACACCTAACCTTTTCATACTTTGCGCAAGAGAAAATAATGAATGGGATCTCCGTTTATATTCATTTTCATTTTGCTCGCACTATGCCGATTGCTTAGTTTGCGACTGCTCATTTTGCAGAGACAATAATCGTCCACTCAGAAAATTCAGCCAAGAGTCGACATTTTTGCTTTTTCAGTTGATTCTTTATTCTAAATCTTTGAGTGAAGTAGTATGTAGCTTGACCACGTGCACGTTTTCACCTTTCATTGAAAAAGGAAAAACCAAAAAACATGTATATTTTGCGTACTGACGACTATTCATCTGAAAGCCCACCTGAAAGACATAATCAATTCGCCGACTGCTAATTGCACAGTATTCCCAATTTACCGACATTTACTTGAACAAAGTATTATTTTGCCGACACTGTATGCAGGGACACGCCAAACTTAAATTCTTGGGGGAAATTCTCAATTTTCCGAATGATAAAATGCGGATATGCAATGCACACATGAGAAGGGACATTCAGGAATTTTAAAAAATGCAATAATGTCTTAAAATTTGCAGAATAATCAGACCAATTTGAAAGAATAAGGCGCCCACTGGGACCTCCCAATGGGCGCCGCCTTCCTGTACTCAGTCGGCGATTTCAGCTACAATCAGCAATTTTTGCTTTTAGAGTGAATTCTAAGTTCATTCATCTTTGATAAAATTTAAATGGAAGTGTGCACATTTTTACATTTTCTCATTTTAACAAAACTTACAATGCAAATTATGAGTTCTAATAAGTGTTCATACTGTAAATTTTAAAAAGATAATTCAATCTTAAAATATTATTTAGAAATATCTGGGAAGCTGTGTATCACATATGAAGATTACCTGTGAGCAGCCGAGATGTAAAATTCAAATATTTTTTTCAAAATAGTTATTCAATAAACTACATAGAAACCCACGGAAAATCTCAGTTTAAAAACACAACTACATTAATAAACATGATAGCTTTGGACAGTGCACAGTGGACACATTCATAAAATTGAATCATCAATAAAAAATTCACAGCAAAGTGAAGAAATACATTGGGTGTCGAAATGATAAAAAAATTAAAATAGAGAGAAAGATTTTATTACAACACAAAGTCCCATTGGTATGTATTTTAAGTATTTGATTTTGAAACGAACTTCTGAATACACATTCAGCACCATTTCCCCTTTTTCTAGGCTGACGGGTAAAAACCAAAATAGTATTCTACTCGCAGGGGTTATGCCTATTTGTCGACCACACAAGTTTATTGTGTAACTAAAGCAAGACATTTGTCCGCCAATTGTAACACTTGAAATGCCGTCGTAGAGACAGCGTGGCGTAATCGCGTGTAGGGATGACATTAGAAACGTCAGACCTTCAGGGGTCTTTTCTGTTAAAAACCTTTCTCTGGAATCTGGAACTAGGAGCTCGAGGGAAAATTAGAGAGGAGTTGAATCAACTATTGTTGTGTGCTTAGCAGGGCTGCGGAGTCGGAAGGAAAATGGCAGACTCCGACCCCGACATTTTGAAACGCCCGACTGCAACTCCGGATTTTTTAATTTTTTTTTAATTGTATTTTTTCAACTCCCTCTCTCCCTTCAGGGGGGAACCTCTAAACAGAGATTGAAATATTAATTCCTTTTTATGAATTACTTTTCCATTTTGTTTTTTTATTGTAAACCCAAGACGCATACAACGTTAGAAATTCAATTTAAAAATCAAATTTTCCAATAGTTATGAGTTAAATGACTTAAATATCCCTTTTAAAAATTTTGAAAAGGATTATCTGTAATTTGCCTCCCTTTAATGTTTAACAAATCGATATTGATCAAATCGTGTGCTTTAAATTTTTGAAAGCTGTAACTTGAGAGAAAAAAGGCTTTTTTTCTAAATACAAGTTCTTGAGAGGGCGTGGCTTGCCCCGGGTGACACCCATCTGGTAGATGACACCCAAAGTTAATTTCAGAGTATATAAAAAATATAAATACTTTAATTCTGAAAATTTTCGCGAGTATGTTTTAAATTATATTTCATCAATAAAATTTCAACGAAAATAGAGCACATATACGTTTGGAGCTAATTTTACACAAAATGCGGCGGTATACAAATTTGTACAAATAGCTTTTACTATACCTATATTTCTTTTACGCTAAATTTTTAATTTAAATTTAGCGGCTGCTAAATTTAAATTAAAAATTTAGCGTAAAAGCAATATTTGTAGAGTGTATAACAGAGAGAGAGAGAGAGTTGTAGAGTGTGTAGAGTGTGTAACAAAATTTGTAGCAATAAAATTTAGCGTTAAAATTTTATTGGCTGCTTTAGAATTAACCTTAAGATGAAGATTTTAAGATTAACTGCAATTATTGAGTGTTGTAATCAAGAAATCATTTACACCTATTTTTTTGCATACTTGTTAGTGAGAACCAAGCTTTTAGAATAGTCTTAACAAAGAAAAAAAAAACATTAAATTATTTCATCGAATCTTTTGGATTCGTGCTTTCGCGTCAGAACTTCTTTGAATTTGACTTCGACTTACTAATTTGTTACGTTTCTTTTATAAACTGAGATCTTCTATAAACTTAGGGCCGTGGTAGCCCGATCGGTAGAGTGTTGGATTCGGGGCCGGAGGGTCCCGAGTTCGAACCTCGATGGTCAAAGATCCACCGTCGTTATTAAAGGGGACTGGGCGACGTTAAATATCCTCGTGGTCTCAATGTCCTCCAAGTGAAACGATACCTCTGGGGGTGCTAGCACCAGATAGCTATTAGCTCCTGGACTAGTTCTAAATTCTCATTGACTGTACGATCCGGTGATGGTGCTGCCATCTATCGGTATATAAAATAATGGAGGCAAGACCCTTAGTATGCAGTCCCCGACATAAATACAGTTGTAGTCAGTTGTGACTCTGAATAGGAATTCTATAAACTTATTTTATAACCGAGATCGAACAAAACACTACATTTCTATTTTTATTTGAAAGTGATTACTTGAAAATATTAGGCAACAAAACCGTTTGCTGACATTTGTATTAGTTAAATTAAAAAGCAAGCAAACTAGGGGACGGCTACAGAAAGTTGGGTAAGCATTCAAGCTAGCTGATTGCCATAATGGCAGTTATTTTCTCATCAGTATCTTTTTATACATGTAATCGAACCAGTTGGTAATCAGTTTTTAAAAAATGCAAGGAGAGTCAGTGAAAAGGAAAGAAAAAAAGAAACCCGGAGTTGGAATCGGCATGTTTTCTAACGACTCCGACTCCATTACCTAAAAACCCGTCCGACTCCACAGCCCTGGTGCTTAGGACGGTCTGTCCGGCCCCTGCTGTGTGAATTTTCCTCCTGAAGAAGGAAAAGGAAGGTTATTGGCGTTGGAGCCTTGAAGAGATACAAGTGCATTAGTTTGTCCGGCTCCCGAGTTAAGCAGAAGACTTGAGTGACTATCCTGCATAGTTATTTTATTCATTATGAATCCCGAAAAAAGACTAGTTAAAGTTTTTAACTTCATTCGCATGTGAATGAACAATAATTATCATTGTGGCAAGTAAGGAAAAATCTGAAAAAGCATTTTATTTGAATTTGAGAAAAAAAAAAACAACGGTTATTGAAATGCAGCAGAAAAGGTGTGATTATTTTAACTAATATTTTTAAAGCATTATTTTAATCTTTCCCCCATTTATATATATATATATATATATATATATATATATATATATATATATATATATATATATATATATATATACATATACATATACATATACATATATATATACATATACATATATATATATATATATATACATATATATATATATATACATATATATACATATATATATATACATATATATATATACATACATATATACATATATACATATATATATATTGAAAATTAAGAGTTCTAAGTAAGTTGCTGGGATGAAAAATTTGGTGTGAAAAGTTTCAAAAAAGAAAAGAAAAAGGGAGAGGGGGAACAAATGAATGTTTTCTTTTTTGGCTGTAAAATTTCAGAAGAAAAAGCAATCTTAAAATATTATTTAGGAACATTCAAACATGTACATCATTAAAATTACCATTTATCAAACCAAAGACAGCTGAAATACCTTTGAAATATTTTTTTTAACCAAGTAAGTAAACATGATAGCTTCCTAGGACACACTCTTACAAAAATAAAGAAAATATGTTTCTAATAGAAATAGAGAAAAAGATTCAAAATCTTGTCTAGAAAAGTCACACCAGTAACTCTAATGAGTGTTTAAAAAATGAGTTATAAAAAATTAACGTAAAATGAAAGTTATCAAGAGATCCAGGATTCCTGATATTTAAATAAAGTAAGAAAAAATTATCTTATTAGATATCACTAAAAAATACCACCTACTTTCAAAATGTTAACGTTTACCCTACCTCAATCTAAAATATAAAAGCTTTAAATTATCTTAGTCTGCAAGTTCAAAACGTTAACAGATTGTTTTAAGGTTGCATAATTTTGTACTTTAAACAATCAAAAACATTCGAGTGAAAATTGAAAATTTCGTCGTGAAAAACAGCTAAAATGTTTTTTAAAAACAAAATCTGGAGGATCTCCTACTTTTCTTTATTTTAATAAATAAAAAGATTTAGGGAAATAGCTTCGAAGGGAGGGACGGAGGAATCGCAAAACCTAACCATTTCCTTTTACCTTATGGTAATGAAAAATAATCTAAGTTGCGTTTTCAGAAACTTACTGCAGGAGGGCCCTATGACATCAACGAAGATCGTCTGAAACTTCGTTTTTTGACATTCAATTTCAGAAAGTTGTCGAGAGAGAGAGCCTCTGAACCTCGTTTACCACAAATAGCCTACAATGGCACTTTTAAGACCTCAATTTTCAAAAAATTTTCTAGCGAAATCACTTCGTATCACCTTCTCCTAACATCACTAATAGTCGTTTAACGTTTAAAACTATATGTTTAGAACTACAATTCAAAAAACGCTTGGGGAAACACTCCGATTCTCCTTTTTTAAATCCTATGGTGTAGCAAAGATTGTTTCATAAGAGGCCCAGGTTCTTACCTCAAGGAGATTATCACATTAATTATTTTTCATTGAATTGCTAAATTGCTTTCATTATAGATAATGCTAATTATTTATATCTGCTTATTATTAATTAATAATTGTTTAAAACACCAATACATTCCTATTTGTTAAGTCTGGGCATTTTAAAAAGTGATAAATAACCTAAATATTTATTCATGAGTCATATGCTTAACTAGAGGACAGAAATGCTGACAAGTTTTCTCCTTCAGTATTTCTGAGTGTGGTGTTTGGGAGCTGACCCTGCTAAGAACATTGTAAAGGCTATGTTTTGCTAAGTTGGATGAGGGGGAGGAGTGGAAGGTCTTACCTAAAATTACTTAAACCTTAAGACCCGAAAACCGCATTTTTGAAAACATTACGGAACTGCTTGGGAATCGAGGGCTCGCCCCCGAAAATCTTCCAAAATTAAAAGCCGAAAAACAAGGTTTTAGGTTCTCTTTAATCTCCAAGAAGGGTTATGCCCTCAGCCCCTCTTCCTGGGCGCTGGGGCCCTCTCCTGGCTACACCGCTACCCAAATCCATCAAAGTTGTCTAGAGATTTTTTTTTTCAAGACTTACGTTCTTAAAATCTTTCCGGGGGCAACCCCCGAACATCGCAGATCTTGTAAAAATACACTTTTAGAACATCATTCGCAGAAAATTTCCGGGGAGAGTATCAAATCCACTCTTTCCCACAACACTAAAAATATGTCATTCCCCTCTCCTTTCCTTAATATCACCAGTGGTGGTCTATGATGGCCTTTCCGGAACTTTAATTTCACGAAATCGCCCAGGGAGTGCTCCTGAGCCCCAGCGGGACCAAATATGACTTACTATCACCTGTTTAAGTCTTAAAAATGTAGATCCGTCATTGCCTACCCTCTCCCCTAAAGTATCCTTAAAGAGCCTAAAACTGTGTTTTTAAAACTTTAATTTCGAAAAACCTTCGGTTGGGGGCCCACGAACCCCCTATCCCTTTCCTTCGCGTCAATAAAGATGGCATTTTTAGACATTTCTATGGAAGAACTCCCGAAAACCACCTTTTCTAGAAAAAAGCCCCATATTGACTCCAGCGAAAAAGATGAGAATGAACCCACGATCCTCTTGCTTCTTATATAAACTAAAGCCTAAAATCATGATTTTAGTATGCCAATTTCGAAAATTTTCCTGAGGACAGCAGTCTATCTTGACTTTAATCGAAATTATGCATCAGCAGTCAGTCGGCAAAATCAGTTTCAACACCCCCCCCCCCCCCCAAAACGAATGTACCTCACGACGGCCATGGCTGCATTGCGCATATTCATTCTAAGAAAAGAATTATTGATAACGAGACCATAGAAGATACATTGCAAGTGCAAAAAAGGTATAAAATGTCAATTTTTGGTTAATTTCGCGAAACATTACGGTTTATGTGTGAAGTAAAAAAACTGCGTACGAAATTAAATTTTTTACGAATCTAAATAATTTTAAAGACGTGTGAAAAGAAAGTATTTGAATGGCATCAGAACAAAAATTTTAAACATTTGTATTATCATAAATCCATTTGAAAATTGACCATTTTTTCCCTACTAGCTCCTACAAGCCTAGGTAGAGACTTCAAGAAGTTGTTCATACTTGATAATATTTTACATAGTTATTACTATTACTACTCCATTACCATATGTTAACAATGACTGAAAAGTTGAGTATATCACTTACATATGCGCAACTTTTAACGGGTATTCCTAATTAAAATTCCAACTTTCATTTTTTCGACCCAACATCAAGTTTAACTTAGTTTAAGAGTAAATGTGTGAAAATATTATGCGAATGTAAGTGCGCGTGGATTCCAAAACTTTCAACAAAAGAAACATGTCACCCCTTAAATGTGTGCGTGTTGCCCTAAGCATTTATATTTGTATACTTATCCATGCAGTCCACTCTGTCCCCCATTAACAAGAATGTTACTTGAACCTCTGATTATGGTAAAATATTTCTACATCCCTAAAGAATTAACTCTCATTCATAATTCTCTTACTACTCTAATTTAAAAACTGAAAACTATGTTGCCCATGTAATTAGTATTATACTGCCTTGTGCACGTAAAGGGCAGTAACTGCAAATTTTGCATTTTTTTTTTTTTTTTTGAGCAATCACGATTGCTTATTGTTCTCACTTGACCGTCCTTGGCGTTGTGGTTCCTTTTTCAGCTTGAACCAGGGGCCTCTGCACCACCACCGCCCTCTGAAGGCGCGTTGGAATCCGCTTTTCCTAGACATGCTCACACACATACACACTCACATATACACACACACGCCTACGTGCATACACATAGGTTTACGCACACACACAAGCCTACACATGCATGCACGCGCGCCTACACACACACAACTATACACACACAACCGCCCAAGAGAAGAGGAAAGCTTGAGGGGACATGAGCCATTTCTAGAAACAATAACTCCAATGAGTAGGACCCTGTCGCAACTCGTGATTGCGAAATACATAATTTGAATTCAAAATGTCAGAATTCAAATTAATTTTTGCTTCTTTACGATTATGATCAGAAAAAGATTAATAAACAGTTCTAAATATCAAGGCGATAGTTTGAGCATGGCCCCACTCAATACACACCAGCGCCATTAATTGAGTGTGGCCATGGTTTGAGCCATCCGAAGCTCCAGCCTTCCCCCTTTTTTTTGCATTTTCGTCATCTATTGTACGTTATCTTTATTGCACAATCTCGCTTATTTGGTTTCCGCTGGGAAAAAGGAGCGAAAAATAGCCTAATTCCAACATTTTCCTATTGTTAGTATTGAATCCACCACACATTTCTTCAAATATCTCGAAACTTTATTTCTGCAGATATTGCCGTTTACCTGCACACGGCAGTACAATCAGCAACTGTTACTCAGACCATGATTAAATTAATATCAACGATTTACCTGTAACCTATTTCCAGACTGTTTGAAGAACTTTATGTGGAGGACAGCTACCATGAAGAACAGTGTCAAAAAAGAAAATTACATTGAAAAACAACCGAAAGTATAACACTAAGCGAAAGATTTCCAAAATAGTTGGGTCTCAGATGTTAAAATGAAAGTGAGGAGGTGTTCTTCCACAAAGACCTCATCTTATTTGAAAAATCAGATACTTAAAAAAAAATAAAAGTTTTAAAAATAAAAGATTTTTCTCGCTCGATTTTTTTTTTTTTTTTTTTTTTTTTTTGCGCATTCTATCAACTTCAGTGACTAAAAGTAGTACTTTTGACTGATGGAAACAACCCCATTGATTTCATGTAAAAAAATTTACTGTTCCACGCTTAATTGTACACAAAGTTGATCAAAAGGGGCATGAAGTTAAATGAGCTATCAATAAATATTTTGTTTAACTAGTCACATCATCACCCAAAAAATTGCTTATTCAAAGCAATATGCAACGATTCCAAAGCTATTGTTTTGTTCATTCAAGAAATGTTTTGTTCATTCCTTCTTCTTGAAAGAATTGAAATACAATGGGTTGAATCATTACTAAAAAAGAATAAGATTTTCCATCTCTCGCTGGTTAAACGGTAACCTTAGCATATCGCCACAAAATTAGAAGTCCTGATGAACTTCTAAACGGTCGAAAAATAAATTTCCATCTAATAAAAGATAGCTACAGATGAAAAATATGAGGTTCAAATAATGCATTGAACTATTTCCCAAGTTTCCGGCAAAACTGAGAAACAGCTAATGCCTCTTCACCAGCTTTCAAATGAATAGTCAAAAAAGTGCTATAGATACTAATTTTCGAATCTACTAGTTAAAACATGACCCAGGTTAAGTGCAATAATGTCACAGAAAAACCGTCGTAAAACTACTAAATGGTTGCGGTCGCTGAGAAAAATTCGTACCTTCTATTACTAGCTAGAAATGGAAAATGCTAGGATCGACTAATTCCTTAAATTACGTTTTACTTTGCAGCAAACGAAAAACTTTCCCTGGCAGTTTTTGAAAGAACACATTGAACGATTATCAAAAAATTCTTACAGTTACTTGAACAGTGTCAAAATTTAGTTAAGGGAAGTCAGTACCCCCTATACCGTCAATGTTAATTTGCACTGGTTCATGTACCTTTTTCTGAAAATCTATTACAGATACAATTATGAATTTTTTTTCTGTACCTTAAGTTGAGTTTTTTCTCTCCACTGAAATAAAATTTTACCGAAAGAAACCTTAGTTTTTTTTAAAAAGTTCTGATGTGTAAGTCACTATTTTTTTTTCAAAAAAATGCCATTTTGCTACACGAAATCAGCTCCATAAAAAATATTTTTGGAATATGGGAAAACTTTACTTCAGTATATGCAATTCGATGCATGGAATTGGTTCTAAAAATTTCAAAGCCTAACACAATTTAATTTCTGAGAAAAAGGAACATTTAGTTAAAAAAATACCATTTCGAGATATTGCAATTTAAAGGGGAAATTATACTTCATCAAAACAGGTTTACATTTCTTTAAAGCTTATTTTAACTTACTTCTAATATGAGCACGATCAAGAAGTTTATGTCATTAGAAAGGTATTAAAATATAGTTTCAAAATATATCAAAATCAGAAAATCGAATTTTTGAAAGGATTTAGGGTACTGACTTCCCTTAAAACACGACCTTGGTTAATTCCCACGAAGTCAGCCGCTACAAAGACCTCGTGAACCTATAAAAGTGCGGCACTGAAAGGAAATTCTTACCTAATGTAAGCTCGCTACGAAAGGAAAATCTTTGATTCAAAAAGGCCAGATCCACACCCCTTAAAAGTTTTACAGCAACCAAAGAAAATACCCCCCACACACACCGAAAGAAATGGAGGGATTAGTAAAAAGTTTGGTAAGCGTCACGACAATTTAAGATTTGCATGTTCGTGTTAACAAAACCGTGGCCTCGGTTTACCCAGGGCCCGATTTAGAAATTTTAGGACTGTAAACACAACAAACTTGTGGGGTCCCTCTTGACTTGCAGCATCATAACTTTCATCATTGTAGAGGTTCCCATCCCAAGAAAAATGGCATACCATCCAAAAAAAACTGATACACCTCCCCATCCCCCCCGCCCCCGAAAAAAAATGAAAAATCAGTGGTGCAATCTGCATCATTGATATTTTTTAGGCTGACCTCATTGAAATTTGCATTGCTATAGGCCGCAGTAAGCCGAGGATTGAATACCTTAAAGTCTTTTCCTTCCCCAAACTGGTCTCATATTGTTTGCAAAAAAAATGCGTTTGAAGGGTTGGGGAGTGTACCTGTACAAAAATAAGTATCAGCTTCCGTCAAGTTTTTGGCTGACTTAACAAGGTTATTCAATAATGCTCAGTTAGTTGCATGTATTTTTTGAGTCGCATGCTAAGTACTGCTGAGGTAAACTAGCTAAATACCAGATACAGTAAAACCTGTAAAGGTTGACCACCTTTGTAAGTTGACCACTTGTCTAAGTTGACCGCTTGTCTAAGTTGACCGCTTTTGTCACGAACGGAATTAGTCCTATCTTATATAATGAAGGAAAACCTCTGTAACTTGACCACCTCTCTTAACCACTAATATACACCAGCTTTGGTTTGGAGTATTGTAAAAAACCCTTTGTAAGTTGACCACTAGGCAAAAGCATTAGATTGTACTAAAGGTTTCATCGGTTATGTTTCAAATAAATAACCAGACATTTTAGAAAATCCTATAAATATTTATGTTCTCATCGAAAAACATTGGGCTGATGTTATGTCCCAGAAAATGCGCCAAACTTTAATAAGGAGTTATTTTGTTGAAAAGTAGATTACCATGGTTACAAATGTTCAAGAAAAAAACAAATGAAGAATGAGTAACTTTTGACTTATGAATTTTTAGGAATTGTTAATATCAAGTAAGTTGTTTTTCATTAGTAATGAGGCTTTTTTTTTTAATCGATTCACAGAAATTTCAAATTTGTATGATACTTTACGAGTCATTCCGGTAAATAATCTCTAAAAAAACAACATTTTTTCTTATTGTTTTAAAGTAATGTAAAACAATGAAAGTGAGTTTGAAGTATTCCAATTAGTTAAAAATGAATGCATGGGACAAGAAATGACAAAATAAGTTTTCATTACTACTTTAAGTTGACCACCTATCTAAGTTGACCAACAAAGTGCTGCACCGCAAGTGGTCAACCGTGTTTCCACTTAAATCAGACACTGCGTTTACCACCTTACAGTTTTAAATGTTTTTGTCTATGGTTGGGGTAAATCTAACAGTCACAAAAAATGGGAGCCCTCTTTGCACTTTTGGTAACCATTAAAAACTAATAAAAGTATGCAAGCAACGCAGAAAGTAAGTACCCCATTCGGTTTCAGTAATACTAACAAATAAAAAAAATATGGTAGTACTATACAATAACATAATTTTACTGAACACATTTTTTTAAACAGGGATAAACGTACACCGCAAGGAAATGAGTTACAATTTTTTAAATATATACAATGTAGGCAATTATAACTTAATGAAGCATTTAGGGACTCATACACGCTTTAGTTTATTAGTCAGAAAAGGTCTGTCGCCTGAATTATTTTTCAGGGTATTTGAAAATATAACAAGCCGTAAATGCAAAAAAGAACCTTTAATCAAAGAAATAAAAAAGAGGGGATAAGGATAAGGTAACAAGGATATAGATTTCGTGGCCAATATTCACCACTAAACTTATCATAAATATTATTTACAGCAGTACAAAGTAATGTATTTTTGTAACCAATCTGATTTTGGCATTTAGCTGAAGTCTTCTTTTTTAAGTTCAACTATGTTGATGCTTTCTCCAGATGTTTTTTAAATTTTATTTATGTTAATGTTTCCTGAATAAACATAATTTTACACCCCCACCCTTTTTTTAAAGTAAAATCTGCTTAAGTCAAGCGCAAAAAATGCAAACAATTTGTAACCATGGCGACGAAAATAGTTCTTCTTAATAAATATGAAAACAACGATTATGCTTATTATCGTTATCAGGGCAGTCTGAAAAATCAGAGTAACATCAACTTTGGTCAAGTGAAGATAATAAGCAATTCGCGATTGCTGAAAAATAATAATTAAAAAAATAAACGCGATCGTTTAAACGAATCATTTTTAAATACAGGTTTAATGTAAAATACCATCCGGCTTCAAAAATTTATATTTTAATTTCTGTAACGATAAGTTTTTCCCCCGTTTTAAAATAATAATTTTCTTTAAGTAAAATGCGTACACTTCTAAAAAGATATTCTTTGCAATTAAAAATGTTTCACCAAATAAACCAATACGCTAACGGTAGCTTAAAAACGTTTAAAAAATCCATCAACTATTGCTTATTGCCTAACTCGCTAAGCGACCACCTTAGAGTAACCTAACCGATTAGCGAGCGAAGCGAGACCCAAAGGATTAGCGATCGGATCTTTTTAACGAAAACGTTTAACTCAAAATCCCTATTTCTCCCCAAACCCAATAGTAAAAGAATGTAATTTAAAAAACACATTTTGTCTAGAGCAAATGAAACTCCCTCTTTACTGCAGAAAAAAAGAATTTAACTCAAATAGTTAGCAATTACAGTGAAGCACCGTTTATACGTTTCTGTTTTATACGTTTTTATCAATTATACGTTTTTAAAATTGGTCCCTACAAAGTCTAATAAACATTAACCTATACCTATTATACGTTTCTTCGTTAAACGCTTTTTTCATACAGTCCCTTCAAAAACGTATGAACGGTGCTTCACTGTATTATAAAATGAATATTTTACACTTCAAAACAATTAAAATACTAATTGCAAACGCAAAGAAAAAACCATAACTTAAATTTAATTAAAATGTGTACAATTAATTTAAATTCAAAAACAAACAGTAAAACGTGCTTAAAAGAGTTTGGGGGGGGGGGGGTGAACATACCATAAGTATATGCAATAAATAACATCCTTCCCTAAAAGTTAAAAAAAGTGAAGAAAATATGCGAAAAGCTATCATTGGGGGTACGGGGGGGGGGCATAACAAAAGAGAGCCGCCTCCCCCATTTGCCTACAAATTTCAATCACCAAAAATTGATGGCAAAAAAAAAATAATAATAATGAAACAAGTTGTTACGGTTGCACTCTTTCGAATCTTTCGCGACCTAATATATTCAGTCAACAAACCATCCAGTACTTCATCAAAAACAACAGAACGCGTGTAATGTACTAAGTTTAAATAAATAAAACAGGCATTTCAAAACAATCATTTTCTAGAAGAATCAATTCCTCGAAAGATTTTTAGTAACCCCCCCTCCCCCCCCCAAAAAAAAAAACTCCGATAAAAACCCTCCCCTGCCCCAGCGAGAAACCTCATCCCCCCAAATAAAAAATACCCCTTCGTTTACCATTTCAATGGCGCCATGTGCGCCATGACGTTTCCCCCCCCCCCCCCTTATAGGTGGGCACGCTTGAACAAATGGATTTCAAAACTTGTCTGAGTTAAACGTTCTAAAATTCCTGAAGACCAAGCCGGGTCATTTCCCCTCCAAATCCGTAACCCTTCCTTACACAGTAAAGAGTTAGTGACGGAACGCCGTTTCGTATCCCCCCCTCCTCCCCCAAAAAACTCTGGATTCAGTAATGATTCATTGGCGTTCCGACCCTAGGAAATTTAAGATTATGACACATTATCAGCTTTATGAATAACATTTTCTATTACACGATTAGAATTTCGAGTGAATAAACCAAACTTACCCTGCACACTCGGGGCAGACTTCAAATTAAATTTCCCAACTTGGTGTGAAAACTAAAAAACCTTCTCTAGATCTTTTGAAAACAACATCCAGCAGTAGCCGAGTGGAAAGGACGAGATTCTTCTTTCTGCGTCATCAACATTTCCGCGCAGCTCGAAGCTCTGCCAATGAAATCCCACACGACGGCGCATCAATATTATCATATGCAAATTCGTTAGCGAATCGAGAGCTTCTTCTTAAAAGAGACAAAAAATAATGACGTGGTATTTCAAAGCGATTCTTTTCGTGAAAAGTATTGTAACGGATCCGGCGCGACTTCCACTTTCTTGAAATGAAGACACAGTTCTTGATAAAAACACAGGAGCTTTATTTACACTATGTACAGGAGAAATCGTTAACAACTGCTAAATTAATCATCAGCAGTTAAGCAATTATCACACAACACCGTAAACTCAACGTTTACACACGTATTTACTTCCAAATACGAAAACAACACAGCGAAATGCTTCGCTATAAACAAAGCTAATACACACTCTCAGTACAAATTCTCAATCGAAACTAAACTCTTTATCCAGCGTAACCGTTTATATACACACCGAAAAGAGAGCTCTCAAAGATTCCAGAAAATGCTACAACGTTCTACAACTACTTGATAAAATAAGTGAATGAAATAAGAAAAAAAGAATAGGGGGTTGTATACTTTAGCCATATGTTAAGGGGTTGTATATTCATTACGGGAAACTATTTACAGGTTACGTTACTACAATAATTACTATTTACAGAATTTGTAACAGTATTATGGGGTACGTTCGAATAGTATAACTGGTTAACCGGTGACTAATCAGGCGAATTCTGATAGAGCTACCGGTTGAGGAAAGCTAATGAAAACATCCCATAGACACTCAGCGTGATGTCATCGAATCAACCAACCGGTTATGCTATTCGAACATATACCATGTTATTTAAAAATTTAAAGATTTGACGAATATATGCAAAATTTAAATTACGTGCCATTCCAAGGATTTATTTTCAGCTCAAGCTGCAGAAAAAAATTATGGTTGTCTATTTGCACGCGATTCTTATCATGAATGTTAGGAATACGAGGCATGTTTTTAAAGTAAGTACAGTTTTGATATAAAAAAAGAACGAGTACAGACAGAGCAAAGAAATTAATTGCACAAAAATCTACCATCCTTACGCTATTTTTTGACATTGCTCCCGTGATTTTCCAAGCATTTGTCATAGCGTGGTACAGGTTTTTGTATACCTATTCATAGAAAATTGCCGCCTGTGTAGTCAGCCATGGGATAACATGTTCTCTGAGCTCATTATTACTGTTGTGCCACAGACCACCTACGAAAGACTTTAGATGCCGAAACAAATGAAAGATGCTGCTAGCGAGGTGAGGGCAGCAGAGGATGTTCAAAAACGCTCCAGCCAAAGCCCTGTACACTGTAAAAAAAATCTAAAATTTACAGAAAAAAACTGTCAGCCAGGACGCCAGTTTTCTTCCGTTTATTTTACAGAAATCTTCCGTATTTTTATTATTTATTCAAGCTGATTTATTATTTTATGAAGATTAAAAAATGAAACTATACTTTCATAAATCCATTTCAATATTTACTATACTACTACGAAATACATGTATACAAAGGTACATTTCCGAATATGCCTCAGTAACAGATGACAAAAAAAACATAATAATAAAATATTGATTAGGATGCAGTGAAATGGAAGTTGCAAACGATTTAAGACTTACTCGCTTTAAATAAATATAAGATCAAAAACTCGAGCACGAGTACCAAAATCCAAACACGCGGGCGAAATTTCGAAGATTCGAAGAAAACCAAAGTATAACCGGTTACAGATTCAAAAAAACAGAGAAATTCTGTATTTTATTACGAACAGTTTTTTTCTGTAAAAAATACGAATAACTTCTTCCAAATTTACAGTTTTTTTTTACAGTGTAAGAGTCCTCATGGCTGACTACACAGGCGGCAATTTTCTATGAATAGGTATACAAAAACCTGTACCACGCTATGACAAATGCTTGGAAAATCACGGGAGCAATGTCGAAAAATAGCGTAAGGATGGTAGATTTTTGTGCAATTAATTTCTTTGCTCTATCTGTACTCGTTCTTTTTTTATATCAAAACGGTACTTACTTTAAAAACATGCCTCGTATATTTAAATGGTAGTCCCCACAGAATTTCAGCAAAAGTTCTTATTGCTCAACCGTAAGATCCCTACAAAGGCTCCCAAAAGTGTTCGTACACCTTGAAATTTTAGTAAAACCAAAATAACGCGAAAACTGAAATCGAATATAAAGTCCAATAGTTACTAATAAAGCTGAAAGTGTCTCTGTCTGGATCTCTCTGTCCGGATTTGTCTGTCTGTCAGGATCTCTGTGACACGCATAGCGCCTAGACCGTTGGGCCGATTTTCATGAAATTTGGTACAGAATTAGTTTATAGCATGGGAGTGTGCACCTCGAAGCGATGTTTCGAAAATTCGATTTTCTCTTTTTCTATTCCAATTTTAAGCCCATTTTTCATATAAATTTGATAATATGGGGAAGAATTTGTTTATCTTCCTTCTCTATCTTCTTTACTAATAAAAAAGCTGAAAGTCTCTGTCCGGATTTCTGTCAGGATCTCTGCGACGCGCATAGCGCCTAGACTGTTCGGCCGATTTTCATGAAATTTGGCACAGAATTAGTTTATAGCATGGGGAGTGTGCACCTCGAAGCGATTTTTCGAAAATTCGATTTTCTTTTTTCTATTCCAATTTTAAGCCCATTTTTCATATAAATTTGATAATATGGGGAAGAATTTGTTTATCTTTCTTCTTCTTTATCTTCTTTATCTGTACTAATAATAAAGATGAAAGTCTATGTTTGGATCTCTCTGTCAGGATTTCTGTCTGTCAGGATCTCTGTGACGCGCATCGCACCTAGACCGTTCTGCAAATTTTCATGAAATTTGGCACAGAATTAATTTGTAGCATGGGGGTGTGCACCTCGAAGCGGTTTTTCGAAAATTCGATTTTCTCCTTTTTCCTATTCCAATTTTAAGCCCATTTTTCATATAAATTTGATAATGTGGGGAAGAATTTGTTTATCTTTCTTCTTTTTGATCCTTTATTTACTGATAATAAAGCTGAAAGTATCTCTGTCTGTCAGGTTCTCTATGACGCTCATAGCGTCTAGACTTTTCCTCCGATTTTCATGAAATTTGGCACAAAGTTAGTTTGTAGCATGGGGATGTGCACCTCGAAGCGATTTTTCCAAAATTCGATTTTTTACTTTTTCTATTCCAATTTTAAGCCCATTTTTCATATAAATTAGATTATATGGGGAAGAATTTGTTTATTTCATTTTTTTAAAAGTTTTAATCGTTCTAAAGCTAGGAATTTTCCGCTTAAGATGAAGTTTGTTTGAAGTTTCTACGAGTATTAGGAGAGCTGCAGAATTCGTTTAGTGAAAACCAACAGCCAATGCTTACTTTCTGTAGGTCAAAAAAATCAAAAAATAAAGTTAAACCAGCTGCGTCGCCCGGCTTTGCATGCTGTACCTCGAAAATAAAAGGTATGTCAAGTGAGACGTGTTCAACAATCAGGCTTGAAAAAAATAGTGAATTTTTTGTGGGCGGCAGATTGAGGAAAAATAACCATTTTAAATCCCCCGATAACAGGAAAGCCTCAAAAGAATAGCCAGATTTTTTTTATTCATATTCGAGAAATAAAATTGCAACACATATTTTATCTCAATGAGTTTAATCACGCTACAAATTTTAATAAAAGTATTGCTGTGGAAAGTTGAGATAAAGCACTGAAAAATAATTTGAATGGAGGAAAACCTTCGAAAAATAGGAATTTTATGTCGAAATAGAAGGGTCATAATTAATAGTTTTTAATTGATATCTCCACTTATTATCAGAGGATTATGGTTAATAACCAAACATAAAGACTGAAAATTCGATACCTGGTTCGATGGTCAGTTTACTGGCGTTCGGGAAAAGTAATTTGGACATAGAGATTTTCAGCTTTATCATTAGTAAAGAAACTTGGAATATTAAAAGAACAAAATTGAATTTTCGAAAAATCGCTTTGAGATGCACACCCCAATGCTACTCCAGTAGCACTAAAACGTTCAAATCTGGTACAGAAATCGTGTTATTAGTCGAATGACGGTGTTAAGTGTTACTTGCACGTAAAATTAGACGTACAGCAACAGTGATATTATCACGGTGCCACTCTAGTTTTGAGGGGTCGTCATATTAAACGTTCAAAAAGTTCTAATGCCATGGTGTTATTCCCGTGCTAAAATAACCTAATATTTGACGTTCCGATCCGCATCCGAGCGCCCTCTACATCTGTGTACCGTGGAATAGTTACTGATCCACGTCTGTCTTTGACTGAAACTGTCTTTGCTTACCAACTTCAATCGCTTTAGGAGCAACTGCTGAAAAACAATCCATGCAAAGGATTATTCTTTAACCAAAAGTGATTAATTTAATTATAATTATTTGTAAATCTTTCACATGTAAATTTTGTTAATAAGTCGAATTTCATTTGAGTTTATTGGGTTTTTTTCCCCCTTAGCTTTGAACATTTTGTGAAACTTAATTGCTCCATTTGTGTAACTTAATATCAAAGACTATTTCGCGGATGTATTTTTCGCTAACGTTTCTTTGCGCAATTTTCATTTCTGATCTGAATTCGAATTGATTGCTACATTTAATTTCATAAAAGTGGTTGTTTTAGTTATTCTTGTTTTCGGCTATGAATTTTAAGTTGTAATAGAGTATACATATATTTTTTTCCGCTGAATCTCAGTTTTTGATGTATTCAAAACGAATATACTTTTCAAAAAGTAGACAGCTCACATAATGATTCTATTATTGCAAAAATAGACCAACAAAAATTTAATAAAAATGTGTTGATGCTGTAAAATGTGATACGTACTGTACAAGAAATGAGAAAATTAGTATTCTGGAATATTGACATAGAAAATGAATAATTATTTAAAGAATTTTTCAATTTAAAATGTTCATGATAAAGAATCAATTTTATCAACAGAAAAGGTCTCAATCAAAATAGTACCCAAAAAATTTATGTCGTTGAAAATAGTCAAGCAATATTTCCCGTTGTTAAAGATATTATGTTTGACTATGCTTTTTTTTTCAGAAGCAACATGAAATAAATTGCTAAGTTATGTTTTCGGTTTTCAAAAATAGAATGCGTATTGCTTGTTTATTTTATCCAGGGCTGCGGAGTCGGAAGGAAAATGGAAGACTCCTCCGACCCCGACTCCTGGATTTTGAAACGCCCGACTCCAACTCCGGATTTAAAAAAAAAAAATGTTTTTATTGTATTTTTCAACTCGCTATCTCCCTTTAGGGGAAGGGGAAAAATCTCTAATGAGAGATTGAAATATTAATTCCCTTTTATGAAAATTTCGCATTTTGTTTTTATTGTATACACAAGATGCATACAACGTTAGAAATTCAATTAAAAAATATCCTTTTAAAATTTTTGAAAAGGATTATCTGTAATTTGCCCCCCTTTAATGTTTAACAAATAAATATTGATCAAATCGTGTGCTTTCAATTTTTAAAAGCTGTAACTTGAGAGAAAAAAGGTTTTTTTCTACATCCAAGATCTTGAGAAGGGGTGGTTCGCCCCGTGTTACACCCATCTGGTAGATAACAACCAAAGTTAATTTCAGAGTTTATAAAAAATATAAATACTTAAATTCTGAAAATTTTCGTGAATATATTTTAAATTATATTTCATCAATTTTTCAACGAAAATAGGGCACATATACGTCAGGAACCAATTTTACACAAAATGCGGCGGTATACTTATTTATACGAATAGACGTTTACTAAACCTATATTTCTTCTTCGCTAAATTTTTAATTTAAATTTTATTGGCTGCTTTAGAATTAACCTTAATATGACGATTTTAAGATTAACTGCTATTGTTGAGTGTTGTAACCAAGAAATCATTCACACTTATTTTGTTCCATACTTTTTAGTGAGAACCAAGCTCATAGAAATAGTCTTAATAAAGAAAAAAAAAACATTAGATTATTTCAATATATCTTTTGGATTCGTGCTTTCGCGCCAGAACTTATTTGAATTTGCCGATCACCCTCAAAAGTTTCCACCTGTGCTACGGGTCTTGACTTACTGTGTTGTTACGTTCCTTTTACTATTTTATAGCTGAGATCGAGCAAAACACTATTATTTCTATTTTATTTAAATTGATTCAAGTGATAACTTGAAAATGTTAGGCAACGAAGCCGTTTGCTGACAGTTGCTATTAGTTATGTTGAAAAGCAAGCAAACTAGGGGACGGCTACAGAAAGTTCGGTAAGCACTCAAGCTAGCTGATTGCCTTAATTGCAGTTATTTTCTCATTAGTAGCTTTTTATTTATCGAATCAATTGGTAGTCAGTTTTTAAAACAATTCCACGAGAGTCAGTGAAAATGAAAGAAAAAAAGAAGCCCGGAGTCGGCATATTTTCTAACGACTCCGACTCTTTCACCCTAAAATTAATCCGACTCCTACTCTTCGACACCGGCTCCTCAGCCCTGCTTGTTACCAATCGATGTAACCCCCAATAACAAACCGAACACTGTACAAAAACCCAATTTACAGTTTAGCGGAGTTCAGTAATGTCTTCGATGACATAAGACGTCGACCTGTTCCATCGATAAATGTGCATTTGCTTAAATTAAAATTAAGTTCCTGTTTCGAGGGATGTCGTAATGTATTAAAACTCCAAAGCTGCTTTGGCTTACATTTTTTTTACGGCAATTTGTACGTTTTGTATTCTTTTCTTTGAATTTTTCCCGGAGAATTCTTTTACGTTTTAAGAGTTTTGCTATTCTTAATATATTAAAGAATCAGAATATATAGAGTAAAATCAAGGGGCTTTTTTCTTCTTTAGAAATTTTAGTAATGATTTAGATTTGATTTTTTTATTTCTAACACAAAACACAGTGTTAGATTTTACCTTGGAAAGCAGAGCCACAGAAAAGTAAGTTACAACCAGCGCAAACACATTAAGCAAAACATTTTACAACATTCACACTGTAGCATTTACGTCCTACTTAGACATGTAAAATTTCCGGAAATTTTGAAATAGTGGAAAAAAAAACCGGTTTTTTACCGTTTTTTTCCGGTAAAAAACCGGTCCGTTGAAAAAAACCGGTTTTTTTTCGGGAAAAAATTCTAAAAAATGGAAAATTTGATTTTTTCATGAATAAAATTAGAGTTTCTCAATAGCTCTGTGTTTCTTGGAACATATATACGGTTAAGCATTAAGAAATGTATGCTATCCACACATCTACTTGACAGAAATACACATAAAGGTAAGATTAATTATAACAAAAAAAAAAAAACTTTTTGTTTTATAACTAAAAGCTTTCATGGTCAAACACCAGAAATAAGTCAAGTCGTCATTCAACCAATAATATTGGGTAATGTGCGTCTAATCGTAACAATTATTTTTTATTTTAGATTGCCTTTGAAACTTGAAGTATTAATTGAAATTGATCGACTTTCAAACATGACTGATTTTTTTTTGAAAGAAAAATAATACAATGTAATTGTCTGAAAATGAAAGCTATTAAGTTTCGATTTTTTTTTTGAAAGAAAAATAATACAATGTAATTCTCTGAAAATGAAAGCTATTGAGTTTTGATTTTTTCCAATCCAGTCTCAGACGAAATCGAAACTAAATTGGTGTTTCTTAAGCTGAACCAAAACTTGTTTTAGTTTATTCATACGGCCGTGCTAAGCACAGTAGTAAAAGTAGTCATACCAGAAATTTTGAACAAGTTTGAGTTATTATAACCAAGTTGTTCTCTGTTTCGTATTTTACTTAATAAATGAGATGTTTTAGGGTCATTTGATCAAGAACTATTGTTTTGAAAAATTCTTTAAAAAAAAAAAAAAGACATCTGAATCAAATATATGGAAGAGCCACACTTTAAAATACAATATCTCAGCTTGAGCACAACTGCAAATTCCCCTTTTTTGCTTAGCACGGAAGTATACAGGATGCGGCAAAAAAATATCGGACAACAATTGTATCATAGAATGGAAGAAAGGTAATCTCATTTTAATGAGTACCTAATTTATTTTCGTTTCTCACTTTATTAGAAAATAATTTACAATATATTACCTAGTTCATGCATTGTTTTTCGTTTTTCTTACAATTTTAAGCAAAATACCTGCTATTTTAAGTTGTTTAACCAAGTAGAATGACAGTTCGTTTGCTTGTTGTCTCTCAACAAACAGTATTTGAAACGGCATGACGTTTCAAGTGGCTTGGAAATGATAGTCGGGAATGTGTACAAAAACGAACAGTGAACATTTCAGTTAATCGTCAGGTCATCCAAACGAGAGCTCAATGAAATCCTTCGGTTTCCACGAGAGAAGTCGTTCGTAAGGTGGAAATTTGTAACCGATAAGTGGGACTAAGGGAAAAAACAGCTCGAACAGAAGTTTTACGACTTCCAAAAAGTTCAGGCATTTGTATGACTCCAAAGATGCCAGAAATGTTTGAGACTGGTCGCAAGTCCACGCTGGAAGAGATACCTTTCACTGATTTACCCGGCTCACTTCCCCTAGAACAATAGGATTTGGTCTGTAGACACTCCAAGCACCTTAGAAAGTGTTAGATATCGCCAAAATCCGAAGTCAGCTTGGTCTGAGATGGAATCAGCACAAGCGACAAAAAAGTCTCTAGTTTTTTGTGAATGAGGGCCGTAAAATGAATGAAAAAGGGAACCAGAAGGACATTTTAGAAGTTATTCTTCAGCATTGTAGACTGGACATTTTCCTTTAACTCCACACCGATTCATATGGCGAAAACAGACAAGAGTGGCGCAAGGCGCATTGTTTTTGACATGATATCTTTAGAGTGGACGCTCTACTCGCTCGACCTCAATCCCATTTATTATACTGTATGGTCTATTTTGGAGTCAAAGGTCTACCCTAAACACACATAGAATTGAACTCTCTAAACTAATTGCTTTATAGGGAATAGGATTGATTAAAGGACTTGCAGAGAGCCGTTGAATGAAAATTTCAACAAGCAGTTGCTTCTCTGTATTACTGCAAAATGCTGCCAGTTTAAAACCAATTAAATGTATTGATTAATACATGTCTTCTCATATTGTTATTTTTTGTGTTTTGTTAATTTATTTACTTTTAATAAAGTTTCATGGAAAATTGCTTGCCCGTTTTCTTTTTCTTTTTTTTTTGCCGCACCCTGTACATTTAGTTCGCACAGTCAGCAGAAACATAGTTTTGTGATTAAAGTTATGCTTGTTTGTTTTATGAAGAAGGAAAATAAATTCTTCACTAAGGTTATTAGTGAGGTTAAAGATTTTTTGCAAAAAGTATTATTAAGGAGAGTCAGTAACCCTAAATACTTTCAAAACTTTCGACTTTTTGATTTTTATATATTTTGAAACTCCATTTCAATGCCTTTTTAATGATACAAACTTCTTGATCATTCTCAAATTAAAAGTAAGATAAAATAAGCTTTAAAAAAAACGTAAACCTATTTTAATGAGTTATGATTTTTTCCCTTTAAATTGCAATATCATGAAATGGTATTTTTGGAAATAAATGTTCCTTTTTCTCAGAAACTAAATTGTGTTTGGCTTTGAAATTTTTACCACCTTTTCCATACATCTAATTACATATACTGAAGTAATTTTTTTTTCTCAAATTCGAAAAATATTTTTTTATAGAGCTGATTTTGTGTTGCAAAATGGCCTTAAAAAATACAATGACCTACACATTAGAATTGTTTTCGGAAAACCTAAGCTTTCTTTCTGTAGAATTTTACTTCAATATAGAGAAAAGAGTCTACTTAAAATACAGAAAAAATTTCATAATTGTATTTTTAATACATTTTCAGAAAAAGGTACATGAACCTGTGCAATTTAACCTTTAAGGTATAGGAGGTACTGACTCTTCTTAAACATTTTTTGATCTATATGCAAATTATATTGTCATACAACAACTTGCATTAATGTTAGACAGTATCTTAGCATAAAACGGGCGGGGGGGGGGGGGGGGGGTGGAAGAAATTACATCAGAATTTAAGCGTGAGAAATTTCTAATCACATTTTGCTGAAAATTTCAATTAAAACCCTGAAAAGTTGAAAAAAATCCTTTTTTTATCAATTTTTTCGAAGTGGAAATTTACTCCTTCTTAAAAAAAAAAAAAAAACGTTTTTTTTTTCGATTGTTTTCATCTCTAGTCCTACTGTAAATTTAACGCATTAATATCAAACTTACTCTCGGAGGAATGCTTGCGGCATACAGCAAAGTGACACAGTGACAATTGTTCCAAAATGAAACCTTGTTGGATTCTTCAAGGAAATTCATCAAAACCATTGTGAAAATTATGTATTGAAACCGTATTGTAATTCGAAAAACATTCAATATATCACTCTTCTATCATTAGTAGCTTTTAAACAAAACTCCTTAACACTAGAACGACTGACATTTTCTGTATACCTAGAAAGACTGAAGGGGCCAGTGTGGCCCCTACCCATTTTTGGAGCGAATTCTTTTAAAAATCATTCCTGCGGGAGTCCACATGCCCAATGCACCTTCTTTCATGACTAAATAAACACTTAGTACTTAATTATTTTTAGTTTTTCTCTCTATACTGGGCAAAAGGTTGAATTAGTTTTCCTTTCGAAGAGCAATGGCCACCGTTAGGATGGTAAGCAGTCGGTACTGTTTATAGCATTTGGATATCCAATCGGCTGCATAAAGAGGAAGTTACAGGTTAAACTAGAGTGAATGGCATTTTTTTATGCTACAACAATTAGGAGAAAGGAAAGAAAATAATTTTTTAATTGTCAAAATGCTTAGGGACCACTGTGGCCCCTCCCGTCTTTCTAGGTATAAAGATCAGTATTTACAGTACTATGAGGTGAATGATTAAATGATTAAACAAGCATTCAAATAGTGTCATATAATGAAAAGTCAGAAAATTCCATTAAGTTCCGTTAGGTATTATCCGAGTTATTAAACAACAAACTACGCGAGGGGCCACACAGGCCCCTCCGTCTTTCTAGTGTTAAAACTTTTCAAAATGAATAAAATATCAGCGTGAAATCTTACTCTGGGATGATACGTCAAATACCCGAGGAAATGCTTTATTTAGACTTTGAGAGGCAAGTATACATGAATTAGTTTGTTTTAGGTTCCAAAATTCTTAGATTTTAAGTATTTAATAAACTCGGCTCGCCAGATTCAATTTGTAAAAATTGTAAAAATTTACAAGATGAACAGCTTCCAAGTATTTTCTCGTCACTTGTTTTTTACATATTTGATTTGACTATGGTTGTGCGCCGCTTACTCTGCGAAATCGTACGTATTGCTTTCCCTGGAAGCCTTTTGGCTTATTTTTAAGGGAGGAAGATTTTACAATTTGTGCTTTCAAAAAAATTAATATGGCACAGTTAATAGGTAAGTTACAAGTGCACAGCTTTCCGTAGTTCAATTGTTTATGAGGAAAAAAATATGTATCCAACTTATTAATAAATAGAGTGAATAATTTCTGAATCAGGGATTTGAAACAGTCTCGCTGCATAAAATGATTCGCTACGTAAAATGTGAACTCGCTTCCTATTAAAGCAAGTCTCTCCTTAGAACTGACGGGGCGGCAGAACATGATGCAAATAGCAGCCTGAATTTTAAGGTTCATTCAAAAGCTATATGATGCACTACAGTGTCAAAATAATTTTAATAATAATAACGCAGTAACTAGTAGAAAATCTCTGGGACTATTTGAACTTCACTAATAACGATTCCGTTTCTTCTGAAGACTGCGTTATTTACGAAGCTATTTTGTGAAAAGAAAACTAAGTGGAATTCCAGTTTCCAAGACATTTCCTAGAAGGACGTTTTTTTTAAAAATGTAGCTAGGGTGGAGTTTGATGCTTTTAGCATCAAACTCCACCCTCACTAACGAACCTATTCTGCTCTCTGTAGTATGCAGCAGTCTCTTAATACCAAATCTTGTAATTTCTACTCTTTGCAAAATAATTCATAAATTAACTTAATTGAGTTGATTAAAGGAGTTTTTATTACTTTAGTTTACTAGTACCGTGAGTTTTGTTTCAAAATTCGTTGCGGTAACGCCATAATAAAAAAACAAACCAAGCACGCACACATGGGATTGCATTAATGTCTTAAAACAAGGAGGGGGCAATTGTCCCTCCTGACTCCCCACCCCCCAAATGTCGGGCCTGGTCAACCGCCCGCATCAAAGGCTTGACCTCGAGACACTCACACCAATACTAGTGTGTATCGCCAATATCCCAGCAGATGTCACTCACGAGGAAACAGTCCGGACTTTTTTTTTCCAGAAAAAAAAATATGAAACATGGTTCTCTTATACATATGTATCTTAGGGCGCTGAACATGAAGAAGTAAGGGTCTCATTTTTCGCAACTTCAACGTTCCTATATGCGACTCATGTGTAGCAAATAATGGTAGGGTAAGTTCGGTTATCCGAACTAAGTGGGAGGTCCTTAACTGGGAAGTGAACGGAGTAGTTGGGAAAATGAGCAAAGCTAATCCTAAAATAAGCAGACTTGACTTTTATTACAGCAAAAACAATGTTTTGTAACAAAATTACTTTGGATTGTTACTCGCAAACTCCTTATGGCTTATTATTAAGTTGCAGTGGTTTCAGTTTGACGCTCCAAATATGTCATGATGATTGCTAGACTGCTATTATTTTTATGCGATTTATGTAGGAGTTTTACTTCAATCAACATAAAAAGCAAATATTTGCTGCACTTATAGTTCAGCTACCATAATTTGAACTCATTTGTATGAACATAAAACTTTTTTTTAACTCTAGAAATTCAATCTGGATAAACCAGAGATCCGGGAAAACGGGAGCCGAATAAACGGGTTCTACTCTGTAATTTGATGGAGTAAGTTCTTGGACGCCGCGAATAAATGAAACACAGCTCCACAAGTGCGGAGCAAATGTTTGCTTACGCGAGAAGGCGCCAAATAGTTAGTTTAACAAACAGCGCATTAGTTTTCAATTTCTGAATTAAATTATCTGGAATAACTGGGACCGAAACCAATCCGATTAATCTGAAATCCGGCAATAAACAAAACACGACCTTAAATAAGCAGACTTATCTTTTGATGTCTGCAAGAAAAAACTTTTTTTTGTAATCAATTGACACGGGATCGTTTCAGCAAATACTTATTCCTTTCATGATTTCGCCCGTATGCAAAATTTTAAGGGGTGTGTGGGGGGGACTCAGATATTTTCCCCATAGAAACCGATTTCAGTACAAATTAGAGTTTTTAAAATTTGACATTTTTAATAACTTATTCATTAATTGCTGGAGAAGAAATGTTTTTACATTTCTGCAAAGATGAAAGTACTGAAAGCGAGTAAGTTCTAATTACAAAGGGGGGGGGGGGGGGGGGGGGGCTCGAGCCCCTTCTTTCTCCCATATGGGCACCCATGGGGTATCATGGTCCCTCAGCACTTCCATCACTGCACAATTCCTTTTTAGGGGCATATAGAGAGGATACCTACCGAACCAGATTTTCTGCGGCTCTTAACCAATTCTCATCGAAAGATTGAAACCGTTATTAGCTAGTATTTGACATTCATAAATACATGAATGTATTTGAGGAGGAAGTTTTAAATGATCTCGCGAAAAATACACAAAAAATTAGTATAATATTAAGGTAAAACTAATAATAAATATCCTGTGCTTTTTCCCACTTTCTTCGTTTCATAGTGATATCAATACAAATTATTAATTATTTTTAAGCAGTTACTTTGAATTATAATTATACTTATCTGTAGAAATTCTTTGATATTGAATAATTACGCATTGTAAATGAATGGGAAAGAAAGCAACAATTTTCGATTTTAAAAACCCCTCCCAGAAACATTTTCTGGCTGCGCCACTGGCTTCAATTAATTAAGTTTTTCCTACCATTTAACTAATTATACATGTATGAAGTTATGGTGCAGTAAAACAAACGATTTACCTTTAATAGAAGATGTGGTTCTTCAAATTAGTCACTATTGATGAGGTGAGGTCTTTATTTTTCTGTCCTTCGTCTACCTTCAAGTGCAAAAACTCTCATTAAAACACATTGTAATTAAAGAATCATAAATAAACATACGATGTCACTTTCATTTTAGGTTATATAGAACGGACAAAAAATCCGTCCTTTTTGTTTACAAACAACATCATTTACAAAATCATTACGACGACAAAACTACTTTTGACTCCATTATTTTGTTAAACATAGTAGGTTATTGCTTACATGGTTCAAACAACACAGCTTGAGCCTCAGTCATACCCGTAGGTAACGAAAAAAACGAGTAAACGAAACAAAAGGACTTTCAATTTTGGAGTGTACTAATAAAATTGAGCGAATAAAATTTGAACGCACATTTCTCAAAATAAAAAAAATAGTAAAAAAGTATTCGCCCAATAAGCTACATCTAAAGCAGATAAGACATCAATGGAGAAAAAACTCCGAAAACACGTGCGAAAATCTTTTCTACTTGTGTTCAAATGTGGGTTTGCCGCCGAAGTATATTGTTCTCATTTTTTAGGGGAGCATGCAATTTGTGGGGATCTTCGGGATACTCAGGGTGGGAACTTGAGAGGTGGAACACCCCTGGATTTTTCGCTACCATAAAAGAATTATTCGTATTATTTTTTGGTTCAATACCAAGCAACGTTTTTATTTTCTTTTTCCTTCTTGTTTTTCAACGTATTGTTACTTCTTGAAAAAATTGTATTGACGTTATTCGAACTATTAGCCCAAGAGCTGGTTATATAAAAAAGCGATCATAAGGTACTAAAAATTTTTGCATGATGAGAAAGTACAAATACAGGCAAGTATGTATCGCCCGGTCTGCCAGGGTGGGTAAGGGACCAGGAGGGGTTGCGGGCGGTAAGAGAAAGGCAAGTTTTCTTAAGATAATCAGCAGATTTCTACTGAAGAGCTGCAGATATTTTAAAAGTGACGCATACAACCTTTAGGTTTACAAATAATAATCGTAAAAGTATTTTGAACGGCAGCAAATACAGGGAGGCCTATTCTCCTTCAAATGCTACAAAATACCCCCCCGCCCCCATGAGGGCCACTGAGAAAAATCTACCCTTTAAACAGACCACAACCTTAAAAATTTCATTTGCATGACTTGTGTCATCGCTCCCCCCCCCCCCCCCCCGGCTAAAGTACTAAGCTAAAGTTTTATTTGTAAGTATTGCTGCAAAAGTTCACCGCAAAGAACGTTATCCGTGCTTCAAAAATCAAAGAACGTACAAATACCTATCTGTGTTCTCCTATAGCAGCATTTAGGTCAACATAATGGACAAGTTGTGTTTGCTTTTATCTCATCGCGTACATAGGCCCTTTTTATCGGAAAATTCTGTGTGTGTTGCTTTGTTCAACAACATAGTTTCAAAAAGAACTTTCTAACTATATCTGTGCTGTTTGCCAATCAACATTTACAGCTGTCTCACCTTGATTTTCGTTCAAATTGAGCAAATTGTGCTCCTAATTTCATATAGTCCCCCTCCTCCTTCAACCCAAGAACATTGGGCCATCTTCATTTAACAAAATAATCTCTCTTTAATTTTACATTTGCAATTTCTATTAGCCATTTAATCAGTTTCGGATCTTCGATTTTTCGGAGTCAAATAAAATCTTAAAACTGTTGATATTATCCGTCTTGTTTCGATATTTTATATCTAGTTTCAACTTTAAAAAAAAAAGACAGAAATATGAACTGAATGCGTTTTCCACCCCTCAGAAGTAGTTGTCTAGCAGGGCAAGCGCCCCCCCCCCCAACCCCCCGGGTTTTGCTTACCCTAAATGCGGCACTGAATTTTACTATCCCTATCTAGATACGTCATTTAGAGGAGTCAAGGGTGTAATTGTCCCTCCCCTGGGTTTGAAAATTAATGTATTACAATGAGAGTTTACATGTTTCTTGCATTTTTTTTTCTTTTTGGTATCATTTACATTGTGTCCATATACTTTCCCACCTCCCCACTGAAAAATTCGAAATCACAGATCTGTCACTAACCTTTTGCATTGCGTTCTTGTCGCAGAAAAACATTCATACTACCTTGTGCTTGGAGGATTTCAACATCACCATCTCATTTTCATCGAACTCAAACACGATTTAATTTCCCAAGTTGTTTCAATCTGATTTCAAGCGCTATCACAAATCTTTTTGTAATGCGTTCATTTCTAAGCATTCCAAATTCGCCACCGTGACTCAAATGTTTTATTGCTCTTTTGGCGACAGTTGCATTCAGCAGTATGTCGAAACTTTCTGATTTGCGAATGCCAAAGCCTTTTTCAGCCAACTCCGATTTTTTTACTTCCTTTTACAAAAAAGGAAGTATTGTATTCGCGAAAAAATGTTCACTCAAAAATCGCCCTTAATTTCCGTTTTGCTCACCCCCAAATGAATGTTGAGTTTTTTTTTCGATTCGACCCCATGCGGAAAAGTGCCTAAGAATGTATAGACACGCGAAATATCCATTTTGACCATCACCGAGGTAATTACAACGACTTTTCTCGTGACGTCTGTATGTATCTCGCATAACTCAAAAATGGTATGTCCTAGAAAGTTGAAATTTGGTACATAGACTCGTAGTGGGGTCTAGTTGTGCACCTCCCCTTTTGGTTGCTTTCGGATGTTCCTAAGGGGGTCTTTTGCACCTTTTTGGGGGGAAATCATTGTTAATTTCGATGTAAACTCAAGTGGCGTTATAATTTGTCGGACACTTGGCGATATATCGCCAGTCTTTGGGTCGCCAAGTTTTGTCGCCAACTTGGCGACAAATTTGGCGGAGTTTTTTTGGTTTCAATTTGGCCATTGTTGGTGATATTTAGAGAATAAATATTGAATCACATTAAAATAGCGAATAATGGGGAAATGACATTAAATTGGAGTAAAAGGAAGTCATGTGATGCACACATCAGCTCGTTTTCTCATGGGTTCAAGTAGTCCCTAGAGGCTCAAGTAGGAAGCGGATGAACTAACACTTAAAAGAATAACTTTTGCTTTAAGTTCGAGTCTGCACATAACGCAGCTGAGACGACGCTAAATTATGCTGCGCTAAAGCCGTGGGCATGTAAACGACAGAATCAGCAGAAATGAGTTTCGGAGATAATTGAAGAAATGGGTCGGTTGGATTCAATGCTAACCTAGGAAAATGTTGGAATTGGACGTTTTTCTGCGCCTTTTTTTCAGCAGAAACCAAATAAGCAAGCTTGTACAATAAAGCTAGTGCACAACAGATGAAAAAAAAAATGAGTTACTGACCTTTACCCAAGGGCGGATCTAGAAAATATTCAAGGAGGGGGCGATGTTTATTGATTACCCTTTTCTTTTAATAACACTGCGTTTCCTTACATTCTTCCCCTAACGTCATGGAAGATCGATCGTCTTAAATTACTTTTTTTTTTAGATTTATTTCTGCAAATTTCCTAAGAAGTGCTCTAAACCCTATCCCATACCTGAACGTATTCAAAAAGTGTTCTACGGTTGTTTCTTTTAGACTTCAATTTCGAAAATTTTTCAGAGGAGAGCACTCGAGCCCTCTCCGAAATCATCTCTAGATGGTCTGAAGTTGAGCTTTTGAAGATTCAATTTCGTAAAAATTCCGGTAGAAAGTTTAATTCCCTGTCCCTAAATTATTAAGAGATGGGCTACAAAATTGCGTTTTTTAGACTTCACTCCCGAAAAAGTTCCATGCGAAAGTCCCTTTCTTCTAACATCATAGAAGATCGTATAAAACTGTTTTTAGTACTTCAAAATCAAAGATATACGTATATGCCGCGGGAGAGTTCCTGTATCTCGGCTCAAGGAGGGGGCGATCGCCCCCATCGCCCCTCCCTTGTATCCGTCCTTGCCTTTACCTGCCCACGGCGGTGAAGATGACAGTTGGTGGATCACATCACTGCAACAAGGTGGAATGTAAACTATTATGATGGTTCTGATTATCATCATAATAAAATTTAACCAGCTGATGTGTGCATCACATGACTTCCTCTTACTCCAATTTAATGTCATTTTCCCATTATTGGCAATTTTGATGTGATTCAATAGTTTACTCTCTAAATATCACCCACAGTGGCCAAATTGAAACCAGATTTTAAATTTAAAAAATTAAAAAATCGCCAAATTTGTCGCCAAGTTAATGACAAAACTTGGCGACCAAAATACTGGCGATATATCGCCAATTGCCCACAAAATTATAACACCACTTGAGTTTACATTGAAATTAACAATGATTTCCCCCCAAAAAGGGGCAAAAGACCCCTTTAGAAACACTCGAATGCAACCAAAAGGGGAGGTGCACAACTAGACCCCAAAGTACCAAATTTCAACTTTCTAGGACATACCGTTCTTGAATTATGCGACATACATACGCACATACAGACGTCACGAGAAAACGTTTTGTAATTAACTCGGGAATCGTCAAAATGGATATTTCGCGTGTCTATACATTCTAAGGCACTTATCCACGTGTAGTCAAGTCGAAAAAAAAAAAACATTCATTCGGGGGTGAGCAAAATTAAAATGAAGGTCGATTTTTGAGTGAAATTTTTTTCGCGAATACAATACTTCCATTCTTGTAAAAGGAAGTAAAAAAGAGTATCGCTGTGGTATAGAAAAGCTAGCTGAACAGGGCTTAATTTCCCAATAGGTAGAGTAGGCAGCTGCATAGGGTGGCAACCTTTTCAGGGGGGGGGGGGGCAAATTTGCTTTAACCACACATTTTTTAAATTAAATTGTTATTCTTGAAAGTAGAATATTAGCATTCTTTCATTTTCCACAGAGACAATTTTTTCTTGTAATTTAATAATGATTACTTTCATACGTCTTATGAAAGTCGAATACAGTCGGACCTCCATATATCGAAGTAGCAAATTGCCGGAAAAAAATCGATATATAGAATTTTCGATATATAGAAACAATCTGTTTTTATCATAAAAATCTCCTAAAACATTAAAATTAAAGCTCATTTTCGTGCATGAAACCCAATTTCTAATTTATACGAGCATAAACGAAAGTAAATAACAGAAAAATTATCAGAAATTACATTTTTGTGCCTTCATACATCTTGATTCTTCGGCAGTTCAACTTGATTCGTAATATGAGGAGATTTTCGTTTTGACAATGTAATCGAGAGAAAAGTAAAAAATCAATCTACTTAACTTGAATGATTTTTACTGAAGCTAAAAAGACTAGGAATGATAATCAACAGACAAAAAGGATAATTTGAAACTGATTTTACAGTGTTACTGGTAATAAGATTTGAAATGAACTTAACGGAATTTTAGAACTCCAGAACGGAACAACGACATATCTACACACCTCTCAGCCCCAGATTCCATAGCAACTTTAGTGAACATAATATTCTCCCCTAACCTTCATTTTTCATGAGACAAACAGTTTAAAGTGGGAAAAAAAATCTACGAATGTATCGAAAAAAATTTCGATATATCGAGATTTTTTCGATATATAGAAGCAATTTTTCTATGTAATGAACATGGAAACGTGCTGGAATTTCGATATATAGGAAATTTCGATATGTGGAAGTTCGATATATATGGAGGTCCGACTGTATTTTTCAATCATGGTATTTGCCGAATCGTCATCAAAATTTGCCGAATAAGGAATTTTTTGGGGGATCACTGTGATCATTTCATCGGGGCGCCTCTGAATGTGAAACGTCTTCATTTCTTCATAAGTTTGAGAGTTTGAATCTGGGGAACACTATTTTGCGTTTTTTTTTTTTTTGAGATAAGGAAATTTTGCTTTTTTAGGGGCGAGGGGGCGGCATATTTCAAATCTGCATAGGAGTGGCATGGAGCTAAATTCGGCCCTGTGGCTGAAAGATTGCTTAAGTTGGCAGGCTGGCACGATGGTCTGTACTATGAAAGATAGGTTTCTTAAGGTAAGAATTCATTTTAAAGGAATACAGTCGACTCCCGTTACAACGCGATCCGACTTACGCGAAAGGGCTATAACGCGAGTTTTTCTACGAGTAATGAATTTTAGAGCTAACGCGAATTCCTCGTCGACAACACGATTTTTTTTTCTGGAAGAAAGTATCGGCTTCGTTATTGGCTATTAAATATTGATTTCGTGAATGTTATTACACATCCCTTACTGACAGTAGCGAAAGTTCTCATACCAAACTAGTCTATGTATCGCGTTGTTACTGCATTATATAACCACCCAGCATCTTTAATTTATTTATTTCTTTTTTTCATTCTAATTATGAAAGTTGATGGAATATAATGACGCTTTCGTGCGCTGTTTTATCCAAAGTTTGAAGATGTTAAGAAAAAGAAAGTTCCTGCCAAAAAAAAAGAAAATGTTAAGATTCTCGAAATGCCTTAACAACTACAAAACGTCGACGGTAGCACGAAAATAAGTATGAGCGAATCTTTCATACGTACAATTAAAAGTCAGAACAAACAAAACTTAGAACTTAGACTTGAGAACTTAGTTTCAACATTGAATTGCAGAGTAGTGTCTAAGCAAAGTAAATATGTATTATGAAAATGGAAGTTGCTCTTGTACTGTGGATTAAAGAGTTCAGGAGTTGTCATAAATGGAATCGTTATAAAAGACAAGGTGAAGCAATCGTATTTAAGAATACTATATTGAAAAAGAAAGGAGCAGAAATCATCACCATCTTTATTTTTCAACCCATGAATATTATTGCTGTATTTACTGTATATTACTATTATAGTGCAGCAATTTATTATTTCTACATACTGTGCGTGACGTATTTTTTTATGTCTTTCTTTCCCATTGATCATTCGTTTTGTGCAATTTAAAGTATTTTGCGTGAATAAAACGGCTTTTTTATTTTTTAAAACAGAAAAAGTTCAGTTCTTTATGTAAGAAACTGTAATGTATAGTTGAGGAATACTTCAAAAGCAGTCTATAAGGGGTGTTTAACAGTGTCTAAAAGAATTTGGTATGTTTCTAAAAAATTGTATCCGTACATTTCTCTACAACGCGAAATTTCGACTTACGCGAGGAGTCTTGGAACGCATCCTTCGCGTAAGTCGGGACTCGACTGTAAGTAAGAAATTTATTGAAAAATTTATGACTCACTGAAGTAGTAGTTCAAATCATGTGAACTCGCGTAGTTATTGAACAAATTATGAGTTTGCTATCTCAGCAAAAAGAGCATTTTTGCTAAAGTTTGCGGTCGAGCGAAAAACATTGTTGCAAATCCCAGATCTTAAAGGAATGTTGATTGTAAAAGTAAATCCACAAAATATCCAGAGACAGAATCGAACAAATTGCGTTGACGAGAAGGCAGTTGAATTCCCTCAAGGTCAAGAAGGTTAAACGAAAACGGTTGCATTCGCCGTATCTTGGACGGAAAATTAAATGGTTGCATGAACAGAGAGTGTTTGAAACTGGCTCTGTAGAACCGACAAATGTGAAAGTAGTAGCTATTACAAAAATAAGCTTATAAGGTCTTCGGTTATAAATAGGCTTGCCAGACTTCTGAAATGTTCAACCGGGACACCGGAATACTCCCCCCCCCCCTTTCGCCAGCGTAGTAAGTATTCAAAAGGGTACACACCCCTGGTTTGTTTTTATAGGGTTTTAGAGGGGTAATTCATTCTCAATGCTATGTATCATGGGCGCCCATATGCTAGATTTTGAAGGGGGGGGGGTCAGATTTTTTTCCCATGGTTTAGCAGGATATATTTACCTGCGGGAATTGCAAGGAATTGAATCCATGGAAATCGATTTCAGATTAGAGTTATAAAAATTTGACATTTTAGAGACTTTTTTTTTTTTAGAATTACGTTTGCATGGCTCGATGTCAGCCAGGATTCTACATACAATGCAGTAATAAACAGAAATTCGCAATGTTTGGATTTACGTCAATCTGACTCTGAGGTGCAGAAATGACAAAGTTATTACAGTCAAACCCGCTAATTGGAACATCGGTTAAAAGAATATCCCGCTTAGTGTAGTACATTTTCTATGTAAAAAAACGTTAATGTATATTATTTTAATTCCGGTTAATGGAATATGCCGCTTATTAGAATAATTTTTCATGAAAAATAGGCTATTCCATTAAGCGGGCTCGACTGTATTTTGAATAATAATTGACAGTTAATTATTTTGAGGCTTTTTTGGTCAATTTATCTAAATCCGGGACGTGAAGTGAACCGGTCGGGACACCGGGATTTTGTATGAAAACCAGGACTGTTCCGGTTAAAGCGGCCTGTCTGGCAAGCCTAGTTATAAGCCCATTTATTTTGACACTATTTTTAACAAAACTAAAAATATGGTGGACAGACTGACGTAGAAACAATTCCTTGCCACCGAGTAGCAAACAAACACTCGAAGTAAGAATCGCGTAAATTTGCCGCTTTAGATGTTTTTTTCTGCAAGTGGAACTGTATCTAACCTTGGAAGTCAAAGAACGTTCAGTTTGAAAATATTAACGATTATATACTCTAACGATCAATTGGTGCAAAGCCCTACTAATGATAAACAGAACGAAAGTTTAAGCTAAAAAATAGGAAATTTAATTTTTCATTTTTGAAAGCACCAAGTTTTGTACTATTGAACCTGCGAATTCGCCTGGTTCTTCATGGGTGGTTTTTTTTATTTAAATGATGATTGTCCTACGTGGAATACCAAGTTATGGTTTTTCTGTGGATTGTCTCAATTTAAAAGCTCAGATCATTTATCCTCAGTTACCGATGCCATTTGTTGACATTTTCAACCGAAATTTAAAATCTATCAACATAATAAGTAGCTATTTAACAACATATGAACACATTAGAAAGTTTATTCGTGTAGTAAAGTAGTATTTGAGCTCGAGATTTTTTTAAAAAAAAAGTAATACTAATGTTACTAACATCATTTGCGTGTTCTCCCCAACTAGCAATGAGCAGAGTAGCGTAGTTAAAGAATTCCTATTATTTATAGTCAGTGGCGTAGTTAGGGAGGGGCGGAGGAGGCGGTACAGCCTGGGCGGTAGATTTTTGGGGGCGGCAATTTAACACTTTAGATGTGAAAAAAATCCAAATAAGGGAATCGTACTTTAAATCTATTAATTGGGGCAAAAGAAAAAAAAAGTTCAAAATGTTAAATTTTGGTATGATTATGATAAGAAAAGCACTACTACACAAAATATGTGTTGTTCTAATAACCATATGAGAGCAAAATTCCTTATTTTTCTCTCCCTTTTACTTAAGTTGCAGACTGAAAGGGCGGCACGGCAGTGATAGCTTAAGGGATGTAAGTTTTTAATGAGGAGGTTACCATAGACATCTGAACTGGGTTGTCTATCAGTGCTAGACTAGAGAGGGTGGCAAAATGTGCCCCAGTCTCAGACAGCAACTTCCACACCCGTCAAATTAAAGCGCGGAGCCAAAGTAGAGATCTATGAGAGATTTGGGACCCACCTAGAGGTTACCAAAGAGAGCCAAATTTTGTGTTTTTTGGCATTTGATTTCGGAAAACTTCTGTGAGAGAGCCCCTATCTGGGAGCCCTCCCCACATTTAGGAATTCATTTTTTTTTAATTTTTCGGGACAGAGAGCTGTTTAACTGGTTCTTCTCCTTACCCTGATCAACATGACCTAAAAGGGCGGTTTTTGGGGGAGGATGAGAGTTTAATTTCAAATGATTTTCTGTTGGGAACTTTCTATCCTGCTTTGTTTAACCAAAGATAAGATTTAAAATGTTTTTGGACAGGAGAGCTCTCGAGTTTCACACTGACTCTTCTTTCCCTATTATCTACTAACATAGCGTGAAAATGCATTTTTAGATGGCAAAAAAAAAAAAAAAAAAAAAAAAATGAAATCCAGGCAGAGCTCCCAAGTCTTCAATTCCTTAATGCTTTCAAACACAGTCCAATTGCACATTTTTAGACCTTCAGTTTTGGAAAAATCACGAAAGAGATAGCATCCACACCCTCTTCGAACGTCTCACCATATAGCTTAAATTGTGCCTTTAAAGCTTTTGCATCAAAAAATTTCTGACGAGAGTACTTAAATCCTAAACCCTATCTCTTCTCGTACAGCATGACCAAAGATAGCCTAAATTTCGAAAAATTTCTGATGAAGATCATTAAACACCTAACTCACCTAAGCTGTTCAAAAATAATCGAAAACTTAGCTTTTAAAACTTTAATTTTGAAAAATTTCCCAGAAAGATATTCAAAACCCTCATCCCATTTAACGTCTCCAATGTAAGCCTATTATTGTGTTTTTAAAACTTCAATTTTAAGAAATTTCCGGCGAATCATCCCCCCCCCTCCGCCCCGAACACCTATCCCTCTCTCAAACATCACCGCAGTTAGTGTAAAATTTGGTTTTCAGAAATTTCCACATGAGCGTCCGGAAATGTCCTTCTGAAAAATAGCGTACAACGCATTTCAATTTCAGGAGGGAGATTACTTCACCCTTCTTTCGTCATCTTTCCAGGACGTGAGTGACTTTTGAAAAAGTTCTAGGATCGCGTACCTGACTTCACAGCAGTTTTGGTGACGTTATATCACCTCACCCCACCCCCAGGATCCACGAAAATATTTTATAATAGGGTTTTTAGGACCCTCTCCCCTTTGGTGTTAAAACATATTCAAAGAAAGGCCCGAAGCTTCCCCATTACCTTAACGCAGCCAAAAAGAAAGCTTAAAATTGATTTCAAATTAAAAAATGTTTCGAATGGGAAACCCGAGCTCTCCTTCCTCCCCTAACACCATCAAAGAGAGACAACAACTGCGTTTCCCAGAGTTCAAAATCGAAATGCTTTCGTATCGAGCCCCTGACTTTCCTCATTACTACTAAAATTGTTATTTTAGAGACTTGAATATTGGAAAATATTCTGCACACAAGCCCCCGATCTCATAACGTCACCAAAGTCTAAAACTAACATGAGTTTGGAAGAAGTATCGGAAGAGACCCCAACCCCCCTTAATTGCGATTTTTGAAAAAAATTTGAAAATTTCTCCGAAAGAGGAACCTGACCCTCCCTGTTTTTGTAGGAGGAATACGATTTATTTATTTTTTGCCCCTTTCCTTAAACAAAGTTTTAAGTTCAATAATTTTCTATGGTATCAGTTACGTCTCAGGGAAAGGGTGGCAAATAGAGGAACCACCCCGTGCGGCTGAAACTGTAGCCTCGCCACTGTTTGTAGTCTGTGTAAATTGATGTTTTGCCAAAAATACTTTTGGGCAAAAAATTTGCCTTTTCCGATGCATTTTTTCGCAATATTTTCTTATCAAAAATTAATGTAACATTTTTGTCTAATAAAGTACGTTAAACATTTTATCAAATCTCCAAACTTTATTTCAAGCAAAATATCTAAATATATTTCCCTTTCAAATTGTGTTGACGAGTGTTCAAATTAAGTAATTAAAAAATATTAATCGCGGTGCTAAAATATTACTGAGCATTGTTTGTTAACTGTTTATTTTCTGAGTTTATGTATCGCATTGCGATTGTGTGGAATAATTTATCGATTCTCAGTTATTCATTATCAAGTTTCTACTCAATAAAAAAATCCTTTGTCTTGTCAATGTGACGTCTTCAGAGTAATATATTCCAATTTTTATTCAAAAATCGTATTTAATATTCTAAAACAAAATACTGAAAACATTTTTGAGTGTTTGTATTTTTCTCGACTCCTTAGTCGTGGTAAAAACCAAGTCAACGGATTCGAAGTCGACTGATTTTTGGATAAAGGAGTCGGAATAGGGAGTATAAAGCTTTAAAGTCCCAAGAGTCGGAGTTAATCATTTCCCTCCTTGTATGTATTTCTGCCAACGTTGCGTAGTTAGGATCGTTGCCGCATTAATTTTGGCGCTCAGAGTCAGGAGTTGGTAATTATTTTCCTGATAAATCCACGGACCCAATAAAATCATTTGCACTTTGAATTCAGTCATATTTATCTTTGACTCGCATCAATGTTAAGTCTACAAAATACTGTATTTTGATTTTTTTATTGATACTTTTTTTCTATTTCATGAAACCAAAAGTTGAGAATATATTCGAAATCTGCACAATATTTTCTATGCTTTGGTGCCAAAACATAGCTTTTCACGTTGCTGTTATAGCGTTGAAATCTTTTAAGCTGTTCAAAAATTATCCTTAAAATATCTAAATACAAAAAAATCCGCTCGATACTTGTACCATCAAAAGCTTTTTACAAGAAAGTTTGCCGAAAATCCGCCTTGAAGTTCGAAATCTATGTTGATTATTAGTTTCACCATCGGCGCTAAAGTTAAGGGTTTTTGAAGTGTTCAAAACTGAACAGAAATATGTTCAAATCAAAAAGATCTTTTCCATACATTCATCGAGAGCTTTTTCTGAAATATTTTGTTTGAAGCAAATGCGTCTTTAAGTTCAGTGTGGGATCTATATTTGTATTAAATTTTTCAGCAAGGCGCTATGTAATGTTTCTTCGATTTATTCAAAATTGAACGAAAAATTGTTCAGATCAAAAAGTGAGGGATTGAAATGAGGTGTCCTTGCCGAGATTTTTCGAACAAAAAAAAGTTTGTCCGAATCGGACAATTCATTCAAAAGTTATTGAGGAGGACACATAGACCGACAAACATACATTTTACCCATCTCATAACCCTAATTTCTAACTTTTTAAAGTTATTCTTAACCTTTCTGGCACTTCACAATATTTTTGAGATGTATTAAACCACTTTTTATGTGATCATTCTTTTTTTTTAATTTTTTTTAACGAAAAAGTAGGTTAAAAACGTTAAAAAGCAGCCTAAATCTGTCGTGGAGTCCCCCGTGGCAAGGAGGTGAAACGCACTCACTCTGGCAGCTCGAGGCCTTCGAGATAGGAAGGCCATCCAACTAGCAAATGACGTCATCGTTAGTCGATCCACAATGATATTGGGAAGTGAGCGCTTCGATTAGTATTTTGGTTTAATTAAACTATTTGGTTTATTTATTATTGTCTTCTATTATTTTAGTAGCATTAAAACTTCTACTTTTTCATTAGAAAACATAAAAAGGAACCAATAATCATACATTAAAAAATACACTGAGCTTTATTCATAGTATTTCACATAAAAACATTTATAAGTCTTACAAAGTATTTAAATAACTAAACACGATTTTATTTTACAATCTTGTAAAAACGAAGTGATAAATAAACAGTTTTTTTTTTCATTTGAAATTTTTTTTAACATTAATCGCATTTTAACTACTCGTATATTGTATTGAAACATTAAGTCTTAAGAAGTATTCAAATAAATAGATGAACTTTCATTACATCAAAACAAAAAATAATTTTACCATTGTATTTGAATAAGAATAAAATGAAATTTTAAAATATAAATAAACATTTTTACTAAAGTAAACGGGAAATATAACTGCAATACGTTTCAAAGACATAACATCAAATTAAAATACATAATACCAGATTATTAATGTTAACTTAGCTTAGCAAATTTATACTTTTAAAAAGACATGAATGTTTGGGTGCCATCCCCCAAAGTAAACGGTGCCCTACCTCCTTCAATTATGAAAACTTCAAGAAAAATACCCCATAAACATCTCCATCTCCCTTAAAATTTCAAAGGCACAGTTATTTATAACTATGGCCGCTGAAAAGCTATCATTATCATGAGACTATGATTCCTACCCCTCTCCCCCTTCGGTGGGCACTCTCGAAAAGTTACACAGGAATTCAACTTTAAAAACGTTAAGTAAAGAATGAATTATACAAGATCATGAATACTCTATATTGTACATCAAAAAAATGTATTCAATATCAAAGCAGCCCTTTTTTTTTGGAATTTGGCTACTTATCCATTTTTAGCTCTTTCTGATGCTAATGATTATTGTGTGTGTGGGGGGGGGGGCTTTAATAGCTCTTCATTTTAGGCTTTTGAAAAATTATTTTAAAGAGCATTAATTGATGACAAAGTAACCTTTTTCAAAAACTTCTCATAGAATGACCATTTTACCAACTTTCTTTAATACTTAAAACTTCATATATATTAAATTTAGATCAACATTTTTCTGAGTAGGCTCTTTTAGGAATTCAGTGTGACATTTTTGTGACAGGGGGAAGGGAAAGAATAACAAGAAGTGTGACATCGCGCGTTGTTTATAACAATATGCTCATGTTGAACAGCGTTACATGTAACAAGGAGGGAGGGGGGGGGGGTATTTGTTCAAAATTTTGCAACATCCTTTATGGACAGCCCCTTAATTCAATTTATATTACAGTTTCAGAGTTCCTGAAAGCTTATTAACAGAAAACCCAAGGAGTTCAAAATTATATAGTTCAAGACATTTTGCCTTTTTTAAGCATAACAAACAATCGTAGAGCATTTGGCAAAAACACGTTGTGTATCCACTGCTCAAAAGTAATCTTTCGCAAGCCCAGAAATCATGAATACCGTTAACTCAACCACAATTTGTACAAAAATATCTTAAAACTTAAAGACAACAGTGCAAAAAAAAACTTTTTTTTAAATTTGCGCACAGAACCAGCTTGTTTGAATAACATTGCAGGGGCGTAGTTGGGGGAAAATGTTTGAGTATCGAACCCACGACCTCCGGCGTTCAAAGCTAATCTTCTTACCTCAGAACTACGGAAGCCCATCAAGGAATGTTTTTTGATCAAAATAACACATGCTAGCGTATAAAACAATTTAATCGAAACCGAAAATATAAGATTAGTTCAGTTAAAAGCCTGTTTCAATAAACTTGTTTACATTTTTACTGAATATCAACACCAAGTTACGCTTCTGATAGCAACAAGTATATTCGCAGAAAATTTTGACATATGTATATTGTCAGCTTGGAAAATCCATTTCGAATAAATGCGTGTACAAAGTTGAAAAAATAAAGAAATAAAAAGTTGCAAGTTAACCGTTTCAAATATTAAAGCAGTATGCTGAAATTACAAATTACAGACAAAGATATCAGAAAGGAAACTGACAATTGTTTGTGTACTGGAGGAAAAGTTAAGTAACCTTAACTGCATGAATTCTAATGGATAAAATGTTAATTTATTTATCTGAGAAAAGTACTTACCTCCGAACTTTAAAATTTATTCCATGAGGCGCCCGATTTTTTTCTTCGCATGCAGGTTGTTCGGTAGCGCAAATCGCTGACACACTCAGCAGACACTCAGACACTTACAAGACTTATTATATATATATATATTTTTAATTGCCTCTACATTCCGGTACGTTTAAAGGATGAGATAAATCCAACAGTATTGTGTTCGCAAGAATGTGCATCTGAAGTTACATATTTCCTATTTAATCTATTTCAGCCAGAGCAAGCAGCACTCTATTTGCTTGAAACTGCACTGCTTTCAAAGTTTCGTGCCAAGTTCATAGATCGATGCCTGGTGGCGTAACGATGCGGGGGGAGAGGAGTTGTCTGGCCTGTTATCACGTGGGTCTCGGGCAGCTACCTGCGCCACTGTTTTGCATTTTTTTCTGAAAGTTTTTTAACCTTAGCGTTTTACAAGCACTTTTTTTTAGTTTGCCATTTTATTTCAAAGCATTCCATGGGGATGTTTTATAATAACTGTTACGACTAATCTAATGCTGGTTTAACTGGCAGACTATTTTTGGGGTTTTTAGTCTGCGTCACAGACTGCTGAAAAAAAAAAATCTGCTGCAGGGCGTAAGAGCTAACTATCATTTGGGATCAAAAACTAATTAATGTGAATTTTAATAAATGTATCTGTCGAAATCCTTGTTAAAAGTTGCGGTGAAACTGAAGATCCTCTTTCATTTTCATTCATTAGTCATGAAAATCTCTGGGATCCAATCGTAGGAATGAAAGAATAAACGCATGCGCGAATAATTAATGATCGCGCGGCTCTCGAAGTGAAGACTCATTTCGTTGATTCCCCGCGTTTTAGAAGCAGCGTCCGGCTTGTTGTACGGTGTCGAAGACTTGCCGTATTTCAAAAATTATATTTAGAGGTGAAATGAGAAATTCGGGGACTCTTTGAAGATGAAAATAGTTTCTTTTCATTTTGGATATCTTGGGTCGTCTCACAGTGAGGACATTGTAAATTCGCGAGTGACTGGATTACTTCTTGAAAACAGGTCAGAACTTTTATTTCTTTTCCATTTATTCATTAGAATAAGTTTTAGTAGTTTCTATGTCTTTGAAAATGGTTTATGGAGTCCATGACATGTGGTTATCGTGTCTTATAAACTTCTTCTCCGCATATTCCTACTTCACCTAGGTATACCTGCAAACTCTACTGATTTTTTCCGGGGAGGTTCTTTCATTTTGCATTCATTTTCCTCCATTGCTCCCCTGGGGGGGGGGGGGGTATGGCGCAGACTGAGCCATTGAAATTTTTAAGGGGTAGGGGTTGAGGGGTATTTTTCTCATTTTCAGGGGGGCTCTTGCTTTTGGGAGTTCTTGCGATATTTAGGGGTGGGGGTGCGCCCTATATCTTAGGGGGGTTGGACACCCCTGCCGATTGTGTATGTAGTGTAAAGAACTTCCACTTAATTGTACTTTGATAGATAGTATGAAGTTCTATTTTTCCCTAAATAACATTGAAAAATATGGTATTGCTGTGTGTTTTAATGATCTACTGAACTTTTTTTCCAGTACATGATATTCCTTTTTTTCCCCTTCCAGTACATGATATTCCAGTGTAGATAGTTGCGGCAAAATAGATCTGCCACAGATTAAATTTTTCTACCTATTTTCTGTGTTTATTCGTTAAAGTGTAGAACCTAGCTGTTATTTAAGGAAACAATTCAGTAATTTCCAATTGTGTTACGCTGAAGTTTCTGTAGTTTTTCGGTGAACTGCCTACCTTATTTCGCACATTGTTTCTTCGCACACTCTGAACACAAAAGATTTTCAAATTTAGAGGAACATTCGCTAATATTTCAAAGTAACGTTTCATTTCTCTGACCTTTAAGTTTATATTATAATATGTAGCAGTGCAAAATGAATGATCCCCGTTTTTCTTTTGTTCTTTTTCCCTTCCTTTCTTTTTTTTTTTTTTTCAGTACGTACAGAGGCTGACAACTGTTATCTGTACTGCTTTTATTGTAAGAAATAACCTTTTTAATTTATCTGGTAGAACGGAAATTGAATAGGACTGCCACGAAAAATTTTACTAATAGTTGATAAACATTGGTCAAAGCTATGCAGATATCGACTTCCTTTTACAAAAAAGGAAGAATTGTATTCGCGAAAAAAATTTCACTCAAAAATCGACTAATTTCCATTTTACTCGGCCTCCGAATGAATGTTGAGTTTTTTTTCGACCTGACCACACGTGCATATATGCCTACGAACGTATAGACGCCCGAAATATCCATTTTGACGATTCCCGAGTTAAATTTTCTCGTGACGTTTGTATGTATGTGCGTATGTATGTCGCATAACTAAAGAACGGTACGTCCTAGATAGTTGAAATTTGGTACGTAGACTCCTAGTGGAGTCTAGTTGTGCACCTCCCCTTTTGGTTGCATTCGGGTGTTTCTAAATATGTCTTTTGCCCCCTTTTTAGGCGGTAATCACTGTTAATTTTGATGTTAACTTAAGTGATGTTGTAATTTGGCGGACGCTTCTTCGCGATATATCGCCAGTATTTTGGTCGTCGAGTTTTGTCCCCAACTTGGCTACAAATTTCGCTATTTTTTTTTTAAATCTGGTTTTAATTTCACCATTGTTGGTGATATTTAGAGAGTTAACTATTGAATCTCATTAAAAATGCCAATAATGTGGAAATGAAATTAAATTGGTGTAAAAAAGTCATGTGATGCTCGGTTTTTTTTTTCGAATCCCCGGTAAATTTAGTGATATGTACTTTTTGCTGCGCTTTCGTTGTTTTAAGTTTGCATGCGTTGCTTAGAAATTAACATATTATCCCAGATTTGTTTGTTTAGATTCATTCATGTGTTGAAATCAATGCCACGGAAAAAGGGCCCGACTCCACCTGGGATTTGAAACTTCAGACTCCAAATCCGGCTTTTTTTTTCTCCCCCCCCCCTCACTGGAAAGATTGAAAACCCTTTAAAATTAATTGAAATATTTCCTTTTTATGAAATTTTCGCAGTGTATTTTAGTGTAAACCAAAGATGCATACAAAGTTAAGAATTCAATTTGAAAATCAAATTATCATCAAAATCAAAGTGAGATATTTAAAAAAACCATGGTATGCTTAAAAATACCATTTAAAAAAATGAAAAGGATTAATTTGCTCCTTTTTATCAAACTTTTTATGAAGTCCAACTTTTTTCGGAGGGGGCGGTTCACCCCAGGGGATACCCATCTGGTGGTTGACACCCCAAGTTCATTTCAGAGTTTATAAAGGATACAAATACTTAAATTCTGAAAATTTTCCACTATAAATCTAAAATTATAGTTCAGCTAAAAAATTTGAACGAAAATAGGGCACTATATTCTGTAGCAAATTTTACACAAAATGCGGCGGTATGCAGCTTTGTACTAATAGCTCTTACTATACCTATATTTTTCTTCGCTCAATTTTCAAATAAATGATATTGACTGTTTATGAATTAAACTAAATATGAAGATTTTCAGATTAACTGCAATTATTGAGTGTTGTAAGCATATACTTATTTTGTTTCATACTTTTTACTGATAACTTAGCTTATAAAAGTAGTCTTTAGATTTAAAAAACATTTCATATGTTTAATCGGATTTTTGGGATTCGTGCTTTCTCGCCCAAATTTATTTGACATTGCCGAACACCCCCAGAAGTTTCCACCCGAGCTACGGGCCCCGACTTGCTCGAGGGATACATTTCTTTTTCAATGTTATAACTGAGATCGAAGTAAAAGATATAATTTTTATTTGAAAGTGATTACTTAGAAAATGTTAGGCAGCGAAAACGCTTGCTGACCGTGGCTTTTACTTAAATTTAAAAAGAAAAACAAGCAAACTAGGGGACGACGTAGGTAGCTATTACAGAAAGTTAGATTGCCATTGGCAAACAGTTGGCTTTATTGTTAGTCATTTCTTATTAATAGTCCTATATGTATATAATCGAACCAATTGGTAGTCGGTTTTTAGAAATTGCAAAGAGATTCAGTGAAAATGAAAGAAGAGTCGGCATGTTTCTAGCGACTCCTGAACCCCAAAATCAGCTACTCATACTCCACTACCCTGGTTGAAATACACATGGTTTTTCACGAAGTAAACATTAATGAACGTGTAACACATTTTTCCGTCGAATATTGACCCTATGGGCTGAAAAAAAGAGCTAGGGCTGCTTTTCATCGGTCTAATGGAGATGAGGTACGAATATCCACAATTTTCGTGTTAAGTAACATTTTATTGGGGTGTTATAGAAACCAATTGAATATCTTAGCGCAGTAGTAATTCAGTTCGATCTTTGGATGGGTTTAAAATACTCTTCGGAATTTTATTTTCGGAGTTAAAACGGTTTGAAATTAGGTATTTCTTTTACATCGAAATTAAATTTGCATTTTTTTATTTGCCTGTTTATCCAACATTTAACGAAAATAATTCTATGCGAATGAATTTGTCAAACTTATTACCTCAAAATAATAGCAGATGCATCTGTATATGGATCATTCTTCAAAAAGTAACTTTTTCTTCACACGCATTTTCCAGTAAAAACTTTAAGGGACAATTGAACAATGTTTTTAATTTCTTCAAAAATATATACTTAAAACTGCCAACAATTTTTTAAAATTATTATCATTTTATTATATTTTTGGTTCAGAACATGTGAATTCTCACCTCCGTGGCATGTCACATCTGGTGTGACTGTTTATGTTGCTTAACTTGTTTAATTAAAAGTATGTTTATTTACTATTCCTTTCACAAGTGTCTCGAATACTAAATATTTAAGTATACAGTAAAACCTGTAAAGTTGACCACCTTTGTAAGTTGACCACCTGTCTAAGTTGATCGCTTTTGTCAGGAACGGAATTAGTCTTATCTTATATAATGAAGGAAAACCTCTGTAACTTGACCACCTCTCTAACTTGACCACCGTCTATCTTGACCACTATTACACACCAGCTTTGGTTTGGAGTATTGTAAAAAAACCTTTGTAAGTTGACCACTAGGCAAAAGCATTAGATTATACTTAAAGTTTCATCAGTTGTGCCTCAAATAAGTAACCAGACATTTTAGAAAAACCAATAAATATTTATGTTTCCATCGAAAAACATTGGGCTCATGTTAAGTCTCAGAAAATGCGCCAAAATTCAATAAGGAGTTATTTTGTTGAAAAGTAGATTACCATGGTTACAAATGTACAAGAAAAAATCAAATGAAGAATTTGAGTCATTTTGATTTGTTATGAATTTTTAGGAATTGTTAATATCAAGTAATTAGTTTTCATAAGCAATGAGGCTTTTTTTTTAATTGATTCACAAGAATTTTAAATTTTTATGATACTTTACACGTCATTCTGGTAAATAATCTCTAAAAATATTTAAGCAACATTTTTTCTTATTGTTTTAATGTAATGTTAAACAATTACAGTGAGTTTAAAATATTCCAATCAGTTAAAAAATGAATGCATGGGACAAAAAAAAAGTTTTCATTACTACCTCCTATAAGTTGACCACCTGTCTAAGTTGACCACCAAAGTGCTGCACCGCAAGTGGTCAACTTACACAGGTTTCACTGTATTTAATTTTTTGGAATTGTCTTACAAATTCTCACCTCCGTTACCCAAACACAAAAGGACATTTCTCCTAAACAGATGGCAGTAATGACATCACCTTTTATTTCCCTGATACAAGGCAGTTTATTTTCATCCATAAAGAAGTTGAGATTTTTGTTCAAACAAAAGAAGGTAGATTTTGTTTCAAAAACAAAGTGTGGTTATTTGGAGTTCTCACCTCCGTGAACTTGAATTTCAGAGATATAAATTAATGTGTAAAAAGAAGTGGCACATGTTTCCATATGCCTAACGTGTACAGATCGTAGCAAAGAAAAAGAAACAATGGCTGAAAAATTCATTAGGCCTATATTAACGGAAAATTCGTTACCTCCGTGCACTGTTAAAAATTTTCCGGAAAATTTACGGTAATTGTTACTGGCATCCATGTTGCCAGTAACAATTACTGGCATCCATGTTGCCATGTTACGGTAATAGTTACTGGCATCCATGTTGCCATGTTACGGTAATAGTTACTGGCATCCATGTTGCCAGTAACTATTACCGTAAAAATCAAATGTTACTGTAAAATTTTACGGTATCCTCGGTAGGCCGCAGCAACCAATTGGCGCTGGGATCGCTTATTTCTCCGGTATAAATTACCGTAAAAATCAGCGATGCGTCGGCGATGCAATTTTACAGTAACAATTACCAGAAAATCTTCCTGAATTTTTAAGTGTGAATCCCGCCTCCGTGACAGACTTTTTCAATGTCATTATTTCTGAGATTAGAATAAATGATGGAGGGGAAATACATCAATTTTAGGCAGTCTACCAAAATTATCAAACTTGCTAGTTTCGAAATATATTAATTTTATACTATTTTAAACACAAATTTGAATTAAAAGAATAACTAAAAGTTAAGCCATACCTTAATTAAGATAGCTTAAGATTAGAATCACATCATTAAAATAGCTCATTTGCGCAATCAACAAAATTACTATGATTTTTAATTGGCCTATGTTTTCAAACACTGTTTTTTTCTGTGATTTTTCTTTTTTTTTAAATTTGTGAGTAAAATACTTGGAATTCAGCTGAAACATTATTTATTTACAGTAGGTAACATAACTATTAGGTAATGTAAAAATGGGAAAAAAAGCAAAAGGTTTTGAAATTGAATAAAAAAATAGAACAGACTTCAAAAACTGCAGCTGGAAATTGCTCCAAAAAGTAAAAATAATTTATTTCTTTGAACAACATCTGTTACTTTTTAAACGTAATTTTTGAATTCGGCGCAAAAATGATAGGGAAAATGATGTGTAGCAATTTTTCATAAAAACCAATCAAAATTCGAATTAAAACATTTATATCGATACACAAATATATTGTTTAAAATGTTGTATGCGAATTCTATTGGAAGAACCTGGGTCCATTAAAATTTACATTTGTAATTGAATTATGTTCAAGTATGATTTTATCTACTGTTTTTGCGCAGACTTCAAAAATTATGTTCGAAAAGTAGTATAGATGTTGTTCAAAGTATGAAATTCTTTTTACCTTTTAGAGCAATTTCCAGCTACAGTTTTTGATGTTTAAGTTTTTCTTTCATTCTTTTCAATGTAAATGTATTTCAAAAAAGCATGTCACCATCACTAAACTTCATCCTATTTTTCGTACTAATCCAGAACGTAAATTTTAAACGACTGGTACTAAAAACTAACCCTAATCACAAATACCAGAGATAGAGAGGTCTACACTGCCGTGGGCAGGCAAAGGGCAGTAACTGCAATGTTTTCATTATTTTACATTTTATAATCTATTGTACTTTAGTTTTGTTGTACAAGCTTGCTTATTTAGTTTCCGCTGAAAAAAATGCAATTCCAACATTTTCCTATTGTTAGCATTGAATCCAACGCACATTTCTTCAAATATCTCTTTTCTGCAGATACTGCCATTTATCTGCCCACGGCAGCACACACGAGACACACAGATCTGAAGTTCATTCATCGTGAGTTTTTTTTTGTAGTACCGAACTCTCAGCATCAAAAAATCTGAGTGAACGACAAATCACCCCCAACTTTTCCCTTTCTTAGAGTAGGATTTTTTTTCAAAATGTATATGGGACCAACTTCAGGGTATACCCTTTCCAATAAAAAAATAATTATCGAAATCGGACTATTCTGTAAAGTTATGCGTGGTCATACATAAACAAAATATATGGGTCGACTTGAGAACCTCCTCCGTTTTTTCGTCGATAAAAAATATTTTTGTTAAAAAGTTACTCAATCTGGAGAATGACCCATATGAACTATCGTTGCAAACTGAGTATTCTAATTTTAAATTTAGATCAAACAGCACTTTAGCTTTACGAAAACAAATTTGCAAGTAATAACACATTTAATATTTAAAGTTATAATTTTAATTGATTAAAAATAACAATATGGTGGACTTTACCTACAATTTTGACATTATTTCAAGTTTTGGAATGGGCTATCTTTCATAGTGTATAAAAGAATGGGGAGGGGGCGGTTTATTTTGATTTCACAGGTAAAATGACTGACTTTTTGCCCTTGTTTCTTTGCGTAATTATTAAATAATTTTTACTTAACTAAGGTATTTTTGGCGGGTGATTCCATTTGAAACTAATTTCCTAAAATTGCGTTCTCGTTCTTTTCCTTTCAAAGAAACTGTTTAATACTCTAAGCTCCTGCTCGTTATTTTTAATTGTTAACTACGGCGCTCCCCCCCACTCGCTTCGCTCGCCAGCTCAAAATCGCCACCTGCGTTGGCTCAATGCCGCTTGCGGCAGGTGACTATTTTAGTGCTTAAACCCCTGGATATCCAGACCCTTAAGGTTTAGGAGGGTGCGGGGCGAAATGGCTTTCCCAGGATGTCCTGTATCCCAACGGGTACTAATGACTTGGTAAGCATTTACAGTCGGAAGGAGATAGGTTTACAGACGCGCACAACTTTTAACGGTGTAGATTAGTACATGCAATATGCCAGACAGCTCGGATATCATATCCAGAGACTGCAGTTTTGTTCTTAGAACTCATCAGTCTGGAATGAATAACCGTGCTGGGGGCAGATGTCATCTCAATGAAGCTGAGTGCCAACAAACTGGCAGATAATGTAAATTTATTTCACCTGCGAGCATGGTGCGGTTCAACTTGTCAATTGAAGGTGAAGTTAGGGTGTTTAGCAGTGTAGCTCTGCCCGTTTCTCAAAGTCATGACGATATAGGCACTTACAATTTTTTTTTTAAGAGATTTCTACGATTCTACTGAAGACCGTACAAAAACTTTTTGACGGCAAAAACAGCTGTTTTGGAAATACCATAAGCCTTAAAGCAGTGGCGTCGCTGTGGGGTCGAGGGGCGTTCTCCCTCCAGTTTCATCCGTCTGTGGGGTCACACACAAAGTGAAATTGCTTAGTTTTGAAAAAATACTAAGCGAAAATGTATTTAAGACCACAACTTTAAAATTTTTCCCGCGGGGGAGGGGGGAGGGAACCCCGGAACTCTTGTCCCCCCCCCCCCCCTCCTCATCACAGGAGTGAATATTATTCTCAGGATCAGCTTCATGCTGTCAATGCCACTAAGTAGTGACTTTCTCTTAAATTAAAAAAACTGAAACCCATTACCTTTCCTTTAGTGTTTGACATAAGTTTGAAATAATTAAGAGGCCATCGATTTCATACACCCCCTTTTGTTTTTAGCTCGGGACGGCCCTGCACATATGCGTCTAGGGCAAGTTGCATAAAAAGCGTTCATATTTCTTATTTGTCTTTTGTACATTAACCCACTTAAAATTTCGTTGTACACAAATGCAGTTGTATCCGAAAATTGTATGAGTTTAATGTTTGCGTAGAACATTAAAACCTTAATATTATTATAATTATTCTTATTTGCGTTTATGAGGGGGTGGGGGTAACACATGCTGGGTACGCCGCTGCTTAAAGCAAAAACTTCACTTCAATTGAATTATGAACATATACAGATGTTAAAATTTCAGAATAATATGCAAAATAGTTTTCAAGCATTCTTTTAAATTAACCTCTTGAGAAAACGCCGTTTGAAAGTAAAATTGTACTTACATTTAAATACATTCCTGCTCAATTAATATTTAAATTGAGTGACTTTAAATATACATAGAAACAAGCATTTGGTGTCGCTTCAAAGCTCTTGATTTAAATATTTTGAACATGGAAAAATATTTTTTTTTATAAATGTTTCAGGGTACCAACTCTTAACAAATGAGGACTAATTTATCAAAAGGGAACATATCCATTTTCCGAAAATGTTCAGGAGGTGAGAAAAACGAATTAATGTAAGAGCAAAATAGTTTTATCAATTTCTCAGAGTACAGAATCGAGCACAAAAAACAGCAAAGCATGGCCCAGAGTAAAAAATGTTTGTGTAATTAAAAAAAAAACAAGGAGATATCGCCATCTTAATTTTGGATATGTTGAACGAAGACCTGAATGTTGAAAATTCCAGTTTCACCAAAACTCTAATATTTCACCTTCTCATTGTCTCTCGCTATCGAAGTACATGAACCTAAAAGTAGTGGATTAAAATTTGAGGATTTTGGATATGGTGTTCCTTTGGATCTAAAAGTCTTCGCATTACAGATTCTTTCAGGATATGTCCCCTTTTGTTCAAAATAAAACGTGCAAAGGACTGATTTGCTATCTTTTGATCAAAAAGCCACACTTTACCCTTAAATAAAAGAGGGTTTTCCCCGCTTGGACTTCTTGAGAGTTAGTGATTTAATAAAGGTCATCTGAAAGGTTTAGAAGATGTCATAAAATAAATTTCTCTAAAAAGTGGGTATGTTTCCTTTTGATGCGTTACGCCTAAAATGTTTCGTGTGATCTACTTCAAAGGTTGAAATGTCAAAAAAAAAATATTAAATGACCTTAAACTGTAGTTTGTAGATTATTTCGACTTTGAATCTTTAAAATTAAAATATGTATCCCTGTTTTTTCAAAGACAAGTCTTGACAGTGGCAGCGTACGTTAGTTTCTGGTTGTGACTCACTAGGACAAACATCGTAGATATGAGCTTTTGCTTAAATTTTTAGTATGCTTCATAAGTGTTGCACATTTTTTTTCTTCGTAACGTTATTTTAGAACTACTAGCTGCTTTCCCGGCGTTGCACGGTCTTCTTCGAAAATAAAAGCTGTAAGTGACGCATGTTTAAGAACAGGGCTTAGTAAAAGGAACAGAATAGTGTAAAGTTTCCCCATCGGCGATTAAAAAAAAGCCATCCGACTCGGAATTAAATTTCCCATAATTTACTGTTATTGAGAGGTATAAAATTTTGTTTCAAGAATTTTGTGGCGAAAACCAGCTAAGGTGGATGTGAATTCCCCCCCCCCCTCCCTTACTCTTACGAGAATTCCTTCAAGCCAATGCCAGAGCATCAAAAGACCTCTGTGCTAAATTTGGCAAAGTTTCGACGTAAACTGGACTTGTATCAATATTGATCTGCGTGTATTCTTTATACGAGTGCAATGCAACTTCATTTTCTTTAAATGACAGTTCTTGAGAAAAACAGATTTATTTACAACCATATACAAGAAATATCGTTAGCAACTGCTAAATTAACCATAGCAATTAGGCAAATATCAAGTAACACCGTAAACTCGACGATAACACACGTATTTACATCAAAATGCGCAAAAATATAGCGCAAAGGCCAATACACTTTCCAAGCACAACGGCTGAAACGCGATTTCACAGTTAAAAAGCAAACTGACTCTCTCCCGCATTCGCAAGACGCCCGGCTATTTATAAATCTAGAGAAGTTTCAACAAAATTCTACAACTTTCTACCAATTTCTCCTTTTTTTTATTTCATTCACGAATCTTATCAATGAGAAATAGGGGACCGTATACTTCAGTCAAATGTTAGGGGGTTGTATGTACATTACAAGAAACTATTTGCAGATTACGTTACTAAGATAAGTTTAAATGAAAAATAAAAGAATAAACGCCAAATTTAGCCAGATTACAACAAATGACTCATAATAATTACTATTTACAAAATGTGTAACAAAATTCATTTTAAGCCTACTTTCCCAGTAAAAATAAGAAGGAAAAAAATGAAAGAAGGCTTAATGCGTCTTAAATATCGCAAAAATATATATATATATATATATATATATATATATAAAATGTCGAAAAATTGGAAGGTAGGGTATTGAGATGGGGGAAAATGTGACTGTCCCCCCCCCCCCCCCCAAAATTCCTTTTGAGTGAATATTCAGATTCGAACACATTTTTATTCGAAAGATTTCGGCGAGGACACCCCCGTAATATCCCCATTTTTCACTTTTTGATTTGAACAAGTTTTCGTTCAATTTTGAACAGTTGAATACTTAATATTAGTGCCTGCGGAGAAATTCAAGGCAATCCCAAAATTAGAGTCGAATATGTTTCAAAACACTTCGTTGCAAAAAGCTTTTGAAAAAAGAGTATGTATAGAAAATATCTTTTTTAATTTAAGCGATTTTCCGTTCTGTTTTTAGCAGTTCATATCCCTAAACATAAGTGCCTAGGGCAAAAGAATGTAGATCCTGAACTTAAAGGCGGATTTACTTCAATTTTTGTTGGGGATAGCTCTTGATGACCAACTCCCGACTCCTAGAACTTTAGGGGAGTCCACTCCGAATCCGACTTCTGTACCCGAAAATGAGTCGGTTTCTGACTCCGTAGCTTTGGAAAAAATTTAGACACGGAGAGGACTGACTCCGACTCATGGAAATTTAAAGTTTGACCCCGACTTCTTTATCACAAAATAAGTCCGAGCATTGGCAGAGTTTCGAACTTAAACGGAAATCGAATGATTTTGACTCCGAGACTTAGGATTAAAAGCCTTCGACTCCCGAATCTGCCTTTTTTAACTCAAAATAAGATCGACTCCGACTCCGTAGCCATGGTTTTTACTTCACGAAATAATTATTGTGGATATGATTTGTTTTTGTTTTCACGCTAAAGTTTGAATTTATTTATTAATTTTTAAAAATTTTTGGCAGCAGTAAAAACCTTTTTTAACATTATGTATTTATTTTAATAAGCTTATTTTTCATTTTTTTCTTTCTGAAAAGGATTAAAGAATTTTTCAATAGTTTACTCTCTAAATATCACCAACAGTGGTCAAATTAAAATCAGATTTAAAAAAAAATCGCCAAATGTGACGCCAAGTTGGTGACAAAATTCGGCGACCAAACTGGCGATATATCGCCAAGTGTCCTCTAAATGATAACACCACTTGAATTCACATCGAAATTAACAATGATCCCCCCCCCCCCAAAATGGGCAAAAGACCCCTTTAGAAACACCCGAATGCAACCAAATTGGAAGGTGCACATTGGCAATTTTGATGTGATTCAATAGTTTACTCTCTAAATATCACCCACAGTGGCCAAATTGAAACCAGATTTAAAATTTAAAAAATCGCCAAATTTGTCGCCAAGTTAATGACAAAACTTGGCGACCGAAATACTGGCGATATATCGCCAATTGCCCACAAAATTATAACGCCACTTGAGTTTACATTGAAATTAACGATGATTTCCCCCAAAAATGGGCAAAAGACCCCTTTAGAAACACCCGAATGCAACCTAAAGGGGAGGTGCACAACTAAACCTCACTAGGAATCTACGTACCAAATTTCAACTTTGTAGGATATACCGTACTTGAGTTATGCGTGGCACATACGTACATACAGACGTCACGAGTGAACTCGTTGTAATTAACTCGGGAATTGTGAAAATAGATATTTTGCGTGTCTATACGTTCTTAGGTACTTATCCATGTGTGGTCGAGTCGGAAAAAAACTCAACATTCATTGGGGGGTGAGTAAAATGGAAGTTGAAGTCTATTTTTGAGTGAACATTTTTTCGCGAATACAATACTTCCTTTTTTGTAAAAGGAAGTAAAAATAGATAGCTGCTTTGTTTGAAAGGTAATACTATTTTATTTATTTCTTACGCATCTATTTCTTCAGATGAGAAAGGAATATTTTATTTCTAGAAAATCGGGTTAAACTTAAATAAACTGAATTATTAAACTGAAATAATTTGCGATTTTAGCTAATTTTGAGTCGAGTACTGATCAGATTGTGGAAAGTCGATATGGGTATATGGGGATTTAGGCGCGTTTACTTCAGGACGGCACTTCTTGTTATACATATGGATCAGAAATAACTACACAAGTTAATATTTAACTTTGTAAAATAATTCAAAAATTGGCGTTGACATCGCTATACAATCGTGCGTTTGAAAATCTATCTTTAAAATTTCCCAGCTACTAAGAAAGACAAGAGAATTCGACAAATATCGTTGAACGCTTTTCAGTTTCCAACGGGAGGGTTTGAAAGTCGACTTTTGCTAAAACTGCGCTTCCCTTGAATGCGTACGAATCGAATTCAGATTTTCTAAATTGAAGCAGGGCTAATTCCTTACAGTGGTCTGGATTCGAAATGCCGTATGACGAGACACAAACTGCTTTTTACCCTCTTTTCTTGTGTTTACATTTAAATCTCGGTGAATGGTATTTTCTTGCAGAAAACCTAGTGGTTTGTAATTACAGTAAAATTGAATTTTTAAGTCTTTCACATTTGTGCGTCATTTTAAAAGTGCCGAGTCATTCCTATTCATTTTAATGCAAAAATGAGTAGTTTGTCACCAAATTTCGGTTATATGCCCCCCCCCCCCCGAAATTTGAAAACTTGATCTTACCTATTCTTGGTTTTTCTTGAGGAAGGAGTTTTTTCAGGTAAGGGGTACGGACAGGGCCGCAAAGAGCCAAGGTGAACCTCTTGTCAGTTTTGTCGCCGGGCCCCTCCCGACCCCTCCTCCCAAAGAAAAGGGGGGGGGGGAGAAAAATCAAAACTGCCTACAAGACAATTAACTCTAAGTGCCACTGCAGTAAATACCAAAAAAATAAATTTTACTTAATATTTACGTTTTCTCGTATTCGGAGTCCCCCTACCCCTATTATTTTTTCTTTTTTCTTTTTTGCGTCTGTGTCGCCGGGCCCCCCAAGGCCCGGGCCTCTACTTTCCGTCTAGGCTGACATAGCCTCTCGTCGGGTGTCACGTAAGAGAGGAGGGGGGAGGCTTACTTCACTTGTTAAAGCTCTAATAAACTTTATTTTTCATGAACTTTATTGAATCAAAATGATCATGGGGGTAAAGGCAATCGGCCTGTCAGACAACTAACACTTTTAACCTAATACAATTACCTTTTTTAGGGTATAATAACTTTATTGCATCTAGCATATCTTCATTGTATAACTATTAATAATATTAACCAAAGATGTGATTTATTTCGCATGGCAATTTTACTTAAAAATTCAGTAAATATCTTCAGTTAAACTATTATTTCACACCAATTGATACTAGTCACATAGAAACTTATTTACTATTATATTTGCAGAAATTGGGATTAATAGGGTTATGTAGGTAATACAAAATGAGATGCAAAATCGGTCCATTTTTGTAAGAAAATAAATTTATTGCCATGAACATAAGCTTTAATTTTCGAACTTTTAACTGAAGCCATCATTGCTGGAAATTCAGGTCCGTAACATCGAAGAAGAAAGACTGTTCCGAACTGATAGCGTGTTACCAATGTGTTTTCACAAATATCTCTTTGTGTAATGAGCTTGAGTTGACTTTTGTAGTACGAAGATAAGTTTCAAGTCATTCTTTTTCCTGTCAAAGTATTTTTCAAAATGTGCTACAAAATTTTTTTTCCCTTAACTGTCCAGAATGCAGATCTCCTCAGCAGTCATAAAATGGGAGTAAATGTTCACCTTGACCTAGTTTTTAATTTTAAAAAAAAACTGCTTCTAATTTGCAGTTAAAAAAATCTATTTTATTTTCTAAATATCTTTAAAAATTAACTATGTACACTGTAAAAAAAAACTGTAAATTTTGAAGAAGTTATCCGTATTTTTTACAGAAAAAACTGTTCGTAATAAAATACAGGATTTCTGTTTTTTTTTTTTTTTTTTTTTTTTTTTGAATCTGTAACCGGTTATAAGCGTTAACTGTTACCATCGCCTCACCGCGTACTTTGTTTTTCTTCGAAATTTCGCCCGCGTGTTTGGATTTTGGTTCTCGTGCTCGAGTTTTTTGATCTTATATTTATTTAAAGCGAGTAAGTCTTAAATCGTTTGCAACTTCCATTTCATTGCGTCCTAATCAATATTTTATTATGTTTTTTTGTCATCTGTTAGAGGCATATTCGGAAATTTACCTTTGTATACATGTATTTCGTAGTAGTATAGTAAATATTGAAATGTATTTATAAAAGTATAGTTTCATTTTTTATATCTTCATAAAATAATAAATCAGTTTGAATAAATAATAAAAATACGGAAGATTTCTGAAAATAAACGGAAGAAAACTGGCGTCCTGGCTGACAGTTTTTTTCCGTAAATTTTACAGATTTTTTTTACAGTGTAGTCAAATTGGCCCTTTTCCCGACATTCACTCTTTATGTAGTTCCGAATAAAAGTTCAATTTAAAGAGATTCTTTCACAAATCGAAGTGTTTGCGCGCGCACTTCTGTTTCGTTGCTTAGCGCGATAAACTCTTTTCAAAGGAGTCTAAGAATTCGTAGAATTGATTGTTCGCAGGAACAGTAAGTACGCGTTTAATTTCACTTTGAATAATTAAACGGTCAGATGTTTTCAATGGCATAAAGTGTGGGCACGTTAGTTGTGGTTAAGGACAACAATATTGGTAAACAAAAATATCTGAAAAAGAGATAGAGCTTAGTTAGGGTTAGTCAAGGGACAAGAAATGAGCATTTTCTGTCGTGGAAAGGCAAAGGGTAGTATCCGTAGCAATAAGTTTTTGAGGTGTTTGAAGAAACAAGTCGGGATATGTCGTTATTTTTCGTGCTTAATTTTCGGCCGAAACCAAATACGCAAGCTTCTACACTAAAGCTGAAGTCCAGTAGATGACAAAAAGCAAAGATGCAAAATGAAATTTTCAGATACTGTTCTTTACCTTCCCAAGGCAATGAACGGATGGTTCGTCATTTCTTACAAAAAGATGACTTAGAATTTCGTTCACATCCTAAAATTGTCTACCTTTCGCGTTTACGTTATTGTAAGTTTTTATAGCACTGCAAAAGAAGGGAAAAACTGGTTCGTAGAAAAGGGGGGGGGGGGAAGCAAATTAGTAAGTTTCAAGTGATTTCAAATGTCTCACTTCTAATGTAAGAGTTTTCTTTTTGAATTTGAGTGTTGATCTTTATTTGTACAAAATTTCATCTACTTTTCTTTATTAGGCTATGCAGAATCTCTTCCCTATTTTCACGTTTGGGGTAAATGTCAAGCTTTGAGCGGGAGGAGGATTCATGCAATTGTGACAGTTTACGACGTGGGGGGGGGGAGAAGTAACAAATGGTGACGTCTCGCAATTCTTCTGAAAAGTAGCATTAAATTTCAATGGGGGAAGGGGGTATAGTGAAGTGACACTTTGAAACAAGGGGGGGGGGGAGTCGCTGAAAAAAGTATGGCGTCATTTATGGACAGTCTATTATATTTAGTTGTAGACCATAATCTCTTGACGTTCTATTTTTAAGAACAGACAAATTAAGATTCTTTTAAGCAAATTTTTATTCCTGCATAGACATTCTTATGCTTATGGATTTTTGTTTCTTAATAGGACTTTCCTTTATGAGCTGTTGTGTTGAAAAATTTTATTCTGTCAGTCTTCTGCAGTGCGGAGGTCAACTTCACAAAGTTAGCGGTATGTGATTTTTTCTAATACTTTACATATACTAGTTTTCATTATTGAGTTAGTAAGATAAATATTTTAGTTTTCGATTATATTTCCTTACATGTAAATCTTCCGGTGTTTCTCTTTACTTGTTCTAAAGTATTTCTGTAACCTTTAAATAGGGATTCGTTAAGGTAATCAGTGCTGGATCTATGGTTTTCCCAAAGAGGAGCAGAAACTTGAAAATATCGCTTACCTATCTTAGTTCAGATTTTTATAGAGTTTTAACAAAAAGAAAAAAGTGAATTTACCGTTTCTTAAAAGTTGCTTCCGTAGCAAAGGTCCCGACTTGCTCCCCCCTCCAAATCCCGTAGATCTGGCACTGACGGTATTCAACATTACATCTCAAACTTGCCACCCTCTTAAAAAAATGAGAGGGAAAGTTGTTACACATTATGCTGAAATAAATGATCCGTGACACTGTTTGCAATTTTTAGTTTTTGCCGTAAAATTTTAGAAAAAGTATTGTTTTCAAAAATACCGGAAACAAAGAGGCCTGCACTTTTTAAAGTAAATTTCAGCTTTTTTGTACTGTGCAATGATGTGAAACGATCAGAATTCTTTTATACTTGCGTATTGTTAGTTGTAGAGTAAATTCTTTATTTCTCGTTGCCGATGCATGATTGGGGCAAATCTAATTTGATAAGTGCAGACTGAACATTAAGTTTTTTAAACATGAACCATTTAAGATTATTTTTTCCATTGAAGATAGGTTTTAATCGTAATGTAAAATTATTGCTTCAATGGTTCTCTTTGTTACTATTGAGGTGGAGGAAAACTAAGCTACCAAAAATATTGTTGATACGCACTAAAATCAGATGCTATACTTTTAACAATTTTTCTAAATTCTATTCAATGAAAACTCTTTTGGGAACTTCTTGTTCTTGGATTCTATATTTGGTTCGAAGCACCTAAAAGTCTGCAGAAGTCTAACTTATTGGCATTTGTTGTATCCTTCTTTAGAATTACTGTAATTTAGTTATTAATTACATGCATTATGTTTAGCCTAATTTGTTTCAAAGAGTTTAACTCTTAAATTTGTTTCATTCAGGAAAATAATTTTGCTTTAAAATTTAGAATAGTAATTAGTAAAGCATTCAAGTACTAAAGTATAGTCATTTTTTTTTATATTGTATTCTTCCTTTCTGTTCACCAATCATTACTGATTTTGTTTTACATTGCTACTGTAGTGCTAAGTAGCAGTAGAACTTCATTAACCAGAACTAATACGGTATCCAGGTCGGTCTGATTTAATGAAAGTGTTAGCCCTCTCAAAAGTTGTGGTGTTAATTTAAAATGATTACAAATTCTTCGATACTGTCAGGTGCTACGTTTCAGTGAATTCTAATTCTTAGTGTTTTTTTTTTCCGAATAGGAACAATAAAATTACAAGTTTTCCCCCTTCTAATTAATCAATGTGCGAGGAGCAGATTCTGGAATGAAAATAGGAATTTACTTCAATATAAAATTAAATTCAAAGTTATTTAGACTGCATTGCTTAATAAAAAAAGTGCCTTGCTTTAGGCGGATAGGATTGAAATTGCATCCTTAGTCCGCAAGAAAACTATTTTGCTGTAAAACAATTCCCAAAAGCAAGATATTAAGAAAAAAATGAAATACATTTATATTCGTTCATCTCGAAATTTAAATTATTGGCAACTATTTTCGTGTAAATCAAAAGCACTCGAAATTGAAAGAATACATCAAACGATCGATTTCAAAAGTATTAACTCTTCAGAGAGTCAAATTTATTTTATAAAATTTAAATGTATCAAAGCTAAAATTAAATCTTACATTTTTGTGTGATAAGACTTTTAGCGTTGCATTTTTATACAAAAAACTTTCAATTTTTACCGTGATCTTGGAAACTTTAAATTTTTTTGAAATCATTCTTAAAATAAATTCAAGATATTATATTTTGCCTTTGTTTTATGTTAAAATTCTTTCTGATAAAGATTATTTTCAGTCAATATGCCTTAATCTTATTTTCATTATAACTGTTCAAAGTTGAGCGAAAAATTTATAAATTAAACTTAAAATTCATAAAACTAAACGTCCTTGCTGCCACTTGTTTTAGAACAGAGTTAGCGAAATCTTCAGTTTTTTTCGTAAAAGATCCTAAAAAAAATCCAGTCGGAAGCGTTGAGCACATGGAGTCACCACCATTGATGTCACGATGTGAAGGGGGGGGGGGGGGTCCTAAACAAAAGCGCAATATCACAAGCTTTGGTTGAATTTTCATTTTTAAAGTTACAAAAAGGCTACTTTCTGCTGCTGATTTTCGATTTTGAATGCTCATTGATTTTTTTTCGGAACGAAAATCATTGATGCGCATAAAGATTGAAATTATGCCCATAGCTTTAAGCGTGAATTTAGAATGTCAAAAGTCACTTTATTGCGATGTTTTGTGTTAAGAAAGTCGAGATTTAAAGAAAACTACAGTGAAGCACCGTTTATACGTTTTTGAAGGGACTATATGAAAAAAGCGTACAAACGAAAAAACGTATAATAGGTATAGATTAATGTGTATTAGACTTTGCAGGGACCAATTATAAAAACTTATAATTGATAAAAACGTATTAAAGAGAAACGTATAAACAGTGCTTCACTGTATTTCAAGTTATACTTGAATACATTACCTCTTGAAATGGTACTCGACAAACAATTAGATGGAAAAAAAGTAGGGGAAATGCAGGGCAAAGTGGAATAACTTGTAACTTTCTAAAATGAACAAATTAAGAAATTTTATTTGAAACTAAAAGTGCACGAGAAAGAACAATGTATCTATACTATTAAAACCCTTACGCACGTGTATATGTAAGCTTTGTCCTCCGGACTGGCAATGTCTACCAGGTCAATGCTGGCACCATTCAGTACAGGATATCCAGGAAAAACCATTCCGGCTCGCCTAGTCACTTTAAAACGTAATGCGTTTTATATATGAATTGATAAACAAAGTCCGCAGACATGCAGGATATGTACGGGACATCAACGGAAGAAAAGCATTGAAATTAAGTTTCTCGACACAGGCAGCATTGAGCCACCACAGGTCGCGAACGGGGGTTGGTGAGCAAAATGAGCAGGGGGCGGAGCCCTCTAGTTTTATGACAAGACTTGTATTGAAATTTTTCTCTTAAAATTTTTGGCAGTAAATTCGTTCCTTCAAAAATGAAAAAATTTATTTTTTTTGCAAGGGGGAGGGGGGGTAGAGTGAATTTTTTCTAAGGAATAGTTTTATTTCTTAGTAAACATTTTTTTCATCAAATGATCTATCAAATAAATGAATAAATAATCAAACAGTAAACGAATGAATTAATGTGCGAGTAAAAATGTATGCATAAAATAGCGATTGACTAAGATTACTGATTAAATGAGTGAGTTTATTGAGGAATGTGAAACACAAATGTGAATTAGTAAACGAAATGAGCCAATTCACTTTGCCGAAAGTGCACGTGACAAAATTGCATTAACATTTCAATTTAAAAAATTTCTAAAGTATTGCACTTCACGTCAGCAGATCTTAATCGATTTATAAAATGTTAATTACAAGAACTCTTTCATTTTATAATTATTTTTGAACCACAATATTAGAATTTGTCTACCCAATTTTGAAAATGACTCATATTATTTTCCTCGATCTTTAAGAGTTGTTTATTTTTTGACTGTAATAAACTACATGTTCAAGAAATTAGCTAAAATATTGTTAGGTCGCGCCGGAAAATGAAAACATTTTAAGATTTCAGTTTTGCTCCACATTCCCCACTACTTTAGTGTTCAGACTAAAAGAAAAATAGTCTCAAAGCTGCATCACGGTAGAAACTTCTGAACTGTCTCAACCAAAAGAATTTTAGGTGAAGCTTCAAAGCGTGAGGGGAAAAATGAAAGATTGGGATTCTTATTTCTTCAGGTTTTAAACTTTCTTGAAATTTAGACAGCAGATGTTTCCACTCGAAAACTTTAATTTTCCGAGTGAAATTTTAAATAATCCAGAGAAATTTCTGGTGGGTATCCTAACGCGAGGGAAGACACTTCTGAACACTGCAGCTGTCGGTTATAACAGAGAAATTTTTAATGCAACTTGACCAAAGCTAACGACATCTACGTAGATTTCCGTAAGTTGAAGTACTGATTCTACAAAAAACAAATGGAAATTCTCCAGTTATTTTCTTACTCTTTTGTTTATTTTCCGTGAATACGTCGTATAATATAATTATCTACCACAGTTTTATCCCTTTATATCTCACCTTTATCCATGAAAGTCTGAGATTTAAGAAAGTACGGTATTCATTGAACAGTCTCAGGTTTGTCGTCACTAAAATCTTAAGAATTGATTTAAATAAAATGTTCTCTTTAATTTGCATGATATTTATCAATTTACTTGTGGTTAGCCTCTGTTCAGGCTTCGTCGAACACTTGACTAACCATACATATCTTATACATCTATTAACAGTATTTCATTTTCCTTGACGTAAGATCAAGTGTCTTAGAGATATTAGTACTCTTTTCATTATTATAGAACATAAGTGGAAGTAGTTTTATTTAGTTTGTATTTTGAGTATAAAAAGGTGCTCTGAGCAAAATATTACAACGTATACTTTTAAAAACGTGTTATCGTCTGCCTTTTCAATTTAGGTTTCCTCCGAGCATTAAACTTGCCGGGGATCAATACGTTTTTTACACTAACAATTCATAGGGGTCTATGTTTGAACTGCTTATTCATCAAAGCCCGGGGCATTTTCTCTTTAGGAACGGGCAGGAGGGGTAATGTACTAGTTATTCATACATTCAATAACCATACACAAATACACACAATACTGGAATTAACTCATTTTCATTTCCTAAACTCCTTAACATACATTGGCATTTTAATGTTAATCCTCCATCATTTAAGGCCGTACCATATCCCTTACAAAAACATTTTATTTTCTCGATTGCACTCATACACACTCCGTGCATCATTCCCGCAAACAATGCTCATACATTGACTTTTTCTTTATAACGTGTATCGTACATAATTTCAGACACTAACTGTACAGTACAGGGATGCCCAGATCAGTCACACAAGCAACACCCATACATTTCTAATGTCCTAAACATCCTGAATACTTTTCATTGCGCACAGATCCGCATCACATACACACACAAATGTCAGGAGGGCCCACCAGGGGAGGCAAGTCATGGCGTAGGATGCACCATTGAAATTTTTAAGGGAGGGGGTTGTTTTCAGGGGTATTTATTCTGGCGGGAGGGTCTCATTTTTTGAGGGGTCGTGGTATTTGAGGGGAGTAGGGATGGTGAAACCTGTAAATGTCAAGTGTCCCTGGCTTTGATTTGATGCCTAGTTTCGTGATGGATGAGAAAGTACCTCAGCTAAGATCAAATTCGTGATTGGAAGAAAAATGACAGGTGTGTTTTTTTTCTGTGCCGGTTGGACTTTTTCGAGCCTGAGGCTTCGAATGCTCTAGACTGGCGACGTTGTGCCACGAGTGAGCGATCGGATCTCGGGGCACTGGCTCAGAAAATGGAGCTAATGGAACAATCAAATGGTTAATCCAAGATTTCGAGCACATGAAGGTGGAAGTTCGAAAGGAAACATGACTCTTTGGAAACGTTGAATTGGCGTCATTCCGCAGTATTTGGGTGTAAAATGTCCCGTACGTAACCCTAAGACTCAAAATATCGATATTTATTCACTGTAAAAAAAAAAGGAGCGTCAAAAATAGTTGAAAACTTAATCTGTATTTCATCAGTGAAAAAATTTACATGTTTCGAGATTTAGCGTTACGTCCGGGACATTTCACAACCAATTTTTATGGAATGACATATTAATGGAAGTGAGTTTTAAGGTTGCTCAACAGATAGTTGAATGTGTGCCTGGTGTGTTCTATTTTGAATTCTGCGAGCAATTCGATCTCGTTAAAGATAAAATCTTGTGGCCTGTAACTTCTGTTACTGTTATATTTTTTTTTAATTTGATATAGAAACGTCTTAGTTTCAGTTACCAGAAAATTTCTTCGATTGACATAAAACATTTTTTCACGGGGAGACGGGATGGGAACTCGATTGAGAGCAGCTAGGTAGTTGAAGTGCTTCCTCGCATTGTCCTCCCAGTTTTTGTTGAATATTCGGCTACATTACGATTTAGCAATATATCCAAAAAATTATGTAGATTAGCTAAATTTTGAAAAAATATATTTCAAAACTAAATTCCTACTGTGAAGAGATTAATCTGTATCATGCAAGAAATGCCAGTCACTTATGTAGATGCAGAATTCTGTATTTTCTGCTGCTGCTACATTGTAATGAAGGGGGAGAGATGCTTCCTTCCCTGAAAAATTGGAGCTCTCGAGCAATACTATAGTAGTTATACTCCAATTACAACTGCACGGAATGGTTGCAGAAATTCTCTCCCTTTTCATTTGCTGTATTTCCAACACTTTCCCCAAATTCTTATGTACTTACTTTCGCCTCCTAGGGCTTGTGAATGTCTTGCTGATATGGCAAGGCAAAAACAGACCTAACAGTTATTCAAAAGCAGTCCTAGGGGTAGAATTTAAAATTCAACAGAGAAAGAGTAAAGTACATCAAAACATATCGGTTACGTAGGACCTATGACACATCTAAAGCTCATGTTTAATGGCTTAGTTTGTTTGGTGGATATTTTTTTATTTTGATGAAACTATATCCACCAATATCCTTATTTTTACCACCTAGATCCTTATTTTTTGGCTTTTTTATGACCAGTTAGGTGACAGTTTGAAATGAGTCGTGACATACCTATAACGGAAGTGCCAATCTTATCCGGTTTTTTGTCTCGTGATTTATACAAAAGTATATTTCGGTAAAAAGTATCCTTTCGCTTTAATATAATAAAATTTTCGAAAGCATAACATCGAAAAGAATTGGATACATTTAAAATGTGATATTTATTTTTTGCAATTTTACAAACATGGCAGTTCTGTAGCTGAAACACTGCCAGACAGGTTCATTCTACATATCGGTTATCACAGAAAAAGACTTCACCGTGAAGTGTGCAAGCATAGTTACTCATTTCTATGACACGGATTAAACATGGTACATTAACTTCAAAAAATCCTACTGTATTTAAGTATGCTTTTTCAATTTTGTGTTTTTAAGTTATGTAGTTTGAAAATTAAACTTAATAAAATCAAAAAATCTCTCATTACTAATTTATTTTCATGTCTGTAGATCTTAGAGTTCATTAAAAAGTGTTTTGAACGATAATTTAAGTGATTTTTTAATTTTGTGTTTTCAAAAATTTACTGTTAGAGTTCAATGTTTTCTTATTTGATCTGGATCAGATCCATGAGTACATGGTACAAAAATGTGAATTTTACGCTGCATTTCTTAGTTTCAGGACAAACGAAGAAACTTCCCAAGTTCCAGAAAAGCAGAACCAAAATAATAAAAAAATAGAATTAGTATTCAGTTAAATTAATCAACCTGAGACGCTTATCAGTTGTAACATAGTTTTTATTGCAGTTTAAACGCTCATGGTATTCAAAAAAATTTTTTTTTTCAATTTAAAATTAACCTAATTACGCTGAGTACTTTGGTTCTTTCAGCATCAGCTTTTCCTTTAAAAATATCGGCGATTTCACTAAAAATTATTAAAATTTTTTTAGAGCCCCGCGATCTTAATGTAAAGACGAGAGTTTCAAATTGCAGTCTAAAATTATTCGCATAGAGTTCAAAGATGTTTCTGGCAGGCCAATTCTGAAATGATAGGCTTAAGTAGATTCTCGGCCTCTGGCTTTTAGTGTGCAGCTATCCTCATATAATAGCGAAGGATCGAGTAACGCTCCTGACGTCATCAACAATGAAACTCGCGCCCCGGCATGATAATTTTATATTTTTAGAAATGTTTGCCATGCAGTGAAAGGCTTTATTTTGACGAGGCTTAACTGGATCCGGTAACTTTACTGGTAAGACTCATTTTAAGAGTGAAGAAACTGAAAAGTGGTCAACTATTAACGCTATCTACTGGAGTTTAAAGTTAATCTACTGGAGTTAGGGTTAAAATTTCAACTATCAAAATATCAGCAAACAGGAAGTCGTTTCATTCAAATGAAGAGTAGACGCAATTTTCATCCGTCCTACCTTGACAGGCGACTTTCTCGTTTTTAATCAAGTTCGAAAATCCGTTATTTTTATTTACGCATTGCTCTATAGTGGGTAATATTCTCGACTAAGATGGAAATCAAAACTGATTACTTGTTCTAATCGCTCGTTTTCAATCTGAAAGTCTTAAATTTTCCTTTATTTCAAACTATGTTAAATGTAGGAATTATAAAAAAAATTTCTAAGGGACTTTTTAGTCTCTCTTTTTTAATCCCTTAAAGATTTTTATTTACGAGTTCATTTGTATTTTCGTCTTTCAACCAAATTTGCATGTAAAAGTGAATTTCCACAAACTATGTGTTCGAAGGTACTTGTTAAAGTTATCTAAGAAATGCCGTTTAATTATATAGACAATTCTACAGTTTGATAATGCAAAAGATGTGATTGAGTGTCCTTTTTTAAAAAAAGTTGATGTATGGAATTTATGCAATGTTACCAATAACTCGATAGGTTTATTGTACAGTCGAACCTCCATATTTCGAACTTTGTTGTACGGAAACATTTGGCAAATCTCCCATGTTCAATACATAGAAAAATTGTTTCGCTGTATCGTCAAAATCCCTATGTATCAATATTTTTCAAGACATAATAGATTTTAATTCTCTTTTAAACCAAAATTAAAATAATGGATTTTCATTCAAGTCTCAAAATTTCTAAACATAGCTTTTAAAGTTTAGTTGCGACCACTCCGGTTAAATTTTTTTGCTGACTCTTTTGGCTGATGTATATTTTTCATACCTTAACATATTTAGTTTCGGTGAAAATTTGCAAAAACTTCTAGTTATCAAAACCAACTGCAAAAGATTTTCGAAGCAATACTTGTATCTAAGTTAACACAAATGTTTCTGGTATACTTTTCAGCAGATTCTGTAAATACTACTAACATTTCTTCGAACTTTGGATAAAGATGGTTGTTCTGCGAGACTTTCGCAAGTTTTATAGAGAATGCAGCCATAATCAATATAGCAACTGTCTGGATTAGTATTTGTTTTGTCAAAGATTTTTGTACGAAATCAAGTTTTCAAATCGTATTTTAAGTTTCTCTCTTCATATAATGCGATTCGGATAAGAACTAGTTAGTGAAATTTGTTTAATTTAGTAAAATAATTAATGATTAAGGAGTAATGATAAAATTAAGATCGCTTCAATTTTTGAAATTTCTGTAGACTTTTTTTCAGACTTCTTCAATATAGCAAGTCGGACCTGCCTATTACCTTAAAACTGTTGATGTAATTTCTTCCCAAACTTAAACACCTGGTAATTAAGAAAAAAACTGTAAAAAATGCTTAATTGGTTATGCAAAGTAAAGAAATGCCCTGGAAAGCCTTCATAAGGCGAGGTTCATTTATTTGCGAATTCCGTTATACCGGTGTTCAGTATACCGGTATCGCAATCTCGAATGGTAATGAATGTTGCCTACGGAATTCAAGCAAAGCTTCACACGCATTTGAATGTGAATTCGTCACTTTTTTCAACAAGTTGCATTTCAAATTAAGTGTTCGTATTTCCCCAAAAATTTTCCTCCACCTCAAACGGAAAGTGCTGCCAGTCCAATAACATTCGATACCTTAGAACGTCTGTCTGAAACGAAACAGATACTATCACATTAGTAGTTTCCTTATTGAAGAGAATTTTCATCGTCCCTACTAAGAGTTAGCTTTCTCATTGACGAATGCTTTTCATTTCGTGTATTGGTTCTTACTAGAAAGATCTTGACTGGAGTGTTACCAATTTTTGTAGATGCCTTTCAACTAAATCATGTTTCTTGTAACGTGATTTAAAAATTTATTCGGTATATATATATTTTTATGCCTAATGAAGTTAAGTCACTTTTTCAGTAGCACTGCATTTATTTGAAAGTGCATTTGCCTTTTTAGTCTATTTTCTGCAAAAATAAAAGCATTAAGGAAGGCTTAACGCATCTTGAAAAAATCGCTAAAACCAAAAGTTAAATAATATATATTGAAAAATTGAAGTACGGTTTTGATATTGGAGAAACAATTCGTCTGTCTCCCCCTAATAACTTATGAGTGAAAAATTCGGTTCAAAGAAACATTTTTTGTTCAAAAGATCTCGGCGAGGATACTCAATTCCCATATTTTACTTTTAAATTTGAGCAGTTTCTTGTTCAATTTTGAAAAATATAACATTACCGTCTACGTTGAAATTTAAGGTCAGATTTGGGACTTAGACTTGCTTCAAGCTAACTTTGTCGGAAAAAGCTCTTGATGAAGAGCATGTGTAAAAAATGGCGTTTGGTGATTTAGCTGGTTTTTTTAAACAGTTAATTTTTAAAAAATATTTTCAAACCTTTTTTTCAAACAAAAATCACGAAATTAGTTTTTGTTAATAAAATAATATTAAAAGAATAGATTCTGAATTTGTTATTTGATTAAGAAATAGCGGGAAAAATATATTAATAAAAATTTCAATACCATATCTCTCGTTGGTTGACTTTAACATTGACGCAACTCAGAAGTATGACTGAATCAAAATGAAATAAATTCAAAGCACAAATGTTTTTTACCAGAGTTTGAGTCGGAAGGTATAGGATCAACTCCGGACTTAAGACTCCTAGAATTTTAGGTCATCAGACAGCTGTACCCAAAATCTGACTCTTGACTCCGCAGCCATGGCAGAAATGCAAGGTCTCTTGAAAATTTCAAGTCTTCAAATCAAACTTCTTTACCTAAAAAGACTTCGTCTCCCTAACTCCACAGCCCTAGTTTTTACTCTGAAACAATGACTGAGAATTAGTTTTTATTTTAACTTTGAAGTTTTAATTTATTTTGTTTTGGTAACGGAAAATTAAAAAAATTACTAGAAAAAAAGCTATGCAGACTTTTTATGAATCATTTAAGATGAAACAATATTATTTAATTTCTGAAGTACATTTTGTCATATTCCACATAAAATAATGGATGCATGGAACGTGACAAAATGCTTAGGATTTTGCTTCGAAAATGTCAGTCGGTTACCCATAGAAATGCCCGCCTACAAGTAACTTTCCTAACTAAAACCGATCATTTGTAGTGAATGCTAACGTCTAAGTAATTGTTCTCGGGAATTCTACTACGCGAGCTACTCTTCCAAAAGCAACGTGTCGCAATTATGCATTGAGGGTGGCTTTCCGAGATAGATTTCAGTTGGTCAATATAGAAAAAAAAAAATCTCTATCGAACGAAATAAGGTGGGGAGATGGTGTTTATATTTGTTAAATTAGTCATGGTTTAAGGTCTATGCGATACAATGTTTTCAAAGTTATGTCTGTTCTGATTAAATTAAATCATGTAAAACTTAATCACGGAGAGATGGCGGATGACCTTAAAGCAAAAAAATCATTTTTAACGTTAGTAATAGGTCGAATAGGCCTAAAAAAACTGCCGAGCAGTAAGAGGCGCGTTCACGCTGGTCCTATCTGTTACAAAATGATAACAACCTATCAGATGTTTCTGTTCAATGCAATCTGCCATTTCTCCCTGGTCAAGCTTTACCATATTGCTGATTGCGTATTAACCCCTTCAGTCGAAATTATGAAATATTTGACCAAAAATGTTAATATTTGGTACATAGTGTACTATGGTGAAGAGTATCTTATGGACAAAATTTTGAGTTTGTAGGAGAAAAATTAAGTTATGGCACGTCTAATATTCCAAACTTATATTTTTGAAATACATATTTCATATACAAAAACGATAAAATGCCAAACAAACTTCAATATAAAATGTTCTACAAACAATTATAAAACATAATATAAGCGTTTGAAACGATTAATAAAAAATTATATATTTTTAAAATAATCGGGGAAAAAACCTCGCTTTTCAGATGAAAATCCATGGTTGGAAAAATGAGCCACTCTCTATCTCTCAATCCTTATATGTCAGCGTTGTCAGTCCCAAAACGAAAAATTATTTCACAGATTATAATAATCATAATGTAAAGAGTAGACTACGAAAAAAAATCAACTAATTAAATCAATTATTAAATGATTAGCAGCTGTTTAAAGTGGTTGTCCGGTATACCGGACACCAGGTCTGAAGGGGTTAATTAGAAGTCGTCCGGCTCTTTAACAGACATTGCTTAAGTTTTATAACTGAGTTAGGGGCATAAAAGTCTTATTTAAAACTCAATCAGTCATCTCTTTTTTTCATCTTTTGCTGTCACAGACATTTAGCCTCTCGCTTAGAAAATTTAAAACTCCCTCAGGTGTTATTAAGATGTTAAACGAATCACTAGTTTAGTTAGAGGGCAACCAACTAAATGCATTTTGACTAAAATTTCAGTAATTGAAGACAAAAAAAAAATCTTAACTCGAATTCCATCGAAGACATCTTCATGATTGAAAATTAAACCAAGCAAATCAGAATCAGTCAACATTACTGCTTATCTTTCTGTTAGAAAAAAAAAAAATCATAACATCTTCGCATTGGATAAAATTGTAAGGTATCAAATTAAAATCTCACTGAAAATAAACCACACCTGCTAATCAGGTGCAAAAAAAAGCACTATGTAAAATTGAAATTTCCGAGATATTTATACTGTAATGCTCTTGTGAATTTAAGTTTAACTCATATTTGAATGAAAATCCATCATGCAGAGGTGTATCAATGGAGGGGGAAGTTAGGGGGGGGCTAAATGACAGACTAGAGCTTCAATTTTTCTGACCCGGTGTAAATATTGGAAATTGCCGCTCAATTCTATACTAAAAGTTCCTTTTTTCAAATTGAAGTCAATTTTAGACTACTTGAGGGTGTTAGAGGGTCTTCTGGGGCTTCTTCAGTAAAACGCAGTTTAAAATTGCGTCTTCGACTCTCAAGTTTGAATAATTTTCCAAAACGATCAAGAGTCCTCTTCCTCCCCTTACGTCACCAAAGATAGTAACAAGCGGCGTTTTTCAGATTTAAACATCAAAGGAGTTTCAAAAAGAGAGCCCCCGAACTTTCCAATTTTCCTTTATACATCATTAAAGATAGCCATTAGAAGAAAAGATTAGGCCATTTTGCTAAATGACTGACATTTTTTTAAAATTTAATTTTATCGAATTTCCGTCCCACTAATCCAACCCACTAATATTAATAATGGTGCAAAAATTGACTTAAGCTTTGAAAAGCTTCGGGAAGGAAACTCAACAACTTTTCGATAAGATAAATAAATACCTTTGTGCTGAACAGTAAAGTAAGACAAACAACGTTAGAAGATGCACAAATTTGCCAATGACAACAGACACGTGTTTCAGCGTTAGAGGGAACGCCTTTTGCAATGCAAAAAATGAGCTTATGGATGAAAAGACATCTGACAAGAGCGGTAACTGTTTTTTAACGGAACTTTTCGATAACCGTTACCACTAATAAGTTCCTAAAATTGCATTCTTGAGAATTTTTACATTTCTCCACGGGAATGCTCTGACCCCCTTCCTGCATCTTTATCTCCTAACACGCTCTTCAAACAATAGCTAGGGTATAAAGTTGACACCATAGGTATCCCCCCGCTCTCTTCGAAGTGGATCAGTAATATTGTTTTCAAATCCCTCGTCAGTGGATTAAAATACTTTTAGCTACCAATGCGAAGATAAATTCAGATTTTCAGTTAGGCAATTTTCCTGCTATTCGGTTATTACAGACTGAGCTCAATGCCAGGGCGCAGCTACAATCTCTGGATGGTGTAATTGACCGTGACGGTGGTTACCTGCTATGTTACGGTAGCTTCATATCCGGTTTTTGTTGCTTCATATCCTATTGTGTTAATAAGTGTTTTCAAACCTGCGATTAAAAAAAACCTCAAAGTTTTACATACCATATTTCATTAGCAGGAAACCTAATACATATTTTTAAGGATCCAAGTCCTTTTTCAGGGAAGGAGAACGGAACCACCTGTTCTGGGAAAAAAAATCATATTGCACACCCAAGTTTAAAGAGCTCCCCCCCCCCCCCACCCACGAAAAAAGTCCTCACACAAACTGAAAAAAAAACACTAAAACAATCGTCCCAAAAAAATTTCAGTGGCAATGTTACCTTCTCGTTACACATTTTTCAAGTTAGTGAGCAAATTGTCTAAGCAGTGAACATTAATAAGATTCGAGTTGATGACGTTCTTGAAAGAAAAAGCTTATATTAAAAACAAGTTTATCGAGTATTTACATTTATCTAAGGAAAATTGTTACAAAAAAGTGACAATTCTTAACATGTAGAATTCATAATATTTAAATCTGGTTCTATTTTTAGATTGTTGGCAAAACTCAATTTTTTGTTGCCTCAAGGTAGAAAGGATGATTATCTCGTCTTCAACGCTTATCTCCATTAGTCAATTTCCTACATGGACTCGACTCCCGGTTATAGATACGCCCTTGCGTATTAATGAGTTAACTACAATTACTATAATCAAAATTAGTCTTTTCATTCACACAACATTCTAAATAGTTTGAGACAAATTATTTTTAAAAAGTGTGTTCCTATATAAATTTGAGCATTAGGACACTTGACGAATTACTTTTGCGTGAGGAAACATATTGTTTTATTTATTGGTTTATAGACATTTTATAACTTCACTTCTCCCATTTGCGGGCGGTTTCAAAACAATTGAGATTTTTAAATTCAAATTTAAATGCTTATTTATGGGAAACAAATTTTCATGTTACACAGGATCAAGGATGCTATTTCATTTGTACTTTTGGACATTGTTGATAGTTAGAATCATGTAAACATTTAACGAAATTGTATTGAAATTGGTATTGGAGGAAAATGATGTTTGCAAGTCAATGATTTTTATTTTAACTACTAAACACGTCATTTCTCTTGCAACCGGAAAAATGGCGGAAATATCTGCTACTTCTTGCTAAGGTCCAGTCAAAGCAATAAAATTCTTTGCAAAATTAAATCTTGAAGTTAAATACCACTTAGCTTCTTCACATTTAGAAAGCAAGGAATGCCGTATTTTGCCAATGCCGAAAATTCGGCAAGATGAAGGGGCAAACTCAACAACAAAAATCGATCGAATACCATCGATTGTAATTGCCAATAACGCAGCCAGAAATTTCCTTTGTCCAACAAAGGATTAAATTTCTCGCTACGCTAGCATAGATGTAGTATTAACTAGATACACAACGTCAACGATGCAATGCGACTCCATTGGGAAGCGAGACCACCTAGTAAACGGGCAAGCGTCAGAATATATATATATACACATATATATATACACACATATATATATATATACATATATATATATATGTTTTGTAACAAAATTTCTTGTGACGCAAACAACTTTTGCCCGTTTACTTTCGAGGTTTGCGTTCAGTGGTAGCCGCTATGCAGTTGTGTATCTGATTATACTGTTCCTATGTACTTTTCTGGTCGATAGAATTCGATCGAATCGAGCACAATCGAGTTGAATGTGCCCCTAATTTCAGTGATAAATAGAACTCGTTGATTAATTTAATTAGCTTGATTATAACTCTGCGATTAATTCCAATTTGTTTCCGAACAGTAAAATTAAAGAAATATTTAATATTTTACATCTGAGTGTTAAAATCCTACGTTAAGTGATATTATAATTGAAAGTGGTAATATAAGTAACGGTTTATTTTTTGTTCTGAAACCCTATACTTTCATTGTATAAAATCAGTTTTCAAATATTTGAAATTATTAGAGTGTAGTGTGGATAGGAAAAAACATTCTTCCTTCGTTTGAGGCTGCAACAAAAGAAGCAAGTTTTAAATTTCCATTTATAAAAAATAAATTTTAAAATCATTGCTTTAATAATGGAAATTCTTAATTTTAAGACAATAATTGATTAAATTTTTTACATTAAAATATGAGTTTTTAACATATTTGATATCATAGTTTAAATACTATGCGAGAAGTATTTTCCTGCAGGTTAAATAACTTTTTTAGATGAAAAAGGGTTTTATTTCGTGGATTTTGTAATTGATGTTAATATCATCTTAATGTTAACATCTTAATGTAATGTCATCTTAATGTCAAGTTAAGAATGTCCAAAAGCTGATCATGAAGCATAATTTGATATTTGTAATGAAACTGTTCTTCAACGTGATCAGTTCTTTATTACATCAAAATGAGTGTTTGTAGTTTTTGAGAGACCAGTGTAGCTGTGTTTGTCAAGCGTCAAAAAAAAAAAAAAATGCAGCAAAAAAAAATTAGAAAAAAATTTAAAAAAAAGCTGCCAAAAAAATATGCAGCCAAAAAAAAAAGAAAAAAAATTAAAAGAAAAAAAAGCTGCCAAAAAAATGCAGCAAAAAAAAGAATTAGAAAAAATTTAAAAAAAAGCTGCCAAAAAATGCTGCCAAAAAATATGCAGCCAAAAAAAAAATCGAAAAAAAATTAAAAGAAAAAAAAGCTGCCAAAAAAAAATGCAGCCAAAAAAAAAATCAAACAAAAAAATTTAGAAAAAAAGAAAAAAATATTAAAAAAAAGAAAAAATAGCTGGCTGAAAATGTGGCGCTTGACAACAAAAATTTTGTTTGTTGCTGTACTCTTTTTGTATCGATAAAAATCTAATTTTGAAGTTGTGTTGGACAATATTTAAGCGTGCTTTTCAAAATGTAAACATTATAAAATGTAACCTGCAGGAATTAGTACTTGGAAGCAGGCTAGGTGGCGACTGTCAGCAAACATTTCTATTTAAAAAAAAACTTATTTTATAAATACTGTATAATATTTATGTAACTGTTTTAAACAAATGTACTATATTATGTAAATGGGGCAGACCATAAATGATGTCAATTTTCCTACCCTTTTCGACTCCCTTTCCCTTTGTCACGAATTGCTCCCATTGTCTCATGTCATGCTATTTTTAAACATAGTCTTATAAAAATGTGACTCCCCTGTGTTACCGTCAAAATTCCCCCGACTCCTTCCCACTCATTAAGCATGACGTAATTTGTGGACAGCCCCAAGGAAGAAAAGTCTTTGGTTTTAAACTGTTATACTGCATAAGCTGTAAAAACGCAAAACGATGCATGCGTTTGAAGACCAGGTAGCCGTTCCGTCTCTTCCTCCCCATACACTGTTTGAAACAAAAAAAAAAAAAAAAACTATCAAAATGAGTAGAAACTCTTCAAACGTGTGTGAAGGAAGCACATCAAATGAATACAACTCCTTCGAGACACAAGTGTTGAAAGGAGTATATTTGACTTTGACGAAAGATGAACCCTTTAAAGCAAGAGAATGAATAAAAAAAAGCTGAATGCAATAGTAAATACCAATAAGGGAAACTTCCACTTAAAGCTATTAAAAATATACAGATATCAAAAATATACGGATATCATACACGTTATGAATTGCAACACTGCAAATAAAAGCTGTAGAATCATTAGCAAAAATCCACTTTGATGTCTTAGGGCAGAAAATGCTCTTTTATTAAAGAGCACTGCAGATGGTTTGTGTCTATCGGATACCTTGTTTTGTTGAAGAAAAAATTCAAAAAAAAACATGCCTATAAGACTGACTGGACGGAAGATAACCTAATGGAGAGGGTGCTGGAATCGGAGGATTCCGGGTTCGGAGCCCGACAGCTCTGAATACCCATGGAGTACGTGCTCGTCAAGTCCGTGGAGTTTTGTTAGATCGCTAACATTTGCCATCGGTGCTGCAGAGTTGCTTGAAGACTTCACGCCTTTCCTCATTACTGTATTTAATTAAAGGAGGCGATGCTGCCATCTATCAAGGCTGAACCCGACCTCCTGCCCAATTGGAGGCCTCAGTCAGACAGGAGTCGCTCTCTCCTACCTTAAACCCAAACTCGCAACACGAATGGGACTTAAGTGCCCTGAGTCAGAGCTGTCTAACTGCAAAGAGTCCACGGGCCAGAATTCCGGTCACTGATCACCTGGCGGGCCGCAGTTTGAAAAAGTTGAACAATAACCTCTTTCCTCTTATACAATAACAATTAATAGTTGAATTATTAATTATAAAACAATGAAACAGAAGGATTATAAAGCAATTTGTTTACATTTTAATGGGAAAACTGAGGCCCATCCGCCTTCTTTACAATGGCAGAAATGTCAACATTAATGAATAAGAAGTTGGCGAGCCGCAGAATATGTGTTAGTGGATCACCTGTTGGACAGCCCTGCCCCAAGTGACATCCCCGACAGCATTGTGTCTGAAAAAGATGGCACTTTGTAGAAAGTACAATGAATTTTTCAGAAAAGGTGAAATTGGTCACTCGTCTTCTGACTTTCATTTGACTTCTGGAGAAAAAGCAGATAGTACGAATTTATTTTTTAAACAAATTTAGAACAGTATCGAAAAAAAGAGTTCTGGGAAGTGCCATTTGTGTATTAAAAACGAAATGTTCACCTTCAAAAGAAATTGCAAACGACTCGTCAGAACCTGAGGACTAGATGCTTCAACTAACTTTAGAGAGAAACTCGAAGCAAACATTTAAAAAAACTCCTGTTTCAGTTTTAAATTTCTCCTCCACAGATGTGTTGTTCTCCATTAGCAACAGCGAATCCGATGAAAAAATAGTCATCAAATGAACTAGTTTTGATGCAATTGAACAATATCTTCCTAAGTTTGGCCGAAAAGCATTCGAATGTATGCTGCATCAACACCTTTTTTTTTGACATTCTCCAATGACCGTGAATAAGTCTTCATGGAAAGTGACTTTGACTCCACTTAATAAAGAACATTCTTCAGCCAATTGTCGGAGCAATTAAAAAATGATCAGACTGATATATTTTCGAATAGTTGAGTCAAGGATAAAAATAGTCGGGGAGAGAGGGAGCGGAAGCAATCTTTGGACTTAAAAATTGCAATTCCTTCAATGTGCATAGTATCCTAGTATTTGTTTTTGCTCTTAATAATTTTTGTGGATGTAATTGTTATTCTGTGTTAATTCAAAAGTTTAAACATATACATATATGCACTATCCTAAATTACTAATATATACACTATACTGTCTAAAATCATAATTTCCTGCCAACTTATAAGCTCTGATATCTGCTTTCAGTGTGATTTTAGTTCTAATTTTAGATACATTGATGTATTATGATAAAAATTACATTTATTTACAGTCGAACTCCATCAATTTGAGCAGTCTTAAAACGAACCACATGCGAGCTACATGCCCGTCCTATTGCTCATTGTTGTTCACATAAGACTAATTACGGTTAAAATGAATTTATTTTATAGGTCCCTTTAAGTTCATTTTAACCAGGTTCAACTGTATATAAATATGCATATATTAACACTAGAAAGATCAAATGATTCATTTTGGCCATTTTCAGATGTACTCGTAGTATGCAAGTTTAAATTTAAAAAACAAAGATCAAATTTCGCAACTTTTCATTATTTTAACTTATAATACTACACAATGAATTACCAGTTCTGTGCGTGCTGTAAAATGCGTAATACATTATATTTATCTTTGGTAATGCAAGCTAAGTCTAATTGGCCTTTAGAAGTTTGACTCAAATTTTTCGTCGATTATAGACAGTAAAAGAATTAATCGTTAATAAAATTCATGGCCGTTCTTTTAAACAAATTTATCTGATTTTTCGGAGTGCATTCATTTTTTTTTTTATTATTGAGAACAATATTTGGACCAAAATGAGTCTCTAATTGTTGATAAACATTTTGTGATCTTCCTAGTGTCGATGTGTTTATTCTGAATGCTTGCTGACTGTCGACTCAATATTAATGTAATAGTTCCTTTGAAAATCTTTAAACATAATACGAAGTTCAGGAAGGTTTTGTTTCATCGACATGAAATTTTAAAAAAAGTTAAAATATTTTAAAAGGATTTTTTCTTAAACATTTCAATTTTAAAAAATGAAAAGGTTCATTTTATGCTTGAGTATATGGTAATACTTAAACATATATTCAGAAACAAACCATCGCCAATGTCGTATGGATATGCCGCATGTAAAAGATCCCTTGGGTATTCGTTTGGCTATGAATCCCCTTGGCAAAATTTAATCCCTAGTGCAGTTTCGCATCGTTGAGAGCCCAGTTGTCCCCAAACTGGGTGAGAAATGATCGTCAAAATTATCTGCACCATTAACATAAAGTACCTTAATAATGGCACTTGAAAGATTGGATGGCGTATCGATGATTCGCACTAGGTTTACAAAAGGCTAAAAAGCCTAACGCAGCCCCATTAGAAACACTAAAATCTATTTTTAGCTGAAAAACACAAGTTGAGATTCGAATATTTCCTAATTTTCTAATGGACCATTAGAAATAAATGAAAAGTTAATAATTGTAAAAAAAAGCTTTTGTTTCAGAAGTAGCGGATGTTTCCAGCCTTTTTCAGTTACTGTCGTTTACCTCCTTTTTAAAAGTAAAATATACAGTGTAATATAAATTAGTACTTCTCAATACGTATTTCGAAACATGTAGCAGAGCGGAGGATTTTATTTTTAAGACATGAATTTCAAACGCCGCGCCGTCAAGAAACAAATTTGTGGTGAAGGTTCTTTGTAACGTGAAAGTTTGGAAATAGTTTTTTTCCTAAAATGAACGGAAAAATGGACTTTAACGTCTCACGTTGAATTGTCAACTTTTCTAACGTACATTTCACCAATCGTAATTCGATGTGTTTTCTCACACAAAATATGTACTAAAATATCTCCAGGATTTAAGTTTTCTAAGTCCTATTTCTTAAGATATTCGTTTAATTAAGTTTCTAGAAATTTAAAGATGATAAAGGATTATTTAGTTAAATGCAAATAAGTTTATGTACACAGCAGATAGCCACGTCAGGAATGACTTATGAGAAGACAAATGTTCAAACAAAAATAACATTCATACCAATTAAAAACTAATTTACATAATTTAGGAATAGTGTGCTGCCAATAAAACTAACCGAATTTTAACTGAAATGAAAAAAAAAAAAAATGCATGCAAATTGCAAGTGTAAGTAAAAACTTGTACACAGGGCGGGTTCTAGCATGTAAATGTGCCACTCCTCCACTTAATAAGTATGTAAAAAGAAAACGTTATCTCGTGTGCAATTAAAGCTGGAAAAAGCAAGTTTTACCACAGATTCGAGTTCCCCCACCCTTTTACACTTAACATTTTTGAAAAAGATACGAAAAAAGTTCCCACTTTTACAGTCTATGCCGCGCAATTTAAATCTATAAATGAGTCTAAATTTGCTTATTTAGAACGAGGGATTTCAACCAAGGCGGCGCTCCCTAAGTGGAGGAATTTCATGGAAGGCGCGAATGTAATGATAAAAACTATTTGAAGCACTAAAAAGCGATTAATCTTATCGGAGCCGGAACTTAGACTTTTCGGAGGCATGTTTAAGATTTGAAACTGCCGTCATAACCAATCTCATTTAATGTTTTATACAATGTTTAAATTTAAAATTAAAAAATTAAAGTGAATTTCTAAAACATAATTAAGGTTTAGTGAAGGTAATTTATGTGAAACTTATTGTTTTGAAGGAAAGTAAAAGATGACAGTTGTGTGTTAAGGGAGGTTCAAGACTCTCTCTTGGAGAATTTAAAAAATTTGCAATTTTTGGCCCTTTTTCAGTATGTCAAGGAAAATTGGGTTGGTGCTCGCTCCCGAACGGTTCTTTACAATTGAAATCAAATTTTGACTATCTTTGGTGGCGTTAAGGGTCCAGGGAACCTAGATTATTTTCTAATATTTAAGTACGAGAAACGTAATTTTAGGCAGCTTTTGCTACGACAAAGGAAAGGGAAGTATGGATTTGGTAGCTCTCACGTAGAAATTACTAAAGACTAAATTTCAATTTTGGCGACGTTAAGGTAAGGAGAGAGATTCGGACGTTAAGGAAGAAAATACTTCGGTGGCTGCCCAGAATTTTTTTACAATTAAGTTTTAAAACTGCAAATGGTAGGCTAAATGTTTTGACGTTAGGGGAGGAAAGAACAGGGAGAAAGATTCTTAAAGCGAATTTTATTGGAAATTGATGTCCCTCAAATCCCATTTAAGAAGTTTATCGAAGTTATGGAAGTAGGCGTTGGTAAAAAGCTATCTGTTTGTTTGGAAAATGTTCGAAATTGAAAGCATAAAAATGCAATTTTAGTAAATTTTGATCTAAGATAGGGGTGTAGGTTTCGGGGCTCTCCTACAAACAATTTCGGAAATTAACTTTCCAAAAACTAGGTTTTCATTGGAATTGGGGTCCCCCTCCCCCTTTTTTTGGATCAGCGCTCGGGCGCCGCCCTCGGCTGTTACCACCTTAAGCATGCCTCCTGCTAGATCTATTACTGCATCGTGTGATACCGAAACAGATTTTTTCTGTTTGATATCACATTTGCGGCCCCTAGAGTTTGCTGCCCTAGGGAGTGGTACAGGTCACCTACTCCAGGAGCCGGGCCTGTATGTACAGTGGTGTCGAGTTTGATTTATGAAGCAAAAAATTCGGTTTGAACGTAGTTTTCTGCACCAAATGTTCGAGTGAAGATTGTCTACTGATTCTATTTTAGTGGTTAGGTTATGCACAGCATGGAAAATAAGTCTATTCCAGCGGATGTAATCCTCAAAATTTAGCTTTAAAAATAGGGCTCACAGAGTGGCATATTGGTTAGACGCGGGTCTTCAAAAGGTGCAGGTTCGAGCCTGGAGTCAGTGGGTTGATTTTAAACATGCAGAAAACAGACAGTATCGATTTAGTTTGGTTATACGGCATGTAAAAGTTCCCTGAAATATTAATTTGGCTTGGAGTGCTCTTGAAAAAAAAAAATCCTAGTGCAGTTTCGCATCTAAAAGTGTCCAGGTGTCTCCACCTAGTTGGCAGACTGGACGTTAGTATTCTCACGGTAATGGCATACGCCAATAATTTTGCGATATATATAGGAATGAATATTATGGGATTTCACACTAGGGCTGCAATAGAATGAAGTTTTAAAAATAATTCAATTCAGATATTTGGTCCCTTTTTTATTTTGTTTATCCAACCTGGTATTCCATTGGATTTCTACAAAAATGGCAGATTTCGTTAGCGGGGCAGAGCCGTTATTTAGTTGTCTTTCCCCTGTTGCTGCTGTAAAAAAGCTTAACGCATCAGAAGTGTTACTACAAACGCCTAAATACTGTCCGCCTCTGGCAAGATGGCGGCGGATTAAAAGATTCCATTTGCTGAAATAGGGGTGGAGAAAAACGGCTGAAGGTCAAAAGGCTTGATGGTAGCCCAACTCTGAGCGGAAAATTCCTCTTCTTACCGTTTACTCTCCCTTGAAAGAAATACTTGCTCAAGGCCACAGCTCAACTTCTCAGAGGCGAGCAGTACGCTTGCGTAACTTAGCAATGGCTGGGTTTTAGGTGCTGAATCACTCTTATTAGCGGAAAAAAGGCAATTCGTGTACAATGCTCTTTTTAAATTATTTTGTTTGTTATTTTGCTGAAATTTACGGATGTCCACTGCGGGGCAAAGTGAAATAGTTCATTTAATTTGATTATTCAATATTTTATCAAATCACTTGCATGTTCATTTATTAACTATTTTATTAACATTCCTTCATTTTATAATCCCCCTGTTTATTTATTCATTTACTTATTTTCTTATTTATTTACTATTTTTAACTGATTTAATTATTTTCCATTAAACTTATTTGTTTATCGTTTCATTTCCTTTTCATTTGTTCGTTAATTCTTTTATTTACTCATTTACTTGATCAGAAATAGCTTTAATAATCAAATAGAAAATAATTAAAAATACTTTATTTTACATTTTGCCCCATGAAAATAAGTTAGTTTCAACTTTTTTTGGACGTACAAATTTACTGCAAAATTAAAAGAAGTTTCTTTATAACTTTTATTATAATATATATTGTTCTTCTTTATGTACCGTACTTTTCAGAACAAGTTTTCAACTTACCCTACGTTATGATAAAAAAATGTTTGTGCATCACTTTAAAAGTTTTTTGCAGTATGCTGCATAACAACGAGATAAAAAGGTTCGATTCGGAAGGATGTGTAAGATGATTGAACATTGGCCATTATCGCAGTCAGAATTTACCTAACTTACGAAAGAAAATGAGTCCGTCGCATAAGACCTTCCACGAGGATTGGTAATATTGCTGAAACCAAAGGGGTCTGCGAGGGTCACCCCCAAAGCACCCCATCACTGCACCCCTGATTATGTTTTATAAAAGATCAATGAATGATTTAGTACAATATATACGTTCATGACAAAGTAAGAAAAAATAAAAGGGGGGGGGGAGAAACCTTTTGAAATCTTGGCGAAGCTCCTGTAACCATCTGTAGTAAAAGACTTGTGTGTCTGCAATACAACTAAAGAAATAACTGACAAAAGAGCATACGCGAAATAATTTCTGCACAGATGAATGGGTGGCGGGAAAAACCTTGTATGTTGGTTTTCACAAATGTTTTTTTCTGTTTAAAAAAGACTATATTCCAGAGAATGAACCAGCTGAGTTTTTTGTTCGTTTACACGGTCAGCGAATGCTGTAGTTGGCATTGGCCTTGTAAATGAAGTGTTCGAAATTTATGTAAGAACGTTGTATAATGCAGACCTGCTTCAGGGCTTTCTTGCAGTTGGAAATGAGTAGGAATGGAAAAACGCATGTTGATCTCCGCGGCCTGTTTAGTATATTGCACTAAGCAGATTTGTTTTTTGACTGTAGTGAACAGTTGTTGTTTTCAACACAATGTTTTCCCCGAAGCCCATTCAAATCACTAAAATACAAAAAGGCGAAAGATTCTTCGCTAGCCTGAGTCGGAAATTTGTATCTAAAGCAACTAGTTGCTTCTTAAAGAAGTATGGGGGGGGAGGATTTCCAGGCTTGAGATTGCGATTCAAATCAATTTTCTGGACTGCAATTGGCCAGTTGCTTTAATGATGGCGCAGGTTAAAGATAAATAGGTAATGAAAAATCTCAAAAAGAAAAGCATTTCAACGTGTTAATAATTTTTATACCTAAAAAAATGAGAATTCGAACCCGGAAAGCATTCTTTTTTCTTAGATACTGACTATTCTTTTCCAGTCACTAGTGTAATAACTTTTACGTCGGAGAAATCCTATATATTGAATTTTTCAGTAATGAAACGACATTTTTAGATTAATTGGTAGGTTATTGAATTATTTAAATATATATTTTTTTTCTGGACTGCGATTGGCCAGTTGCTTTAATGATGGCACAGGTTAAAGATAAATAGGTAATGAAAAGTCTCAAAAAAAAAAAAAAAAGCATTTCAACGTGTTAATAATTTTTATACCTAAAAAAATGAGGATTCGAACCCGGAAAGCATTCTTTTTTCTTAGATACTATTCTTTTCAGTCACTAGTGTAATAACTTTTACGTCGGAGAAATCCTATATATTGAATTTTTCAGTAATGAAACGACATTTTTAGATTAATTGGTAGGTTATTGAATTTTTCAGTAATGAAACGACATTTTTAGATTAATTGGTAGGTTATTGAATTTTTCAGTAATGAAACGACATTTTTAGATTAATTGGTAGGTTATTGAATGATTTAAATATATTTTTTTTAAGAACGAGATTCCCCTTTGTATTTGCTTCTAGCTTTTATTTACTCTTTCAGAAGAGCTGTAATATAAAAGCAGCAATTCTGGAAACAATATTTTTTAGAATTGCGTACTTAACTATGTCAGTGTGCTTATGTTTGCAATCGCTTCGTTACTTGATACCGTTCATATTGGAAAAGTTTGCTTGTACGGCGTATCATCAATTTCAGCTCGGAACCATTTATTCTTGCTCCTAAAACTTTTAAGCAAAATATCTTAAATCACATTTTGACTGCCAGCACTTTCCTACAATATCACTACACAGGAGTTCGTTACATGCCCCTCACCCTTCCTTTCGCTACTTCTAAAAATATATTTTACTCTGTTAAAATTATAGATGTAAGTTGAATTTTTCAGAATAAATGCTCAACATAAATTAATTAGCATATCAGGATAAAGGCCTGTTTTACAAAATGTGTCAACTAGATGTTTCTTCTTAAAGGAATTTTAGTACTTCACTTATTTCATGAGGTTTCTGTCCGAAAAATAAGAAAACTTAGTTTTAGTTTAAAAAACTTAACATTTAGTATCCGTAATAAAAAGACTCTAAAACCTACCAACAAAATTTGAATTTGGCCGTATAATTCCATGGATAAATGGATCTTGGTAATCCATGCGCAGTTAGAAAACATTTCGGTCTCTAAAAAAGTGTACCGTCCGATATTTTAACGCGAAACCTTACTCGAATTTGCGCATGCGTCAGGTCTCTTCTGATTTTATCAAAACAGGGGTGATAGTAAGAAGATATAACGAAAAAGCAAAAACTGAATGCATCGGGAAGTGCGCTTCCTTAAGCCATCACCCCTTTTTCAATTGGAACCGTTAGCAGCTGCTAGTCGCGGAATTCGAAGAGCAGACAATACGGTATTTTCTTAAATTTTTTACCTCCTTTAAACTTTTTGTGTTTCTATACTTTTGTAATGTCTTTTCTATTTCTGATTTAACTTTTGAACTTTGTATTCGAAAAGGGTTCAAGATCAGACTTTGGGTGACCTACTTTCGTCAAGTTTCCTACTAAGTTATGTATAAAATACTTTTGACTGGTCAAAGTAGAAACTGCTTGGGACTGCAGTCCTTCATGAATTACTCGATGTGTGAATCTAGTTATTTTCAGAAACATTGAGGTTTTTTCTACCCTTCTCCGGAACTAGTAGGAATTAGGTTGTAAAATAAAAAAACCATGCAAATTTGACTAGAACTTAATGATTCAAGTTCTGGGTTGACGTGATTATTGGTCCATACTAAGGTACTAGCTATGCACGTCTTCAGAGACGGGATCAAACTTAGGCCATAAGGTAGTTTGTAAACTTTGAAATATATTTACTATTGATTAAATTTAGTTACATGAAACAGCGTAGTTTAAAGTTTTTAATGCGGTATTATAGGAGTTTAAACTCAAACGTCGAAAGTTTTTCTTTATAACTGTAATGATTCATCTTTTCAAGCGTTTTAACTGAATCTCTTCAGTTGTAAAACTTTTAGAATACTTCAGACTGCACGTTCGGTTTTAAGAATAAAACACACTTTACATGACTTTTCCTTGTGTTCTTTGAAATGGTTTTCGAGATACAGTGCAGAAAAACTGTTTGTTCCATATTTGTTTTTGCTCTCCTACGTAGTAGCGTACATAACTGTAAAAAAATTAAAGTTTAAGAGATAAATACCTTTGTGCTGAAAAATAAAAAAAAATATATATATAACAACGTTAAATCACAGAAGTTAACGGACTCTTAGACACGTGTTTCAAAGTTTAAATGAGTCGCTTTTTCAATGCAAAAAAATAGCTTTTAGATGCAAAGATATTCGATAAAAGCGAAAATAGAAGCAAACTTTTATCGGATGTCTTAACATCCAAAAGCTCACTTTTTTGCATTGAAAAAGGGATTCCTTGAAACCCCGAAACACGCATTTGCAGATATCTGCAAATGTGTGCGATTTAAGGTATGCGAAAACCTCATTTGTTTTTCTTCAATATTCATTACATCTTTCTAAAACTTAAAATCATTATTTAATGCGACGTAACACATTTTGAATGTTCATTTGTTGAAAAAAAGATACCACACGCAATCTTCTAAACACTTCCAGTGCACTTTACAGTAGTTTTTAAAATCTTTTGTATCTAAGGAAGAGTTAGAAATAAAAGAATATTTCTCTCCAAATTCGAAAGAATGAACTGAAAACATGTTTTGTGGCTAAAGCATTGGGTTCCTAGGAGCGAATCGCCGACCTTCGGCGTCGCTTATCGCCAAGAGGAAAAGTGGATTCTTCTGCGCATGCGCGCCTGAGCGAAATCGACGTCGTGAGTGGCCACGCCGGAATCACTTGACTTTGATTTCAGCGTCACGCCGAGCAGCGACGCCAAAGCTCGGTGATTTCGCTTCTAGGAAACCAGGGCTTAACTTGCTTAAAATTTATCCCGAAAAACGTGGTAAACTTTTGGAGGATTAGGATAACGGCACCAGTAACAGAAAATCGTAAGTTGGGATTAATTAAATACGAATTTCAGGCGGGTAAAACGGATGTTGCTGCGACCCATGAATACGGTGCAACCCTCTAGTGTTATCAGAGTAAATTTTGAGCTAGTTGGTACTTACAAGGCAGTGGTGGAAGGTTATGAACAGCTACAACGTGGTTAACCAGTATTTCGTGTTCATTTGAATTTAAATAAGGTTTTAGGTCGAAAAAGAGCCTCTGCACGAGGGGGGGGGGATTCCGTCCATTACTCATTATTTCCCCAACTGGATATTATCGGAATTTTCGGTGTCTGTTACTGGAAGTAGGACTTTTTTCGAAATTGACCATTTAGACATAGAATTAACTAGTTGAGAGGATCCAGAAGGATGCCAAACGTTAGATGGGATGTACAGTCGGACCTCCATATATCGAAGTAGCAAATTGCTGGAAAAAAATTCGATATATATAAATTTCGATTTATAGAAACGATCCTATTTTATCATAAAAATCTCCTAAAACATTAAAATTAAAGCTCATTTTCGTGCATGAAACCCAATTTCTAATGTATACGAGCATTGGATTAAACGAAAGTGAATAACTGAAAAATTAACAGAAATTACATTTTTGTGCCTTCATACTTCTTCATTCTTCGGCAGTTCAACTTGATTCGCAACATAGGGGGATTTTCGTTTTGACAATGTAATCGAGAGAAAAGTAAAAAAATCAATCTACTTAACTTGAATGATTTTTACTGAAGCTAAAAAGACTAGGAATGATAATCAACAGACAAAAAGGATAACTTGAAACTGATTTCACAGTGTTACTGGTTACAACTAAGATTTGAAATAAACTTGAGGGAATTTAAGAACTCCAGAACGGAACAACGACCTATCTACACACCCTTCAAACAAAGATTGCTTATGAGTTTCTTAGCAACCTTTAGTAAACATAATTTTCCCCACTAACCTTCATTTTTCATGAGACAAACAGCCTAAAGTAAAAAAAAAGATCTACGAATGTCTCGATTAAAAATTCGATATATAGAGATTTTTTCGATACATAGAAACAATTTTTCTATGTAATAAACATTGAAATTTGCTGGGATTTCGATATATAGAAAATTTCGATATGTGGAAGTTCGATATATGGAGGCTCGACTGTAGTTGCATGAGCGAAATAGTTTTAATAGTCTAAATACATTGAAAGGTTCAGAATATCGAGTTAACTTCAGAGCCGTGCCTTAAGCATGTCTGTTGCTGGTGCCGTTACCCTATATCACAAAAATATATCAAAATCATCACTTTTGCAGAGTTTCAAATGTTTCGAGATAGTACTTATTTTGCTAAAGCTGTTGGAGTTCATAAGAAAAATCAAGGAAGAAGAAATAAATTAAAAGCAGTGCATTTGCGTTCATTTAATTTCTTCTCGTTTTCTCAATAATTCGAGGAATTAAAACATTTTTGAAAATTTAGAAAGAAAAATATCGGAACTATCTACGTTTCTTGAAGTCTCAAAATAGACGTTTTCGAAAATGAGTGCTCGCTAAACTTAACACTGTTATATTTACAAGGAGAGGTTACGGTCTCGGAAATGCAGATCGGGATGAGATTTGGTAGATTAGTAGTATCCTTTAAGGGTACTCTCGGGGTAAAGTAATAAAGCGCACTAGCCATAAAATTCCGAGAAAACGGCCTTTAAAGATTTACGCGCAACTTATAAGCTAGTAGAGATTGTTCGTAAACAAGCGCCCGGTGGTCATGTGGGCAGCGCTCTGGGGTTCCATGCGGCCGATCCGAGTTCAAATCCACTGCAAGTTTCTTTTTTTGTTCATTTATAAAGTGACTTTGTAGGTAATACTTAATTTAAAAAATATGATGTATTTTTAATGTGTGATAGTACATTAAATTTCTATTTACTATTCTCACAAACAAGTGATTACACATTTTTAGATATTATAAACTTTGACGAAGTAAATGATTTTTGCAATAAATGCATAATCAGTTTCTTTGTGGATGAGTAAGAAGAATTATATTAGTTATTGCACATAAGCAAGTAGTCAAATTTTAAAAACCCTAACCGCACTTATCGAGCAGTGGTTTTGCTCCTTGATTCTGTTATTTGTAAATTTTTCGTCTGCTGTATTTTACATTGAATATTCAACTCTTTATTTTCCATCTATTATCGTCTGCAATGTTCATGTTTGTTTTCATCATTAAATTTATTTATCGTCTGTGCTGTATATTAGACTGGAAAATTCTATACCGTGAAAAAGGATTTGAGTTTTCTAAATATTGTGAATCGAAATGGTCGGTTATTGAAGTAACCCTGAAACGAATAAAATCTGTTAACAAAATGGATAAAAATTCTTTGCACAGTGAAATGTTGAAGCAGAGATTAAAAGATGCTGCCGTTTATTACGAGAGCTTGCTTACTGAAAATCATTTAATTGCATCAGAATCATATCAAGTTCAATTTCTCGCGTCCATTTTTATAGACAGGTAAAGAATTTAATAAAACGTATACAAAATTGCGCGTATCTCGTTGAAAATAATAGAGAAATGAATACCCGTGAAGAATCCATAAAATACAATCAATTGTCCATCATCAACTGTCTTCGCCAATTTTTGATAAAATGATTCGATATATGCCTGGTATACTTCTAAACTTTCTGACAAAAGAGAAATTTTCCTGAATGTAAATGAAGTATGTTCCAACGACTCTTTTACAAAGAAGTTGCTCCTGTAAGCAATCTTCCTTTATAAATTGTGCGAGATGTCAAAACAGTTTGTTTTCCATGTTTTTATGATAAATATCATTCTGGTGTATGTATATAAATAACAACTATATTGTTAAAAATCGTCTATAAATTAAGCTCTACAGTGATTTTGTAGCCGTTGTAATTCAAATTTTAACTTGTATCGATTTAATTTATCTCCATTTTCTCTATTAAAGTGCTTTACGTGTTCAAAAATTTCGCATTATCTTCAATTCAAATTCCACAAAGCTGTAACAGTCACTTGATAAATGAATAAAAAAGAAACTTGCAGTGGATTTGAACTCGGATCGGCCGCATGGAACACCAGAGCGCTGCCCACATGACCACCGGGCGCTTGTTTACGAACAATCTCTCGAAAAGGTCGCTAATCTCTACTAGTTTATAAGTTGCGCGTAAATCTTTAAAGGTTGTTGTCTCGGAATTTTATGGCTAGTGCGCTTTATTACTTTACCCTGAGAGTACCCTTAAAGGATACTACTAATCTACCAAATCTCATCCCGATCTGCATTTCCGAGACCGTAACCTCTCCTTGTTAGTATCACAAAAAGTGTTCTTTCTAGTTTGACTCCAATCAGTAATTGCTCTCATGCATGTAAACTGGTATAGCAATGTACATTAAAACTCAAGTTTTAATATACTTAATTCCTCTCATAGCTAACTGTGTTATTCATATCAGCCTGCAGAGTTGAGAGAACTTATACAATTATATTCTTTTTTTATACTTTCTGTTAACGATTTTTAAATTAGTAGTTAATCCAAAAATAAAACTTACGTGATCCAAAAAACCTTTTTTTTCCCCCAAGAGTGAAATCTAGCATTTGTTTTCACATTTACCGGTGAAACCCAGTCAAAATGTAACTAGTATTACCGAATTTTAAGCAAAAGTAGTGTTTCGGTAGAATAGGAAAAGTTTTTTTTTAATTTAAAACGCTATTTAAAAAAACCTATAGTTTGAACTAGCAGTACGTTTCAGTAATTTTTTTGTCCTCGATTACAATGATTTACTTTCCTAAATTTGAATAAATGAAATGACAGGAAATCACTATATTTCCTGTCTGAATAGACGATTCAAAGCAAAACTATATAAAACTACTGCAGTCGTCTCGGGTATCTTGTTTTATTGCTTCAAGTAGAAAAACAATCCGCTCTCTCGCTTGCGTTTTAATAGTTAACATCCCGGACGTTAACTGAATAAACTGTCTATTTCAAAATTTTGATTTTTTTTTTTTTTTGAAGAAGTTCGAATGTTTTCGAAATTAGATGAAAACATTCAGTGCTAAGTAACTATGAACTGCGTACAGTGTAGTTACTCACAAAAATATTCGTGTTAGGAAAACGGAAATTTGATTTATAGACGTAATGCCTCTGTAGTTACAGAAATGTGGTAAAGGCTTGACCACGGATAGATGGCGGATGACCTTGAAGCAAAACATCATTTGCATCATTCGTATTAGGTAAAATCTGCCAGAAAGTACCGAATAGTAAGAGGTACGGTATCGCTAATCGTATCTATTCCAAAATAATACCAAAAAATTTATCACAAATGAAAATGATTTTGCTTCAAGGTCATCCGCCTTCTTTTCGTGGTCAAGCTATAGAGTATTCGCAATCTTCTTCGCGCAAAGTGGCAACAATTGCTGAAAGGTAGGGAGTTGACGAGGAAAAAATGTATCGAAAAATAGAAAATCGCCCCTCAAGATATGACGGGGGAAAATTGTTTCTACATTTTAACGAAGCAATTTCCTGCTAGATGATGTTTTGATAATTTAAATTTTAAGGGTTAATCCACTGGAGTAAGGGTTTTAACTCAAGTAGATAGCGTTTATTGTTGACCACTTTTCCATTTTTTTCGTTCTCCTGAAGTGAGTCTTACCAGCAAAACAGTTAAGTTACCGGATCCAGTTCAGACTTGTCGCAATAAAGCCTTTCCCTGAATGTTAAACTTTACCAAAACAATATCAAACTAGCATGCCGTGTCCCGAGTTTAGTTGTTTATGAAGTCAGGAGCGTTACTCGATCATTGGCTATTATACATACGAGGATGGCTGTGAGTATGTTTCTTATACAAATCCAGTTTACGTCTGACCTATACCAAATTGGTATAGAGGTCCTATAATGCTCAGGAACTCACATGGAGTTTCTTTGGCCATATGGAGTGGGAAACCGCTCTTAGAGAGGTTTTCGCCAGAAAGTAGGATGTAAATTTTGAGTCAAATTGCTGTTTACACGTTGACTTTGCACTTTTTTTCATTTTATTTAAGCCTGATTTTGGAACATGCATCACTTCACAACAGAACTTTTATCTTCGAGGTAGACCGGTGCAACGTCGGGCAACGCAACTAACTATACGCAACTAAAATAAGAGTATCTTGACCTTCGACAGGGTCCTACTCGCGAAGGTCACGTTAGTATGCAATGCGATTGAATACTCGAATCGTACTGCAACTTGAAAAATGTTTCTTTCGCTACAAAACATCAAACTCGCACAGTTTGCAGCAGGTCCGTGAACAAATAAGTGCTGCGAACACGAACTCTAAGATAAATTGGCGGCCCTTCAGAAATTAAGAACACCCAAAATAATTTTATCATAAGCATATTTACAACGGGAGCAAATGTGAAACTCGATTCACAGTGAAAGGTAGGGGAAATCAAACGCAGGTACATAGTATAAAATAAGCTATTTAAAAAAAAGCTTGAAGCCCAAAATCCTTATATACCTTACATGAATCTTTACGAAGTTATGATTTTGTAAATTTGTATACATTAAGGTGAAAGGACGAAGCTTTGTGAACATCATAGTACCGGGTTCAATTACCGGGTTGACTCCGTTTTTCAGCCCTTCAGTGGGTCGATTGAAAAAAGTAGTGCTTGGGAACTAAACACTGGGGGTTCCGTGTTCGGTTGATCACCTATCCGAAATATTTCTTGCACCCCAGGCTCTCGGTCTCGAAAACTGAGATGGGCACAGTAGGACTTGTCCCCCACCGACATTTGCGCCACTGAGTTTAAGATGAAGGGATATGCAATATATCGTCAGCCCGATTATGCAATCCTAAAACTGAAGTTTAGTCCTTGTTATGGACTCATCAGTCTAGAATTATCAATAACCGAGATGAAGACAGATGTCAACACACTGGTAGGTAAGGTAAATTTAGCACACCAGCGAGAATCCACAACATTGATGTGGTGCAACTGTCACATCCGGAATTTGTTCGTTATAATGAAGGCAAAACTTGAGCATTAAGCTGTAAGTTACTGCCTTAAAGCCAGGGCTAAGTCCGAACTATATGCAGTACATCAAAAGCCCGGCTATCGCATCCAGAGACTGTAGTTTCATCCTTGTTACGGGCTTCGATGTTTCAGTTTTCTGGCATTCTCGGCTCCAATGAGATGACACCTGCTTCCAGCTCGGTTATTGTCTATTCCAGATTGATGAGTCCATAACAAGAACGAAATTGCAGACTCTGAATATCACAACCTGGATGACAGTATTTTGCAAGTTGGCTAGGGCGTTAAGTAACTGCTTAGTAATGAAGGTGTAGATCTTACCGGAGAAGAATTTTTTTACTCTTTTATAAACCACAAGTCTACGAAAATTTTGGAGTAAAGGTAAAAATTATAATATACATATTAGCGGTCTAAACAACGTTCTTAGACATGAAACTCGGCATTCTTGATTTTATTTATTTTTCTCATTTTCCATAAAATGGACATCCTTTGATTCCTGTCATCCCTCAGAAAATGGCGTATTTTTCGGGGAATAATCATAACGAGGAGCACTTAAGGTATCCGACTAGGTTCAGAGCAGTTTTTTTTAAAAACACTATTATGAAATAATATTAATGTTTTTTTAGAAGCAGAATGATCTTAAAACTTGTTTTTTGCTTAAAAATAAACCATAATATCAATTTTTTTTAAATGGGTGATTTTTTGGCAAAAATGACTGAAAATTACCAGTTAGGAGAAACACTGTATTAATAAAAATTAACTAGCTATAAACAATTTGCTTAGATTTTTTCACATGTATAAATATTACACATGAAACAGACCGCAGGTTAAGAAATATTTCAAGAATTTTAAGGTTTATGACAAATTACGTGACTTTATCCAGAAATTTCTCAAAAATTTGTCACCTTTTTTCGGTAAAAAAGCTATAAATTAAAAAATATTTCATTTACATAATCTGTGGTCTATTCCACTCACAAGTACTTACAAGACAGGCATGCCAAATTTCATGCTTGAATACTGAATAGAATTTGCAAAATCATGTTTTCCGTAGCCAGTTTCGAGAAATAATTGCATTCTTCAAAAAACGTAAGTAAAGATTCGACTTAACACGCGTTATACTGCAGATGCTTAGTATTCAAATGCTTATAACGTGAGTTCTAATTTGCGTAGATTATAAAACTAAAATGTTTCATAATCTTAAAGAATGGGGCTGTTGAATAAAACTATTTTGAGAAAAAGTGAATTTTGGTCGAAAATCGCCTTTTCAACGTAGTCGGATACCTTAACTGGTTTCCCAAATGCTTCGTCAAACTGGTCGAAAGAAAACCCTTATTTGCTCTTCAAACGTTGCCGAAATCAGTATTGTTGAAATTTAATGTTTCAGTTTTATACTTATCGCTTTTAACTTAAAGTTTTTTTTAAATGAAAAAAATTTTGAAAAAAAATAGAACCGACTTCAAAATTGCTCTAAAAAGTGAAAAATAATTTTATTCTTTAAACACCATCGATAATGCTTTTAAACATAATTTTTGAAGTTGGCGCAAAAACAAAACGTAAAATCCAGTGTAACCACTCTTCGTTCATATTTTTTTCAGAAAAGCATCCAAAGTTACGAACGAACCATTTATATCGGTATTCAAATATGTTGTCATCAATGCATGATTTATGTGATAGTGAAGAAACTGGGCCTGGATGTTATAGTTGCAGTTAAGTTATGGCTGTGAATGATTTTATCAATCGTTTTTGTGCCAACTTCAAAAATTATGTTTAAAAGCATTATCGATGGTGTTTAGAGAACAAAATTATTTTTCACTTTTTAGAGCAATTTTGAAGTCGGTTCTATTTTTTTTCAAAATTTTTTTATTTCATTCTTTTTAGTGTAAATGTAGGTATTTCAGAAATAGTAAGAAGTTACCATCACGAAACTTCACATTTTTTTCTTAAATGCTCCATACTAAAAAAAACTTTCGACACGCGTTAAACTTTAAGCGATTGGCACTAAAAACTTATCTTTGTTCCTCTCTGGAAATCATGCGTAGTTAATTTAATAATAACCATTTAAGTATTAAGTTTTTCCTAACTAATTTACATTCCACAGCATCTAAGTTGCTCATGATGCAATCCTGTATTTTCTTACTTAGTCCCGATCATCTGTTATCGGCATAGATGATAACGATAAAAATACTAACATAGTAGTTGAGGCAAACCTAATGGTAGCATTGTGAAGGCTAAGCAGATCCTAATTACTGCATCACCTCGCTTCCAGGTTCGGTTCACCCCTACTATGGAGCAATAGCACTGAAGAAAGGAGGATTTTGATAATTCACATAGGGTGACTATAAATCAGCAGGGTTACTAAAATAAAATTATTTACGCCAAAAATGAGACGACAGCGCCAGATTCCCCATTATCGAAATATCCCTTGAAGAAATTTGATGCTTGCTTCAGAGAAGCCTTCATTCAAAATTAGCATTACAATTACTATTAATGTTACTGTCGTATGGCACCAAACTTTCATAACAATGGGTTTTAAATTTAATAGGGAAATTGCATGAAATTTATTGTTTTTTTGCCCATAACTTTTTTTCTAAAGAACAAATATGGTCAAACAAAGTAATGGGACCTAAGTTGAGCCATCCCCTATCCATTAAAAAAAGAATCATCAAAATCGGTTCACTAGGTGAGACGCTGTGAGTGGACAAACCAACAAAAATAAAACATACATACGGTATGAACTGATAACCGGCTCCTTTTTGAAGTCGGTTAAAAAGAATCCAAATGAATAAACAAAGCCATTAGTTACACTTATCCCGTATTCTGATGAATCAGAAAGTCTATGTATTCAATTAATTTTCGTCTTGCTTCACAAGCCCATATTCTCAAACATTACCAAACGATAATAATGATATAAAAATATTGGGGATTAGTATCATTAAAAATAAAAAGTAACAAAATAAGTATTAAATATATTAGTACGCAACTGATGTGTAGTTATCCTGAAAAAATTAAGAGTTTGTGGGAAAGAGCTATTGACGTCTGACTTAAATAACGTTAATTTGTCGGTGGAACTAGGATCGTTTTCCTTTATTTTCAGCAATAATAAGCGGAACTTTGCCACAGGGGGAGGAGATGGGATGAAAATGCAAATTTAGAAACGAATCTAGCTGCATTCATTTTTAATCTCCCCCCCCCCCTCCCGTTAATGAAGCGGTTAACAGGAAAAATTAGACTTCACCAATTTTTCGGGAAGTAGAACTGCTTTTCCATTACTCAACAGCACGTTAGTATTGTAGACTAGGAATATCCAGGGGCGGACTGGGTCCCGCAAGGAGACACCAACCTTGGTCTCCAAAGGGCGCAAAAAAAAGGAGCATAAAGGGAAAAAAGGTGCGAAAGAAAGAAACTATGATACACAAGTGTTGCGTAAGAACCTCCTCCAGCTGAGAGCTACTTCGAAAATAACACCTCAGCAACTTATTACGAATGAGTGGCAACACTCTAAGTAAGGCGGGTAGAGTAAGAATTATGCGGAACTATGTACGACTACGTTGCTGAACGAGGTTCCCTTTTAAGTACGACAATAAGGCGTAACAAACAGTACGTTTTCATTTATTTGTGTTCATATGACTTTTGTAAAGCTTCATGTACATTTTTGTAAATAGCCTCAATTGTCTTTGCTCCTGGACTTTGAAAGTACGACACAACAACAAGCTTACGAGTTTAAAGAAAAGACAGCGAAGTCAAGTCGCACAGGTTTGTGATCTAAATAGTGTTCAGACTTGAGGGCGCATAGGCGAGAGGGCCGATAGGCCACGGGCCAGTCCGCCTCTGGAAATATCACGTGCAGCTGACTTGCGATTGAAAATGGATGGTTTGGGTTCAATTCGACATTTCTAAAGAGTCATGTTTACGTCCTTCAGCCGAGAATAACGAATCAACTCACAGTGAAGGGCTTCTTGCTCAATACGTTTGCACAAATGATGCATTTTTACTCATAGTTTCCCTTCATTTCCGGAATTTTAAACTTTGTCTTTCAATTGAGATTTTCGAATGGTAAGGAACCATTATTGCAAGGTATTGCATCAAGTATCTACTTCTAAAAAAGTTTTCTCGAATTAAAAAAATAATTTGTACGTTTCGTGGTCACACCGTAACACGAACGAATCATTACTGTTCAAGCTTTTTTTTCTACAGATAGTTGATACTTCGTATTATGATATTTTCTTATAATCGAATATATGGAAATTAAAAGGTGCATCACGAGTAAAAATGTATCATTTGTGTAAATGGATCCTGCTGTACGATGAATGGATCTTGGACGTTAGGGAAACTTTCATTGCAATAACGAAGTAAGCAGCACCTCAAAGTGAATGACATACAATGGCGTTCATTTCCGTGCTACATCGTAGCTTTTCTTTAGTTACTTGATAAGTGGAACTCTTTTCTTAACCGCTTTCTTTCTTGTGGAACCCCTGTTTTTTCGTCGATAGTGTAGTGTGAATGCAGCATTTTCAAAATGGTTGACTTGCAGTTGAAACTTTCAATTAATGTCTTCAAAAACTAACTTCTAAAATGAACGCAATATTTTTGGAAATAAGTTGAAACAATTCACAAAAGCAAAATTTTAAAGTTTAAATTTTTTATGAAATAAGTGAAGCTTATTTTGATAATCCTCATATAAGCGTAGTATTATGCTTTCTTGGACGAAAGTTGATTTCTCAAATTATGTTTAGTAAGTTTGTTACTGTATTTTATTAATTAGTTAACTCATTTAATATTTTTTTGATCCATAAGTTAATAAATTGTGCAATTAAAAGAAGGGAAGGCGCAAGCACCGGTTTTTGTGGCGATTGATCTTTTTAACGGCTCCCAGAGTACCAATAAAAACACGAATTTGTTTCTAGGATGGATCGAATGTTCTATGTTCTTGAATTGACATAGAAAGAAGTCGTATGTTGGCAATACATGGATTTTTAATCTGTGATTCATTTTGAAATTTTCTCGGCTGTTTATTCATAAAATGCATATTAAATGCTTTGCTCAACTATAATTTCTATCTACTTTTTTCAAGCTTCTACATTGAATAGGTAGAAATAAATCGCAAACGCCTTGTGGAACTCTTGAGTGATCTACATAGAATCCTGGGGTTCCGCGGAATACAATTTCAAGAAAAGCTGCTATAAGCTATAATAGCTTCCTCCTACATAATTGAACATAGAAGGTAGCTCAGACATAGTTTTGAACTGAACTAAACGGGGTGTGATTGGTTCTAGAGAAAAATGTGACTCGCTCCGTGTTTGAACTGATGTCATCAAATTACCATATGTCAGGCTATAGCTGTGCCACGGAGAGATGAATGGCAGATAAACTGGAAGGGCAAACGGAACATTTTATTTTGATATATTCAGCATCAGCGAGTCAAGTTTTTACTGCTCGCGCGTTTTTGCTGATCGTATCTCTTATAAAATGAAGTGGTCTGTTTCTGTTCCAGTTCATTCGTCCTCTCGCCGTGGTGCAACAATCTCTGAAGAAGCTTTTTCTACCGAGAGTTCATTCGTTATTGTTGATTGAAGGGCGAGTTAAGAACTTCATCTTTCATTGTGCTCGAAGGAAAATATCAGGTTGGAGACAACCATTTGATTGTTCCATCTTCATTCTCCGAACCGTGTTTCGAAATCTGGTTGCTCACTTAGGGCCACAACGTTGCGGGTGCGGAGAGTATTCGAATCCCCATGTTCGAAAAAGTCGAACCGGCACTCGAGCATCTGTTATTCTTCTTTCTAATCGCTCATTTGATCTTGATGCTTTTTACAGCTGAAGTACGTTTTCATCTGTCAGTGAAATAGGCTCAAAAATGAGTAAGCAGTTCAAAGTTTTTTTTTTAACTAGGGTGGTCTGAATGTTAGCGTAACCGTCTTTTACTTTCCCCATCATGTCAGTTGTGGTTGACTGTTTGTTGTATATCTAGAAGTCTTAAGTCATAAACATCGGTAGAATGCCATCATGTCATAACACAGGTGAATTCTGCGTTATGTTCTCTCGGATGTTTTGCAGAGATTCGGAAGTTTGGAGACGTTCAACCGCAAAACCCCCTGGGCGCTGAATTCAGTTGTGTTACGCCCTGGATGTTGCTCTACCGAGATTTATGGCTCTAAAGTCTTTAAAGAACTGTGTATAACAAATGTTGAAAATAAAGATACGCCCATAGAAATACAGTGCTGGCCAAATTATTAGACTAAAGATTTTTTTTTTGTTTTTGTACACTATTTGTACTAAAATACTATATTTTACTGTTAAAGTACAGTACATACTGTACACTGATTATTACGTTATTTTAGCACAATTTAATGTTTGCAGGTGGCAGCACTGTCTGCTTTGTTTATGTTCTTTGTTTATATACCTACCAGGAACATAACCTCAACCAGCTTAAACAGTTTACTAGTTCTTTTTATTAGAGTGTTCTGTTATATTTAAAGTTAATTTTCGGTAATTAGTGAGTATGTGAGTAGATATAATAGTGAGTATAAACAATTTTTTACCTCCTTTTTTAAAAAGTTAAGAAATTGTGTAAACCTTGTGAAAAGTATGCCAAAAAGACTTAAAATGCTTATCAAGAACAAGAGATTGCATACTAAATATTAGATAATTATTTCACTGTTCGTTAATGTGTCTATAGTTATGTAATCAATAAAGAATTTGTTTTAAAACAGTCTTGGTCTAATAATTTGGTCAGCACTGTAAGTTGAAAGCAATTTATGCATGGGCGCTGAGATTAAAGAATAGAATTCTCTCATATCTGGGGGAATGTGGGGCAAAGTGGAAGAGTTCAGATAACTGAGCTTTTTCAAAATGAATAATTGAAATTTGTTTTGAAAATTACAGTAAATAAAGAACATTGTGTTTTATAATAAAAGTTGCATAAAAAGGAAAATTTTTCTTTTCTCTCATGGAGCAAAGTCAAAGATGAAATAGTTTTGTAATGAACTAATTTCTGTTCGATTATAAAAGATATTTTTGATCAAATGAATCTGTTGATAAAAGGTTGAATGAATAAATGAAAAGATACTGAAAAAATTAAACGAATAATTAAGTAAATTAATGTATGAGGACAAATAAATGAGCGAGTAAAAGTGAATGAATAAGGAAATGAGCGAATGAATAAGATAATTACTCTGCTAAGGTATATTAATAAAGAATACGTAATATATTTTAAAAATGATTGAATAATTAAACGAAATGAATTACCTCACTTTGCCCCGCATGTACGGATCTGATTGTACAAAATATCTAAAATACAAATTAGCTTAATATTAATTAAATTAATACTGCACCCAATATTGGAAGGCCTCAATGTTTCAAATGTTAGTTTCAAGAACTTTATCATTTAATAAATTATTTTCGACAAAATATTACAATAAGAGTCAATTTTTGAAAATTGCTAGTATAATCATTCTTTGGTATTCGGAAGTATTTTTTCTTCACTGGAATACACTACATGTGTAACCACATGGTTAAAATATTTCTAGATAGGTGGCGCTGAAAGCACGGCAAATATTTCCCTATTTCACTTTTCCCCAAATTCCCCTACCTATAAAACTACAAATATAATAGACAGAACTTTTAGATGAGTGGCAGATTTTAAAAGGATGTACTGTTGAATACATATTGTGAAATGGATTTTTTTCAGAAAGCTAAACTATTTTACACTATTTGCAAATCTTTCTTATATACGTATCTATTTTTTCCTTTGGTCGAAGGACATTGCATTTAAAAAAATTTTAATCTGGTTAATTACAGTGAAAATTATGAATTAAATGTTATGCATTCCTACAAACTTGTATTTATTTTTTGTTATTCTTACTGTTAAGTTAACAAATCGTCCGTAACAGTATGACGGGTGCAAATTGCTCTCGATTAGAAAGATTTCCTGTAAAATTTTACGCTTCCAAGTAGATATGAGATAATAATGTTTGACATTGAATGAAAAAATAAATACAATATGTGTCACGACAGAAAATATATTTTTTGATTTACACATTGTTAAAGTACTTTTTTTTTATTTGTTACTAATTGTGACTTTCTGACAGAAAAAAAAACTTGGAAGTTTAGATACACAGCCACCGGGCAGTTATCTGGTGAGCCTGTTTTGTTTTGGACCGATCAGTTAGTTACAGTGCCTGCTGACTGCAAACTACAAATACTGCGTACATGCGGATTCTTAAAACGCAGGATCATTAAGGTATTTCAAAAATATATGTAAAAAAGTTTCTCCTAGATACCAGGACACCCCTCGATATTTTTAGACTTGTGGATAGAAATATACTGGAAGAATTTTAGCTTCCTAATGGAGCATTCCACGGTATTTTTGACATTATGTAGAATCCGTAACATGACCTTTTTTTGCCATAACTTTGTAATTTACCGTTTGATTTGCAAATTATTTTAATTTGAGCTGGTTCGTTGGTTGGTAAAGATCAAAATAAAATAATATGCTAATCAAACAGTAAATTAAAAAGTTATGGCAAAAAGGTCACGTTACGGACTCTACATAAATTTCAAAAATACCTTGGAAAATCCCTATTACAACTGAAAGAGGGTGCTCAACCCCTTCCCCCAAACTTAATCAGCATGGGGAGAGGGGTTAAAAATAGCATTGAACTGAAAAAAAAACCGCTATATATTATAATATACACGAGTAATATACATATCAAAATAATTATTTGCAAAAAAATAAATAAAAATTTTTTAAAAAAACAGCTGGGGAAATGAAATATTTCTAAATGTGACATTTTCTATTCTACGGCTAATGTTAAATGGAGGGGTCATTGAGCACAGTCTTAAAATTGGAGTAAGAAGCTAAAACTTTTGCAGCATAATACTTTGGCATGAGTCATCTTAAATATATACCATTGCTGAGTTGAACTGTTATGTATCTTTAAAAATATGGTATTAAATATTAATTGGAATTTTTTTCTTTTTTCGTGAATCCAATACAAACACTGTTTTGTGAGATGCCGGGAATCCTGTATTCTTATCGATGAAACGTTTTTTTTTTCGGAGATTTAGGAAGAAATCAGAGGTATGCATATTTTTGTGTTTTTTTACAAATTTTGAAGGTTTAAATTTTGACTGTATATTTTAGTAAAGTTATGCAGCTTGAAGTAGTCGAAAATGAGGCGAAGTGAAATGTTTAAGATAAATAACCTTTTTTCAAATTGAGCAAGTTAGGAATTTGCTTAGAAAGGACATCACAAAAAGGAAGAATAATGTATTTTAGTATAACTTACATTAAAACATTATTTTCGCTTAATGCAGTAAATTTGTACCTCCAGGAAAGCGAGCATCTAATGTATGTGGCAAAATGAAGAAAAAATATATTTATAAACTATTTTCTATTTGATTAATATTTTTCATCGAATGAATGATTAAGGTATCGGACTACATTGAAAAGGCGATTTTCAACCAAAATTCACTTTTTCTCAAAATAGTTTTATTCAACAGCTCCATTCTTTAAGATTATGAAACATTTTCGTTTTATAATCTACAAGAATTAGAACTCACGTTATGAGTATTTGAATACTAAGTGTCTGCAGTATAACGCGTGTTAAGTCTAATCTTTACTTACGTTTTTTGAAGAATGGAATTATTTCTCGATACTGGCTACGGAAAACATGATTTTGTAAATTCTATTCGGTATTCAAGCATGAAATTTGGCATGCCTGTCTTGTAAGTACTTGTGAGTGGAATAGACCACAGATTATGTAAATGATGAAATATTTTTTGATTTATGTCTTTTTTACCGAAAAAAGGTAACAAATTTTTGAGAAATTTCTGAATAAAGTCACGTAATTTGTCATAAACCTTAAAATTCTTGAAATATTTCTTAACCTGCGATCTGTTTCATGTGTAATATTATACATGTGAAAAAATCTAAGCAAATTGTTTATAGCTAGTTAATTTTTATTAATACAGTGTTTCTCGTAACTGGTAATTTTCAGTCATTTTTGCCAAAAAAACACCTATTTAAAAAAAGTTATTGATATTATGGTTTATTTTTAAGCAAAATACATGTTTTAACATCATTCTGCTTCTAAAAAAACATTAATATTATTTCATAATAGTATTTAAAAAAAAATGCTCCGAACCTAGTCGGATACCTTAATAAACTAATAAAAAAAAAAAAAAAAGATTGCAGTCGACTCCCGCTACAACGCGATCCGACTTACGCGAAATGGCTATAACGCGAATGTTTCACGAGTAACGAATTTTAGAGCTAACGCGAATTTTTCACCGACAACGTGAATTTTTTTTAGAAGGAAGTATCAGCTTCGTTATTGGCTACTAAATATTGATTTCGTGAATCGTATTACGTCTCTTTGAGCATCACTGACAGCCATAGTTCCCACGCCAAACTAGCCCAGTGCATCAAATAACCATAATGGCACCTTAGTGTCACCTTCATCTAAAGTTTGAAAATGTGAAGAAAAAGAAAGTTTCTGATACAAAAATTTAAAAAGGCTAAGATTCTCGATATGCTTGAACAATTACAAAACGTCGAAGGTAGCGCGTCAATAAGTGTGAGTGAATCTTCCATATGTAAAATTCAAAGTCAAAATAAAAAGATGTCCGTAAAAGTTTAGAATTTAGTTTCAATATTGAAGCCTGTAGAGCAGTCTAGCAAAGTAAAAATGATGAAAATGGAAGCTCTTGCATTGTGGATTAATAAAAAGATCAGGTAGAGGAGATGTAGCCACAAATTGAAACGTTTTAAATAAAAGGTGAAGCCTATTTAAAAATGTAATAGATAAGAATCTTGGAGCATAAATCACTAGTGTCCTCATTTTTTCAACTCGTAAATATTGCTACTGTATCTACTGTCACAGTACTATTTTGTGCATCATTTTAATTTTATTGCATACCGTGTTTTATTTAATATCTTTTATTCCCATTGGTCATTCATTTTGGGCATCTTAAGTATTTCATGTTGAATAACAGTTTTTTGTTTTTTAAATACAAAAAGTTTAGTTCTTTATGGAAGAAACTGTAATGGTTAAGGAATGCTTTAGAGCAGTTTGAGGGGTGTTTATAAGTGCTTAAAAGTATTTGGTATGCTTTAAAAAATGTGTATTTTTCCACAACGCGAAATTTCAACTTACGCGAAGAGTCTTGGAACGCATCCCTCGCATAAGTCGGGACTCGACTGTAATACGTTGTTGATAGTTTATATAATATACTGCGCACATAGTTTCTTATTTTGCAAAAATCCTGTTTTTCTTCTTATTTTCCAAAGTTAGAAATTTTGGTTCCATTTTTTAAAAACTTGTGTGGATTTAGTTCAGCAATCATTGCCGTAGAACCATGCTTTTAGAGTCATTAATTCTGTACCTCAGAGCCAGACGGACGTAAGTCACATCATGGTAATTTTACAGGAGGGATGAAAAACTTTTTTTTTCTTGCGCTTGCAAAGGAATGATCGCGCGCTCTTTTAACCCTGGTAAAAATTGAAAAGGATTTTTTTTTAAGAAGTTTGGGTACTTTGTAGCTTGTCCTGTGTTTAAAATGAATTGAATGTTATTTAATGAACAAAAATAATTATTTTTAAAAAGCTTAAATTAAACAAATATTTTAAAAGCATTCAAAAACCGGTGGGGGGTGCTTCCCCTGTTTTTTTTGGGGGTGGGGCCTCACTTTTCTGGCCCCCTCACTTTTTCAAGACACGAACCGCCGCTGGTCAAAGGTATAAGTTTCAAGAGTCGGAGTATGTCGTTTTCCCTCTAAATCCACAAATTTGTCACTACTTTGAGGGTCGGAGATGGACTCAGACTGATTTTGGAGCAAAGAAGTCGGAGTCAGTCATTTTTCCTTCGGCTCTTTAGCCCTGGTAAAAACCAGGTCAGCGGAGTTGCAATCGTTCTGAATTCGAGATAAAGGAGTCGGAGTCGGAATTATGTAGAACTTTAAAGTACCATGAGTCGGAGTTAGTCGCTTCCTCTCCTAGTATGTATTTCTACTAACGTTGCGGAGTTAGGACCGGATTGATTTTGGGGTACTGGAGTCAAATTCGAAGGCCCTAAAATTCTAGGAGTCAGAGTCCGGAGTAGGTTAGTATTTTCCCCACAACTCTCGGCAGGCCTAATAAAATCATTTGCACTTTAAATTCAGTCACATTTATCTTTGACTTGCGTCAATGTTAACTCTACGAAATACTGTATTTTACTTTTATTCAAACTCTTTTTACATGAAAATAAAAATTGAGAATATATTCAAAATCTGCTCACTATTTTCAAATTTTTGGTGCCAAAGCAAAGTTTTTCGCGTTGTCGTTAGCATTAAAATTTTTTGAGCTGTTCAAAAAATATCCTTAAAATATCTAAATAAAAAATTAATAAACAAAATCTGCTCGATACTTGTTTTACCAAAAGCTTTTTCCAGCAAAGTTTGTTTGAAGAAAAATGTGCCTTTAAGTTCAGGATTACTTTTAGTTTCCCCATAGACGCTAATAAGAATTTTCGAACTGTTCAAAACTAAGCGAAAATTTGATCAAATCCGTCCATGTTCTTCGGCAAGAGTTTTTTCTGTCATAGTTTGTTTGAAAGAAATCCATTTTAAAAATAAGGATCGCTAATGTAAAGATTTTTTTAACTGTTCAAAATTGAGTGAAATTTGTTCAAATCAAAAATTGACAAATTGAAATGAGATGTCCTTGCCGAGGTCTTTCGAAAAAAAAAAGTTTGTCCGAATCGGACAATGCATTCAAAAGTTCTTGGGAAGGACAGATAGACTGAAAAACACGCATTTTACCCATCTAAAAACCCTACTTTCCAAATTTTTAATTTTTGATGTTTCTTCAATTATTTTATTCATTCTTAACCTTTTTGGTACTTGATAATATTTTTACGATGTATTAAGCCACATTTCATGCCTTTGTTCAATTTTTTTTTATTTTATTTTAACGGGGAAATAGGCTAAATGTAGCCTTAATCTTTACTAGAGCCCCGATGGCTAAAAGTGAAGCGCACTCGCTCCGGCAGCTGCCTGCGCCTCAGTTTTCCATTTTAAAAAAAAAAGCTCTTTAGTCCCCGAGATTTGCAAGTAATTTTTAAATTCAGTCTTTTATTAAATCATTCCTTGGTGATGTTTAAAAATAACTGTTACTACTAATCTAAAGCTGGTTTACCTGGCAGACTATTTTTTGGGATTTTCAATCTGCGTCACAGACCGCTGAAAAATAATTTCCGCAACAGTTCGTAGCAACAAACTATCATTTTGGATTAAAAAACAATGTGAATTTTAATAAACATAGTTGATGAAATCCTCCTTTAAAATTTAGCTAACCATAATTATAAACTCAAGATCCTCTTTCATTGTCATTCATTATGCATGAAGTACTTCTGTCGTCGAATGGTTGACGTCGAATAGTACACGCATGCGCGCATAATTAATGAACCGCGCGGCTCTCAAACTAAGCTCGCGTTTCGTTTATTCTCCGCGTGTAGGAAGGTGTGTGGTAAGGCCCCTATAGTGGAGGAGCCGACGCATCCGCCATTTTGGAGCAAATTTGATCCAGTGTTTCGTAGCGATAGCATTGCTGGTAATGTTTACATTTCTTAAGCATGTGTTAAATTGAGTCAAATAGGTGGTTGTTCGACTGTTAATTGCGTAAACAGCTCCGAAAAAGGATCTCAGCTCTTCAGATTTCCAGCAGATGCAGAAAGAAAAAAGAAATGGATAAATAATGGCACGCGACGCCAACCGTTTCCCAAATTTCGCCAATGCTCACCTTCGCTCTCCGACTCTCTCGTTCCCTGTTTGGCGAATGATTGCTGATAAAGGTAGCTTTCCCTGTTGTACGCTAGCTCCAAAATGGCGAATGCTTCGGCCTCTCCAGTTATAGGGGCTCTAGTGTGTGGTGCGTCGAGCTCTGTTCTATTTGGAAAATCGAATTCCGCGACAGATCGATGAATGCCTTCAAAAGTGAATGGACCTGCGTCTAGTTTTGAATCATCTTCTGGGCCCCTGTATATCATATTATGGAATCTCCAAATTATGGATAACCGCTTCAAACAGGTTAGAACTTGGATTTCTTTCATTTTTTCATAATAACTTCTGAGAGTTTGAAATTTTGTACGAGTCTTTTCGCGACATGATTATCGTAGGTTATAATTAACTAACCCATGTCCTGACCTCTTGCTAATGGTTTTTGGCTCTTAGTTTAGGGAGAAATTTGGTGTGTTTGTGTCAAGTGTCGACTAATTGTTTATGGGGTATTCCAAGGTATTTTTGAAATTTATGTCGAGTCCGTAACGTGACCTTTTTTGCCATAACTTTTTAATTTACTGTTTGATTAGCATATTAATTTATTTTGATCTTTTCCTACCAACACACCAGCTCAAATTAAAATAATTTGCAAGTCAAACGGTACATTAAAAAGTTATGGCAAAAAAAGCTCACGTTACGGACTCTATATAATGTCAAAAATACCTTGGAATGCCCCGTATCTTAAAGTTCATTTTGTTACGCACAGTAGCGTAGAATAAAGTGGCTATTGTCTTTATATCGGCATGAGAACTGCAAATTATTAACTCTATCGCTTCGTCGTAATTAAAGACCGGTGCTGCTCAACTGTTGAATTCAGTGGTGGATATACAGGTTTTAGAGCTCCTTAGCAGGACTGCTTTCCAGGGGGGGGGGGGGGGTACAAACCGTTCCTCGATTTAGGTTTCGCCATAAAGTCATTGAAATGGAATTTAATGATTGAAATAGTTCATGCTTTTTTTTAAAAAATGACTGAATTTTTGGAATTGAGAAATCAGGTCTAAATTTAAATTTTTAGTCAAATTCATCTTTTCCGATTGACGAGATTTTTTTTTCTTGCGTTTAAACCTGTTTGTTGGAGATAGGGGGGGGGGGAGGTAGTTTATTTTTGCAGAACAAATTAGACATTTGGCACGCGTTCTTTTGATGAAAAAAAAAGGTATTTTTAGCAGGTTTTTCAATTTGAAACTGATCTTCTAAAATTGCAATCTTAATCCTTTATTTTCAAAGAAATAGTTTATAATTCAAGCTCATGTTAGTTATTTTTAACTGTAAACTAGGGGGCACACAGCCCCCTGATTGCTTCGCTCGTCTGCGGCGGGGAGACAGTTGATTTTAAGGGGTCTAAGGACCTTTAAACTTCAAAATTTTCGATTTTCTGGAAAAAATATATGTTATGCACAGTTTAATTTTGAACAATTTGATACCTTATTTATTACTATACGCCAAAAACTTTTCGAGTTATTGTAAAAATGCCTAAACTTTCCCCATAGAGATTTTTGTTAACAGTAGCTGTTTAAGCCTCTTTTTCTCAGGAGTCGGTTTCTTCGGTTTTCTCGTTTTGCGCGCATGATATCTCAGAAAGTTTCTTATATAAGTCCGTAAAACTTTTAATGTATGCTTATCTGGTTTATATTTATGACCTGAACCTAAATTTATTTATTTTTTGAAAATTATTTATTTATTTTTTTGAAATTTGGTAAGTTAATATCGAAAATTTCCAAAATTTTGGGTAAAAAATATTTATTTTTGAATATTAACTTTAATTTTTTAGTTGAAATTTAGGTTCAGATCGTTAAGATGTATCAGACAAACATGCATGAAAAGTTTTACGGAAATATATTACAAACTTTCTGAAATATCATGCGCGCAAAACGAGAAAACCGAAGAAATCGGCACCTGAGAAAAAGAGGCTTAAACAGCTGCTGTTAACATAAATCTCTACGGGGAAAGTTTACGCATTTTTACAATAACTCGAAAAGTTTTTGGCGTATGGTAATAAATAAGGTATCAAATTGTTCAGAATAAAATTATGCATAACATATGTTTTTTCCAGAAAATCGAAAATTCTGAAGATTAAAGGTCCTTAGACCCCTTGAGTTACTTGCCCATCGATATGCAGCCCCTCTAAAGTTTGGAGGGGTGAGGTGGGGCGGAATGATTTCTCTGAATGACGCACACCCTGTCGCGAGCAAGTTTTAATAGTATCAATTAGGTTTTAAGAAAATACATGGTATTCAAGAATAAAACTTAAGTATTTTTACATTATTAGTTCTTTTTACTTCCTTTTACAAAAAAGTAAGTATTGTATTCGTGAAAAAAATTTCGCTCAAAATTCTGCCTTAATTTCCATTTTGCTCACCCCCGAATGAATGTTGAGTTTTTTTTTTCAATCCGATCACACGTGCCTAAGAACGTATAAAAACCCGAAGTATCCATTTTGACATTTCTCGAGTTAATTACAACGACTTTGCTCGTGATGTACGTAGGTATGTATCTGCGGATGTATGTCGCATAACTTCAGAACGGCATGTCCTAGAAAGTTGAAATTTGGTACGTAGACTCCTAGTGGGGTCTAGTTGAGCACCTCCCCTTTTGGTTGCATTCCGGTGTTTCCAAGTTGGCGACAAATTTGGCGATTTTTTTTATTGATTTATTTATTTTCAGTCTGGTTTCAATTTGGCCACTGTTGGTGATATTTTGAGAGTAAACTATTGAATCACATGAAAATTGCCAATAATGGGAAAATGAAATTACAATTGGAGTAAAAGGAAGTGATGTGATGCACACATCGGCTCGTTTAGAACAAATTGCTTCCAAGCAGCAAAGATGAGACAATATGGAAAATATGTACTTGATTTCATCTTAAATGCTCCAATATGCGTTTAGATGAATAGTGTAATTAAAAATCATTCTTTTTCTTATTTATGAAATTTTAATGCGTCGCTGTTTATTATATCGTTTCCACGCCACCGCGCACCTGTTGCAGCAAAGAGCATTAAATTTAGTTTTCAAATTAAGTAAACACCATAGACTAATAATAAGAGTAGACCGAGCTATGGCAACCCTTTTGCTGCTCATAAACCAAACCATGTGACTGGTGGATATCCTAGCAACAGCGGACGTTAATCGTAGCAGACGATCAACGCCAGCGCGAAATAAAATAAATAGAATTGATGGAACACGGAAGAATGATCTTTTATGGAGTCCGATTTGTAAATTTGTTATTCTAAGTTGTAAATATTTTGTTAATATAGTGAGTTTTTCGTTTAGATAGTATTGTGCATTTTCTTTATTCAATTTCAATAACTCTCTAAGCAATAAAAGATGCAAGCGCCCAAAAAGAATCGGCAAACGGTAAGATTTTTACCTACAGTTTCAATTTAAGATACCGATTAGTACATTTTTGCGTTAACGCAAAACGTTTACGCCATTTCGTTCACGCCAACGCTGACAGCTCCAAATGAAATAAAAGTTACCGAAAACTGATCAAAAACTATTACTAATGTCAAAATAATGCATAACTAAAAGCAAAACAGTTCAATCTCTGCACCTGGAAGTTTTTTTTAATGAAAACACATTGTCTTAAAATACATGTCGAGTGCCAAACTATAGATAATGCTGCCATCTAGCAACCATGCTGCCAAAGTCTTCGCCAAGCCATTCCACTAGTCACGTGATGCATCTATGAACCAATTTTCTTTATCAGCAAGAATGAGAAAGCTCGGTCTACTCTTATTATTAGTCTATGGTAAACACTTACCGAGTTTTTGAGACGTCACTTCTGTTTCGGTGTGCAGACCGCAGTGGCCTGATCGGGAAGAAGTTGGAGTCGCATCTGCGGGGTTCGATGCCAGTTGGTCTAGGATCAACGTGTTCGGTTATGGTGGCTGGGGCAAGCTAAATACGTTTTTGGTCACCTCAAAGTCCCCTTTCTGTTAGAGTCCGCTGGGGAGGGAGGCGTCAACTCCCCCACGCAAATTCTAGAGCATCAAAGACCTTGGCATAGATTGGACAAAAACCAGATTTGTGTATAAGGAATACACATAGATATAAATTGTTATGCATACAGATGTGATGAAACTACACATGTTAATACATAACCATGTAAAACATTTAAAGATTTGGTGTTGGAAACGCTATAAAACCATACGTAGTTTTAAGAGTTGTCCTGAAAAATTCCCCAGCTATTGAGAAAGACCCGAATTCGGCAGACGGCCTTGAACACTTATCATTTTCTAGCAGGAGGCCTTGAAAGTTGATTTTTACACTCGACGTTAAATCCCGGTTATCACAAATTTGCCATTTCAACTGCGCTTGCGCGCGGACTTAGCCGATTTCAAAACTTTTGCTTAATTAATTACAAACATTTTAAATTTGGTAATAAATATGAGATGGCAAAAGATAAAAATTAGAAATCACAAAGTTTTTTCTGATTTAGTTTTTAGGTCTCGGTAAAGATTGAATTTTGCGTCTTAATTATTAATGGATTCGGTGTCTGAATCGTCTGTCCTTTTTCAGGACCAAATTTTTAACCTCAGAAGAGCGTACTAGAATTTCATCACTTCTAATACAAAGCCGAACCCTCAACCTAAATAAAAATGTATAATACTAAGTTGTTTACGCCTAACGTAAAATATCCGGAAAAGACGGATTTCTGTACTAATATTCCAATCATTTTTGAAGTAAACAACGTGTTTTACATTTATGTTAAATAAATATTTCTAAACTAATAAATATTGAAGTGTAATTTTTCTCTTAAGATTATCAGTTATTCATATCCGTAGTTTCATATAATATATCACGAAGTCGCTGTGAAAATATTCTAATCGCATTCATTAATTCGGTGGGATCTCGCTCAGCTTAAATATAAACAAGCAACACGAAATCTTGAAACAGAAAACAAAGTCCGCGCGCAAGCGCAGTTGAAATGGCAAATTTGTGATAACCGGGATTTAACGTCAAGTGATTTTTACTCGCTAGATTTCCCGTGATTTGTGTAGGAATGTAATGCAACTTTTAAAAAATGAAGCAGGGCAAATGGCGTGCTCCGTCTAGATTCGAAATACCAAATGGAGGACAGCGGGACAAGGCACAGTACGAAGAATATTTTCCTTTTTGCAAATTCTTACGACTCTGAAAGAATACCGCAATTTAGTTAACTTGTACGACAACGCTGTGAGAACTGGCCACTTCGAAGTTTCGTTCTTATTTTTCAGGAAGCCCGCCCATCTTTAGTTCTACTATCGGTGCCGTGCAAATCGGGTAAGATTTAATTTTTGAATTTCATTTGTAAATCATTGTTCAGTATCGATGCATTTACTTAAAGTTACCCGTTTCTCAATCTTATCTAATTTATTTTTTTCTAGAAATAATGTTTTTCAGTTTTTGAGTTTTGTTTAAAAATACTGCTTTGGGGTTCAGTGGGACATTTCCATGGGAGCACAGTGAGACAGCGTTTCACTGCTTCCTCGTCAACGTAGTTTATTGTAAAGTAAACATGCTTTTAGAAAACGAAATGAATGCGGCTTCCAACATCTAGATTTGCCATTAAATAAATGATGGTCATTAGTTTTAATGAGATCTTACTAACAGCTTTTTAGTGATACACTGTTAAAAATTCAGGAAGATTTTCTGGTAATTGTTACTGTAAAATTGCATCGCCGACGCATCGCTGATTTTTACGGTAATTTATACCGGAGAAATAAGCGATCACAGCGCCAACTGGTTGCTGTGGCCTACCGAGGAAACCGTAAAATTTTACAGTAACATTTGATTTTTACGGTAATAGTTACTGGCAACATGGATGCCAGTAACAATTACCGTAAATTTTCCGGAAATTTTTTAAGTGTATTTAAATATACTTTTTCAAATTGTTTCTAGCAGCCTATATTTTGCTGCTGAAATTAACTAAGCTAACTTCAAAAGAACTATTCAATTTAGAAGTGTATTTCTTGGTGAAAATATGTTCATATAGTGCAATTGAGCCACTCATAAAGGTAAAACACGTCTCGATATTCGGTTTTTTTTTTTTTTTTTTTTGAATCTGCCGTAAATATTCAGTATGTGTTACCTTTGTTGAACCTAACTAAGCAAATTTAGCAACAACTATTGAAGTTCGAAGTGTATTTCTTGCTGAAAATGTGTTCATTTAGTTCAATTGATCCTCTCATAGTACTAACATATGTTTCGGTATTCCCTCCCCCCTTTCTTTTTCAATCGAAACGACATGTAAATATTCAGTATGTGTTACCTTTGTTTGTGCTGGCTTAACGACAGTCCTGGCCAAATTACTAAAGAGGTTTTTTTGTTTTGTTCACTATTTATACTAAAATACTATTTATTTTACTGTTAAAGTACAATACATACTGTACACTGATTATTACGTTATTTTAGCATAACTTAATGTTTGCTGGTGGCAGCACTGTCTGCTTCGTTTATGTTCTTTGTTTACCTACCAGGAACATAACCTCAATCAGCTTAAACAGTTCACTGGTTCTTTTTATTTGTGTGTGTTCTGTTATATTTAAAGTTAGTTTTAGGTAATTAGTGAGCATGTGTATTTGAGTATATATATAATAGTGAGTATAAACAATTTTTACCTAGTTTTTTAAAAAGTTAAGAAATAATGTAAACTTTGTGAAAAGTATGCCAAAAAGACCTTAAATGCTCATCAAGAACAAGGGAATGCGTACTAAATATTAGATTATTATTTCACTGTTCGTTAATGTGTCTATAGTTATGTAATCAAAGAATTTGCTTTTAAAAGTCTTAGTCTAATTTGGCCAGCACTGTAAGCTAATTTCGTAACAACTATTGAAGTTAGAAGTGTATTTCTTGCTGCAAATATGTTGATTTAGTGCAATTGATCCTCTCATAGGGGTAAAACACTTTTCTATATTCGTATTTTTTTTTCCGAATAGGCATGTAAATATTCATATGTTACCTTTGCTGAACCTAACTAAGCTAATTTTGGAAGAACGATTAAACTCAGAAGTTTATTTATTGCTGCATTTATGTTTATTTATTGCAAATGATCCTCTCAAAGTTATAAACTACATTTCAGTAATCGCCTTTTCTCTAATTGAACGAAATGGAATAATTCAGTATGTGGCTGAACCTACACTTTCGTTGAACATAACTAAAGTAACTTCTAAAGAGCTATTAGACTTAGAAGTATATATTTCTTAATGCAAATATGTTCATTTAGTTCATATGATCCTCATGTCATGCGCCAAGAATTATCAAAACTCGTCACGACTACTAAAAGAATTTGTGCTCAGTATATACGAATGCTTTTTATATGAGAACTCCTCGAAATTGCTGATGTTGTTATTATTGTTGCTTTCCAGCCTATCTGGCATCAACAAGCAATAACACTTCGAAATTGAAAATCACTACTAAACTTGCGCAGTTAAGTCGCATTTAAAAAATAGTATTTGGGGAAGTTTTTACCAGGGGTGTCCCCCCCCCCAAAAAAAAAGAGGAAAATACCCTAAAACAGCCAAACCAAAAAATTTCAATGGCGCAGTTTGCACCAAGACCCCCCTTCCTAGGTGAGCACTCCTGGTTATCACAGTGTGGAAGACTTGGCAATTTTCCTAGTATTTCGCCAAACCGAAGAAAAGAAAGCGCCAACTTTCTACTCAAATTTTGCCAGAAACTATGTTACTGAACCAAAAAAAAAAATGATTTTTACTTTTTAGATAAAACAGGATTTTTAGCAAGAATAAAAGTTAAATCAAAATGAAAACACATTGCCGAATAATTGAACAAAACATCTTTAAAGTAAAATAATGCGCCTAAGGAAAATATTAGCGCATTAAAAGTTAATAAATGTTCCACTAAAATGCAATAGTCCAAGATCTCATGAGTGCCGGACCTACGTCATAGTATAAGGAACCAAAATTTTTCTGCTTAAGGACATAACAGCTGGTAAGAAAGGTTCTCTATTGTTTAAGTTAAGTCTTTGGCAGTCAAGTCTTAACATTCACAGATTTAAATCTTCATCCCTAGGTGGTCGTTTGGAATATTTCTTTGGGAATTATTTACATTAGGCAGCAATCCGTATCCAGGAGTAGAAGTGAATGAAGAATTTTTTAAAAAGCTCAAGAAAGGGTATAGGATGGAAAAGCCCGAACTGGCTCCAGATGTCATGTAAGTCTACTATTCTAATAGCTGTTTCGAAACTTAAACCTTACCTAATAAAACTGATTTTTCTTTTTTCTTTTAATTAAAAAAACCTTCCGTTCTGCTTTCATTAAACTCCTTGATTTAAGAAACCCTTCAAATACCTCAAATGACATTAATATCAAGAAAATTTGCCAAAGCAGATAATTCGCAACTACAACAAACTATAAAGGGCACTGCAGCCTCCGTCTAATGGCGGATGAAAAAGGTAAAACAAACGCATGCCGTAGCGTAGAAAATGTTAATAAGTCTAGTAATTTTTATTTGTATGTATGATTTTTTTATTTTCTTTTAAAATTAATTTTTTATGCCTTGTGAATATTCTGGTCCACGTAGAAAGAAATGAGAATTCAAGAAGCATTACTAAACGTCAGACATTAATGCAAAATACGTAGTTCTAAGCAGACTATGCTAAATTCGATATTTATCAATTCTTGATGGAACTACATTTTCCTTGCGCCCATAAGATTGACAAGAGTAATCTTTCTACCATTTTAATCCATTCATCATAAAAAATAAGAATGGTATAACTGACATGCGAAAACTCGTCAAGGGTTCTTTGCTCGCACAATACTAAAACTAATCCTAAACAAATTTTTGGCAAAACTCCTCTGCTAATAACGTAAGCAATAAAGTAAAGTTGGCGCACTATTTTGGCGATGAAAATTCTCAGGTTTTGTTTTCACTAGTTCAAATTCTATGCGTTTTTTCGCGGTTAAACATTTTTCATTTCGTTCTATGATAATGTATTATATTCAAAAAAAAATAGTTTGCGATTTTTAGTTGGAATCTTTCCATTCAAACTAAATGCTGCAGTAAAATAAAGTTAGTTAAATAAATTATTTTTAAACTGGGCAGAGATGAAAGCCCTGATTCTTCTGCTAATGTTGTCAAATCCTTCTTTCGAAAAAAAAAAACCCATATTCTTGCAAATTCACACATAACAATAAAAAAATTTTCCTGGTATAACGCTATCCTCTAACAAAAAGAAAATGCTTCTACCAGACGAGCATATTCGTTGTTACATTCATGGCAATGCGAAGTTTGTTAATCGAGAGTTTTCTTGTGTTTACGCTTTCGCCATTTACGACAATCAACTCTCTTTTTAGACGGAAAGTTAGTTATATGAGATTAGTTTATAATGAAACCTAACATTATTATAAGAAACTCGAAATAAGGGGAAAGGGACGAAACAATTTCTGTTGCTGAAAGCGATCTATGACACATCAAATACGCCAATAAATACTCATAACAAACTGCCTTTATTTACCAACAGACACACGTGGAACGCAATGTCTTACTTGTTTCTGTAAATTTGTAAATCACCGCAAGGTAGTGTATTTGAGCGATGGAGTTGCGAATACAGATATCATCCGTGAATTTCATTTGCATCGTATAACAACCTTAAAATATTTAGTTCAAGTGACGTAGACTTCGATGCACAGAAAATGTCGGAAAGGAGATCATATAGATATCCTCATTGATAGACATCAATATTATAAAGCATAAACAACGAATAAATACCTTTGTGCTTGAAAATTAAAAGAAAGACTTACTGCGTCACCCGGCTTCGCTCGGTCTACCTCGGAAATAAAAGTTATGTCAAGTGACGCGTGTTCAACAATCAGGATTGAACAAAAAGAAAAAAAAAAATCGGTAAAATTTTGCGTCAGATTTCAGAAAAATAACCAAAAAGGAAACATTTTAAATCCCCCGATTACAGGAAAAGCCTCAAAACAAAAAGCCAGAATTTTATTTGTTCATATTCTAGAAAAAAAAAAGGCTCCTCAATGATTTTCTTCACGCTACAAATTTCAATAAAAGCATTGTTAGGGAAAGTTGGGATGAAGCACTGAATAATAATTTGAATACAGGAGAGCCTTCGAAAAATAGGGATTTCATGTCGAAATCTAAGTGTCGTAACTAATAGTTTTTGATTGATATCTCCGCTAATTATTATCGGAGGATTATGTTAAATATCCTAACATAAAGTCGGGAAAATGACGAATCTATCGATACCTGGTTCGATGGTCAGTTCACTCGCGTTCGGGAAAAGTAACTTGGACATAGATATATAGGTACATACATAGATACGTTCATTTTTAAATTATGTAAGATGTACTAACGGTCTGATGCACAAAACTTGCGAATGACTGCAGACACTTGTTTCGGCGTTACAAGGAACACCTTTTTCAACGCAAAGAAGTGTGAGCTTATGGATCCGAGGAAAGTCTACGCCACTTAAACTTAATATTTTAAAGTTGTACATGAAATTCGCGGATGATATCCGTATTATCTTCTTGCGCAATTTTCCTTGATATTAATGTCGTTGGATGTATTTGAAAGTTTCCCGCTTTCCTCGGATGACTCTTCATCCAACACTTCTTTGCATTGAAAAAGGTGTTCCTTGTAACACCGAAACACGTGTAATTTTGCAATTTTTGTGCATCAAAACGTTGGTACATCATTTATTTATTTACTAGCGGCACCCGCACGGCTTTGCCCGCAGTAGAAAAATGAAAAGGTCATTTGGTTCGCCTGTATATTTACAAATAATGGATGGTAAATTTCTCGCCAATTTGCTATGTTCATTCGCTCTCCCACGTTACGGTTCGACGTAACGATAATTTGGTACTTAATCGTCCACGTTAAGGTAATTTTCTCGGTAAAATGATTAAAAGTAAAATAGAATGATTATATAGTAATGGATAAAAGTTACTCATTGGGCTGGTTCAAAATGGAGTATAATTTGATTTCGCGTTAATCGAGGGCATTGTTTTACATTCCATAATCTTATATCATTAAAAACCGAGCGTATGTACCTATCTATGTATCTCTCTATGTCCGAGTCGCTTCTTCCGAACGCAAGTGATCTGACCATCGAACCAGGTATCGATAGATTCGTCATTTTCCCGTCTTCATGTTTGGCTATTTAACCCTTTCAGGGGCGGTGGTTGCGTTGTGAAACCGCTAATTTATGAATTTTTTTTCTCCCTTTTTTCCAAATTTTTTGAATCAAAATCGCTTGATTCTTTTAAGTTCAATGAACAACATTAAATGGCAGAATAACAAAAAAATTTTTTTTCGTAGGCTCAATTTCTTGTTCAAATCATCAAATTTTCAATTTTTCGTTTACCTCAAAAATTGGAATTTTTTTCAGATTTTAAAAATTTTTAATTAGCGCTGAAAGAGTGAATCATTTTTCTTCTTTTTTCCTGAGGTAGTCAATCATATTGTTCGAAAAGATTCAAATTCATTTTTACATGCATAAACATGTTTTTGTCCTTCCCCAGGTGAGGGGTGTGAATAAATGGGGACACCACCCCCAGCGAAAAAAATTCTGAAAAAAAGTTTTTTAACTGAAAAATCTATGTCTAGATGATCAAATAAACCCATTTGTGGTGTTTTTTCTTAAGATTTCTCAAATTAATGACCCGCCCCTGAAAGGGTTAACATAATCCTATGATAGTAATTAGCGAAGACATCAATTAACAACTATTAATTATAAAACTTAGATTTCGGAATAAAATCCCTATTTTTTTAAAGCTTTCCTCCGTTCAAAGTTATTATTCAGTGCTTCATCTCCACTTTCCGTAACAATGTTTTTATTAATGTGTAGCGTGAAGAAAATCGTTGAAGAGAAAGATCTGTTGCCATTTTTTTCTCGAATATGGACAAATAAATTATGGCTTTTGTTTTGAGACTTTTCCTGTAATCGGGGGATTGAAAAATGTTTCCCCCCCCCCTTTTTTTTGTTATTTTTCTGCAATTTGCCGCAAAATTTTACTGAATTTTTATTTATTTATTTATTTATTTTTTGTTTAAGCCTGATTGTTGAACACGGGTCAATTGACATAACTTTTATTTTCGAGGTAGACCGAGCAAAGCCGGGCAACGCAGCTAGTTGTTAATAAAATGGATTGTGATTTATCATTTCTTTGATCCTATTATGATATTGCATTGATTTGCATTAATTTAGTTGCTTTTAAATAATTTTTCTTTATTATGACAAGTTTGGTAATGTTACTTGAAGCGGAATATTTTACTTGATGGAGCGAGGCAAATAGATTGGCTGTAAAAGGAACATGCCCAAAGCTGCATTTTTTTTTTTTTTTTGCAACAAAAAAATTGATTTGTAGTTTTTGGTAGTGATAGATTTTCCACAGCATTTGGACCAACATGAAGAGGGGCAGGAGGCATTGTCTTTTATTATTTCGTTAGCGTAAGTTTTTTTTCCACTGCTTCGGTGTTGCGTTACATCCCGACTTACTCTACTACCTTGCCAGGTGAAAATAAATATGTGTTTCCCGCTAATTTTAACTTTTTTTTTTCTTTCTCACCTTAAAAACGAGCTGATCACATGACTTACTTTTACTCCAATTTAATGATAAAAGTGCCTCGGAGTGAGCACAGAAACACTTTAAATATTTTCACCCCAAGTTTGTTGAGAACCGAAGCAAAAAAATAAATAAATAAATATATAAATTTGAATTTTGACATCTTGAATTCAAGTTATGTTTTCGCAATCACGAGTGTGTGTATGTAGGCGTGTGTGTTGTGTGTAGGGGTATGTGTATGTCTATGTAGGCATGTGTGTTTGTGTCTGTGTGCAGGCATGAATGTGTGGGTAGTTGTGTGTATGAATGTGTGTATGTGGGGGGGGGGGTATGTGTATGAGTGTGTAGGCATATGTGTCTGTGTGCAGGCATGAATGTGTGGGTAGTTGTGTGTATGAATGTGTGTATGTGGGGGGGGGGTATGTGTATGAGTGTGTAGGCATATGTCTGTGTGCAGGCATGAATGTGTGGGTAGTTGTTTCTATGTGTGTGTATGTGTTTGTGTGCCTGTGTAGGTGCCTGTATGTATTTGTATGTGTGTAGGTGCATGTGTGTGTAGATGTATGTGTGGGTATATGTGTGTGCGTGTGTTTGTGTGTGTGCGTGTGTTTGTGTGTAGGTGTATGTGTTTGTGTGTGTGTGCGTGTGTAGGTGTATGTGTTTGTGTGTGTGTGCGTGTGTGTAGTTGTGTATGTATGCGCGTGTGTGTAGGACATGGATGCAACCTGGAGACTGCTTTCGCTATAGGAGCAGCATCGTGAGGCGCCGGTCGACGGTGATGGTGCGGAGGGTGGCGGTGGGAAAATAAAATCATAGGACATCAAAACAGTCAAGTGAGAACAATAAGCAATCGTGATTGCTCAAAAAAAAAAAAAAAGTATTGTACAGTCAAATGTTCGTAAAATTGGTAAATTTAATGTAATTCTATAGTTAACTCTCTAAATATGGCCAAATTGAAACCAGATTCAAAAAAAAGAAAAAAAAACGCCAAATTTGTTGCCAAGTTGGTGACAAAACTTGGCGATATATATATCGCTAAGTGTCCGCCAAATTAAAACACCACTTGAGTTTGCATTGAAATGAACAATGATTTTCCCCCTAAAAGGTACAAAAGACCTCTTAAGAACATCCGAATGCAACCAAAAGGGGAGATGCATAACTAGACCCCACTAGGAGTCTACGTACCAAGTTTCAACTTTCTAGAACATACCGTTTTTGAGTTAGGCGAGATAGATACGCACATACGCACAAACATACGTACATACAGACGTCCCGAGAAAACACGTTGTAAATAACTCGGGGATCGTCAAAATTCATCGGGTTGAAATAAAAAGCTCAATATTTATTCGGGAGCGAGCAAAATGGAAATGAAGGACGATTTTTGAGTGAATATTTTTCTCGAATCCAATAAAGGAAGTAATAAAACTCTTTGTCTGCATGCGTAGCATTTAGTATTTTTAAGAATACTGATTTAAAGTTGACTTCATGATTATGTATCGTGCTTTAGTAGAAGTGACTAGTTCCATTTTTTTTTCCACTTTCAGATATTACTTGATGAATTGTTGGGTGAATGATCCAAACTTGCGTCCAGACTTTGATTTTCTTGCCGAAGAAATAAGAAGCTTATTGGAAACAAGTGTAAAATTAGTAAGTACTGTTTTCTTTTCTCAGTATGTTTTACCGCCTACCATGCTAAACTTTGGCATTCAAAAATTATAAATAAATATGAAAGTAATCTAGTAGTACGAATGCTATGCAAGCTAATTTTGATCGGTTAAATGGCTAAAAGGGGATATAGGACTATTAATCTCGAAATTGTTCAATTTTCGGAGAAAAATAAGTATTGTTCTCCAGCAGAATGGTTCAAAAATACATGTAAAAAAATTCTCTTAGATAACAGGACACCCCTCCATATTTTTAGACTTGTGGATAGGACTAGAAGAATTTTAGCTTCCTATTTTAACTGAAAGAGGGGGCTCCACCCCCTCCCCCAAACTTCATAAGTATGGGGAAAGGGGTTAAAAGATACATTGAACTGAAAAACAATGCTACGTATTATAATATACACGAGTATTATGCATATACTAGCTGCGTCGCCCGACTTTGCACGGTGCACCTCGAAAATAAAAGTTACGTCGTGCGACGCAAATTCAACACTCAGGCTTGAACCAAAAAAAAAAGTCAGTGAAATTTTGCGGCAGTTTGTGGAAAACCCCGAAAAGGAAACATTTTAAATCCCCTGATTACAGGAAAAGCCTCAAAACAAAAACGAGAATTTTACCTGTTCATATTCGAGAAAAAAAAATGGCAACAGATCTTTCATCTCAATGATTTTCTTCACGCTATACATTTTAATAAAATCATTGTTGCGGAAAGTGGAGATGAAACACTGAATAATAATTTGAATGGAGGAGGAAAGCCTTCGAAAAATAGGGATTTGATTTTGAAATCTAAGAGTCATAATTAATAGTTTTGAATGGATATCTCCGCTAATGATTATCGGAGGATTATGTTAAATAGCCAAACATGAAGACGGGAGGATTACGAATCCATCGATACCGGGTTCGATGGTCAGTTCACTGTCGTTCGGGAGAAGAAGCTTGGACATACATAGATACGCTCAGTTTTTAATTCTATAACAGATATTGCAATAAAATAATTACAGTCGAGCCTCCATATATCGAACTTCCACATATCGAAATTTTCTATATATCGAAATCCCAGCAAATTTCAATGTTCATTACATAGAAAAATTGTTTCTATATATCGAAAAAATCTCTATGTATCGAAATTTTTTTCGAGACATTCGTAGATATTTTTTTTTCACTTTACACTGTTTGTCTCATGAAAAATGCAGGTTAGGGGAGAAAATGATGTTTACTAAAAGTTGCTAAGAAATTCATAAGAAATCTGGGTTTGAGGGGTGTGTATAGGTCGTTGTTCCGTTCTGGAGTTCTTCAATTCCCTCAAGTTTATTTCAAATCTTAGTTGTAACCAGTAACACTGTAAAATCAGTTTCAAGTTATCTTTTTTGTCTGTTGATTATCAATCCTAGTCTTTTCAGCTTCAGTAAAAATCGTTTAAGTTAGGTAGATTGATTTTTTATTTTTCTCTCGATTACATTGTCAAAATCCAATGCTCGTAAAAATTAGAAATTGGGTTTCATGCACGAAAATTAGCTTTTATTTTAATGTTTTAGGATATTTTTATGATAAAATAAGATCGTTTCTATGTATCGAAATTTCTATATATCGAATTTTTTTTCCGGCAATTTGCTACTTCGATATATGGAGGTCCGACTGTATTTACAAAATAACAGCTGGGAAAATTGAAATGTTTCTAAATTTGTGGCATTTTCTATGCTACGGCTCATGTTAAACGGAGGGGTCACTGAGCATCCTCTTAAAATTTGAGTACGAAGCTAAAACTTTTACAGCAAAATACTATAAGTCAAAAAAAAGTAGGGATTGTCCTGGACTCAAGCTAAAAAAAAGTTTTTTTTTAAAACCACCCTATTCCCTCGTCTTCCTGAATAATTTGAAGCAAACCGCTTTGAAAACTTCCTGTAATTAAGAAAAATATGAGAGAAAACGTATCAGTTCATTTAAGTAATTCACCGTAAAAAAAAATTTTTGAAGCTGTTATTCCAAAAATGTGTTTATTATCATGTGATAGCTTAAAAACGAAGAAATATTTTTGCATGATATTTTTACTGAACATGTTTAATGTTTTGTTTTACAAAGTAAACCTCAATTCGTGTACAATTTCTTACCTGATAAATTATGTATGGTAAAAAATTATGAAATGTTGATAATTTTTAGATAGTTTAATTTAAGTTACCATAAAATATAGAAATTACACACAAATGCTTAAAAAAAAACCTGGTTCGGTTTATTAAATTAACAGTTTGAATTATTTAGGTACCAAAAATATTGTCTGGACTAATATTTAAATCTGGTCTGCAATCGTGCAACTTGATGCAATTCAGGAAACTTTTTGACAATGATGCTTGAATTTCTCAGGAAATGGATAAAAACTATTGAAATCCCAAAACGATACACGAAAATAATCTGTAACATTTCGGAATTTTTTTACACAGTGGTTGGGGTGGAACTAGAAATTCTTTCCCAGACCACACTCGTGGTAAAAAAAAAACATGTTAGGTGTATGTTTTGAATCTATCATCAGAATGGAAGTTGGATAAGTCTAGGACCACGCGCAAATACGACGTTAGCCTTCCCTTTTCCGTGAAAAGCCCGCAATGTGGTTTTTAGAATAGCTGAGTTCTATCTGGAGCTGGACATTCTGTTGTGCACATAAACTTTCTCCGTTTGGTGTGAGATGATGTCTGTGACACTATATCGAACATTTTTCAGTTCACTGTCATCGAGATTCCAAATTCCAGACAGATGAGAAAAGCATAACTTGCAAGAAATGCCATCCCACCAGATTCTGGTGTCAACAAAGCGCCCACCGAAGGATCCCGTATGTAAGGGAAATGAAGTAGGTCAAGGAGGAGAGACATTACTGAACGAAGAACTGTGAACCACAGACGCGAGGTTCTAAATATCTTTGTAACATAAAATAATGTGTAAGATAGCTGTAAATAATAGATGCATTTAACGTCTCTTAAAGACCATGTATTTCTCTTGTTGTCTTTACAAAAGAGGGGGAAACATCACAGGGATGTGGTAATCTATCACGTAAAAGCTATAGTAAAATGCTTACCTATAAATGTGGATAGGTTTCAGAAAGAGGAAAGAGGGAGGATTGGGGAGCACCCAAGGGAATACCGATGGGTGTTCGTTGGGGGTGTTTCCAAAAATTTCCTTATTCGGTAATATTTATTGGACGATTCGGAAAATTGTCAGCATTCAGAAAAATTTGGAGTTTCATTCGGTAAAATTACCCTCAATCGGCAAAATTTGAAATTTTATTCGGCAAATTAAGAATTTCTGCTTTCCCAAACTATAAGTTCCAAGCACCCTTTTGAACAACGACGAGCGAGAAAACGGATAGGGCGGGGGCGACAACGCCCTTTGAAGGGTGGTGTTCGCGCTTCGAAACCACCTATTTGTTTATCTTTCTCTATTTTTTCCGAGTTTTTTTAATTTAAAATCACTTGAGTCCTTTTCTTTTAAATTTAATGAACAACAATAGATGTCATTTCAAGAAGAGTATCTTTTTCGGTATGCTCAATGTTTTTTCAAATCATTCCAAGTTATAAACTCAGAAATGGAAAAAAATATCAAATCAAAAAAAAATTGAATTAACGCTAAAATAGTCAACCATTTTTCTTCATTTTCCTTCAAGTATTCAATTATATAGTTCTGAAAGATTCAAACTCAATTTTGCTTACATAAACGCATTTTTTCCGGGCTCTGGGAGCGGAGTGTGAACAAGTGGGGAGACCATCCCCTGCAAAAGAAATTCATAATTTTTCTTTTTTTTTTTTTGAATGACGAATCTATGTTTATACGATCAAGCATACACATTAATAGTGTTTTTAATAATATTTCTAAAAATTTAAGACGAGCCCTTCAAATGGTTAAGCTACGGACAGATGAATGCTGCTGTAACAGAAATGGGCGAGATTCAACTCAGAGGAAAGATCACTTCAATTAGAGTGTTAGAGCTCGCTGGTCAACCGTGACAAACACATACACTCTTATTTCAAAAGAACAAAAAAAAAAAAACTCTTAAAAAGAGTGAAATCTATTCTTTCTGAGTGCTAGCTTTATCGAAAAAAGACTAAATCTTTTCTTTATTGGGGTGAAATTCGGAAACACTCCTTTTGATGAGCGAAAAATAAAAACATTCTTTAAAAGAAGGACTCGGGGCCGTGGTAACCCGGTCGGTAGAGTGTCGGATTCGGGGCCGGAGGGTCCTGAGTTCGAACCTCAATGGTCGAAGACCCACCGTCGTCATTAAAGGAGACTGGGCGACGTTAAATATGCTCGTGGTCTCAATGTCCTCCAAGTGAAACGATACTTCTGGGGGTGCTAGCACCAGGTAGCTATTAGCTCCTGGTCTAGTTCTAAATTCTCATTAACTGTTCGATCCGGTGATGGTGCTGCCATCTATCGGTATAAAAAAACAAAGGAGGCAAGGCACTTAGTGTGCAGTCCTCGACATTAATCCAGTTGCAGTCAGTTGTGACTCGGAATCGGAACAGTTTATTCCATGTTTTTGATGTGTCATGTTTCTTAGTTACGTTATATGTTTAATACGTTTGTTTGCCATTGTTTAATTTTAGTCAAAATAAAATTCTTTTTTATGAGAATACTGCTGAACTCTACTGAGTAATTTAACATATATTATTACTATAGATTTGCAACTTTCTATTTATACTAGTTATAATGGAAGTTTTTTTTTTTTTGTTTTCAGGCTCTATAAATATTTCAGTGAGAAATGGCAACGGCGGAGGGACATGTGGGACATTCAACAACGTTACAGGTGAAGAAATCTTCAAAATATTTAATTTTGTCATCGTTTGGGAGGGGGGGGGTTCATTTTGTATTTGTTCATAGTGCTACTAGATTTGTAAATAGGTGTTTTTTTTTCTAAATTTGTCGTTTATATCTTTAGCTTTTGCCAGTTATATGACTGGTGTAAAATACGCATCGCTTCGGGATGGTTCATCACAATAATATTACAACGTTGTAACTTATTACTAATCTATACGTAAGGTTATACCAAAGTTCTTTGCAAGCTCGCAGAGAGATTGTTGGAAAGGTTGGAGAAAGTAAGCTTTCATCAGCCTTTCCTCGAAGGTTACTAATTTTAAGTTGGTTTATGCTTCAGGTTAACTATTCGATTATTTAAATAAACCAAAGCTATTAAATGATCAGGAAATAACTTATATAAGTTATAAATTGAAAGTATAAAAAATTATTAGTAGGTTACAATACTTGAAATTACCCACCGTATGTCCATGATTTCTTACACGTCATATATACTAAGTATAGCAAAATCATTAACATTTTCCCCATAGCAGTACAGAAAAATGGTACGTTTAAAAGCTTTTTTGTTTTTTGTCTTTTTTACAGATTTTGCCATCGATTTTGTGTCCAATCATTCGGTACTAGCTGCATTGCCCGGCGTTGCACGGTCTACCTCAAAAATATACGTAAATGCTGCGTTCCAAGCATTTTATATAATGATATAAATTTTTCCGTTTTCATTAAATTTCTTACTGCTGATTCACTCTTATTAGTCAAAGCGCGATGTCATATAGTCTATAAGCCTTCCTCCTTAAATGGACTATTCAACACAAAAATAATTTTTTCAATTCGAACCTGTAGTCCCTGATATTAACGAGTTCAAAAAAAAAAAAAAAAAAAGAACTCTTCAGCATTATACCGATAGTTTATTAATTAATTAGAAAATAAAAACGACACGAATCTTTTTTTACGAATCATTCTTAGCATAGTTTAGGATTTCTCTGAAATTCAGGTAAGATTTAACTCGTTTTTAAGGAACCTCGAGATCGATGACTCGAACCTACACCCATTGGATCGCGAAGCCCACGCTTTCAGGTCGAGGCACCGCGAATATTCGGGTTTCAAGCATTCTGTAGTATGATATAAATTTTCCCGTTTTCATAACAATTTTTATTGCTTTTCCACTCATGTTAGTCATAGCGTGATGTTATATTGCCTACAGCCTTCCTTAATAAATGGATTATTTAACACAAAGAATTTTTCAATTCAAACCAGTAGTTCCTGAGATTAGTGTGTTCAAACAAACAAACTCTTCAACTTTATATTATTAGTATATATTTATCAAATTCATGCTCTCTCACAACTAATGTCAATCAACTTTACACCAGTTCGAAATTTATTTCATTTACAGACAAGACATTTTCACAGCACTCTTATAAAGCAGGAGTTTTTCACAACTGGTTTCGTTAATAAAAGCTTACGGGGGGAGGAGGGGAGGGGGCTTTGCGCCGATGCTGCTCTTTACGCATGCGCTTTGAATTCTACTTCAGTTTTTAAAGTAGTTTTGACGCTATATAGGTGGAATTTCACATGAAAATTTCCTTCAACAATTAGAGTTGTCTCAAAATCGCGCGGCACGACTTATGCCCGAAGTTGTGCGAAGTTGTCACAACCATTAACCTCGCACAATTTACAGTGCTTAATATAACTTTAAATCGATTGTGAAAATGTTTTAAATAGTGCTGATATGAAAAACTCATTATACGAGCATTATTTCGAAAAAACAATACACAGATAGCATACAAATTGTTTTTGAAATCTTTCGGGAAAACGTTTCCTGTGTTAAGAAGCATCCTTTTTTTTTATTCGGAAATTATATGTTTTAGTCTATTATTCTATTTTATAGAAACTGAGCAATGGGTGAAGATCGAGTGTGCGTGGGATATTGGATACCTCGACAAGCTGCGCATTCTGAATATGTCACCAACGCCCTCTGTTCTATCGGTCTGTGAGATAAAAGTTTTAACAAAGGATGGTGAGTAAGCAATTTTAATTTGCTCATGAAGCTTTAAAATTTCTTAAACAGCAACCGTTGAATCTAGGGCTCGACCGATGGCAATTTTTGTCCGATTTGCCAATAACGGTTGTTACGAATAACGGCTGATACGTACAAATGAGTAGTTTTTTGACATTTCGTACTCTTCTCGTTCTAGTTCACTGCATTTAGTCACATTAAGGACGAATGTGTTGGGATTATCATGACACCCCTTTTGATGGGCAGAGTATAAACGGATATTGTCTGTGTCATTCGCGTTGGTTTCTTTTTTTTTTTTTTTTTTTTTGAGCAATCACGATTGCTTATTGCTCTTACTTGACTGTTTTTGGCGTGCTATCATTTTATTTTCCACCGCCACCCTCCGCACCATCACCGTCGACCGGCTCCTCACGATGCTGCTCCAATGGCGAAAGTCGTCTCCAGGTTGCATCCATATCCTACACACACACGCACGCATACACACACCTACACACACGCATACATACACCTGCACACATACATACAGACACCTACACATACACACAAACACATACACACAACTACCCACACATTCATGCCTAAACACAAACACACATGCCTACATACACATGCCCCCACACACAAACACACACGCCTACATACACACACTCGTGATTGCGAAAATTTTTTGCGGTATATGAAACTTTTTACTAATAATAAAGCTGAAAGCCTCTCTGTCTGGATATCTGGATCTCTGTCTGACAGTTCGGCCGATTTTCATGAAATTTGGCGCAAAGTTATTTTGTAGCATGGGGATGTGCACCTCGAACGATTTTTCTAAAATTCAATGTAGTTGTTTTTCTATTCCCATTATAAGAACATTTTTCCGAGCAAAATTATCATAACGTAGAATAGTAAATTACGAAATTATCATAACGTGGAACCGTAACATGGGCAAGCAAATGAACACAGCAACTGGGCGAGAAATTCGTAATCCATTATTTGTAAATATACAGGCGAACCCATAGAATAAAAGTAGACCGAGCTTTCCCAGACTTTGCTGATAAAATAATTGGTTCATGGATAGATCATGTGACTGGTGGGAGACTTGGTGAAAACTTTGGCAGCATGGTTGCTAGATGGCAACATTATCTATAGTTTGGCACTCGACATGTATTTTAAGACGTAATGTGGTTTTCATTATAATTTTTTTTCCAGGTGCAGAGATTGAGTGGTTTTTCTTTTAATAATGCATTATTTTGACATTAGTCATTAGTTTTTGATCACAGTTTTCAGTAACTTTTATTTCATTCGGAACTGCTACGTCAGCGTTGAAGTGAACGTAATGGCGTAAACGTTTCGCGTTAACGCAAAAATGTACTAATCGGTATCTTAAATTGAAATGGTAGGTAAAAATCTTATCGTTTGCCGATTCTTTTTGGGCGCTTACTTCTTTAATTGCTTAGAGAGTTATTGAAATTGAATAAAGAAAATGCACACTACTGTCTAAACGAAAAACTCACTATATTAACAAAATATTTACAACTTAGAGTAACAAATTTACCAATCGGACTCCATAAAAGATCATTCTTCCGTGTTCCATCAATTCCATTTATTTCTCGCGGGCGTTGATCGTCTGCTACGATCAACGCCCGCTGTTGCTAGGATATCCACCAGTCACATGGTTTGGTTTATGAGCAGCAAAGGGTAGCCATAGCTCGGTCTAATCTTATTATTAGTCTATGGGCGAACCAAATGATCTTTTCATTTTCAACTACTGGCAAAGCCGTGCGGATACCACTAGTTATTTATTAAACGAGCTGAAATATGTCGCTTAAAGATAACGTTTTGGGTTATTTTCTACGAGAGACTTTTTTTTTTAAATATATTTTTAAACTTTGTTGCGAAAACAACTTTTTATAGCTACTGTTGAAGTTTCGAACATTTTTTTAATGCGATTTTTTTTTATGCGGTCCCTATTTACTGCATAAAAACAGACTTTGTTGTAATCGTAACAAAATCTAATTCTGTTTCAGGAGCTGCTGTGTCTGGTTGGCGGGAAGCTGCTTACAGGACCTCGGATGACGAATTTCACCTGAAGGATGGTGAACCTGCCATTCCTTTCCCAATGAGGCCAATTATATATTCATTGCCCTCTTCCGGCCTGTTAAGATTGCTTCAATGAGATTTTTTATACCAAAAGGTTGGATTTCTGCTTTTTTCTTTTCATTTTAGCCCCCCCCCCTTTTTTTTTTTTTTTTTAAATTTCCTTTTGAACAATAAAACTGATGCTGCAGTGTTCAAAGGAAATCTGAGAAAATATATGAGAATCAACAGAAAATAATTTATTCTAAAAAGCGAACAATCTAAATATTTTTTTCTTCAGTATTCATTGCACCTTTACACGATATGACACAAATAACAAAATTTGACTACTTATTTGTTGGGGGGAAAATTCTATAGGTTTTGTTTAGTAAAAAAGCCTTATTTTTAGCAAAAAAACTACCATTTCCTTAAAATTTCAATTGCATTCAGTTTTTCATAATTTTTAAAACTTTTTGTGTTTAGCTCATCGTTAGTTACGGCAAAGTGATATGACCCTCCAATTTGGAAATAATTAACCAAAAACTGGTTTTATGGGTAAATATTTGAGAAATTCTAACGAAAGATGTGCTTTTTGCCCCAAAGCTTAACTGATCATTATTTCAAAACCACATATTTCATGCTTATTCGAGGTTTATATATCACAGTAATATGTCCAATTACCATTTTTGCAAAGTTTCAAATCTTAAGAATTATAACTTTTTTCGCTAGCGCTGTTGGCGTAAATAAAAACTTTGAAGTTTAGTAAATTTCTTCTAGTTTTCTCAATAATTCATACATTCATTTGAAAAAAAAATTGCTGAAAAAACTTATAAAGAAGAACACTGTGTCTCTCTAAATTTTAAAAAAATCTCAAAATCGATTTTTTTTTTCGAAAATTAGGACATTCGGCTACCTAAAGGAGTTAAATATACAGAGGTTTTTATAAAGGAGAATAAAATACGATTCAAAACCAACAGTTATAGAGAACTAAAACCTAAAACATTAGCAATGATTTTGCAAAAATATATAGCAAACTACTACTCAGGACGAAATGTACCGAAATGAAAGAACTAAGATTATGTAAAGTTACTAAAAAAAGACCTAGGACACTAAATTATCAGGAGTACACGACACCCAAGTAGAAACTCATCAAAATTAACACAACTTGATGATTATTATTGCTACACAACACTCAAGTAGAAACTGATCAAAATAAACGCAACTTGATGATTATTATTGCTACAAAACGCTCAAGTAGAAACTGATCAAAATAAACGCAACTTGATGATTATTATTACTACACAACACTCACACACACAAGTAGAAACTGATCAAAATAAACACAACTCGATGATTATTTTCCGTCATAGATTGGGATAGTGACAAAATTTAAATTTTCTATTTTCAGGTACTGTAGACATTGGAATTAAACTAAAATCAGGCTATGGGCGTGTGTTGATAGCATACTGTGATATTAACACAACTACAGGTAAGTGTAACGAGATTAATTCCTATTAATCGTGATAGAAACGAGCACGAAACGAAAAATATTGAAAAACATGTGAAGCTGTTAATTCTGTCATTAATTTTAATTTACGCAACGGAACGGATATTTGATAACTAGAAAATATCTGCGGCTCACGTGATCGCCTGCTAAATTTCATGCTTAAACTGAAAAGTTCGACGACATCTGGTAAAAGCTTTTACTGAATGTCTTTTTATCCAAAATCTCACTATTAGCATTGAAGAAGAGGTTCCCACAAACCTCGAAACACGTGTATGCAGTAAACTGCTAATTTTGTGCGTTAAAATGGTGTTGATTACTATTTAGCAGTATATAGTGTAGAAGACATACACCTGAAAGCAATGACAATACACCGAAGGTTCAAGAAATTTAATTTATGTATGATAATTGAAAACGAGCTGATCTGTGCATCACGTGACTAACTTTTACGCCAATATAATGATAATAGTACCTTAGAGTAAGCAAAGATACACTTTGAATGTTTTCATCCCAACTTTGTTGTGAACCGAAGCAAAAAAAAAACGTTTTACACGCATTAATTTTAATGTGATTCAATGGTGAACTCTCTAAATATCGCCAATAGTGGCCAAATTGAAACCAGATAAAAAATTAAAAAACACGCCGGATTTGTTGCCAACATGGCGACAAAACTTGACGACATATCGCCAGGTGTCAGCCAAATTATAACACCACTTGAGTTTGCTTTGAAATTAACAACGATTTCCCCCCAAAAAGGTATATGAAAGACCCTTATTGGAACATTGGAGTCTACTTACCAAGTTTTAACTTTCTGTGGCATCGCATTTTTGAGTTACGCGAGATACATACGCACGTCACGAGAAAACTCGTTGTAATTAATTCGGGGATCGTCAAAATAGATATTTTGGGTGTCCATACGTTCTTAGACATATATCCAGGTGTGGTTGGGTCCAGAAAAAAAACTCAACATTCATTCGGGGGTGAGCAAAGTGGAAATGACGGCCGCTTTTTGAGTGAAAATTTTTTTGCGAATACAATATTTCCTTTTTACTATGCAAAGGGAAGTAAAAATAGTCTCCCAAAATCCGCACATGCAGTTGAAGAGATAACACTCCATCCTGCAATGGGGGGGGGGAGCAAGGGTTGCATTTCACGTATGACGCAATCAATATATTTTTTACTTCCTTTCACAAAAAAGGAAGAGAAAAAGTTGAAATTTGGTACGTTGCATTCGAGTGTTTCTAAAGGGGCCTTTTGCAACTTTGGGGGGGGGGGGGGATTCATTCTTAATTTCGATGCAAACTCAAGTTGTGTTATAATTTGGTAGACATTTGGCTATATATCGCCAGTCTTTTGGTCGTCAAGTTTTATCGCGAACTTGGCGACAAATTTGGCGACTTTTTTTTGAGCAATCACGATTGCCCTTGACTATTTCTCATTTGACTATTTTGGCGTGCTATCATTTTATTTTCCCACCAGTACCCTCTGCCAGCACCACTGTCGACCGGCTCCTCACGATGCTGCTCCTATTACGAAAACCGTATCCAGGTTGCGTCCATATCCTACACACACACACGCGTACACAAACACGCCTACAAAATCACACACCTACACACACACACGAACGCCTACACACACGCGCTTACACACACAGTACTGCATACACAACATGCATACATACACAACACACACACTCGTACACACACAGCACTGCGTGCACAACATGCACACACATGCTTACATACACACACACGCACGCACCCACACACACGCGCTTACACACACAGTACTGCATACACAACATGCATACATACACAACACACACACTCGTACACACAGCACTGCGTACACAACATGCACACACATGCTTACATACATACACACACACGCACGCACCCACACACACGCGCATACATACACACACACGCTCGTGATTGCGAAAAACATAATTTGAATTCAAGATGCCAAAAATTCAAATTACTTTTTTAAAAATATTTTTAATTTGCTTTCAATTTGGCCACTGTTGATGACATTAAGAGAGTTTTCTGTTGAATCACATTAAAATTGCCGATAATGGGGAATAACATTAAATTGGTGTAAAAAAAAAGTCATGTTATGTCATACACCAGCTCGTTTTTCTTCCGCATTTACCCTTGTATAAAACTGATGAAACAATATTTCTTCTTCCATGAGACGAAACGCATTACATGTATGATTAACTGTTAAGAAGTTTCTACCTGGTCGATCAAATGAATCACATTTTAAATTCTAAGCCACTAAAATATCTTTTTTTTTAACATTTGAGAAATTTTTCAAATTAAAGATTTTGTTATGCCTTTACCCAAACGAACTCTTTTCTATTTGTCAGATATTGACCAATGGGTGACGGTGGAGTGTGCATCAGGGGTGAACCAACTGGTGGACAGTGTAGACGTGTCACTCAGGAACTTGTCTAGTATGTGTGAGATACAGATATTTGAAAAAGGAGGTAAGAATATTTGGGCATTGACTGAAACTTTCTTTGCCAGTAACACTGTACCAGTGGTTCCAAACCTGGGAGCGATCGCCATCAAAGGGACGGTTTGGCAACTCAGGGGGGCGATAAGTTCTTGGGACGCGATGAGGATTTACAAGATAAATTAATCATATAAATAATAGCCAATGATCGAGTAACCCACGAGTCATTCAGCAATGAAACACATGATGTTGACAGAGTGAGAAAGTACTCTACAGGCGCGGACTGGGTCCCGTAAGAGGGCGCCAACATCGGTCTCTTAAGGGTGCAAAAAAAGAAAAAAAAAGAAAGAACGTAAAAGGAAAGGAAAGGAAACGATGGTACACAGGTTTACGAATTTAAAGAAAAGAAAAAGAAAGCAAAGTCGCACAAGTTTGAGAGAGGGGAGGGAGGGAATAAAAATAAATTAAAAAAAATTAAACTTTAAATAAAATTCACGTAAAAAGGCGTTCAGATGGGAGGGTACATCGGCCCGTGCGCCGATGGGCCAGTCCACGCCTGGTACTCTACTCGTGTGGGTTGTTAAGGAAAAAATATTTTTCGAATTTCTTTTTAAATTAGTATTTTTTAAATGAAGTTTACCTGTCACGTGTGGGACACACTTGCGGACATCTGCTTCAGAGTTCTTTATTCTAGCAATATATCCTTCGAATCTGTTAAATATATACTTTGATTCCCTACTGATTAATTTTTAGAGTTAGTTTCGAAAAGAAACAAATAGTATGACATTCCAAAGAAAATCAGACATTTTGTCCCACACGTGACGACTCTGTTTCATGTCAAACGTAATATTTAAAAAATGTAATGAGCAATGGCTTTTTCTCTTAATCCGCACATACACGTGTGATTTCTTAGGCAAAAAATTTTTACCTTTTACACGGTCTGAAATTGAATATAGATCTGCCACGTGCAGGATAAAAATGTCTGCTTTTCTTTGGAATGGCCCATGTAGTTCTGCCTTAGCCCAAGCTGTAATTTACTGCTCAACAGTTAAGCTTTTCCGTGGCTTTGTCTACTTTTCCGTGGAATGGTTCATGTACTTCTGCCTTAGCCCTGTCTGTAACTTACTGCTCAACAGTTAGCTTTTCCGTGGCATGGCCCATGTAGTTCTGCCTTACCCCAAGCTGTAACTTATTGCTTAACAGTTAGCTTTTCCGTGGAATGGCCCATGTAGTTCTGCCTTAGCCTTGTCTGTAACTTACTGCTCAACACTTAGCTTTTCCGTGGCATGGCCGATGTAGTTCTGCCTCAGTCCAGGCTGTAACTCATTGCTTAACAGTTAGCTTTTCTGTGGCTTTGTCTGTTTTTCCATGGAATGGCCCATGTAGTTCTGCCTTAGCCATGGAATAAGGGAATAGTTAGCAGCTTAGCAGGTTCAAAACTATGACATTATTTTACAGGGTGTTCCAAAAATGACTGATACATTTGAAAACTCAATAAGTACTAAATGGGCAGTGATAGAAATATACCGTTTGTAGCATTATGCCTGGGACAGCAGTAAATTTTCAGACAGACAAACTTTCAAAATTAACTACAATATTCTTCAACAGATGATATTTAAGGTATTTAAAGGAGATTGCAGGAGTGTTTGTCTGAAAATTTACTGTTTTTCCAAGCATATTGCAAATAAAGTGTATTTCTGTCGCTTCCTATTTAGTTTTTAATGATTTTTCAAATGCACCGGTCATTTTGGCGATCTTACAGACTGCGTTTTCTTTCATACCTTTTAAAATACCTGCAGCGCCATCTGTTGAGGAACATTGTAACTAATTTTGAAAGTGTGTCTGCCTGAAAATTTACTCTTGTCTTAAGCATAATGCAACAAATGATATATTTCCATCGCTGCCCGTTTAGTATTAATTGATTTTTCAAATGTATCAGTCATTTTTGGAACACCTTGTATGATAGTTTTTTCGTCTACAAAACGAAAATGACACCGGAAATTGAAGGAAATTATATTTATATTCTTTAGATCCCTGGTGCAGATATCTTCCCAGTCGCAGTGCCTCTAACGCATATTTTCAATTCAACCGTTCCACAGCCGTTCTTCACTGCGAGGGAGAAAATGGTTCCCCAGTCTTCAGTTGCATAGACAATCATTGGTATGGAAAATATGGATCATGCAATGGTAAATAACCGCTTATGATTATTTTGGTTTCCTCTTGGGGGCTAAATATTTATCTACACATCTGAACTCGAAAATCTGGTTAAAAAAGCTGAGCCATCAAACCTGCAAAAAAATAATAATAATAATAAATATAAATATAACTTCGTTAAATGTAGAGTTCATTCAAATGAAACCCAGGGAGTGCGTCCAACTTCACAGTCAACATTCGAGGGTGTCATGTTACTGCGTGATCGAGACACCATCTATTGGTAGATAGACTGACGCATCCGCAACGTTTGATGTTCTACAGCAACGGTGTGGTTTCACACCAATAAGAAGTTGTGTACAAGTTGACTACAAATCTGCTGGAAGCAATCATTGTTTCAGAAGCCTAGACTTGATTTAGAAGTGCGTAAAATGGAGTGTAAACAGCATATTTTGGGTAACACAGCAACATTTATCTGAAAAAGTAGAGCTGCTTAGAGGAAAAACTAATTTCATATTTCGATTCAGAGCCCCTAACATACCTAAAATCCGCTCTCAAACACTGGGCACCAAAGAAAAAACATTTTTGGGGTTCCTCTGTGTTATTTATTGTTGCAAGTGTTCTAAAGTAGATGCTGGGACACTTGATGTTCCTCCCAAAGGGGTAAAATTGAATAAACGAAAAATTAACTATTTTTAAATTTATTTCTTCACTTAAACCATTTTTTAAATAAATAAAAAAAGAGCACAAATCCCCACAAAGAATCTTAGATTAGAATCAAGCAAACCAAATCACACACACAGTTCGTTCTTTACTTCTTCATTGATGAAGAAAAAAAAAAGATTATTCGGTTTTAACAACCTCAATGATATAAATCAGCAAAAGTAATAACCATGTTTCCTCCCTCAATGTATATTTTTATTGTTAAACTGCAAAGGATGATCAGTATGGAACTGAAAGGATGATCAGGAGGAAAATATATGAATTTATGCTGATGCACCAACTGTAGCAAATAAAGAAAGTCACCTACAGTAATAGGGAAGTTTCAACCTATTAAATGTTCATATTTTGGCTATTGGATATCCCCCCCCCCCGTTAATTGACCCTCAAAACTAAAAAATTCACCATCGCCGAATTTTAAAACACCGTGAATGATTTTTAATGAATTTTTACAAAACCACGCGCAAAAGTGCGCTCTTCTGAAACGTCACGAGCTTACGTCACAGGGCACTCATGGGCAGGCTTCCGCCGAAGGTCCCTTGTTTTCGCTACGTACATTTTGTGCGCGCTGATATTTTTATTTTTTAGAAATTCAATAATCCTTTTGAACACACTATGGAAGCCGGATTCGTTAAAGCACAATCTAAATCTTCCTCAAGTAACATCAATGATGATATTCGAATATTTCCGAGAGGATGAGAGGTTTAATGTTCCAGAAACGCGAGGAGTTAAATGCGAGGAGATAAGTCTTTTACGTTTCTTCTTCGAAGTCGAATGCACGTCCTTCGGTTTCTCCCATAGACATGGGAACCGGTTCGCTAGCGTTTCTCCTCTATCGGAAGAGCGCATGACGTCACTTCCTATGCCATTTGACGTCACAAGCGCTTGAAATTTAAAAATTAATTTAAAAAAAACTACTTATCGTATCGCAAAAATTTTTTCACCTATGATGTTCATACATGTTACTCTATCATAGAAAAGTAAAATTGAAAAATCGAAAACTTCCCTATTAGTAAAAGAATTAGTAAAAGAGAAGACTGAACATCTGAAACTATTTTGCAATTATCTTCAAATCTTCAGATACAAATGGCTTTAGTATTTAAAGTACCAGAGGGGACCACCCGTCGTGTCAACAAATTCTCAGCTCTCTTAGTTTTCTTGGAATTAGGGGTCTGAGAAAAGGCAACAGCTCCTCCAAGCCAGTTCAACATTGGCGACGAATGCATGTCATCTGTTCCTAAATGTTGGCTTCTGTGTCAAATCACGTTTCCGTTAGTGTGGTTGCTTTCTCGGTGAAACTTAGAAACCTGTCACGGAGTGGTTGTTGTTCTTATACGTATATCTGTTCTCTTTGGTGTAACTACGCCATGGTGAATTCCTAGGAAAGTGCCGATCACGCGTGAGGAAACCATAGAGTAACGAAATTACATAAAGAGGCCCCGCTATGCTAAGAAATTGAAGCCGGAAGTTGCACCGCTGTATCCCAAGGTCCTTAGCTTGTTGCTAAATATCTTGAGATACATTTTGATTCAAAACATTCCATTGCTCAATCTCAATTGGTTGTTAATTTAAACTCAGATATGGTTGCAAGTTTATGAAGCACGTTTCTGAACTTGCATTAAAACATGAATTAAAATGCAAACCAATCCGTCAGCTACTTTATACGGTCCCTTTTTGCGAGATTGGTAAAAACTATTCTCGCGAAGCGATCATGTTATCATAACCCCGCTCATCATTGCACCACTGTATCCCATCATTCCGGCTTCAATTTCATCTCCTTTTTATCATAGACGGGCCCCATAGAGTAAAGAAATTGCATAGAGAGGCCCCGCCATGCTAAGAAATTGAAGCCGGAAGTTGCACCGCTGTATCCCAAGGTCCTTAGCTTCCTGCTGAATATCTTGAGATACATTTTGATTCAAAACATTCTATTGCTGAATCTCAATTGGTTGTTAATTTAAACTTAGATATTGTTTCAAGTTTATGCAGCACGTTTTTGAAATTGCATTAAAACATGAATTAAAATGCAAACCAATCCGCCAGCCACTTTATGAGTCTCTTTGCAAGATTGGTGAAAACTATTCACGCGAAGCGATCATGTTATCATAACCCCACTCATCATAGTACCACTGTATCCCATCATTCCGGCTTCAATTTCATCTCCTTTTACGATAGACGGGGCCTCTCTATGTAAATTTCTTTACTCTATGGGGGAAACTGACCAAACGAATTTTTCAACTGGAGCAGAGCAGCCTGCGTTGCAAAATTGCAGTGGCGTCGTCTCACGCCGACGATGAGTTTGATTTCAGCTCAGGGATTCACGGCGTCGATTTGGCTCGTTCGCGCATGCACAGGCAAATCAAGTTTTCCCCGGAGCGTGAAACACTTAGAGCAGGAATTAAAAGGGAGGGAGCAAGTCCAACCATAGGCTCAGCAAATTCTGACCGAAAGATCTCCAGTCACGCGACTCAGCAACGACGAATAGCTGGCAAGTTTTGCGTGAAACTAGCGGAAGAAACCCGATTTCTTCCAATGCTTTGCTTCAAATTCTATCACGTGACTTGGGGTCTTGGTTTTATAAATGAAAGTCTTCACTCCCTCCATTTTATCTCTCCTCGATAGTGGCACAATGACTAAAGCTTGCCTCAAGTTTAAAATCCATTATCAAAGAAGTAAAAAATTGCTTTCTAAATGAATTGAAGACCATGGTCAAATCTAACATCTATGAGGAACTGCTAAGGAACTTGGTACCTGCTTAGTTGGCAAGCGAAACTTCCCTCGAGATGTATAATTTCAGCTTGTCTGGTCTGATTTTATACGTTATTTGCTCGTAAAATTTTAATTAAAAAATAAAGTCTCCATGCTTGAATTGGCATTTATATTCATATTTCTTGCAGGTTATTTGATTAGTACTTAGGAAAATAAAGTGAAATGTATTACTTATATTATACTCAATAATTAGTTAACTATACAGTTAACTATAAAAATTTACAGTACAGTAGAAAAAATTTCTATAGCATGGAAGAAGGATGTTTTTTTGGTTGCAAATATTTTAATTTTAAACGTATTTCGCCAATTTTTTAGTCAGCTATTGGAAACAAATCCGCAACATGTTGATCTATAATTTCAGTAGCAAAAAAAAAAAATGTTCAAAACATTGACAGTTGCTTTTTGGAGCTGAAGTTGGGGGTTCGGGATCTTCAATTTCTTCATCAATATCAGAAGTTGAGTTCACAGTGAAATTGTTCTTGTGAAAGGGTTTTGGATCAATTAGAAAATACTGAAGCTCATGAAACCAGGAAACTTCTTTGCACATTTTCAGAGTAAAAAATTCTGTTCAATAAAATTTGTTTCGAGTGAATCAACGTTTGCGAATGATAGGATGTTTTTCCTACTTTTTTACCAGATGATGAAAAGCGTGAAACTATTGAAAATTTTGGATCGCTATAGCCGATTTTCTAGCATTTGGCGATCGTTACAAGCGTTTGAAATTGTAGTATAATGGCATAGGACTTGAGTTCGGACCATTCAGAAGGTTCGTTACAACAGGAGGATCGCTACATCCCGGGTTCACTATATAGCGGGGGTTCGACTGTAGTTATTAGATTCATATTCAGTCTAACTCTAGATCCTGCTCAAGAAGCTTTAAAGTAATGAGAGAGTGATGAGATTAAAGTAAATGAGAATTCGTTTCAAAAGCAAGACGTCATAATTGCAATAGCAAAGCTAACTGCAATATCAATTAACTAAATTGTCAAAATTGTTTGAAAAACGCATGTTAACGAGCTCGATCGCTGTTCACTTAGGGCAACGGCACCAATGACAGACAAGGGTCCAGTAACAGACAGTTTGGATTTAAATAATAAGACTTTCAGGCTGGTAGAATTGATGCTGTTGTCGTCCATGAATACGGTGAGAACATCTTTTGTTTATCAGAGTGAATTTTTTGAGGAAGCTGCTATTTACGAGGCAGTGGTGGAAGATTATCAACAGCCACCAGCTGGTGTTGCATGTTCATTTGAATTTAATAAGACTTTTGCTCTAAAAACGAAAAACTTTTGCACACTTTGAAGAGAAAAAGGGACTCGTGGTTTCCTCATCCTATCTGTTATAGGTTATCATCAGAGTTGTCGGTGTCTGTTACTGGGGGGGTCAAACCTTTTTTTGAAACTGAGCAAATAAAAATAGAATTAACTGATTCGGAGGATCCAGAAGCAGCCAAACCAGGGGTGCCCCCAGGTGGAGATTATGGCGCAAGTTGCGCCATCAAATTTGGGGGGGGGGGGATTTTTCAATTTTTTTAATTTCTTTAATTTTTTTATTAATTAATTTATTTAAATTTATTTATTTTATTTTGTTTACATTTTATTTATTTATTTAGTTTGTGTGTGTGTGTATGTCATTGGCGAAGCACAGAACTTTTCCAATAAAATAATAATTAAAAACAAATAAATAATTAAAAAATATTTTTAAAAAAATTAAAAAATATTTAAAAAAATAAAAAAATATTAAAAAATAAATTTAAAAAAAAGAGAGAAAAATAAAAAAAAGGGTTGTGAGAAGAAAAAAATTTTTTTTTTGGGGGGGGGGCGGAGGGAATTTGCGCCATTGAACTTGGGGGGGGGGGGGGTGGATGGGCACACCTGAGTCAAACGTTAGATGAGATGTCGTTGCATGAGAGAAAAATAGTTTTAAAAGTCTAAATACGTTAAAAGGCTCAGAATATTGAGTAACATGAGAGCGATGTCTCAAGCATGTCTGCGACTGGTGCCGTTACCGAAATGACTTTAAAACATATTTATAGATAAAAAACGCTAGTTTTAATGACTTCTTCAAATTTTCGTTTTCTTTTCCGTTTCAGTGTGTCGTGTGCCGGATGTACCAATCGCCGCAGAAGACCGGGTACCTGTCCGGAGACGTATGAGTGCGCGGAAGGACACGCGCTCGTTGGTCAAGACATCTTGAGGCTGTACGTCCGAAGGGTGGTCAGCTGCTCCTCCATTTTGTGGTATGCTCTTTCTCTCTATCTCTTTCTCTGAACATATATCTTATATAATTAAAAACTGAGCGTATGTATTTATGTTTATATCTATGTATTCATCTACGTCCAACTTCTTTCTCCCAACCATCGAACCAGGTATCGATAGATTCGTCATTTTCCTGCCTTTAGGTTTGGCTATTTAACATAATCCTCCGATAGTAATTAGCGGAGATATCAATTAAAAACTATATTTATCAATTATGATACTTAGATTTCGACACAAAATCCCTATTTCTCGAAGGCTTTCCTCTATTCAAATGATTATTCAATGCCTCATCACAACTTTTCGTAACAATGCTTTTATTAAAATGTGTAGAGTGAAGGAAATCATTTAAAAAAAGATATGTTTCCATTTTGTTTCTGCAATGTGAACAAATAAAATTCTGCTTTTTGTATTGACGTTTTTCCTGCAATCGGGGGATTTAAAATGTTTCCTTTTTGGTAATTTTTCCGCTATCTGCCGAAAAAATTGACTGATTTTTTCCCCAAGCCTGATTATTGAACACGCGTCACTTGACATAACTTCTATTTTCGAGGTAAACCGTGCAAAGTCGGGTGACGCAATTAGTAATATTGGGTTTATTGACAAGGAAAGCGTCAGTTGAGATTTTCAACAGTCTCTTAGCTCAATTTTTTTTTAATTCACCCATAGAAAAGAAAATAGCAGGCTCGTAGCGTAGTAGTAAGGCACTGGCCTTCTACCCCTGTGGACCCGGTTTCTGACCTGAGGTGAATTTTCGAGCTGCAGAAAATCATCAGCGCCACTGTCGTAAGATTATGCGACATGCAAAAGATCCTTTGGATATTCGTTTGACTTTGAATTCCATCGGCAAAATAAAACTCCTGGTGCATCAAAGAGAGCCTAGGTGCCTCCATGTGGTGGAAACTGGGGTTCAAAACTACTTGTGCCATGCATCTGCGCCTTAATCGTGTCACATGAAAGACTGCCGGGGAGCGCGCACTTGGTCTGGTAGAGGCGGAATGGCTTCTTACGCAGCCCTATTGGAAACAAAAAATAGATTTATTTATTTTGGAGATTAGTCTCAATCAATGTTTTATATTTTCCGCTGTCAAACTTTCCTTTTAGAAATCTCATTTAATATTAAAATTAGTCATATTAGTTATAATTAGTTACCTTCATTACTTTTTATGATCGAGTTAATTTGATGAGAACCATTTTCTCAAACTGTCATTTTTACATTTGCAAGATTTTTACTACAATCTTATTCTAATACTAGAAAGTCGCCCGTGAATGCCGTGGCGCGAGTTTCATTGTTGAAACACGCGGGTCGCTCGATCATCGGCCATTATTTATATGAGGATGGTTATTAGTAAACTAAACAAAGCACAAGAATGATATCATTATCGTAACTAACAACTAATAAATAATTGAAAAATAAATTGTCAGAAATTACTGTAATGATATTCTAAAGAACTCTTGTAAACGTTTTTTTTAATGATATTCCATGGCCTCACTGATTCCGCTTACAGGTTGTGACAATCGCTGAAACTCATGGCAACAAAGAAGGCGCGACAGGCAATCCCTGTTTTTATTACGTTGCCATTGATTGGTGTATGCACAGGATTGGGTTCAGCGCCTATTGCGGTCAAAATGGACGACGTCCAATCAAAAATAAACAAACTTTGTAACGTTGACATTGATTGGTGGATGCATAGGATTGGTTTCAGCGCCTCTTGCGATCAAAATGGGCAACATATGAAGTTTCGCGTTTTTCCAGCAGATCATAGTTGCATCGGTTTAACAGAGAAAAGTCATAAATTGTCAAGGCATCAGCTCCATCTAGTGGGGCCATGGTTATTCAGAAGAAATTGTAGTCTAATTTTCTTGCTCTACATTTCAGTATGTTTTATTTATTTTTTTTTTTTTTACTCTTTTCTTATTGCTGTATGTTTATTCTGTACATTGTTCTAGCTGTTGTAGACACATTTCTTAATTTCGTAATTAACTATTATTTCAGATATCCTTGTAGGAATCACCGCGGTATATGAATATTTTCTGACTCCAGGAGACTCTTCTATCATGTATGATAACGAAACTTCAACGGGTTACCGCTTGCCAAATATGAAAGAGCTAAGAATAAAGTTTTGGCTGAAGAAGATCAAGTTTGCATCGGTGCATTTATTTCTACAAAAAGGTTAGTTATATCCTCATATAAATAACAGCCGATGATCGAGTAACCCGCCTGTTTCAGCAACGAAACTCGCGCCACGGCATGATCATTGGATAATATGTTTTGGCACTGTCAGACGAGCAGGGAAAAACTTTATGGCGACAAGGCTGAACTGGATCCGGTCGCTTCACTGTTTTATTGGTAAGACAGTCATTTTAGGGAAATGAAGAAACGAACATGTGGTTGAAAATTAAAGCTACCTACTGGAGCTTAGATTTTATCCACTGGAGTGAGAGTTACCATTTCAACTCTCAAAATATCGCCAAACAGGCAATGGCTTCGTTCAAATGTAGAAACAATTTTCACCCATCATACTTTGACGGGCGAGTTTCTAGTTTTAAACGAAGCAGTCGGGAATGAGAGCTCTCTCGTTGGTTGTGTAACGGAACACTTGCTCTCCTTTTGGCAACATATAGCTGAATGAGTGCTCTTCCTTAGGCCCCCATATTGTAAGAGAAAACTTGCTCCCCTTTAGACCCGTTGTAGCTGAATGAGTGCTTTCTCATATAGCCGAATGAGTGCTCTACCTTAGGTTCTATATTATAATTGAACACCTGCTCCTCTTTACGTCCCATATAACTGAATGAGTACTCTTCTGTATAGCTGAATGTGAGCTCTCCCTTCCACCCCAAGCGTTGACTGAACACTAGCTTTCGCTTTCGATCCCACATAGCTGAATGAGTGCTCTCACTTTCTCAAGTTTATAATAGTTTTCATGTGCATAGTAAATTTTTTTTCATTCGTTTTTCAAGAAGTATGCTTGCGTCATTTGCACAAATGATGCATTTACAACACAGAAAAATACGACCTCATAACAAATCATCCATCTGCCTTCTGGTGATCTTCCAGAAAAAATGTAATTTAGGGCTGTTAAAAATTAAAACTGAAGGGATGCAGTGGATCCAAAGTTTCAAAGCTCGCTAAATCCGTTACCCGCTCTTTTTATAAGTAAAATTAACGTGTCAAAGAAAGAAAACAGGGAAGTTTTTTGAAAGAAGAATAAAAAAAAAATTAATTTGAATTTTGACATCTTGAATTCAAATTATGTTTTTCGCAATCACGAGTGTGTGTTTGTGTGTAGAGGGTATGTGTGAGTAGACATGTGTGTTTGTGTCTGTGTGCTGGCATAAGTGTGTGGGTAGTTGTGTGTATGAGGGGGTATGTGTATATGTGTAGGCATATGTGTTTGTGTCTGTGCGCAGGCATGAATGTGTGGGTAGTTGTGTGTATGTGTGTGTGCGTATGTGCAGGTGTCTGTATGTATGCGTGTGTGTATGTGTATGTGTGTGTATTTGTTTGCGTGTGTAGGTGTATGTGTGTAGGCATATGTGTTTGTGTCTGTGCGCAGGCGTGAATGTGTGGGTAGTTGTGTGTATGTGTCTGTATGTATGCGTGTGTGTTTGTGCATGTGTTTGCGTGTGTAGGTATATGTGTGTGTGTATGTGTGTGTGTGTGCAGGCATGTGTGTTTGTGTGCAGGCATGAATGTCTGGGTGTATGTGTATATGTCTGTATGTATGCGTGTGTGTTTATGTATGTGTGTATATGTGGTTGTATGTGTGTATATGTGGTTGTGTGTGCGCGTGTGTGTAGGACATGGACGCAACCTGGAGACGGCTTTCGCTGTCGGAGCAGCATCGTGAGGAGCCGGTCGACGGTGATGGTGCGGAGGGTGGCGGTGGGAAAATAAAATGATAGCACATCAAAAGGGTCAAATAAAAGCAATCGTGATTGCTCAATGAAAGCTTAAAGTGTTTCTCAGTGACAACTCTGTGAGGTTCTTACTGAGAACCTGGGATCGATGCGCTCAGCTGTTTGCTTCTTCTCCGGTGGAGCTTCAGCTGACTCCGACAAATGGATGCTTCACTTGCCAGATCGATTGACTCCATAAAACAAAAAGAAGTGATGAAGAAGATAGTGTTATCCATAGGAGTGCGTCTTACATTTTCTGCCCTCGCAGGATCAGAAATGGACTGAACCAAAACTTTAACATAAATTCACATGCTAAGCTTCGATTAAGCACTATTAAAGCAGAAATGAGGATTTTTCTAAACAGTGGAGTGAATCGATTTGGCAACTGAGGCATCCAAATAACACTGTAGTTGTGGACATTCCAACACAGGACAAAGCCATTGCTTTTCAGACAATTCTTCGTTACATCTGCTGTTGAACTTCAGATGATACTTTTTTCTGGATTCATCGCAAAGAATGCCCAACTGCAAACTTTGCGGGTAAATACAAATGCTTCTTGCCTACCAATGATTTTAGGAAACTACGATTCAATTGAAAAAAACAACGTAAATAACGAACAAATATTTAACACTAGTGGCACTCGCACGGCTTTGCACGTAGTAGAAAATTGAAAGGTCATTTTGTTCGCCTGTATTTTTACAAATAATGGAAGATGAATTTCTCGCCAATTTGCTATGCTCATTCGCTCGCCCATGTTAAGATTCCACGTTATGACAATTTGGTAATTTACTCGTCCACGTTATGATAATTTCTTCGGTAAAATGTTCTTAAAATTAGAATTTTGCGAAAATCGAATTTTCGCAAAATCTTTTCGAGGTTCACACCCCTATGCTACAAACTAGTTCTGTGCTGAATTTCATGAAAATCGGTGGAATTGTCTAGGCACTATGCGTAACAGACATCCAGAAAGAAAGAGATCCAGGCTTTCAGCTTTATTATCAGTAAAGATAATAATATGAGCATATGTTAAATTAAAAAAAAATAATGTAAGTTATATATTATCCTCATATATATAAAAGCGAATGACTGAGTAACGCCCCTGACGTCATCAACAATGAAACTCGCTCCTCGGCATGATCATTTGATGATATTTTTTGGTAATACTTGATATTCAGGGAAATGTTGTTTTGACGAGGCAGAACTATATCCGGTATCTTAACTGTTTTACTGGTAAGACTCATTTTACGAGAATGAAGAAACGAAAGCATTGAACGCTATCTACTGGAGTTTGGGGCTGATTCACTGGAGTTAGGGTTGAAATTGCAACTATCAAACTATCACCAAATAAGCAATGGCTTCGTTCAAATGTTGCCCATCGTACATTGACGGGCGATTTTCTAGTTAGCAAGAAAACACAGCAAATAGCTGTTTCAAGGCTACAATGGAGCCTCTTCATCAGTGGCAAAAAAGCTCGCCAACACAACCAGAGAGTCGCGATAGAATTCGCCACTCTTTGCTGTTTTCTTGATAATTTGTGCTTTATTTGAATTTTTTTTTAATCAATTTAATCATATTGTAGCACAAAGCGTATTTAATCATTTTTTATTGAATGAAACTCTTTTGATCTTTGCAACAATGGCAATTAAATTCTGATGAAAAGTTTTGTTTTTTTTTCGAAACAAGGAGGATGAGATTATTTTGATGAATTAATTTTTGGAAATTACTTTTAAAACTAAGTTTTTAAGCAAAGTTGCACATTAGTAATGCACATTGTATTGCATTTTATCGATTACAGCAGTTACACGTAAAATGAGTTTCAACCGATAAGCAACATCTTTATAAATTTTGATCTATATTATTAGGGTCAGTCAATAAATAACGAAGCAGAGGCTATAAAACAGATTTTATTCCACATTCTTCAAAAATAGTGACCGGAATTGTTTAAACACTGGGTCATCCCACTGGGAAATAAGTCGCATTAATTCCGTGTTCATAAAAGTCCTTTGCCTGCTGCTGGCACCAGTTACTTCATCGTCCAAACGAAATCCTTGTCCCCAAAGTGACTTCTTGAGTTCTACAAAGATGTGTGATCACGTAGGGATAGATCTGGACTGTAAGGGGGTGGTTCAAGATTTCCCACTCAAATTTCCGTAAAAGTCCTTTTTTGCAATGCATTGGCTGTATGTGGTTCCGGAAAATTTTCATGTGCTGTCATCCTGTTGGCACGACAATACTAGACCACAGACAGCCAATGCAAAAAAAGAACTTTTACGGAAATTTGAGTGGGCATCTTTAACCACCCCCCTTATAGTCCAGATCTATCCCCATGTGATTCCACATCTTTGGGAAACTCGATCAGTCAATTCGATTTTATTCAGACGATGAAGTAAAGGGGTGCGGACGAAACTGGTGCCAGCAGCAGCCAAAGGACTTGTGTGAACACGGAAATATGCGACTCATGTCCCAGTGGGATAAGTGTTTAAACAATTTCAGTCACAATGTTTGAAGAAAGTCGAATAAAATCTGTTTTATAGCCTCTGTTTCGTTATTTATTGACTGACCCTCATATATTACTTATAATGAACCTTTTTTTTTTTTCAGGTCATATAAATATTACGGTGAGAAATCCCGGAGGCGGAGAGACATGTGGGAAATTGAGCACCGTTGTAGGTAAGAATACTTTCAAGTGATTATTAACCGTTTTGTGTTTTATCTGATTAATTTCATTTTTAATGCACTTAGATAAAAGCTTCGGAAATGAATGTTATTTTGAAGGTCTTGCCAATTTTGTCATTTATTCCATTCATTTTCACTTAAAATGTCATCAATATTACCCGCAATATTATTAGGATAGGGCAGATTAATAAAAACTGCTCGGCGTTGAAAACGTTTAAATAATAAATTAGACTTTTAGCGAACTGCTAAAATGATTAATACATAAAAATAGACGTGTGACATAAAGAAAATCAGCGCTGTGGAGTCGGAATCTAAGAGTCTAAGTCGGGCTGATTTTGGAGTAAAGGAGTAGGAGTTGAAGTCGTTCAAAAGATGCCGACTCCCGACTCAGGGTTTCTTATTTTTCTTTAAATTTCACTTACTCTCCTTGCAATTTTTAAAAACTGATTACCAAATGAGTTTGATTACATGTATAAAGGCCTACTAATAAAAAAATAACTGACATTGTGGAAACTAGCTGACTTGATTGGACTTTCTGTAACAGCTACCTACGCCACATTCTCCTAGTTTGCTTACTTTTTAACTTGATTTAGCTGAGCAATTGTCAACAAACAGATTTGTTGCCTAACATTTTCTGAGTAACCACTCTCATATAAATATATAATAATATAGTCCTCGACATTAATACAGTTGTAGTCAGCTGTGACTCGGAATTGAAATCGGAAAGATGGACTCAAAAATTTTTTTCATTGGCCCGATTCTGTCACGTGATTTTGTTTAGGGAGAATCTTCCATACCTCCATGTTCCTTAGCTAACGTTAGTCGCGAGTACGAAGTGAATGTCGCCATCTAAATGTCTTCCTTTTATGAATTAAAAGTTTTTGTTGCCGAATGAAGTTCCGAAGGCAATGCACAAAAACTGCATGGTAAGTGCAAAGAATTTTCGTTTTTATTAAAACTTGTACCTTAATATTTCTTGAACTGCTCGTATATCGTTACAAATCACCCACGTGCAATGTTACAATTTTTTGTGAATTTTTCTTCTAAATTAATGAAACTTTCATCAACAATTTTGTTTCGTTCATCGAATCAAAAATACGACATTTGAAACAGTCGTTACCATCTTTAGTGTGTGTGTACTGTATATATATTTTAAATTAATCAAATATTGTTTTTGTGTATAATAAACTTTTAAGAGTATCATAAACTTTGTATAATACACTCATTCATATGTGTAAGGGGCCATTCATTAATTAAGTAAGGGTCCTGAGGGGAAGGGGGTGGAAAATTCTCTACATACCCTTGTTTAGAGGGGGGTTGGTTAGATCCATTCTTACGTAATATTTTCCAAGCCGATATTTATATTTGAAATCACACGGTCAAGTGGTTTGGCAAAGATTAGACAGTGGCTCCTAAAAGTGTTTGTACACTTTAAAATTTTATAGTAAAACCAAAATAACGCGAAACTGGATTCGAATAAGACGTGCAATATTTTTTCACATCATTCCTATGCCATTCTAAATACAACCCAGTAGTTTTTTCACAGTATTGATGGATCTTCTTTTTGAAATGGGTCAAAAAACGAAAAGACAGAGAAATAACACGCCACAAAAGTCATCGTACACTCAAATATTTTCGAATAAATTCATGATTAAAATTATCATGTGTCGTTTTTTTTTATTATATTTGCATTGTGTTGACCCTTAAAAGTTATTTAGCTTTAATTTTTTTCTTATTTATTCCTTAATATTGTGCTTATTACTTTGAAATGGCTGGTATTCGTAAAAAACAACAACCACCATTCGAAATTTGAATTTTTTCCTCATAGTAACGGTAAATTTGTTTGAAATATCTCTAAATTAGAAAATTTATTCCATTCTATAGTAAAGTGCTTGTTAAAATGCTTTAAAAAAAGAATCGGACCGAAAACAAGGCAATAAAATTCAACCGGCAAAGTTGACCAAGCGTGATCCGAGATTTAAAGTTAAAAAAATTATGAAAAATACACATTTGAGTGATGTAAAAGTTTCTACAGAGTTAAATGAAACATTTTACATTTAATTTTCCCCTAAAATTGTTCGCCAAAATCTCTGGTTAGCTGGATTAAAAGGGACCTCTTCCAGCAGAAAAACAGAAAGCTTACGCTTTTCGTCGCAAAATCTGATGATAAGCTCAAAACGTTTTGGAATTACGACTTACTTAGAGATGAATATGAAATCAACATTTTTGGTTAAACTGTTGTATAATTGTAAGTGGAAGAAAAAATTAGGAACTTAATCTTAAGAACTTGGATCAGTTAATGAGGACGGTGAAGGTGTTCTTGCGTGAGGGTGCATATCAGCGTCAGGACTTGGTAGTTAGGAATTTTTTGATGAAATAATGAATCACGCTGTTCCTTTAATTATTTTAAAAACCAATTTTAAACTCTTAGCCAAAAATTTGGTTATCGGAAACAATTTTGTTTTTTGTCAAGATATACTATAAGAAACACACGGTGTTCAACGTTTGCGTCTAGGTCCTCGAAAATTGTCCTAAAGTTTAGAAATTACCCCCTCCATCTCCAGATTTGAACTTAATGTAACGTATTTAGATATATCTGGAGGCTAGATTTCGAAAATATGGCTTTGAAACGAAAATAGAGCTAGAAACAGTTACTCTCTCGAAGAGTGGTTGAACACTTACTTGGAAATTACGCAAAAAAAGAATGAAATCTATTCGCAGACGTTTAAAAGGTGTTGTTGATACTGCATGATATTCTACTTATTCATAACTTAATAAAAAGTTTGGTTATTCAATAATATGTAGACATTTTTCAATGTGTACGAAGACGTTTGTGAGATAAAATTTCCAGCACTTTTTGTTTTTTGATTACTAAAAAATTTAGTTTTAATATTTTTTCAAAAAAAATTCAGGTAGTTTTGTTAAAAAATAATCACAGATCTTATACTTAAATAAGTGTTCCGAAATATTAATTCCAACTAATGGATGGGGGCCAATTTCATTGAAAGTCGTAGGTGTACGAACACTTTTGGGAGCCGCTGTATTTCATTTGCTTCAGGAAGGTAAAAGGATGTATTATAGGATGAGCTGTTTTTTACTTGTGTTTCAAAGAATGAAACGTGTAAAATATGGTAAAAGAATCGCACTGTGTTTTACATGTCTTATTTTTAATTATTATCGCATCATATACAAAAATTATTTGTCGAAAAAACATTCGGTCTAGATTCCTTACAGTAAATATTTCTTTGCTCAAAAAGGTTTTAAAAAAATTAATGATAGTCAATTCAAGAACGATCCCAATGATGTAATATTTGTTATTTTATTATTTTGAAGAAAAAAAAAGAATCTTACGTGAGACGGGGGGAGGGAGTGGTCAAAAATTGCTAAAAATGTCCTTAAGTAATTAATGAATGGCCTCGAAGAAACAAAATTGAATTCAAACGTATCTTGTCGTAATTTATGAGTGATTTTTTAAATTAATTTGGACTGATGTAACTTTCAAAACATTATTAATGTTAAAAGGCACACCGAGAATACCAATATAGAGTTTCAAAATTTTAAATTTATTTATTTGGAACTGTGTGGGTTTTTAATTTTATTTCAATCTTTAGATTCAGAGGCGTACGTAATATTGCACGTGGGTGATTTGTAACGATATAAGAGTACATTCGGATCCCGACTTACGCGAAGGATGCGTTCCAAGACTCCTCGCATAAGTCGAAATTTCGCGTGGTGGAAAAGTGTCGTGTTTATGATTTTTTTTATTAACATGCCCAATCCTTTTAGACATTTTTAAACACTTTTTAAACTGTTATAGACCATTTTTAGCTACATATTACCGTTTCTTACATAAAGAAATTGTTTCCGTATATTTAAAAAGGTTGAAAAATTCAACATGAAATACTGTTGCGATGCACAAAATCAATGGTGAATGGGAGAGAGAGACATAAAAATAACACAGTACGGGACGTACAGTATGTAGTAATAATAAAGCACTGCACTGTAAGAGTTACTGTACAGTAGAACAATAAGTTACATTTTTAACTTTAATATTGAAGATGATGATTTATGTCGCGCAAGCTTATCGTTATTCTAATGTATTTTTAAATACAGTAGCTTCGCATTTACTTTTATAACATTTATATCTATGGTAACACCCCTCTTTCAGGGTCTCTATAATCTAGAAAATCGCAGATTCCAGTTCCATACTGTTTGCATTTTGCTTAGACACTACCCCCCTCTACGACTTTTAATTTTACGTATGAAAGATTCACTCATACCTAATAGTCGTGTTGTTTTCGATCCACTTTCTAGTTGTTCAAACGTATCAATAATCTTTATATTTTCTTAAATTGTCGCAAATTTTCGCTTTTCGCTTCCATCTTCAAACTTTAGATGAAACAGCGTCGGGGGCGGATCTAGAAATTTTTGTAAGGGGGGTCAAGTTTTAATGGTCAGCGTTACACCTCCAACGTAAAATGGTATCACTTAAGCAGAGGGTTCCCATCCCTCAAGCCCCCCCCCCCCCCCCAAATGCTACCAAAACTCGGTCAGTCCTTTCCCCCTACATGTTTCAATGCCGCATCCTGCGACATAGATTATATTCCCTCAAATTTTCATCAAAACTCATATTTCTTTAGGTAGACCGGCTAGTCACATTACCATAAGCTCTGAATACATGAGATTACAGCTATTAAAAAGTTGAAAAAAGTTCAGACAACGCATTCACGACATGTGGTTTGAGTTGGAAAAGTGCTCTGAAACAACTCTAAGCTCATTAAAAATGATTATTCTTTTAAAATTAGCAAAAAATTAAAAATAGCAAAGGCCCAGTAAACGAAACCAGTCAATCCTTTGAATTATGACGCTCTGAGAAGAAATACCGAACAGAACCAAACAAAAGATTCACATTGATTCCATGCAGGTACTATTTTTTCGGATCTAAAAGTTTGAAGTTTAATAATAATCATAATATAAATATTGTCACAGGGGGGTCAGCTGTCCCTTTGACCCTCCCCTGAATCCGCCCTTGAACAGCGTGCTTAGGTGCCAAAATATTTCATCGCCTTTCATTTTTAGAAGAAATAAATGGAAAATGAGGAATGGCGTTATATATACACACTAGAAAAAGCTATGTTGATAGTGCGGTGTGTCGGAACTTGCACAGTTAGTGATGCTAAAAGGATGGAAGTTCATTCACGAAGTCAATGTTTAGTAGTGAATAACAAAGCCGAAACTTAGCATCACGATTCCTTTCCAAATAATTTCTTGTTGAGTGCGAGAAACTCGCTTTAGCCCTAAAATATGTTGCTCTTGGCGTTATAGCCATTTTGCGAAGTCGAATCGCGTTGTAGCTGGAGTCGACTGTGGTTCAAGATATATTGCCAGTTAAAGTTTTAATAAGAAAGAAAATGCTTCGTACAAAAACAATTTCACCAAATGAGAAGTGAAATAATTTTACGAATCTTATTCTGAAAAAGAGTGAAATATCGGCTTTCCAAAACGGAAAGCAGTCACTCATTTAGGATATTAATTTAGTCTTAAAAAAGAGTGAAAATAACTTATCAAAAGGGAGTGAAATTAGCCTATCCAAAAGGAGTGAAAATAACCGCTCCGCAAAGGGAATGAAATTCACTCCTATAAGGAAAGTGCGTTTTCAAAACTGGAAAGGAGTGAAAATTTACTCAGTCTGAGTTAAAATCGCTGGAATTGTTTAAGAGAGTAGGTTTGAATGTTTTGGAACAGAATTGAAAATCTTTGACAAGTAGTCAGAAACCAGATTTTTTGACTTTATTTTTATATCGGATTAAAGATCATCGTAAGAATTGTTTCAAATTTTTTCGTATTTGTCAATTCTCAAAATGTAAGTGTTTAAAATTAATGAATGTAAATCTGCAGTAAGCAATGAATTAGTGCAAAGGATAATAAGTTTGATAACTTAATCATCAAGATTAATTTTGTTTACTATTATTTTTTACATTGTTTTAGGGAGCGTTATAAACCGCAATCCGCCGGAGTGACAAAGAAAAAGTAACTTAAAACTTAGTCTTTAAAAAATTTCAATTTAAAACCAACATTTGTAACAGCCAAAATATCGATAGAGAATGTTTGTGTGTGGGAGGGGGGGAGGGTATTAGCTGTAAAATCGATGCGCCTCGTTTTTTAAGGATTCACCTTTGAGCAAGAATTAGCATTAAACTCGACTGCAAGCTTACTTGACAATGGAGAAATAAGCTCAGGCAAAGCGAAAGAAATCGGATTAGTTAATTAAACCTACGCACAGGTAACCGTTTTTGTCATAATTTCTGTAGATCGTTAAATATTTTCAATTTTACCATCGAAACGGTAAATTCATCTGCGAAGCACTTCTTCCATTTGAATCAAACGCGCCAGCCAATAGCAGCTCATAGACAGGTGGCGATCTCCTCTTATTTGAGTAGCAAGTGTGACGTTTCATCTGTTAACTCGGTTTTTCTAAGGACCCTATATACACGAGCCGACGCATCAGCTTAAGATTAGCCAATTTGGATCGGAGCGCGTGTTTGAGTGGTTGTCTTTTCTGGCGAGTTATCGCGTTTGGTGATTGTTCAATGTGAGCAATTATTAGCGGCACGTGAATTGTTTATTAAATAAAATATTATTTTCGGCAAATTTGGCGGAATCCGAAACTTTGCTGTAATAACTCTAACAGTGCAACAATGAAAAATCCGATCCAAAATGGCTAAAAAGCTGATGCGTCGACCTATCTATATAGCAGCTCTAGGTTTTTCTTCTGCGCGTCGTGACGTCATTGTCAACTTAAGTTGCAAGCAAGTATAGGAGGGAGCAAGTCCAATCATTGGCTAAGCAAACGTTCAGGCAAGGACCTCAAGTCATGTGACTCTACACCGACGAATGGTTGACACGTTTTGCGCGAGACTAGCAAAAGAAACCTGATTTCATCCAATGCTTCGCATTAAAATTTATCACTTGACTTGTCCGTCCTTACGAATAAAAGTCTTCACTGGAGGGATGCACCAATTAATCGGCCACTTTGCCGATTATTTAAAATCGGCCAAATTTTGCCGATTAATCGGCGGAAAAAATATTTTTCAAAATACTTTTTTTAAGCATATCTCGAACTAGAAACTAGGATGAGTACATTTATGAACAATGAATAAACGTAATTTGCTGCAAACATTATTTTAACACTGCAGTATGTAAGTGTACAGAGGAAAAACAAATAGTTTAGAAAGTGCGTAAAACTGAATATTAAAGAATATATTAAATCTTCTTTAATATATTAAATATTCGTTGTGAGAATTATTCTTTAATATATTAAAGAATATATTAAAGAATAATTCTCACAACTAAAATTCACATGACACAACAAAGAACAATTGAACTACAGGACATTTAAATTGGAAAGTATGTAAGTGTACACAGGAAAAACAAATAGTCTCGAAAGTGCGTAAAACTGAATAAATATTAAAGAATAATTCTCACAGCTAAAATTCACATGACACAACAAAGAATAATTGAACTACAGGAGATTTAAATTGGAAAGTGAAAATTATTTATATCTGTTAACTATTTTTGAAGTCAAAAAAGAAAAAAAAGTGACGGAGGAAGCGAGACCGATTATCAGCAGCCGATTTATCGGTAATCGGCCAATTTGCGTACCGGTGCGCGCAACCCTAATTCACTCCCTTCATTTTCTCTCATGGATTCAACGAGTGTCTCGGAAAAGCATGACGCCACATCCCTTCTGCATCCTGTGGCGGAACTTCTGTTACCTGAATGTAGGATGCATTATTCGTCCCAAATGTAAATTTGCTTTCTGTTGATAAAACCAAAGCGAAGGAAGCAGTATGAGCGATAATATAGAGTTTTAGTTCAGGGGCCGTTTTCTAAACAGACTATGAAGACACTAAAGGCCTGTATTTGGATGCTCATATCTTCAAGTATCGGAATGACTGTTGCCCAACGTGAGTACTTATCGAGGTGAGTATGCTCAAAGGAAGAGATAAAGGGGTCATTCAACGCCAAATCGACGAACTTCTTCTGAAATTGACCCATCATCAATTTCTAAAAAATTTACGAGTTTGAGTCTACCCACGTGATAATATAAAAAAATAGTTTCATTAGACTTTTCGACCATTAGTTTTTCTGTGAGACCCTACGAAATACTTGAAAAATAGCAAGAAGTAAAATATTTCGATTCCGCATAATAATGCAATTTTCCCAATGTGCGGTTGTTAATTGAAGATGAATAATTAATTTTCAGTACGATCCCATTGCTGTCCCTTTCTGAAATTTTTACCACGTGTAGACCGCATTAATAAGCAAAAAATATTTTTTTTTTTCATAATTTTAAAAAAATCTACTTTTTAAAATATTCAAGGTCCGATAATGATTTGCATGATTTTGAAATATTAATGTCACGTAACCTTGCCAAATGACATACCATGTGAAAGCCTATTAAAAGAGCTTTAAAACGACGACGTCACTCTAGCTGCTATAGGAACTGAGAAAAATTAATTTTTGTAACCACAGAAGTATCCTTTTTTCCATTTTTCGAGTACTTCGGGGGGTCTCGCACAAAAAACTAACGGTCAAAAAAATCTTAAAAAAAACGGTTTTTTTATATCATCACGTGGGTAGACTCAAACCTGTAATTTTTATAGAAATCAACCGTGGGTCAATTTCAGAGGTTTGTTGATTTGGCGTGGAATGACCCCAATGCACACTTTAAAATTAATATCAGCTCGAGAAAGAATTAACGCACCAGACGCATCCCAGTCTACACCTGAATTAGATTCAAATTATGATGACAATAGCCTGCTAAAAAAATTTTAACTTTGCTGTAAGAACGTCTTTGGGGGGAAATTTAGCGTTTTGAAAGCAAATTCCAAGTCGGCAAATTCCTATCACGCACAGTTTATATTTCTAAGAGTCAATAAGAATATTTCGTAGCAATAATAATAATAATAATTTGAATTTTGACCTCTTGAATTCAAGTTATGTTTTTTGCAATCATGAGTGTGTGTGTGTGTGTATGTAGGCATGTGTGTTTATGTGTGTGGGGGGGGGAGGTATGTGTGTTTGTCTTTAGGGGGGTATGTGTATGTGTGTAGGCATGTGTATTTGTGTCTGTGTGCAGGTTTTAGTGCGGGTAGCTGTGTGTATAAGTGTTTGTGTGTGGTAGGGAATGTGTATGTGTGTGTAGGTGTTTGTGTCTGTGTGCAGACATGAGTGTGTGGTAAAGTAAGACAAAACAACGTTAGGAGAAGCTTACTTTACTGTTCAGTACAAAGGTATTTATTTATCTTATGAGTGTGTGGGTAGTTGTGTGTAGGGGTGTGTATGTGTAGGTGTCTGCATGCATGCGTGTGTGTATGTATGTATTTGAGTGTTTCTGTATGTGTGTAGGTGTATGCGTTTGTGTATGTGTGTAGGTTTGTGTGAGTATGTAGGATATGAACGCAGCCTGGAGACGGCTTTCGCTATAGGAGCAGCATCGTGAGGAGCCGGTCGACGGTGGTGCTGCAGAGGGTGCTGGCGGGAAAATAAAATCATATCACATCAAAACAGTCAAATGAAAGCAATAAGCAATCGTGATTGCTCAAAAAAAAAAGTATATTTTCAATTTTTTAAGGAAAAATTTAATGTATATTCATGAAATTACTACATAATAAAGTACATTTCGAAGACTGTTCTGTCCAATTTTCCTTAATGTTTTACGAAGCCTTAAATTTTATGAAGCCTGACGCACTAAGTCAAAAACAACTTCATAGCGGTGCCACTCTTAACTAATCTCTGGATCCTCAAAAGTCAAAAACATAAATTGATTTTATTAGTTAACTAGCGGTACCCACACAGCTTTGCCCGTGGTAAAAAATTTAAAGCTCATTTGGTTCGCCAGTATATTTACAAATAATGGATGAAGAATTTCTCGCAAATTTGCAATGTTCATTTACCCACCCATGGTTGCATATGGTAGTTTGCTCGTCCACGTTATGTTAATATGCTCGCCCACGTTACGATAATTTACTCTTTCATGTTATGATAATTTGCTCGATAAAATGTTCTTAAAATTGGAATAGAAAAAGAACAAAATCAAATTTTCGAAAAATCGCTTCGAGGTTCACCCCTATGCTACGAACTCATTTTGTGCCAAATGTCATGAAAATCGGCCGAACGGTCTAGGCGCTATGCTCGTAACAGACACATATTCAGATATCCAAATATCCAGACATACATACTTTCAGTTTTATTATTACTAAAAATTAATTCTGTAGCTGAAAACGATCATTTTTCTTCTTTGACTGGTTATTCAATTTTTAACTCCACTTCGAAGTCAAAATACCCGATTTTCATCAAAAAACGAAAAATTTTGCTATTTGAAAATTACGTAAAATTAAAAAAAAATTATGAAGATTTTTACCTGCATAAACTTATCAATTGATAGAATAAAATTGGCCTTCTTATTGCTAACTAGCCAGCTAGTTCGCCTTTTTACGCCATTCGCCTTCCTATGCAAGCAGCCGCCTCCGACGGCTGTTTGACTTACTTGTCATCCACCTTTTCATGCCAACATTCGGCGGATGCTTGGATAAATTTGGCCGCGGTAGAAGTCAATCTACAATCAACTTTCCTTATATGAACACTCTCTACACTGTAAAAATAATCTGCAAAATTTACGGAAAAAAACTGTCAGCCAGGACGCCAGTTTTCTTCCGTTTATTTTGCAGAAATCTTCCGTATTTTTATTATTTATTCAAGCTGATTTATTATTTTATGAAGATTAAAAAATGAAACTATACTTATATAAATACATTTCAATACTTACTATACTACTACGAAATACATGTATACAAAGGTAAATTTCCGAATATGCCTCTGTAACAGATGACAAAAAAACATAATAATAAAATATTGTTTAGGATGCAATGAAATGGAAGTTGCAAACGATTTAAGACTTAATTGCTTTAAATAAATATAAGATCACAAAACTCGAGCACGAGAACCAAAATCCAAACAGGCGGGCGAAATTTCGAAGAAAAACAAAGTACGCGGTGAAGCGATGGTAACAGTTAACGCTTATAACCGGTTACAGATTCAAAAAAAAACAGAGAAATCCTGTATTTTATTACGAACAGTTTTTTCTGTAAAAAATACGGATAACTTCTTAAATTTAGTTTTTTTTTACAGTGTATTATCTCCCTGATATTTTCAACACAATTTGATAGTCCCACAGAAACTCCATAGACTTAACATAGGCTGACCTCTCTGTACTTTGAACACCCTATAATATGAACACCTCAGCATTATGAACGGTATTTTAAACTTTTTTTTAAATAAAATTTGCTTGTAAGATTTCCCGTTTAGATAATGATTCTTAAATTTCGTTAACGGCAAGTTTAAAAATCCCTAATAAATTACACGCAACTCGTTGTTAATACAACTAAAATCCTTGACTATCTTCTGCTGGCAGTAAAAAAATATTTTTTTTTTAAGGTAAAATTTCACCTTAATGAAAAATCAATATTTTCATTTGTTCGCAGTCAAGAAAAAAAAAATTCAACTGATTTTTCTTCACTCTAACTTAAACTGCTCGTTGGCAAACGATTAACTTCAGATTTGATATGAACGTTTCAAAAGGCTAAAAATGCTTATAAATTTTTTTCTGATGATTTTACAGACTTGTTTTTTTTTTTTTTTTTTTTTTTTTTTTTTTTAATTTCAAAGGAAGTAAATGAACTTCAGGAGTATTTTTAGCGGGCTTTCGAATGAAACTTGAATCAAGCAAATCGGTTAATTATTTCAGTTAGAAAGAGAATTTTCGAATGCTAAAATTAAAATTCGAACTGTTCGGTTCTTTTTTGGCATTCGAAAAAAAAACCCTACGTTCCTTCTCGACTGCCCAAGTACCTCCCTCCCAAATTTTGTCGAGATCCGACGTAAACTGTGGGGGAACATACGTACACACACACACATATATTTTCGCACATATTCTCTGTTTTGTTTATGTAGAAGATGTCTTTTTCTTTTTCTGTTGCAGTTTGTAATGTCCCGGATGTACCAATCAGAGGGTCCTACCTGCCGCAGAAGACCAAGTACTTGGTGGGAGATACTGTCGCGTACGAATGTGAGAAAGGCCTTGGGCTCAATGGTCAAGACATCCTGAGCTGTACATCGGAAGGGTGGTCAGCAGCTTCTCCTTTTAGTGGTACAGTTTTAGTCACTTATACACACACACGCATACACAGAAATTAATAGTATACAGGGTGTTTCGTTTTAACCTGCAAGACCTTTATTTTCGCAACCGTTAGTCCTAGATGTACACTTTCAGTTGCGAAAATGTTCAAAATCAGGTGCAGAGTTAAGATATTGAAAGTTTAACGTAAAAATAAAAAGAAGTTAAAACAGGCAAAATTTAGCTTTTTATATGGCCCCAAGTCCCTAACTTCTATTTATTGAACTAATCTCCATTGAAAACTATTACCGATACAAAAAACTTGACATTTGTATCGGTAATAGTTTTCAATGTGTGCGACCAAAACTCAAGGAGATATTCCCGTTCAAAATTTTAAGGGACCATACAGAAGTTGAGATTGGAACTTATCGCCCTTTCAGAAGAATGACAGATCGTCAAAGAAAAACAAGGTATTTATGCATATTTTTCATTGCTATTCAAAAATGAATGCAAATGTTATGCCGTGATACACAAAAACACACTAAAAAACTTCGAACAATTTGTAAAACCACACTCTATACACACATAATTTTAAACACTTGTTAACCGCCGTATTTTCTCCCCAAAGGTGTTATTGACGGCGAGTGAAAAGTGGTGTAAGTCACAAAACGTTGCGTTTCATATCTCGGTGAATATTGGTCGTACTTATTTCAATCTTTTTGTATTGGAATTATTTTTCAAAGGAAATTATTTTTCGAAACATAAGTTAGGGACCTGGGGCCAGTATAAAAAGTTAAATTTTGTATTCTTTGACTTATTTTTATTTTTACTTCAAACTTTCAATATCTTAACTCTGCATCTGATTTTGAACATCTTTGCAATTAGAAGTATACATCTAAGACTAACGGTTGCAAAAATAATGGTCTTGCAGGATAAAAACAGAAATACTTAAAATACACCGCCAGCTCAGTTATTCCATCCGAGGACTGCAGTTTCGTGCTTTTTAGCACTCAACTTCAACTGCAGTCCTCGGATGGAATAATTGAGCTGGCGGTGTATTTTAAGTATTTCTGCCTTAGCTCAGGCTTTAGGGCGGTAACTTACTACAGAATACCATGCTTTGCCATCAATCTTCGAGTTGAACCGCTCCATTGCTGCGGTCGCTCATCTGCTTTGCTAATTTTGCATTAGCTACCAGTTTGTTCGGCTCTCTTGGCTCCCTTAAGAGGATTTTCGCCTCCAACTCATGTGATTCCCATTCCGGGCTGTTGTGCTAAAAAGCACGAAACTGCAGTCCTCGGATAGAATAACTGAGCTGGCGGTGTATTTTAAGAACTATAACAATTATCCTAAATGCGAGAAGGCAAAACAATGATTAATATCAATGATTTCATTTCAAACTATGCACAAAAAATAAATAAATAAAAAACACCGGAAAAAAATGGGGTGTAAATATGGGGCCTCTTTAGAAAGTCACTAAAAATAATTTAAAATAGGATAAAGTCATACGGAATGGTAGATAATTTATTTATAACAGGAAAAAAATATTTACAGAAAACTTAAACTCAATCTGGTTCTTTCAGCCTCTGCACAATTTAAATATGCCCACATTAATGCCCCCAGTTTGTATCTAATCAATGCAAAAAACAAAACAAAAAAGTGTTTTGCATAAATTCATCTTTCAAATATCGGTAATTCTAACGTGATTCTATGGATTACTCGCTAAATGTCGCCAAATTGAAACCGGATTTGAAAAAAAAAAAAAAAAAAATTGCTAAATTTATCGCCAACTTGGCGATATATTGCCAATTGTTTGCCTAACTATAACATCACTTAAGTTTATTTTTAAATCAACACTGATTGGCACCAAAAAACGTGCAAAAGGCACCTTTTGGAACATTCGAATACAACCAAAAACAGCGCACATGTAAGTATTTCCCCCACACCTCTCCCCGAGTGTCTTCAGAGAATCTTTCATCGTGAAAAATGCAAGTTGTATCGCTTGAGAAATAATTTTTGTTGGAGGGGAAAAAAATCCCACAAAAATGATATTATTACCGTAACTAAAAATTTATCTGATAATGAAAAGATCGGACTGAAATTACTGGTATTGTTAAATGATATCACTGTGTGACAAAATTTTACTTTTTTTTTAGAACATTGAGAAAAACTCCTGATTTAGGTCAATTTGGGCTTGCTAATAATGCTTGAATATATAGACTAAATGCTTGTAACACGTACCATTTTAAAGTTATGACAAATTTAATTTCCATAAATGGCTAAAAACTGAAATTTTTAAATCTAATCTAAACATATTTATTTACTTCAAATTTGAATCTTAATGCAAATCGAGTAATGATGTGCACTTATACATACATTGTGAGGAGAAATAGCACAGGTTTTAACACATAGAGAAATGAGCCGCGTGCCATAAAAGAAAAATGATGAAAACGTAACTTTTCCTTTTATAAATAGTGAAATCCTCTTGGATTAGAAAGCAACAGAAATTTTCCAACATTTTTTGCATCCCATTTTCCTGGGTAACGTTGTTCTTTACGTTTAATATCTTGATGAAAGCGTTCACCTTGCTCATCACTCACCTTTGCAAGATTAGACGGGAAAGAATCGATGTGAGAATGCAAGAAATGAAAATCACATTCTGCCTTCCATCCTTTCATATTTTTGCAGCAAGTTTTTCACTAAAAATTTGGCCTTTTTAGTTTTAATGCCTGACTAAAGATCCTCGAGTTACTTAGGTATTAACAAGCCGCTAGTTCTTTTTGGGTGAGATTTTCCTTAAGGTTCTTTCTTGAGCGTTCTTACTTGTGGGCCGTCAAAAATACTAGACGTTAAATCCCGGTTATCACAAATTTGCCATTTCAACTGCGCTTTCGCGAGGACTTAGCTTTTTGAGCTTTCTCTTTTAAGATTTATTGTTGCTTCTTTATATTTAGGGTGAGCGAGAGTCCCACCAAATTAATGAATCCGATTAGAATATTTTCTCAGCGATTTCGTGATATATTATATGAAACTACGGATATGAATAACTGATAATTTTAAGAGAAAAACGACACTTCAATATTTATTAGTTTGGAAATATTTATTTAACAGAGATGTAAAACACGTTGTGTACTTCAAAAATGATTCGAATATGAGGGTAGTAATCCGTCTTTGCAGATATTTTACGTTAGCCGTAAACAACTGAGTATTATGCATTTTTATTTAAGTTGAGGGTTCGGCTTTGTATTAGAAGTGATGCTGCAATTCTAGTGCGCTCTTCTGAGGTTAAAAATTTGGTCCTGAAAAAGGACAGACAAATCAGACACCGAATCCATTAATAATTAAGACGCAAAATCCAATCTTTACCGACGCCTGAAAAATAAATCAGAAAACTTTCTGATTTCTAATTTTTATCTGTTGCCATCTCATATTTATTACCAAATTTAAAATGCTTGTAATTAATTTTCGCAAGATTTTCGAAATCAGCTAAGTCCGCGCGCAAGCGCAGTTAAAATGGCAAATTTGTGATAACCGGGATTTAACGTCGAGTGACAAAAATGCCTTCTTTCATTTAGCATCACTCAATTTGGAAAAAATACTTTTCAAATGCAAAAAGCCTTTGCCATTTTTATCCATAGGTTTGAAAACAATTTTGTCAAAACGACTTTTATATGTAAGGGTGGAAAAATAATTTTCTTGCGGAATAAGTGGTAAATTAAAATATTAAGTGTTGCCACTTCAAAAACTTAAAGCAATTCTAATTCAAATAAAATATTCTGTTAAACATCACTGTTGCAGCTGATATTTTTCACGGTATATACTAATACGCTGTTTTATACTTCTCATTATTGAAATATATATGGAATTAAATCATTTTCATCTCATTATAAGCAAGGATGTATGAAAACATTATAGAGGCTGTAACTTAGAAACGTGACGCGTTTGCCAATTTTTGTTACAATTAAATAGTAACTCAATGCACGTGATATGTTCATGTTAGGAAAATCGTGTCACACAGTATATTTTTAAGAATTCATTCAAGTTCATAAATTTAAAAATTATTCGGATGAAGTTTCACAGTCAAATTTTCTTGGCGTAAAGTTTCTGTGGTTCTCTGACAGCATTATTATTGCCCTATTTTTACTCTGTATATTTTGTTGTGTAGTCATTTTGTTGTGTAGTCTGTTGTGTAGTCATTTCTTAAGAGTGACATTACTAACTATTATTTCAGACAGACCTTCCAGCATCGCCGCGGTATTTGAATATAATTTGTATCCCGGGGGCTCATCTATCATGTTTGATAATGAAACTGCAACATGTTACAACTCTCCAAATCTAACGGAGCTGACGATAGACTTTTTTCTTACGGGGCGGACCGAGATCGACTCAGTGCATTTGTTTCTGCCAAAAGGTTCTTTTTAAGTTTACTTATTATAATTATTATATATATAGTGTAAAATGACACACCCTTATCCACATCAATATTTTCCGTTAAATAAGAAAATCGGGAAAAAAAATCAATAAAAAAATTAAACCCTTGATTTATAAATTAATTTTTCGATGAGCTGGGAAAAAATGGTGAAAATCTTCCCGCCCGCAGACGGGCTCGAACTCGAGAGTTGCTGGCTGGCATTTTACCGACTGAGCTATTCGGTCTACAAAAGTTCGAGCTATTGATGCAACAAAAAATGCATCATGATTATTACAGTTTTAATTTCAATTTATTGCTGCTCCAATACTATTAGTCATAGCGTGATGTTATATAGCCTATAGCCTTCCTCAATAAATGGACTATTCAAGACAAAAAGAGTTTTTCAATCCGAACCAGTAGTTCCTGAGATTAGCGCGTTAAAATCAAACTGTTCAGCTTTATATTGTTAGATTTAAGACTTTAAATCAGTTTAAAACAATCAGCTTCATTTACATAATTTTACTTAACAATGTTTTTTTATTGGAATTTCAGTTTGGCAACACTCTTAAGGTTTTGTACGTGCTGCATTCTTCAAGATTCAGTTTAACAGTTTATTCCATGTTTTTGATGTGCCGTTTTCTTAGTTACGTTATATGTTTAATATGTTTATTTACCATTGTTTAATTTTAGTCAAAATAAAAAAAAAAAAAATTATGAAAATACTGTTGAACTCCGCTGAGTAATTTAAGATATATTATTAGTATAGATTTGCAACTTTCTATTTATACTACTTATAATGGAAGATTTTGTTTTATTTTCAGGCTCTATAAATATTTCAGTGAGAAATGGCAACGGCGGAGGGACATGTGGGACATTCAGCAACGTTACAGGTGAAGAAATCTTCAAAATATTTAATTTTGTCATCCTGGTTTTTTTTTTTTTTTTTTGTGTGATTCATTTTGTATTTGTTCATAGTGCTACAAGATTTGTAAATAGGAGGGTTTTTTTTCTTAATCTTGCTAAATTTGTCATTTATGTCTTTAGCTTTTGCCAGCTATACGGGACTTGTTTTTAAAGTAAGGTCCGTTTAGAAATAAAAAAGAGCGAGTATAGATAGAGCAAAGACATTTATTGCGCAAAAATCTACCACCCTTACGCTATATTTTGACATTGCTCCAGTGATTTTCCAAGCATTTGTCATAGCGTGGTACAGGTTTTTGTATACCTATTCGTTAAATTCGCCGCCTGGGTAGACGACCATGAGAACTCTTACAGGGCATTGGCTGGGACGTTTTTGAGCATCCTCTGGTCTGCCCCCACCTCGCTCGCAGCAACTTTCATTTGTTTCGGCATCTGAAGTCCTTCCTAGGTGGTCTGTGGCACAACAGCAATAATGAACTCGGAGAGCATGTTACCCCATGGTTGACTACACAGGCGGCAATTTTCTACGAGTAGGTATACAAAAACCTGTACCACGCTATGACAAATGCTTGGAAAATCACGGGAGCAGTGTCGAAATGTAGCGTAAAATGTAGCGTAAGGGTGGTAGATTTTTTTTGCAATAAATATCTTTGCTTTATCTGTTCTCGTTCTTTTTTTATTCAAAACGGACCCTACTTTAAAAACGTCCCTCGTATGACCTGTGTAAAATACGCATCGCTTCGGGATGGTTCATCACAATAATGTTACAACGTTGTAACTTATTACTAAAATGTACGTTAGGTTATACCAAAGTTCTTTGCAAGCTCTCATAGAGATTGTTGGAAAGGTTGGAGAAAGTAAGGTTTCATCAGCCTTTCTTGGAAAGTTACAAAGATTCAGTTGGTTTATGCTTCAGGTTAACTATTCGATTATTTAAATAAACCAAAGCCATTAAATGATCAGGAAATAACTTATATAAGTTGGAAATTGAAAGTATAAAAAATTATTAGAGTAGGTTACAATACTTGAAATTTCCAACCGTATGTCCATGATATCTTTCTCGTCATATATACTAATTATAGCAAAATCATTGACATTTTCCCCATAGCAGTACAGGAAAATGGTACGTTTAAAAGCTCTTTTGTTTTTGTCTTTTTTACAGATTTTTGCCATCGATTTCGTTTTCAATCATTCGGTACTAGCTGCATTGCCCGGCTTTGCACGGACTACCTGAAAAATATACGTATGTGCGGCGTTCCAAGCATTTTATATAATGATATAAATTTTCCCGTTTTCATTAAATTTCTTTTTGCAGATCCACTCTTATTAGTCGAAGCGCGATGTTTTATAGCCTACTAGTGGTACCCGCACGGCTTTGCCCGTAATAGAAAAGTAAAAGCTCTTTTGGTTCGTCTGTATATTTACAAATAATGTGTGGTGAATTCATTCACCAATCGGCTTGTGCCCATGTTACGGTTCTACGTTATGATAATTTCGTAATTTACTCGTCCATCTTATGAGAATTTTGTTCTTAAAATTGGAATAGAAAAAAACACATCAAATTTTCAAAAAATCGCTTCGAGTGCACTCCCCCATGATACAAACTAATTCTATGCCAAATTTCATGAAAATCGGCAGAACGGTCTAGGCGCTATGCGCGTCACAGAGATCCTGACAGACTTACAGCTTTATTATTAGTAAAGATAAGCCTTCCTCCTTAAATGGACTACTCAACACAAAAATAATTTTTTCAATTCGAACCTGTAGTCCTTGATATTAACGCATTCAAAAAAAAAAACTCTTTATCTTTATACTAATAGTTAATTAATTAATAAGAAACTAAAAACAGTGATACGAATCTTTTTTTAAAAATCATTCTTAGCATCGTTTAGGCTTTCTCTGAAAATCAGGTAAGATTTAACTCAATTTTAAGGAACCTCGAGATAAGCCTCATGGTTGACTCGAACCCACTGGATCGCGCGTTCAGGTCGAGCCACCGTGGATACTTATATTCGGGTTCCAAGCATTCTACAGTATGATACAAATTTTCCCATTTTTACTTCCTTTTACAAAAAAAGGAAGTATTGTATTCGCGAAAAAATTTTCACTCAAAAATCGACCTTAATTTCCATTTTTCTCAGCCCCGAATGAGTGAGTTTTTTTCCTTCCTGACCACACGTGGATATATGCCTAGACACCCGAACTGACCTGCTAATGACCATGTTCGTCACCACCTAGACACCCGTACAGACACCCGAAATATCCATTTTGACGACCCCCGAGTTAATTACAACGAATTTTCAACGAATGTACGTATGTATGTGTGTATGTATCTCGCATAACTCGAAAACGGTATGCCCTAGAAAGTTGAACTTTGGTACGTAGACTCCTAAAGGGGTCTAGTTGTGCACCTTAGCTTTTGGTTGCATTCGTATGTTCCTAAGGAGGTCTTTTGCCCCTTTTTCGGGGGAAATCATTGTTAATTTCGATGTAAACTCAAGTGGTGTTATAATTTGGTGGACACTTGGCGATATATCGTCGTCTTTTGGTCGCCAAGTTTTATCGCCATTTTTGCGATACACAAATCAGCTCGTTTTTGTATTGCTGCTCCACTTCTACTAGTCATAGCGTGATGTTATATAGCCTACAGCCTTCCTTAATAAATGGATTATTCAACACAAAAATAATTTTTCAATTCGAACCAGTAGTTCCTGAGATTAGCGTGTTCAAACAAACTCTTCAACTTTATATTATTAGTATATATTTATCAAATTCATGCTCTCTCACAACTAATGTCAATCAACTTCACACCAGTTCGTAATTTATTTCATTTACAGACAAGACATTTTCACAGCACAAAGAGGGGAAATAACAGCCCGAGTACTTGAACCCACGACGTCAGTCTCACTGCTCACAGACAGCTCGTAAAGCAGGAGTTTTTCACAGCTGGTTTCGTTAATAAGAGCTTACTGGGGAGGGGGAGGGAAGGCTTTGCGTCCATGCTGATCTGTACGCATGCGCTTTGAATTCTACCTCAGTTTCAAAGTAGTTTTGACGCTATATGGGTGGAATTTCACATGAAAATTTCCTTCAACAATTAGAGTTGTCTCAAAATCGCGCGGCACGACTTATGCCCAAAGTTGTGCAAAGTTACAAACATTAACCTCGCACAATTTACAGTGCTTAATGTAACTTTAAATCGATTGTAAAAATGTTTTAAATAGTGCTGATATGAAAAACTCATTATACGAGCATTATTTCGAAAAAACAATTCAGATAGCATACAAAATATTTTTGAAACTTTTCGGGAAAACGTTTCCTGTGTTAAGAAGCATTCTTTTTTTTTTTTTTTTTTTTGAAATTATATGTTTTTGCCTATTATTTTTTTCTATAGAAACTGGGCAATGGGTGAAGATCGAGTGTGCGTGGGATATTGGATACCTCGACAAGCTGCGCATTCTGAATACGTCACCAACGCCCTCTGTTCTATCCGTCAGTGAGATAAAAGTTTTAACAAAGGATGGTGAGTAAGCAATTTTAATTTGCTCATGAAAGCTTTAAAATTTCTTAAACAACAACCGTTGAATCTAGGGCTCGACCGATGGCAATTTTTGTGCGATTTGCCAAATAACGGTTGTTACGAATAACGGCTGATAAGTACAAATGAGTGGTTTTTTGACATTTCGTATTAACAGAGTTCAATTGCATTTACTCACATTAAGGACGAATGTGTTGTGATTATCATGACACCCTTTTGATGGGCAGAGGATAAAAGGATATTGTCTGTGTCCTTCGCATTGGCCTTTTTTTTTTTTTTTTGGCGGTGTATGAAAATTTTTATTAATAATAAAGCTGAAAGAATCTCTGTCTGGATATCTGGATTTCTGTCTGTCTGGATGTCTGTGACGTGCATATCGCCTAGACTAGAGCCGCTATATAGATAGGCCGACGCATCAGCTTAAGTTTAGCCATTTTGGATCGGATTTTTCATTGTTCCAGATTCCGCCAAATTTGCCAAAATAATATTTTATTTAATAAACAATTCACTTGTTTGTGCCGCTAATCATTGCTCACAGTGAACAATCACCGAACGCGATAACTCACCAGAAAAGACAACCACTCAAACACGCACTCCGATCCAAAATGGCTAATCTTAAGCTGATGCGTCGCGTCGGCTCGTATATATAGGAGCCTAAGCCTAGACAATTCGGCCGATTTTCATGAAATTTGGCACAAAGTTAGTTTGTAGCATGCGGGTGTGCACCTCGAAGCGATTTTTCGAAAATCCGATGTGGTTCTTTTTCTGTTCTAATTTCAAGAACATTTTCCCGAGCAAAATTATCACAACGTGGAAGAGTAAATTACGAAATTATCATTGCGTGGAACCGTAAAATGGGCAAGCAAATGAAACAGCAACTGGGCGAGAAATTCGTCATTCATTATTTGTAAATATACAGGCGATCCAAATGACCTTTTCATTTTCAACTACTGGCAAAGCCGTGCGGGTACCACTAGTTATTTATAAAGCGAGCGGAAATTATTTATAAAATTATAAAAAACGAGTGCGAGGTAGTATCTTCATGTGACGACGGGGCCATTCGGATGGGAAGTCGCTGTGACCTCCCAAAAATGTCCTTATTCGGTAAATATTTTTCGGGAGTCTGCAAAATGATAATAATCACTTGGTTTATTTTTATGTAGCTTAAAGATAACGTTTTGGGTCATTTTCTATGAGAGACTTTTTTTATGCGGTTCCTATCCAGGGGCGGATTCAGGGGACGGTCAAAGGGTCAACTGACCCCCGTGTGACAAGAATTTTACTATAATTCTTATTAAACGTCAATTTTTTTTAGAACCGGAAAATAGTACATAGAATCAATGTTAACCTTACTTTGCTTGGTTATGCAAAGTATTTCTTCTCGGTACGTATAATTCAAAAGATTGACTTAGTTGGTTTGCTGGGGTATTGCTATTTTGAGTTTTTTGTTCATTTTCAAAAGAACAATCATCTTTAATGAGTTAAACGTTTTTTCAGAGTTCTCTTCCACCTCAAACCCCATGTCGTTTGTGCTTTTTTCATCTATTTTATAGCTGTAATCTTATACAGTCAAAGCTTACGATAACGTAACCAGCCTGTTTGCCTGAAGAAATATGAGTTTTGATGAACATTTAAGGAAATGAGGGGAGGCAGAAGCTGTGCCGTTGAAAACTTTAAGGGAGGGTGTAAATTGAAACGGTTTTGATCTCATTTGGGGGACGGTGCGCTGTAGCATATGAAGGGATGCACAGGACCTCCTTGGGGGGCGGTCACACCTGCTTGACTGGTACTTTTTTACGTAGGAGGATAATGCTGGCGATTGACCCCCTTACAAAATTTTCTGGATCCGCCCCTGTTCCTATTCACCGCATTAAAAAATATATTTTTAAACTGTGTTGCGAAAACAACTTTTTACAGCTACTTGTGAAGTTTCGAACATTTTATGCGATTTTTTTATGCTACTGCATAAAAAAAGATTTGGGTGTATTCTTATCACATGGGTGTAACAGGAACTTATTCTGCTTCAGGAGCTGCTGTGTCTGGTTGGCGGGAAGCTGCTTATAGGACCTCGGATGACGAATTTCACCTGAAGGATGGTGAACCTGCCACATGCCATTCCTTTCCCAATGAGGCTAATTCTATATTCATTGCCCTCTTCCGGCCTGCTAAGATTGCTTCAATGAGATTTTTTATACCAAGAGGTTGGATTTCTGCTTTTTTTTCATTTCAGCCCCCCCCCCCCAGGATGGTTCAAAAAAAAAAATCAGCTAGAGTCCAGGACACCCCATTTTTTTTTTTTTTTTACACTTACACTTAAATTTTAAGACGGTGCTCAATGACCCCTTAGTTTAACATTAGCCGTATCATAGAAAATGCCACAAATTGAGGAATATTTAATTTACCCAGCTTTTTTTTTTTTTTTTGTAAATATCTTTTTATTGCAATGTATACGCATATTTCTTAGTGTATATTATAATATGCAGCATTGTTTTTTCAGTTCGATGTATTTTTTTAAACCCTCTTCCCATACTATTGAAGTTTGAGGGAGGGGAGGAGCACCCTCTTTCAGTTGAACTAGGAACCAGTCTATTGCTATCCACAAGTCTAAAAATAGTGAGGGGTGTCCCGGTATCTAGGAGAAACTTTTTTTCTTTACATGTATTTTTGAACCACTCTATCCCCCTCCTTCCTTTTTTTTTTTGTTAAATTCCCATTTGAACAAATAAAACTGATTCTGAAGTGTTAAAAGGAATTCCGAGAAAATAAGAGAATCAACAGAAATTAGTAATTTATCTAAAAAGCGAACATCCTAAATATTATTTTCTGCAACATTCATTGCACCTCTCTAAAACTTAAAACGATTATTAAATACTAGAAAATCGCCCGTCAAGGTATGACGGATAAAAATTGCTTCTACACTTGAACGATGCCATCGCTTGTTTGGTGATACTTTGATGGTTGAAATTTTAACACTAACTCTAGGGGATTAACCTGTAAACTCCAGTAGGTAGCGTTCATAGCTAATCAATTTTTCCTTTCTTCATTCCCCTAAAATGGCACAGTCTTACCAGTAAAACAGTTAAGTCACCGGATCCAGTTGAGCCTTATCACAATAAAGTCTTTCCCTGCGTATTAAACATGGCCAAAACACATTATCAGATTATCATGCCGTGGTTTTATCGTTGAATCTCACGGGTTACTCAATCATTGGCTATTATATATATATGAGGATGACATAAGTAACATATTTTGACTCCTTATTTGTTGGAGGAATAAATTCTACAGATTTTGTTCAGTAAAAAGCCATATTTTTAGCAAAAAAACTACCATTTCCTTAACACTTCCAGTGCATTCAATTTTTCACAATTTAAAACTTTTTGTGTCTATATTTTCGTTAGTTACGGCAAAGTGATATAACCCTCCAATTTGGAAATAATTTACCAAAAACTGGTTTTATGGGTACATATTTGAGAAATTCTCTCGAAAGATGTGCTTTTGGCCCCAAAGTTAAATTGATCATTATTTCAAAACCACATATTGCATGTATATTGACTATTTGAGGTTTATATATCACAGTAATATGTTCAATTACCATTTTTGCAAAGTATCAAATCTTAAGAATTATTACTTTTTTCGCTAGTGCTGTTGGCGTAAATAAAAACTTTGAAGTTTAGTAAATTTCTTCTAGTTTTCTCAATAATTCATACATTCATTTGAAAAAAAAAAAAATGCGGACGTATAAAGAAGAACACTGGGTCTCTCTAAATTTTACAAAATCTCAAAATCGATTTTTTTTTCCCTCGAAAATTAGGGTATTCGGCTACCTAAAGGAGTTAAACATAGGTTTTTATAGAGGAGATACATAGAATTCAAAACAAACAGTTATAGTGAATTTAAACCTGAAACATTGGCAATGATTTTGCGAAACTATATAGCAAACTACTACTCAGGACGAAATGTACAGTAATAAAAGACTCAAGATTATGTAAAGTTACTAAAAAAATACCTATGATACTAAATTATCAGGAGTAGAGTACACGACACCCAAGTAGAAACTCATCAAAACTAATACAACTTGATGATTATTATTACTACACAACACTCAAGTAGAAACTGATCAAAATAAACGCAACTTGATGATTATTATTACTACAAAACACTCAAGTAGAAACTGATCAAAATAAACGCAACTTGATGATTATTATTACTACAAAACACTCAAGTAGAAACTGATCAAAATAAACGCAACTCGATGATTATTATTACTAAAAAACAATCAAGTAGAAACTGATCAAAATAAACACAACTCGATGATTATTTTCCGTCATAGATTGGGATAGTTAAAAAATATATTTTTCTATTTTTAGGTATTGTAGACATTGGAATTAAACTAAAATCAGGCTATGGGCGTGTGTTGATAGCATACTGTGATATTAACGCAACTACAGGTAAGTGTAACGAGATTAATTCCTATTTATCGTGAAGAGACGTGTACGAAACGAAAAATATTGAAAAACATGTAGAGGTGTTAATTCTGTCATTAATTTGAATTTAAGCAACGGAACGGATATTTGATAACTAGAAAATATCTCCGGCTCACGTGATCGCCTGCTAAATTTCATGCTTAAACTGAAAAGTTGGACGACATCTGGTAAAAGCTTTTACTGAATGTCTTTTTATCCAAAATCTCACTATTAGCATTGAAGAAGAGGTTCCCACAAACCTCGAAACACGTGTATGCAGTAAACTGCTAATTTTGTGCGTTAAAATGGTGTTGATTACCATTTACCAGTATATAGTGGTGTGGAAGACATACACCTGAAAGCAATGACAATCCACCGAAGGTTCAAGAAATTGAATTTATGTATGATAGCAGTTTGAAAACGAGCTGATGACTCGTTAAGAAGTCGATGAAAGGTAGTCATCACATGACTACCTTTTACCCCAATTTAATGATAATAGTGCCTCGGAGTAAGCAAGGAATCACTTTGAATGTTTTCATCCCAACTTTGTTGTGAACCGAAGCAAAAAAAAAAAAACGTTTTACACGCATTAATTTTAATGTGATTCAATGATGAACTCTCTAAATATCGCTAATAGTGGCCAAATTGAAACCAGATAAAAAAAATAATAAAAAATTTAAAAAACACGCCAGATTTGTTGCCAAGTTGGTGACAAAACTTGACGACATATCACCAGGTGTCAGCCAAATTACATCACCACTTGAGTTTGCATTGAAATTAACAACGATTCCCCCCGCCCCCCAAAAAAAGGTATAAAAAAACACTTTTGGAACATCTGAATGCAACTAAAATTGGAGGTGCCCCACTAGACTCCATTAGGAGTCTACTTACCAAATTTTAACTTTCTGTGGCATCGCGTTTTTGAGTTACGCGAGATACATACGCACATACATACGGACGACACGAGAAAACTCGTTGTAATTAATTCGGGGATCGTCAAAATAGATATTTTGGGTGTCTATACGTTCTTAGGCATATATCCAGGTGTGGTTGGGTCGAGAAAAAAAAACTCAACATTCATTCGGGGGTGAGCAAAATGGAAATGAAGGCCGCTTTTTGAGTGAAAATTTTTTTGCGATTACAATATTTCCTTTTTACTATGCAAAGCGAAGTAAAAACGGTCTCCCGAAATCCGCACATGCAGTTGAAGAGATAACACTCTATCGCCGGCTCCATACTCTCCAGCGAGAGCACAAGACAAGGGGTAGAGTGTGGATGGGGAACTCGGCGCCTCTTGGTGTCTCTCGCGAATGTCTCGCTTTGCCTCGAGTAAATGTCGGTAAATTGTTCCCGAGTCAAAGGAGCGCGAGAGGCTACTGCAGCGCCATCTGTCCGCCGCGCGGAATTTGCTTTGTTTTGGTTTTCAGAAAGCAAATCGCAGTTCGCCATGTCTAATAATTAGGTTTGGAACAACTCTTTGGAGTTGAAATTTTTGGAAATTTTTCAAACAGAGCCTATAATTTGGAACGCAAAGCACACAGATCATAAAAATAAGCAAAAGGTTTGATGCATGGAATCGCATTTCTTTTGGCTGCTTCTTATGTAAAATGACTCCTTGTTTCCAAATACGACCACCTTTCCCCCATCTCGCCCCCCTTTTAGATTTTCCCCCACCCCTTCTTTAAATCAGAGCCATTTTTTTAAAACTTGGAGTGGGAAAAGAGCATTACAATAACCGTAAACATTACCCTGAATGACTAGAGATGTCAAAGCTCAAAATTTTGTGCATATGTAGCAACAAATAAAACTTGCCCCCCCCCCCCCTCCCAAATTCAAAAAGGAGGGATTTTCTACAAAAATCGGTACGTGTTGGAGGAAAACGGAGTTCATATTTGGATTCAGGGGGTCAATTAGCAGAAGAATCAGGCGGAATAGCCTCAGAATCATTTGAAAGTTTTTTTCGCTGCGCAGTGTGTTTGGGGGGGAGGAGTGCCCCCATGTTTTCCTTTTTGCCACATATGCACAAGATTTTAAGCTTTGCACATCTCTTACGGTTAATGTGTACAGTTAATATAATGCTCTTTTCCCCTTCCAAAGTAAAAAAAAATGGCTCTGAATCAGAGGAGGGGTATGGGAAGTTCTAAAAAGGGGGGCGAGATGGGAGGAAAGTGGTCGTATTTGGAAACAAGGGGTCATTTTACCTTAGAATCAGCCAGAAGAATGTCTTTTCGAATGAAAACCTGCGATTCAACTCGTATGCAACGTGCCACATGCACAAGACACTTTTTTTTTAAATTTGTTTTACATCGCGAAAATCTTTTTTGGATATAGGAGTCATTCATAGAAGAGATTCTTATACTCTCATTCTGCACCGAAATTTTTTTTACAAACATCTTTTTTAAAAAAGCAGAATAAAAAGATCGTTTTTCGTTATTTTTCTAATATTGTTGGGGGGGGGGGGATACACCCCAAGTCCCCTTTTTGCGATCGGTGTCCATAATCTTGAACTTTGAACTTCTCTTGCCCATCAAAACTATTATTAGCAGTTAATATAAAGCTCCTTTCACCTCAAAAAAAAAAAAAAAAATAAATACTTGCTCTAAAACTAAGGAAATTTTTAAAAAACTTGGGGGGAAGGGGGACTTTAATAAAATTGGGACGTATAGGAGGAAAACGGAGGTCATATTCGGATTCAGGGGGTCATTTTACGTAAGAATCAGCCGACAAAATGTCAGAAGCATTTCGAAGGTTTTTTGACGCACAGTGTAATTCAATGCTATGAAAATCATGAGTACAGATCTTTATATTTTATTTTTATAACTAAATTGTATAATATTGTGGCCATTTTTGGTTGTAGTCTTAATTTTTAAATTCACATTTGTTGTCATAAAACAGTTTCATAAAAATAGCGGATAAACATATTTGTCAACCACCACCTCTTCTTCCTCGACTTCTTTTTTGCCTTCTTAGTGTTGTAAATGTGTAGGTAGTTGTATGTAAAAAGAATACAGGCACATCGCAAAATCTGCATCTACCCCGTGGTCCATTTTGAAAATAAACAAGAGGATTGACAGTTGAAACGCGCGCGAATGCTCGTGACATCAACGGCTTCTGCGTGCGCAAACACCTCGCCCGAGAGTGTGAACGGCTCTCTCGTTCAACGCTTCCCTCGCCATGACGTCACAGATCTCTCGGCAAAAAAAACCTCTCGTGCTTTTCAGGGAGAGTGTGGAGCCGGCATATCCTGCAATGGGGGGGGGGCAGGGGTTGCATTTCACGTATGATGCAATCAATATATTTTTTACTTCCTTTCACAAAAAAGGAAGAGAAATAGTTGAAATTTGGTACGTAGACTCCTAGTGTGGTCTTGTTGTGCACCTCTCCTTTTGGTTGCATTCGAGTGTTTCTAAAGGAGCCTTTTGCAACTTTGGGGGGGGGGAGGGATTCATTGTTAATTTCGATGCAAACTCAAGTTGTGTTATAATTTGGTAGACACTTGGCTATATATCGCCAGTCTTTTGGTCGTCAAGTTTCATCGCGAACTTGGCGACAAATTTGGCGACTTTTTTTTGAGCAATTACGATTGCTTATTGTTCTCATTTGACTATTTTGGCGTGCTATCATTTTATTTTCCCACCAGTACCCTCTGCCAGCACCACTGTCGACCGGCTCCTCACGATGCTGCTCCTATTGCGAAAACCGTCCCCAGGTTGCGTCCATATCCTACACACACACACGCGTACACAAACACGCCTACAAACTCACACACCTACACACACACACACACACGAACGCCTACACATACGCGCTTACACACACAGTACTGCATACACAACATGCATACATACACAACACACACACTCGTACACACACAGCACTGCGTGCACAACATGCACACACATGCTTACATACTCACACACGCACGCACCCACACACACGCGCATACATACACACACACGCTCGTGATTGCGAAAAATATAATTTGAATTCAAGATGCCAAAAATTCAAATTACTTTTTTAAAAATATTTTTAATTTGGTTTCAATTTGGCCACTGTTGTTGACATTAAGAGAGTTTTCTGTTGAATCACATTAAAATTGCCGATAATGGGGAATAACATTAAATTGGTGTAAAAAAAAGTCATGTTATGTCACACACCACCTCGTTTTTCTTCCGCATTTACCCTTGTATAAAACTGATGAAACAATATTTCTTCTTCCTTGAGACGGAACGCATTGCATGTATGATTAACTGTTACGAAGTTTCTACCTGGTCGATCAAATGAATCACATTTTAAATTCTAAGCCACTAAAATATCTTTTTTTTTAACATTTGAGAATTTTTTCAAATTAAAGATTTTGTTATGCCTTTTCCCAAACGAACTCTTTTCTATTTGTCAGATATTGACCAATGGGTGACGGTGGAGTGTGCATCAGGGGTGAACCAATTGGTGGACAGTGTAGACGTGTCCCTCAGGAGCTTGTCTAGTATGTGTGAGATACAGATATTTGAACTTTCCTTGCCAGTAAGACTGTACCAGTGGTTCCAAACCTAGGAGCGATCGCCATCAAAGGGGCGGTTTGGTCACTCAGGGGGGCGATAAGTTCTTGGGACGCGATGAGGATTTACAAGATAAATTAATCATATAAATAATAGCCAATGATCGAGTAACCCACGAGTCATTCAGCAATGAAACACATGATGTTGACAGAGTGAGAAAGTACTCTACAGGCGCGGACTGGGTCACGTAAGAGGGCGCCAACATCGGTCTCTTAAGGGTGCAAAAAAAGAAAGAACGTAAAAGGAAAGGAAACGATGGTACACAGGTTTACGAATTTAAAGAAAAGAAAAAGAAAGCAAAGTAAAGTCGCACAAGTTTGAGAGCGGGGAGGGGGGAATAAAAATAAATAAATAAAATTTAAATTTTAAATAAAATTCACACAAAAAGACGTTCAGATGGGAGGGTACATCGGCCCTTGCGCCGATGGGCCAGTCCACGCCTGGTACTCTACTCGTGTGGGTTGTTAAGGAAAAAATATTTTTCGAATTTCTTTTTAAATTAGTATTTTTTAAATGAAGTTTACCTGTCACGTGTGGGACACACTTGCGGACATCTGCTTCAGAGTTCTTTATTCTAGCAATATATCCTTCGAATCTGTTAAATATATACTTTGATTCCCTACTGATTAATTTTTAGAGTTAGTTTCGAAAAGAAACAAATAGTATGACATTCCAAAGAAAATCAGACATTTTGTCCCACACGTGACGACTCTGTTTCATGTCAAACGTAATATTTAAAAAATGTAATGAGCAATGGTTTTTTCTCTTAATCCGCACATACACGTGTGATTTCTTAGGCAAAAAATTTTTACCTTTTACACGGTCTGAAATTGAATATAGATCTGCCACGTGCAGGATAAAAATGTCTGCTTTTCTTTGGAATGGCCCATGTAGTTCTGCCTTAGCCCAAGCTGTAATTTACTGCTCAACAGTTAGCTTTTCCGTGGAATGGTTCATGTACTTCTGCCTTAGCCCTGTCTGTAACTTACTGCTCAACAGTTAGCTTTTCCGTGGCATGGCCCATGTAGTTCTGCCTTACCCAAGCTGTAACTTATTGCTTAACAGTTAGCTTTTCCGTGGCTTTGTCTGCTTTTCCGTGGAATGGCCCATGTAGTTCTGCCTTAGCCTTGTCTGTAACTTACTGCTCAACGCTTAGCTTTTCCGTGGCATGGCCGATGTAGTTCTGCCTCAGTCCAGGCTGTAACTCATTGCTTAAAAGTTAGCTTTTCTGTGACTTTGTCTGCTTTTCCATGGAATGGCCCATGTAGTTCTGCCTTAGCCATGGAATAAGGGAATAGTTAGCAGCTTAGCAGGTTCAAAACTATGACATTATTTTACAGGGTGTTCCAAAAATGACTGATACATTTGAAAACTCAATAAGTACTAAACGGGCAGTGATAAAAATATACCGTTTGTAGCATTATGCCTGGGACAGCAGTAAATTTTCAGACAGACAAACTTTCAAAATTAACAACAATATTCTTCAACAGATGATATTTAAGGTATTTAAAGGAGGGTGCAGGAGTGTCTGTCTGAAAATTTACTGTTTTTCCAAGCATATTGCAAATAAAGTGTATTTCTGTCGCTTCCTATTTAGTTTTTAATGATTTTTCAAATACACCGGTCATTTTGGCGATCTTACAGACTGCGTTTTCTTTCATACCTTTTAAAATACCTGCAGCGCCATCTGTTGAGGAACATTGTAACTAATTTTGAAAGTGTGTCTGCCTGAAAATTTACTGTTGTCTTAAGCATAATGCAACATAAGATATATTTCCATCGCTGCCCGTTTAGTATTTATTGATTTTTGACATGTATCAGTCATTTTTGGAACACCTTGTACGATAGAGCTTTTTCGTCTACAAAACGAAAATGACACCGGAAATTAAAGGAAATTATATTTATATTCTCTAGATCCCTGGTGCAGATATCTTCCCAGTCACAGTGCCTCTAACGCATATTTTCAATTCAACCGTTCCACAGCCGTTCTTCACTGCGACGGAGAAAGTGGTTCCCCAGTCTTCAGTTGCATAGACAATCATTGGTATGGAAAATATGGATCATGCAATGGTAAATAACCGCGTGTGATTATTTTGGTTTCTTTTTGCGGGTTAAATATTTATCTACACATCTCAACTCGAAAATCTGGTTAAAAAAGCTGAGCCATCAAACCTGCAAAAAAAAAAATTAATAATAATAATAAATATAACTTCGTTAAATGTAGAGTTCATTCAAATGAAACCCAGGGAGTGCGTCCAACTTCACAGTCAACATTCGAGGGTGTCATGTTACTGCGTGATCGAGACACCATCTATTGGTAGATAGACTGACGCATGCGCAACGTTTGATGTTCTACAGCAACGGTGTGGTTTCGCACCAATGAGAAGAAGTTGTGTAGAAGTTGACTACAAAGCAAATCTGCTGGAAACAATCATTGTTTCAGACGCCTAGACTCAATTTAGAAGTGCGTAAAATGGAGTGTAAACAGCATATTTTGGGTAACACTTATCTGAAAAAGTAGAGCTGCTTAGAGGAAAAACTAATTTCATATTTCGATTCAGAGCCCCTAACATACCTAAAATCCGCTCTCAAACACTGGGCACCAAAGAAAAAACATTTTTGGGGTTCCTCTGTGTTATTTATTGTTGCAAGTGTTCTAAAGTAGATGCTGGGACACTTGATGTTCCTCCCAAAGGGGTAAAATTGAATAAACGAAAAATTAACTATTTTTAAATTTATTTCTTCACTTAAACCATTTTTTAAACAAATAAAAAAAGAGCACAAATCCCCACAAAGAATCTTAGATTAGAATCTAGCAAACCAAATCACACACACAGTTCGTTCTTTACTTCTTCATTGATGAAGAAAAAAAAAAGATTATTCGGTTTTAACAACCTCGATGATATAAATCAGCAAAAGTAATAACCATGTTTCCTCCCTCAATGTATATTTTTATTATTAAACTGCAAAGGATGATCAGTATGGAACTGAAAGGATGATCAGGAGGAAAATATATGAATTTATGCTGATGCACCAACTGTAGCAAATAAAGAAAGTCACCTACAGTAATAGGGAAGTTTCAACCTATTAAATGTTCATATTTTGGCTATTGGATATCCCCCCCCGTTAATTGACCCTCAAAACTAAAAAATTCACCATCGCCGAATTTTAAAGCACCGTGAATGATTTTTAATGATTTTTTAACAATCCACGCGCAAAAGTGCGCTCTTCTGAAACGTCACGAGCTTACGTCACAGGGCACTCATGGGCAGGCTTCCGCCGAAGGTCCCTTGTTTTCGCTACGGACATTTTGTGCGCGCTGATATTTTTATTTTTTAGAAATTCAATAATCCTTTTGAACACACTATGGAGGCCGGATTCGTTAAAGCACAATCTAAATCTTCCTCAAGTAACATCAATGATGATATTCGAATATTTCCGAGAGGATGAGAGGTTTAATGTTCCAGAAACGCGAGGAGTTAAATGCGAGGAGATGTCTTTTACGTTTCTTCTTCGAAGTCGAATGCACGTCCTTCGGTTTCTCCCATAGACATGGGAACCGGTTCGCTAGCGTTTCTCCTCTATCGGAAGAGCGCATGACGTCACTTCCTATGCCATCTGACGTCACAAGCGCTTGAACTTTAAAAATTAATTTAAAAAAAACTACTTATCGTATCGCAAAAATTTTTTCACCTATGATGTTCATACATGTTACTCTATCATAGAAAAGTAAAATTGAAAAATCGAAAACTTCCCTATTAGTAAAAGAATTAGTAAAAGAGAAGACTGAACATCTGAAACTATTTTGCAATTATCTTCAAATCTTCAGATACAAATGGCTTTAGTATTTAAAGTACCAGAGGGGACCACCCGTCGTGTCAACAAATTCTCAGCTCTCTTAGTTTTCTTGGAATTAGGGGTCTGAGAAAAGGCAACAGCTCCTCCAAGCCAGTTCAACATTGGCGACGAATGCATGTCATCTGTTCCTAAATGTTGACTTCTGTGTCAAAACACGTTTCCGTTAGTGTGGTTGCTTTCTCGGCGAAACTTAGAAACCTGTCACGGAGTGGTTGTTGTTCTTATACGTATATCTGTTCTCTTTGGTGTAACTACGCCATGGTGAATTCCTGGGAAAGTGCCGATCACGCGTGAGGAAACCATAGAGTAACGAAATTACATAAAGAGGCCCCGCTATGCTAAGAAATTGAAGCCGGAAGTTGCACCGCTGTATCCCAAGGTCCTTAGCTTGTTGCTAAATATCTTGAGATACATTTTGATTCAAAACATTCCATTGCTGAATCTCAATTGGTTGTTAATTTAAACTCAGATATGGTTGCAAGTTTATGAAGCACGTTTCTGAACTTGCATTAAAACATGAATTAAAATGCAAACCAATCCGTCAGCTACTTTATACGGTCCCTTTTTGCGAGATTGGTAAAAACTATTCTCGCGAAGCGATCATGTTATCATAACCCCGCTCATCATTGCACCACTGTATCCCATCATTCCGGCTTCAATTTCATCTCCTTTTTATCATAGACGGGCCCCATAGAGTAAAGAAATTGCATAGAGAGGCCCCGCTATGCTAAAAAATTGAAGCCGAAAGTTGCACCGCTGTATCCCAAGGTCCTTAGCTTCCTGCTGAATATCTTGAGATACATTTTGATTCAAAACATTCCATTGCTGAATTTCAATTGGTTGTTAATTTAAACTTAGATATTGTTGCAAGTTTATGCAGCACGTTTTTGAAATTGCATTAAAACATGAATTAAAATGCAAACCAATCCGCCAGCCACTTTATGAGTCTCTTTGCAAGATTGGTGAAAACGAAGCGATCATGTTATCATAACCCCACTCATCATTGCACCACTGTATCCCATCATTCCGGCTTCAATTTCATCTCCTTTTACGATAGACGGGGCCTCTCTATGTAAATTTCTTTACTCTATGGGGGAAACTGACCAAACGAATTTTTCAACTGGAGCAGAGCAGCCTGCGTTGCAAAATTGAAGTGGCGTCGTCTCACGCCGACGATGAGTTTGATTTCAGCTCAGGGATTCACGGCGTCGATTTGGCTCGTTCGCGCATGCACAGGCAAATCAAGTTTTCCCCGGAGCGTGAAACACTTAGAGCAGGAATTAAAAGGGAGGGAGCAAGTCCAACCATAGGCTCAGCAAATTCTGACCGAAAGATCTCCAGTCACGCGACTCAGCAACGACGAATAGCTGGCAAGTTTTGCGTGAAACTAGCGGAAGAAACCCGATTTCTTCCAATGCTTTGCTTCAAATTCTATCACGTGACTTGGGGTCTTGGTTTTATAAATAAAAGTCTTCACTCCCTCCATTTTATCTCTCCTCGATAGTGGCACAATGACTAAAGCTTGCCTCAAGTTTAAAATCCATTATCAAAGAAAGTAAAAAATTGCTTTCTAAATGAATTGAAGACCATGGTCAAATCTAACATCTATGAGGAACTGCTAAGGAACTTGGTACCTGCTTAGTTGGCAAGCGAAACTTCCCTCGAGATGTATAATTTCAGCTTGTCTGGTCTGATTTTATACGTTATTTGCTCGTAAAATTTTAATTAAAAAATAAAAAAGTCTCCATGCTTGAATTTGCATTTATATTCATATTTCTTGCAGGTTATTTGATTAGTACTTAGGAAAATAAAGTGAAATGTATTACTTATATTATACTCAATAATTAGTTAACTATACAGTTAACTATAAAAATTTACAGTACAGTAGAAAAAAATTCTATAGCATGGAAGAAGGATGTTTTTTTGGTTGCAAATATTTTAATTTTAAACGTATTTCGCCAATGTTTTAGTCAGCTATTGGAAACAAATCCGCAACATGTTGATCTATAATTTCAGTAGCAAAAAAAAAAAATGTTCAAAACATTGACAGTTGCTTTTTGGAGCTGAAGTTGGGGGTTCGGGATCTTCAATTTCTTCATCAATATCAGAAGTTGAGTTCACAGTGAAATTGTTCTTGTGAAAGGGTTTTGGATCAATTAGAAAATACTGAAGCTCATGAAACCAGAAAACTTCTTTGCACATTTTCAGAGTAAAAAATTCTGTTCAATAAAATTTGTTTCGAGTGAATCAACGTTTACGAATGATAGGATGTTTTTCCTACTTTTTTTACCAGATGATGAAAAGCGTGAAACTATTGAAAATTTTGGATCGCTATAGCCGATTTTCTAGCATTTGGCGATCGTTACAAGCGTTTGAAATTGTAGTATAATGGCATAGGACTTGAGTTCGGACCATTCAGAAGGTTCGTTACAACAGGAGGATCGCTACATCCCGGGTTCACTATATAGCGGGGGTTCGACTGTAGTTATTAGATTCATATTCAGTCTAACTCTAGATCCTGCTCAAGATTCTTTAAAGTAATGAGAGAGTGATGAGATTAAAGTAAATGAGAATTCGTTTCAAAAGCAAGACGTCATAATTGCAATAGCAAAGCTAACTGCAATATCAATTAACTAAATTGTCAAAATTGTTTGAAAAACGCATGTTAACGAGCTCGATCGCTGTTCACTTAGGGCAACGGCACCAGTGACAGACAAGGGTCCAGTAACAGACAGTCCTAAGTTTGGATTTAAATAATAAGACTTTCAGGCTGGTAGAATTGATGCTGTTGTCGTCCATGAATAGGTGAGAACATCTTTTGTTTATCAGAGTGAATTTTTTGAGGAAGCTGCTATTTACGAGGGAGTGGTGGAAGATTATCAACAGCCACCAGCTGGTGTTGCATGTTAATTTGAATTGAATAAGACTTTTGCTCTAAAAACGAAAAACTTTTGCACACTTTGAAGAGAAAAAGGGACTCGTCGTTTCCTCATCCTATCTGTTATAGGTTATCATCAGAGTTGTCGGTGTCTGTTACTGGGGGGGTCAAACCTTTTTTTGAAACTGAGCAAATAAAAATAGAATTAACTGATACGGAGGATCCAGAAGCAGCCAAACCAGGGGTGCCCCCAGGTGGAGATTATGGCGCAAGTTGCGCCATCAAATTTGGGGGGGGGATTTTTCAATTTTTTTAATTTCTTTAATTTTTTTATTAATTTATTTAAATTTATTTATTTTATTTTGTTTACATTTTATTTATTTATTTAGTTTGTGTGTGTGTGTATGTCATTGGCGAAGCACAGAACTTTTCCAATAAAATAATAATTAAAAACAAATAATTAAAAAATAATTAAAAAAAATAAAAAAATATTAAAAAAATAAATTTAAAAAAAAGAGAGAAAAATATAAAAAAAGGGTTGTGAGAAGAAAAAAAAAATTTTTTTTGGGGGGGGCGGAGGGAATTTGCGCCATTGAACTTGGGGGGGGGGGGTGGATGGGCACACCCGAGTCAAATGTTAGATGAAATGTCGTTGCATGAGAGAAAAATAGTTTTAAAAGTCTAAATACGTTAAAAGGCTCAGAATATTGAGTAACATGAGAGCGATGTCTCAAGCATGTCTGCGACTGGTGCCGTTACCCAAATGACTTTAAAACATATTTATAGATAAAAAACGCTAGTTTTAATGACTTCTTCAAATTTTCGTTTTCTTTTCCGTTTCAGTCTGTCGTGTGCCGGATGTACCAATCGCCGCAGAAGACCGGGTACCTGTCCGGAGACGTATGAGTGCGCGGAAGGACACGCGCTCGTTGGTCAAGACATCTTGAGCTGTACGTCCGAAGGGTGGTCAGCTGCTCCTCCATTTTGTGGTATGCTCTATCTCTTTCTCTGAACATATATCTTATAGAATTAAAAACTGAGCGTATGTACCTATGTTTATATCTATGTATTCATCTACGTCCAACTTCTTTCTCCCAACCATCGAACCAGGTATCGATAGATTCGTCATTTTCCTGCCTTTAGGTTTGGCTATTTAACATAATCCTCCGATAGTAATTAGCGGAGATATCAATTAAAAACTATATTTATCAATTATGATACTTAGATTTCGACACAAAATCCCTATTTCTCGAAGGCTTTCCTCTATTCAAATGATTATTCAGTGCTTCATCACAACTTTTCGTAACAATGCTTTTATTAAAATGTGTAACGTGAAGGAAATCATTATGTTTCCATTTTGTTTCTGGAATGTGAACAAATAAAATTCTGCTTTTTGTATTGAGGTTTTTCCTGCAATCGGGGGATTTAAAATGTTTTCTTTTTGGTTATTTTTCCGCAATCTGCCGAAAAAATTGACTGATTTTTTCCCCAAGCCTGATTATTGAACACGCGTCACTTGACATAACTTCTATTTTCGAGGTAAACCGTGCAAAGCCGGGTGACGCAATTAGTAATATTGGGTTTATTGACAAGGAAAGCATGAGTTGAGATTTTCAACAGTCTCTTAGCTCAATTTTTTTTAATTCACCCATATAAAAGAAAATAGCAGGCTCGTAGCGTAGTAGTAAGGCACTGGCCTTCTACCCCTGTGGACCCGGTTTCTGACCTGAGGTGAATTTTCGAGCCGCAGAAAATCATCAGCGCCACTGTCGTAAGATTATGCGACATGCAAAAGATCCTTTGGGTATTCGTTTGACTTTGAATTCCATCGGCAAAAATAAAACTCCTGGTGCAGTTTCGCATCAAAGAGAGCCTAGGTGCCTCCATGTGGTGGAAACTGGGGTTCAAAACTACTTGTGCCATGCATCTGCGCCTTAATCGTGTCACATGAAAGACTGCCGGGGAGCGCGCACTTGGTCTGGTAGAGGCGGAATGGCTTCTTACGCAGCCCTATTGGAAACAAAAAATAGATTTATTTCTTTTGGAGATTATGGTCTCAATCAATGTTTTATATTTTCCGCTGTCAAACTTTCCTTTTAGAAATCTTATTTAATATTAAAATTAGTTATAATTAGTTACCTTCATTACTTTTTAGGATCGAGTTAATTTGATGAGAACCATTTTCTCAAACTGTCATTTTTACATTTGCAAGATTTTTACTACAATCTTATTCTAATACTAGAAAGTCGCCCGTCAACGTATGGTGGGCGGAAATTGCTTCTACTTTTTAACGAAGCCATTGTCTGTTTGGGGATATTTTGATCGTTGAAATGGGAACCCTAACTCCAGTGGATGAACCCTAAACTCCAGGAGGTAGCGTCCATTATTGACCATTCTTTCGTTTCTTCATTCCCCTCAAATGACAGTCTTACCAGTGAAACAGTCAAGTGACCGGATCGAGTTCAGCCTTGTCATAATAAAGCCTTTTCCTGCATGTTAAAAAGTGCCAAAACATATTATCAAATGATCATGCCGTGGCGCGAGTTTCATTGTTGAAACACGCGGGTCGCTCGATCATCGGCCATTATTTATATGAGGATGGTTATTAGTAAACTAAACAAAGCACAAGAATGATATCATTATCGTAACTAACAACTAATAAATAATTGAAAAATAAATTGTCAGAAATTACTGTAATGATATTCTAAAGAACTCTTGTAAACGTTTTTTTTAATGATATTCCATGGCCTCACTGATTCCGCTTACAGGTTGTGACAATCGCTGAAACTCATGGCAGCAAAGAAGGCGCGACAGGCAATCCCTGTTTTTATTACGTTGCCATTGATTGGTGTATGCACAGGATTGGGTTCAGCGCCTATTGCGGTCAAAATGGACGACGTCCAATCAAAAATAAACAAACTATGTAACGTTGACATTGATTGGTGGATGCATAGGATTGGTTTCAGCGCCTCTTGCGATCAAAATGGGCAACATATGAAGTTTCGCGTTTTTCCAGCAGATCATAGTTGCATCGGTTTAACAGAGAAAAGTCATAAATTGTCAAGGCATCAGCTCCATCTAGTGGGGCCATGGTTATTCAGAAAGAAATTGTAGTCTAATTTTCTTGCTCTACATTTCAGTATTTTTTTTTTTTTTTAAACTCTTTTCTTATTGCTGTATGTTTATTCTGTACATTGTTCTAGCTGTTGTAGACACATTTCTTAATTTCGTAATTAACTATTATTTCAGATATCCTTGTAGGCATCACCGCGGTATATGAATATTTTCTGACTCCAGGAGACTCTTCTTTCATGTATGATAACGAAACTTCAACGTGTTACCGCTTGCCAAATATGAAAGAGCTAAGAATAAAGTTTTGGCTGAAGAGATTTGCAATCAAGATTGCATTGGTGCATTTGTTTCTAAAAAAAGGTTAGTTATATCCTCATATAAATAACAGCCGATGATCGAGTAACCCGCGTGTTTCAGCAACGAAACTCGCGCCACGGCATGATCATTGGATAATATGTTTTGGCACTGTTAGACGAGCAGGGAAAAACTTTATGGCGACAAGGCTGAACTGGATCCGGTCGCTTCACTGTTTTATTGGTAAGACAGTCATTTTAGGGAAATGAAGAAACGAATATGTGGTTGAAAATTAAAGCTACCTACTGGAGCTTAGATTTTATCCACTGGAGTGAGAGTTACCATTTCAACTCTCAAAATATCGCCAAACAGGCAATGGCTTCGTTCAAATGTAGAAACAATTTTCACCCATCATACTCTGACGGGCGAGTTTCTAGTTTTAAACGAAGTAGTCGAATGAGAGCTCTCTCGTTGGTTGTGTAACGGAACACTTGCTCTCCTTTTGGCAACATATAGCTGAATGAGTGCTCTTCCTTAGGCCCCCCATATTGTAACAGAAAACTTGCTCCCCTTTAGACCCCTTGTAGCTGAATGAGTGCTTTCTCATATAGCCGAATGAGTGCTCTACCTTAGGTTCTATATTATAATTGAACACCTGCTCCTCTTTACGTCCCATATAACTGAATGAGTACTCTTCTGTATAGCTGAATGTGAGCTCTCCCTTCCAACCCAAGCGTTGACTGAACACTAGCTTTCCCTTTCGCTTTCGATCCCACATAGCTGAATGAGTGCTCTCCCTTTAGGTCCCACATAGCTGAATGAGCGCTCTCACTTTCTCAAGTTTATAATAGTTTTCATGTGCATAGTAAATTTTTTTTTCATTCGTTTTTCAAGAAGTATGCTTGCGTCATTTGCACAAATGATGCATTTACAACACAGAAAAATACGACCTCATAACAAATCATCCATCTGCCTTCTGGTGATCTTCCAGAAAAAATGTAATTTAGGGCTGTTAAAAATTAAAACTGAAGGGATGCAGTGGATCCAAAGTTTCAAAGCTCGCTAAGTCCGTTACCCGCTCTTTTTATAAGTAAAATTAACGTGTCAAAGAAAGAAAACAGGGAAGTTTTTTGAAAGAAGAATAAAAAAAAATTAATTTGAATTTTGACATCTTGAATTCAAATTATGTTTTTCACAATCACGAGTGTGTGTTTGTGTGTAGAGGGTATGTGTGAGTAGACATGTGTGTTTGTGTCTGTGTGCTGGCATAAGTGTGTGGGTAGTTGTGTGTATGAGGGGGGTATGTGTATGTATGTGTAGGCATATGTGTTTGTGTCTGTGCGCAGGCATGAATGTGTGGGTAGTTGTGTGTATGTGTGTGTGCGTATGTGCAGGTGTGTGTATGTGTGTGTATTTGTTTGCGTGTGTAGGTGTATGTGTGTAGGCATATGTGTTTGTGTCTGTGCGCAGGCGTGAATGTGTGGGTAGTTGTGTGTATGTGTCTGTATGTATGCGTGTGTGTTTGTGCATGTGTTTGCGTGTGTAGGTATATGTGTGTGTGTGTGCAGGCATGTGTGTTTGTGTGCAGGCATGAATGTCTGGGTGTATGTGTATATGTCTGTATGTATGCGTGTGTGTTTATGTATGTGTGTATATGTGGTTGTGTGTGTGCGTGTATGTGTGCGCGTGTGTGTAGGATATGGATGCAACCTGGAGACGGCTTTCGCTGTAGGAGCAGCATCGTGAGGAGCCGGTCGACGGTGATGGTGCGGAGGGTGGCGGTGGGAAAATAAAATGATAGCACATCAAAAGAGTCAAATAAAAGCATTAAGCAATCGTGATTGCTCAATTAAAGCTTAAAGTGTTTCTCAGATCGATGCGCTCAGCTGTTTGCTTCTTCTCCGGTGGAGCTTCAGCTGACTCCGACAAATGGATGCTTCACTTGCCAGATCGATCGACTCCATAAAACAAAAAGAAGTGATGAAGAAGATAATGTTATCTATAGGAGTGCGTCTTACATTTTCTGCCCTCGCAGGATCAGAAATGGACTGAACCAAAACTTTAACATAAATTCACATGCTAAGCTTCGATTAAGCACTATTAAAGCAGAAATGAGGATTTTTCTAAACAGTGGAGTGAATCGATTTGGCAACTGAGGCATCCAAATAACACTGTGGTTGTGGACATTCCAACACAGGACAAAGCCATTGCTTTTCAGACAATTCTTCGTTACATCTGCTGTTGAACTTCAGATGATACTTATTTCTGGATTCATCGCAAAGAATGCCCAACTGCAAACTTTGCGGGTAAATATAAATACAAATGCTTCTTGCCTACCAATGATTTTAGGAAACTACGATTCAATTGAAAAAAACAACGTAAATAACGAACAAATATTTAACACTAGTGGCACTCGCACGGCTTTGCACGTAGTAGAAAATTGAAAGGTCATTTTGTTCGCCTGTATTTTTACAAATAATGGATGATGAATTTCTCGTCAATTTGCTATGCTCATTCGCTCGCCCATGTTAAGATTCCACGTTATGACAATTTGGTAATTGACTCGTCCACGTTATGATAATTTCTTCGGTAAAATGTTCTTAAAATTAGAATAGAAAAAGAACAAAATCGAATTTTCGCAAAATCTTTTCGAGGTTCACACCCCCATGCTACAAACTAGTTCTGTGCTGAATTTCATGAAAATCGGTGGAATTGTCTGGGCACTATGCGTAACAGACTTCCAGAAAGAAAGAGATCCAGGCTTTCAGCTTTATTATCAGTAAAGATAATAATATGAGCATATGTTAAATTAAAAAAAATAATGTAAGTTATATATTATCCTCATATATATAAAAGCGAATGACTGAGTAACGCCCCTGACGTCATCAACAATGAAACTCGCTCCTCGGCATGATCATTTGATGATATTTTTTGGTAATACTTGATAGGCAGGGAAATGTTATTTTGACGAGGCAGAACTATATCCGGTATCTTAACTATTTTACTGGTAAGACTGTCATTTTACGAGAGTTTGGGGCTGATTCACTGGAGTTAGGGTTGAAATTGCAACTATCAAACTATCACCAAACAAGCAATGGCTTCGTTCAAATGTTGCCCATCGTACCTTGACGGGCGATTTTCTAGTTAGCAAGAAAACACAGCAAATAGCTGTTTCAAGGCTACAATGGAGCCTCTTCATCAGTGGCAAAAAAGCTCACCAACACAACCAGAGAGTGGCGATAGAATTCGCCACTTTTTGCTGTGTTTTCTTGATAATTTGTGCTTTATTTGAATTTTTTTTTAATCAATTTAATCATATTGTAGCACAAAGCGTATTTAAGCATTTTTCATTGAATGAAACTCTTTTGATCTTTGCAACAATGGCAGTTAAATTCTGATGAAAAGTTAGTTTTGTTTTGTTCTTTTTTTTTTTCGAAACAAGGAGGATGAGATTATTTTGATGAATTAATTTTTGGAAATTACTTTTAAAACTAAGTTTTTAAGCAAAGTTGCACATTAGTAATGCACATTGTATTGCATTTTATCGATTACAGCAGTTACACGTAAAATGAGTTTCAACCGATAAGCAACATCTTTATGAATTTTGATCTATATTATTAGGGTCAGTCAATAAATAACGAAGCAGAGGCTATAAAACAGATTTTATTCCACATTCTTCAAAAATAGTGACCGGAATTGTTTAAACACTGGGTCATCCCACTGGGAAATAAGTCGCATTAATTCCGTGTTCATAAGAGTCCTTTGGCTGCTGCTGGCACCAGTTACTTCATCGTCCAAACGAAATCCTTGTCCCCAAAGTGACTTCTTGAGTTCTACAAAGATGTGTGATCACGTGGGGATAGATCTGGACTGTAAGGGGGTGGTTCAAGATTTCCCACTCAAATTTCCGTAAAAGTCCTTTTTTGCAATGCATTGGCTGTATGTGGTTCCGGAAAATTTTCATGTGCTGTCATCCTGTTGGCACGACAACACTAGACCACAGACAGCCAATGCAAAAAAAAGAACTTTTACGGAAATTTGAGTGGGGATCTTTAACCACCCCCCTTATAGTCCCGATCTATCCCCATGTGATTCCACATCTTTGGGAAACTCGATCAGTCAATTCGATTTTATTCAGACGATGAAGTAAAGGGGTGCGGACGTAACTGGTGCCAGCAGCAGCCAAAGGACTTGTGTGAACACGGAAATATGCGACTCATGTCCCAGTGGGATAAGTGTTTAAACAATTTCAGTCACAATGTTTGAAGAAAGTTGAATAAAATCTGTTTTATAGCCTCTGTTTCGTTATTTATTGGATGACCCTCATATATTACTTATAATGAACCTTTTTTTTTTCAGGTCATATAAATATTACGGTGAGAAATCCCGGAGGCGGAGAGACATGTGGGAAATTGAGCACCGTTGTAGGTAAGAATACTTTCAAGTGATTATTAACCGTTTTGTGTTTTATCTGATTAATTTCACTTAGATAAAAGCTTCGGAAATGAATGTTATTTTGAAGGTCTTGCCAATTTTGTCATTTATTCCATTCATTTTCACTTAAAATGTCATCAATATTACCCGCAATAATATTAGGATAGGGCAGATTAATAAAAACTGCTCGGCGTTGAAAACGTTTAAATAATAAATTAGACTTTCAGCGAATTGCTAAAATGATTAATACATAAAAATAGACGTGTGACATAAAAAAAATCAGCGCTGTGGAGTCGGAATCTAAGAGTCTAAGTCGGGCTGATTTTGGAGTAAAGGAGTAGGAGTCGAAGTCGTTCGAAAACATGCCTACTCCTTCTCAGTGTTTCTTTTTTTTTCTTTAATTTTCACTGACTGTACTTGCAATTTTTAAAAAACTGACGACGAATTCATTTGATTACGTGTATAATGGTCTACTAATAAGAAAATAACTGTCATTCTGGCAACCAGCAGGCTCGATTGTTTATCGAACTTTCTGTAACAGCTACCTACGCCGCAGTCTCCCAGTTTGCTTACTTTTTAACTTTTTTTTTAACTGATAGCAACTGTCAGCAAACAGTTTTATTGCCTAAAATTTTCTAAGTAATCACTCTCATACAAAAATAATATTTTTTACCTCCATCTCAGTTATGGAATAGCAAAAGGAACGTATCGCTTGAGCAAGTCGGGGAAACTTCCGACGGTGCTTGGTAAATTCAAATAAGTGCAATAGGCAAGTTCAATAAGCAAGAATTGAAAAGGGGAACAAGTCTTGGATAGCGTAAAAACTTTTATGAAACATTTCGGAAAAATGTTTCTTGTGTTTAAAAAAAGCTTTCTTTTTTAAATTCTGATTGCATTTTGTTGTTTTTCAGAAACTGATCAATGGGTGAAGATGCAGTGCGCGTGGGACATCAGAATGATTGGCATGTTAGATATCGTGAATACATCACCGACGCCTTCCGATTTGTCCATCTGCGAGATAAGAGTTTTCACAAAGAAAGGTGAGCAAGCAGTTTTATTTTGCACACGTAAGTTCCTAAACAAAAGTAGTGGAATTATGATTTCGGAAAACGATCGAAAGTGCGAGAAATATTTCACTGACGCCGAGTATAAGAACAACCATTTTGAAGTCCAGTTAGAGCGGATTAAGGAGACTGGTTTTCAGAAAACCTTGGCCCACTGTAGACTGTGACGCCATGGATGACTACCATCGTCGTGATGGCTGAGTGCAGTGTGGTCGGCGTCGTTTAGTGATACGACAGAAAAATTTCTAGCAGGTTAAAATTTTCCAAATATTTACGTAATGGGGTTGTTTCCTTTAGTCAAAAGTACTACTTTTAGTCACTGAAATTGATTGAATAAACAAAAAAAAAAAAAGAAAAAAAACAAAAAGGAGCGAGAAAAAACTTTCACCCCATTCAACGGGCTTTCCTGATGAGTAGGCTTACAATCCCTCAATTTCTAAATCCAGGGCACCTGGAAAATATGGAAAACCTGCAATTGTCAGGGAAAATGAAAATCACCTAAAATGCTCAGGGAAATGTAAGGGAAAATCACCCAAAATGCTCAGGGAAAATCACAAATTATTGAAATTTCTGGAAATGTCAGGGAATCTTTCCCGTTTATTTTCAATTTGATAGGTGAAACTGCTTTGCCATTTGCTAAAAACGCTGAAGTACGGTAAATGTCGCGTTCTAGGTATGCGAATTTCCCTGATAGGCGAGAGAAAGAAAATTAAAGCTCATTTTTGAAGACTGAATTTAATAAGGTTGCAAAAGAAAAATAAAGAAATGAAATATCCATACAAAAATCATAAAGTTCTGATTTATATCACTACATTTTATTTTTCTTTTGAAAAAAAAAATAATAATAATAAAATCCAAGCCATGTGCTTAGCTAGAAATTACTAGTGTTTTCCGCAATGCATCTGTAGCCTTATTTGTATTTCAAAGGCTTTCATTCTGCTTTTTTTTTTCCATAAAATGAATAATGTTCACAAAAATTTAAAGTCTCAAAATTTTTGCTTTTATAGGTTAAAATTTTTTTTTTGGAAACATGCCAACATTGAACTTGTGGCTTTACCGAAAATTTCTTAGTGTGTTTGTGATTTCAGTCCTTTTGTAATCAATAATTAAATTTTTAGTTTGTCTTAACTTAACCAAATATAGATTACAATTATTGATAATATTTTAAGCATTTGGTTCATAAAGTAGATTTACTTACATTAAAAATATGTTGTATTGGTATTTAATAACGCAAGTCGGCATTCATTAACCTGGAATTTTTTCTAAAAGCAGCTGGAAAACTTGGAAATGTCGGGGAATTTCATTTTTGAACTTCTGTGGCAACCCTATAAATCTGAACTTGACAACAACTAATTGCGTTTCAGGAGTCCCTGCATACGGTATGAAGGAAGATGTGTGGAGGACCTCGTCTCAGAAATTTTACTTGACTGATGGTAAACCTGAAACGTGCCATCCCATTGCGGAAGGGACCAAGTTCTTGTACTTTTCTCTGGATGGGGAGGTTCATATTGCCTCGCTGCGATTGTTTCTACTGAAAGGTTTGGTTTTTGAACTAGGTTTGGTCGATTTCCTCTCAAACAGATAAAAGCGATGTTATTTTCACTGCAATGTTTTTTTTTTTTTTTTTTTTTTTTGAAAAATCGAAGTCGTGGGACTGACCGATATAAGCATTGAATAGCATGATATTGAAGTTGATAAACTTAACCGTATTAACTGATACTTTTTGCTCAAAACTTGTAAACCTCGAGACCATACGTCTCGCGGAAAACATTATTTTATTTTTAAAAAATATGCATATCTGTAAGGTTGATGGGGATTGTCCGGTTTTGGAAGGTATTACATTTCGCTCCGGAAAAAAGTGCAAAACGAGGCACCCTAGTGTATAAGCTGATACACGTCCAGGGCACGATTGCCGAACAGATCAACTAGACTGTTGCCTATGCCCTCCGAATTTTAGGATTCCCTAAATTGCCCAAAGTGTTTTAAATACAATACATATATCCATTTTGCAGTAAGTTACAGTTATAAGCCAGGGCTAAGGCATAAATGCATAAAATACACCACCAGCTCAGTCATTCCATCCGGGGACTGCTTTTCAGCACTCATCAGTCCGGAATAGGAAGTAACTGAGCTGGAGGCTGAAAACCTCTTAATGGAGCGAAGAGAGCAAAACAAACTGGTAGGTAATGTAAGAATTAGCACACCAGATGCGTGACACGCAGCAATGGTTGCGGTTCAACTCAAAGGCTGAAGGGAAAGCTAGCTATTTTGTAGTAAGTTACCGCCCTAAGCCGGGGCTAAGGCAGAAACCATAGACCTCGCCATTGCTGCGGTCACTCATCTGGTGTGCAAACTGTGCATTAGCTACCAGTTTGTTTGGCTCTCTTGGCTCCTTTAAGAGGTTTTCCGCCTCCAGATCAGTTACTTCCTATTCCGAACTGATGAGTGCTGAAAAACACTCGGATGGAATAACTGAGCTGACGGTGTATTTTATGCACATATATTCATTGTTTAAAAAAAAATGACATTTATTTCCGGTCCCACTATTAGTTGAAATATGTGTAGTCTAAACATTGAAAACAAAATCTTATTAAAGCAGCCCTGATTTAAATGACATCAGAGGGTTCAGGAGTTACGTAGTGCCCGCCATCTGCTTTATTGCAAATATGTCATCAATTACTACTTCTTTCACAATTTTTTTTACATAATTAAAAAACCATTTTAATGCTTATTTTACGTCATAGTTTTTCATCATTAACAAATATGACTCTCGATTTTCAGGCACTGTAGAAATGTGGGTTATATTGACAACACACGTTGGCAGCGTGAATAGAGCAGTTTGTTATGTTAACACGACTTTAGGTAAGTATACCAAGCTTATGAAGGCCTTAAACGTAGTAAAAACGTCTACAAAGCGTTTATTAGGATAAAAAATGTATTGTGCAGTTGTTTCTGTAACTAAATTGGATTTAAATTAAATAATGAGAAGAATAGTTGATATCCAGCTTCCTTGCGCTTCTTAGCTTTGAGTACATTACGGAAGAATTTACAGGTAAAGAAGTTTTCTGCTGAGTGTCATAATTACAACTTGAAAACCTGCGGCAATTTGTCAACTGCTCATCTACGACGTGGTCTAAATGAAAAATCTTTTGTATATGAAGTTCATTTTAAGGATCGTTCGTTCGTGAAAGACACATCAGCAGTTTCTATTTGTAAACTGCAATTGCAACAATCTTACATAAATAAAAACTGAGCGTATGTACCTATCTACCACCCATCTATCTATGTATCTATACATCTATTTCTGAGTTACTTCTCCCGAACGCCAGTAAACTGACCATCGAACTAGGTGTCGAAGAATTCGTAATTTTCTTGTCTGTATGTTTGGTCATTTAACATAATCCTCCGACAATAATTAGCGGAGATATCCATTAAAAGCTACTAATTATGATACTTGGATTTCGACAGAAAATCCCTATTTTTCGAAGGCTTTCCTCCATTCAAATGATTATTCAGTGCTTCATCCCAACTTTCCGTAACAATGCTTTTATTGTAACTTGTAGCGTGAACATACAGTAAAGAAATTTCTTTTCTCTATGAACGAAAAGAAAATCATTGAGAAAAAAGATATGTTGCCATTTTTTTCTCTAATATGAACAAATAAAATTCTGGGTTTAGTTTTGAGGCTTTACTGTAGTCGGCGGATTTAAAATGTTTCCTTTTTGGTTATTTTTCCGTAATCTACCACAAAATTTTACCTTTTTTTTTTTTCAAATCTGATTGTTGAACACGTGTCACTTGACTTTTATTTTCGAGGTGGACCGTGCAAAGCCGGGTGACGCAGATAATATCATTAATAAATTCAAACGTGCACGGTAATCAAATTGGAACCATTTTATTATTTCTTATCGTTTTTGGGCAAACCTAATCTGAGAGCGTCGTAATGCTGTGACTAGGCCTTCAGGCTGCGAGGTTAGGTTTGCCCCAACTACAGTTAACATCCTCAACTCTTTTGCGGTGTAAAGAATGAAGACTGGGAAATCCACGGTATGCTTTCCTTGCGTTTTTCATAAATCTGTTACACCGCCCGAGCCAATGGCGTTCGGTATTGGCTTGCTCTTTTTTTTTTTTTTTTTTTTTTGAACGTCTGATTGTGGCTCGATTTTTAATAACTGTGTTGCCCTTTGACCACACATCAACCAGAACTCTTTTTTGACAGTTTGGAAAAGAACTCCTCGTCACATATATAATCGTCGATGATTGAGTAATTCGTGAGTTTCAACAATGAAACTCGCGCCGCGGCAGAACCATTCGATATGTTTTTTTAATGGGGTTAACATGCAGGGAATGGCTTTACCGTGACAAGGCTGAACTCGATCCGGTCACTTGACTTTTTACTGGTAAGACTGTGTCATTTGAGGGGAACGAAGAAACGAAAACTATGAACGCTATCTACTGGAGTTTCGGAATCATCTACTGGAGTGAGGGTTACCATTTCAACTATCAAACACTGTTTGACCATCGGTTACATGGAAAGCCTAATATCCGGTTTATAGGAGGAAATGGGCGAATCTATTCGTTTATAGGGGTGTCAGTTGGTTTGTTACAGATGTGCACTTTTGCGTTCTATTATTTAGCCTTAGTTTTGTAAAAATGAAAATTTGCTCTCTCAGCAACCTTTTTTAAATCTAAAGTATATTCGATTTATATTCTCACAGCAAAAATCAATTGATTTATTTCTTCACAACAAAGTTTTGAGCTTACCATTTTGCTTTTACGTTCCTGAAAGAAATTAAAATATTTTCTTTTCTCCTTGTTGTTTCCATGGTAACTGTTTTTGTTTTCCCTTATTTTAGTTTAGAGAATGCAATAAATGAATAAGGCACTAGCGACATTATTAAAACGTGTGCATCAAAATCCCATCATCGTTATTTTCCCTTCTCCCCCTGCTGGGTTCATTCAGATAGAATGGTCTTTACTTGGCAGATTGCCAAATTACATACAATCCGCGGTCAAATTTTTTCAGTATCACCAAACAGGCAATGGCTTCTTTCAAATATAGAAGCAATTTTCAACCGTCACACTTAGCGGGTGATTTACTAGTTTTCAAAAATAAAATTTTTCATTGTGCCCTTTTCTAACGAACTATTCTGTACCTGTTAGAAACCGATTAACGGTGGAATGCGGAACCGATTTGGAGGATGTGGCAGATGGGGCAGCTATCACAGTAAGGAGCTTGTCTGGTATTTGCGAGATACAGCTATTTGAAAAGCAAGGTAAGTTATATTTTTACGCATGAAAGTGCCTTGGCTGAAAATTTCTTTTCCAATAACACTATACGGACCACACATATAACAACATCTTCATTTTGCTAGAAAATTTAATGATAGTGGATAATTCATGTCAAGTGTCCTAGATTCAGACAAGGTCCCCACTCTACCCTTTCCAATTTTCATGAAACTGGTACTAGATGTACGTATGCATCTCCACAAGTCGTATGGTCAATATCCAAAGTTTTGAAAAGGTGTCGTGTCCGATGCAGACAGTGGACCAATAAGAATCGTAGCTCAGGCAGACAAGGAAATGTCCATGATAGTTGAGGCTGTCCATCAGTAGGAGTTCCCTTGTCATGACAGTGATTGACACGGCAGCTGTCTTCTTGCTCAGCAATCCCTCTTTTGTTAGTCCTAACAGTGGAAGCCCCCCAATGTACATTTGTGAAACACTGAAATAAATTGCATTCAAATGAGGATATAATCTTGCACAAATTAATGAATTGTGATTATTTTAAAATAATGAAAAACGTGTCAGAAATAAAATCATACGCAAAATAACGAAAAATAGCTTGGTAATTTTCTATGATACAAGTACACTGCCAGCACGGAAGAATTTCGTTTGAGATAGAGAGGAGTTCTTATTAAGAAAACCCATTATATGTGCAGCAGAGAGGACATAAGAATGTATTCTCTCCTGGTTAAAATTTTATCGATCCGGTTTCAATTGTGAGCAGGCAACAAAAGAGGGATTGCTGAGCAAGAGGACAGTATTAGAACGCACGCTCAATGATTCCCGGAGGTGGATGTCAGCCAAGATCTCCGCCTTAGACCGCTCATAAAGTGGTGGAATGTACTAACAGTAATAAGCCACTAGCTCTTAGTCCAAAGGAGAGTTACTCACAAACATACAAGTGAAGCGAATAAAAGCGTGTTCAAAAACCATGAAAGAAGGCTTAATGCATCTCAAAAACATCGCTAAAAACAAAAAAAAAGTCAAAAATATTGGGGACACTTTCAACAATGTGAATTTTTGAAAGTGTCCCAATGCTTTTGGTCATATTTCTACATAGTATAAAATGAAGTCCCCAAAAAGCATCTGTGTGTTTGAACTCGCAAAGCTCGAGAACTACAAGGCTGATTTCGGTGAAATTTTCACAGTTTGTTCCTTTAAGTCCTGAAAAGGTTTGCAGACCAGTTCGAAAAAAATTCGATCTTCTTCTATTCCAATTTAGGCCCAATTTTCTCATAAATTCCCAATGATGGGAGTGAAAAATTGCTTGCATATATTAATATTATATATCGTTGGAAAGAGTAGAATTTTCCGCGTTCTACGTAATTTGTTTCAATGATCTAACTTAATTACCCCACTAAAAAGGATCTCAAAATTTTCTATAGAAAGTGCCGCTTTCTTGAGAAATTCTGCAGAAATCTGAAGATATTTTTAAGATTTTGTTTTGCCTCAAAAATATCTCAAGAATTTTTTGAACCATTTTAGAGTCATTCACAGCTTGCTAAATTTGTCTCAAGAATTTCTACACAAATTTAAAAACAATTTGGCGCTAAAGTAAAATCTGAAAAAAATCTGCAGATACCATTAACATCGAACGAACAACGATTTTTGCGATTTTCTTTTTCGAAATTTTAAATTTTTTTTTTTTTGAAAATTCATTTTATAAATGTTGTGTGAAGGTCCTTTGATGCTCAAGAATTCAGAGGGGGATTCCTCTCATTCCTATAGTTGGGGGGGGGAGTGTCGATTATCCCCCCCCCATTGAAAAAGGTTTTTCTTATTCAAATTCAGTTTTCATCGGATCTAAAGGGATTTTGGCACCAAGGTCCTTTGATCAGGAGGAGCTCATATTGGTGTTTTTGCTCCCTGTACGGGGTCGACCCCCATGGGGGGGCCCTATAAAAATTCAGTTTACATCGGATCTTTGCTAAATTTGAACAGAGGTCGTTCAATGCTCAGAAATTTACGCAAGGGGAATCTCGACTTGTGTGGGAGGGGGGACCCTTAATGAGGGGGGGCGACCCCCCTCATTGAGATGTCTTCTTTGTACAATATCTGTTTTCGTCGGATCTTTCAAATTTGACACAGAAATCCTTTGATCAGTAAGAACTCGCATAGGTGGATTTTCGCCCATATGTAGGGGGCGGGGGGGGGTCCCCCGCATGGAGTTTTTTTAATACTAATCCACAGTTTGCATCGGATCATTGCTAAATATGAAACAGGCTCTTAATGCTCAGGAGTTTACATGAGGGGTTTTCACCCCTTTGCGCTGGGGGGGGGGGATAGACCCTCCAGGGCGTTTCGCCAGAAAATCTGTGAAACAGAATGTTTACACTTTTTTTTACAATGACTGAAATTTTGAGATTCTAAAAAAAAAAAGTAAGAAATCCGAAGTTATATAAATTTAAATTTTGAGTCATAAAATATAGCTCTTTGGGAAGTTTTACACTTTTTTTTCTAAATGTTGATGTCGAATGGAGTTTTTCGATGTTAAAGAAATTATTGTGAACATAGGTGTCCTTTAGGTTTTAAGTATATAATCTGTGATAGTACAATGCAATTTTGATGTTTTTGAAGATTGAAACTAGAAATTTGCAAATACTAATTTACTTTATCAAGTATTTATTTAAATTATTTTTTATCATAATTTTGATTTTTACTTTTTGAATTAAAATTATACTAATTGAACACATATTTCTACATTTTTATCCATAAAAACAAGATACGATTGACATAAAAGAACCAATCTATAAATAAAATTAACTTTTATTGCGCAATAACTTTCCTGTCCTACTGCAAAATCTAGAGTCCAGCAAAATCTAAGCAATTCACGACAATGAAAATTAATACAACACTAGTTCATATTCTGATAGTTTGTCCGAAAATGCTGCATTTTTTTTTTCTTTTTTAATTCGTTGTAGATTTTTTAAATTTAATGATTTATGAACCACTTTTTTTCATATTTTTTTTGCTCCATACTAATCAGTTTCGGGCTTGAAGTGAAGAGAACTTGCTTGCAGCTTTACCGGCGACCGGCGATTTGTTTACGTGTTTGCCTTTTCCATGCTTTCGCTCATTCAATTTTTTTCGCTATTATTATAATTTTAAGCTTTATTTTGTCTTTAAACTGCTTTTGCTCATATTAATTGAGCTACGGGTTTTTTTTCTACAGGGTTTTTGTTGTCATGTGATTTCTTTACTATCGTATATCGCCAAATCGCTGGGCTTGTTAACGTGAAACACGTGCTTTAATTGCTAGTTAATTCTTTAGATATGTACTTAATTTTCAGCTTCGTTATTTCGTTGTTTTTGTTTAATGCAAATTGAGTCTTTGATGTCCCTACTGTGCTTTAATTTTCATATTAATGTGAGGGGAAAAAATCACACTTTTGTTCATGTGCAGCTTTTATTGCGTATTTTGGCAGTTGAAACATTGTTCGTTTTATTTGATATGTTCGGGTTTTTTCTTTTTACTTTTATTATGATTATTTTTATTTATTGCGTTATTTGCACGAGATTGAAACTACAGTTGACTGTGAGTAACTTAATGCATAGAAGTAACCTAAAGAAAAACGAATTTCACATAATAACACTCAAATATCAAATGTATAGTTAAAAATAAATTGAGCAATGTGCAAGTAGACAAGCATGGAAAGATAGACACATGTTACTTGACTATATAGTGAAAAATGTAAATGAAAACTTGAATGTAAGTAAAAAATTTCTAATTAGTAAGTAACCCGAAATTAACAAAGCGGAGAATGAGTGAAAGCGTAGCAAGGCAGACGTATACACCATAGCTGAAGCATTTATTATCAGGTCGGTCCCCCTTGCCAGAAACCTATTGCATACGTCTTTCATTTTTTGTCAATAAGTATAAAAAATAGCTTAAATTAGAGACATACTGAGAACTCGGTACTTCGGCTTACTTGGACAATTTGCCGAATACTCAGTACTTGGCCAAATTTTGATGAGGTACTCGGCCAATACCGAGTAGTTGTAAAAAATTGAATATTGTTCAAACCGGATTTTACAGTTAATAAAAAAGTACAAGCATATAAAATACCGCAATCATTTACAATTCAAACTTACAAGTAAAATTCAAATTTTGAGAATAATGAAATCTGTTATGCTTCAATGGAGTAAATCTTATATTTTAAAGCCCCAAAGTTGATAAAACTTAATTATTAAAAATGGGGACAAAAAAGGTAAGTACAGAAAATATGAAATGTTTATATTATTAAATGGATTTTTGCCATTTCCAAAATTATTTATAAGAAGTATAAAAATACCTTTTCTTGAAAAATAAAACGTCAAAAGCACGAATGTGCAGGAACACTGCAAACACGTGTTTTGGCATTAAAAGGAATGCTTTTTTCAATGCACAAAATGTGAGCTTACGAATTTAAAGACATCCGACAAATATCCAATTTTTTTTACATTCATATTCTCGCATTTTATGCACTGAAAAAGATGTTCCTTGTAATACAGAAACACTTGTCTTGATGGCTCGTGGCTTAATTTGGCGGGTGGGCCCGCTGTTATCAGGGGCACCCCGATGGAAGTCATTGTGGCCTCCCAAAATATCCTTTATTTGGCAAATTTGGAGTCCATATAGCTGTTTAGGCCAAGAGTATCTTCTAATTATATTTAAGTATGTGCATGCTCATTTTTTATCATTTGGTAAAGTTCGGAGTTTCATTTTGTGAATTGACAACTTAACCACTCTCCTCCTAAAAGTTTTAGTTCGGGTTGCCTCTGACAAATGTATAAAGTTTTCACAAAAAAAAGGAAAACAGATAAAATGAATAGAACTAAGGTGAGTATGCCAAATAATAGGGCAATGAAGACCAATGAGACCCCCCCCCCCTCTTTTTCCCATGCAGGATAGCAAAAATTAGATTGTGACTGGGATCATGCAGCAGCACTAACTTTCACTTTAACATGCTTCGTTTATATCAAATTACGAAACTGGTAACTAATTTTTCTAGAAACACGCAGTTTACTTAATTACCAATACGTTATTTTTATAAGAAAATTAAATTACTTTTAATTTTAATTGAGTAATAATTTAGGTTTGCTCAGTGCTAGAATACTCTAGCGTAGTAGAGGCATGAAAATAAGCCCAACGTGATTAAGACTTATTACTTTCACCAAATACCTAGCTTGAAAGAAAATTGAAAAAATCACACTCAATGAAGACTATTTTAGGAACAGCTTTTAATTCAAAAAAATAGTCTTAACTCTTATTATACTATCCCGACACTGAAAACCAACTGAACCTAAATTCAAACTGAAACTTAAAAAATGACAAACGCCTTTTTGAAAATAAAATCTCCATTCAGAAATTTCGAGAACGCGCTTTTAGTTCCATAAAGATAAATAAATTAAAATAGGTATCCCATGCAATGAAATGAGTGGGAACCCAAAATATTGTAAAACGCAATACCTGATAGTAACAGCCGTTTAAGATTTGAGAAAAGGAAAAAATGGATTAAATCAAAAGAGAGAGAGAGAGAGAAAGCAATGCGAGAACTTTTCCTTTCCCCGTGGGGTGAGCTCCGAAATTTCTGCCCTTTGCCTCACTGAAACATTGTACAGTGTAGAACCTTTTATCCGGGAATCAAAAAACCGGGAAACCAGAAAACCGGCAATTTTATCCCGTTTTTTCTGGCATTTTTTAAAAATACGCATTTAGGGCAATTTTTAAAAAAATTAAGCATTATTTTTGGAATTCCCAAACGAATATGAACGATTTCTTGATAAACACTATATTACTCACATATAACTTGGGAAAATGTTTGCAAACACTAACTTCAAATGGTTTTATCCTGTATGCGGGGAAAAAATTCCGAAATATTTTCTTGAATTAAAAAGTACATTCGTAAGTTTGAAATTTTCATGTTTTATTCGAACTGAAAGCTAAAAAAATGAATATTGTTCGCATTCCAATGCAATATCTTATTGAATGGCCTATAATATTAAATGCGTTTAGCGTAAGTGACGTCGCGAAAGTGCGGAAAACGCCGAAAACCAGATTTGCGAATTCTCCGGATAATTAGTTGATCGTGAAATATAGAAATCCATTAAATGCAAGACTCATAATCAAATTTCTGTTGATATTAATGAAATGCAAAAGCATTTGTTATTAATAACTACCGTAATCGCTAACACAAAACCTGTACAAAATTTCAAAAAAAAAAACGCGATCATGAAAACGAATTCTTTTATACACTATAGTAGAAAATCGCACATTAAGGTTCAAAAACTCCCCCCCCCCCCCCTTATAAGCATTTTTGAACTGTTTTCTTCTTATTTTAATATTCATAATAGTAATTTAAGTTTTACAAACAATCGGCCAAAAGCTCTTTTTAGCGATCCAGAAAACCGGGAAATTCAGATATCCGGGATAGCGATGGTCCCGAACTTCCCGGATAATTGGTTCTCTACTGTATAAGCAACGCGAGACGAGACACATTCCCCCCACTGCTTCTACTATTGCCATTGGATGAAGATATTTTTCGAAGGAGAGGAAGGGAGCCGGCCTATACACATCGTTCGGGGTGACGTCGCTTGCCGTTTTCGTAATGCTCGCAGTTGGTTAAGTTGTGGGCCATTGTTGAAATGGCCTGAAGGATCATTCTTAAAGCGCTGTCGCTAGTCAACAGAAAAGGAACACTTTTTTCTTATATTAGTGATTAGCAGAGTGCTAGAAATTTAAAATCAGTTTCATGCCTGATTTTATTTAAAACCCAAACACAAAAAGACATTTTTATATAATTTAACTATGCACAATTTATCCGGGTGGGCTCGGCCCATAGTGACGAGCCGTCACTGACGTGTCTGCAGTGCTCTTGCAAGTTTGTGCTTTTAACGTTGTTTCATTTGCTTTAAAAAATTATTTGTTTGCCGGACTAGAAGTATAGATTGATATGCTTGGTTTTAATTCCAACTTGATTAATCCTACCTTTAATGTATTTTTTTATTTTTACTTTAAAAAATGCATAATTAAATTTCAGCTGGAATTTTGTTTTAAAAACTTATTTGGACATATAGGTCTATACTACTATTCCAATCAGTTCATAATTCGTCATGTGTGTGTCAGTGGTATTTCTTAAAACACAATTGGAACTGGGTACTCGGCCGAGTAGTGAAGGGCCGAGTACTCGGTACTCGGCCAAATTGCTACTCGGTACGTCTCTATTAAAATCAATTTTTTTTTCTGTCTTGGATCCCATTGCCGAGGTAGCATCTATTTTCTTCCTCTGTGACAGTTGTGAAACTTTTCGAGACTGCCCCAATTTTTTTAATTTGTATTCTCCGCAGGTGCGAATTAAGAAGGAGGAATAGATTGATTTCAGATATTTTCCCTTTTATAAATTCGCAAACCTCCGCCTTGTAACATCGTGGAAGATCGTCTCAGATAAATTTTTAACTTCCATTCCTCAAAACTTACGTAATAGTGTACTCCCCCCCCTGTTCCTTACCGTAATGTCTTCAAAGGCAGGCCCGAATTAACGTACCTGTCATGTGGGGAAGGGGGGGGGGGCACGCCTCTAAAACGGCAGAGGCCATTAGTGCCATAGCATATTCTGGTGGACAGTTAGGGGCCCAAAAGTTACAGATCCAGGCATGATCAAAGGTGTCCTATTCAGTCGACTCTCGATAACACGAAGTCTTACAACTTGAATATTTCTTTATCTCGAGGATTTCACTCAGTCCTAAAATAATTTAGTTTTTTCAATACAAAGTTCTCTATATCTCGAATAAACTCCTTTTAAGTTGGAAAGTTCTAAGAAAGCTTTGTTTTGTCTAATGCGTTAAAATGCATTTAAAATAAGAAAAAAAACAAGATTTTCTAATCAGCTTGTGTGAGGGGATAATTATTTTATATTAGTGCTTCTAAAATGCACACAGTGCTTATGAAATCACTACATTCCTAGATTTTACACGATTGCGGCAAGTACCATGTGCAGCAGAGTCAAAAAACTTACCCTAATGTTGAGTAAACGGTGGCCGAATTTGGAAATGCCAGGAATTCGGGAATGGGGTTTAACAACAGTATTTTCACCCTCCTCGATGTGTTTCTGAGAGTTTGCCAAGTTATCCAGTTCTGAGACTCTACTGTATCTCTTTTACATACGAATGCTTCTACTTTATGCTTTAAAAGGTAAAAATATATTGCTAAAAAATGTTAAAATTTTAATTCTGATTCTACTTTTATAATATCTTATTTATGCACTCTTTTTCAAAGCACGAAAAGAGTTGATTTTCAAAAATTTCACATTAGCCAAGAACTTATTCTTACAGTAAGAAAAGAACTTATTCACATCAAGCATCACGCTGAAAATTCAAAAATATCTGCAGGAATGAAAAACAATATGCAATTGAAAGATGAAAATAAATGACAATCCCATTGGCTTTTTTTCCAATCATATATCCATGACAGCAAAAGGGGAATTTTTTGCATTAATTTACCTATTTTGAAGATAATACTTAGTATGGATATTAATTAAAAATTATCAGGCAATGCACATATCTACAGCAAATGTATGTGCGCACAACATGTGCCTCTGTAATATCTATGCATATTCATTATAGGGTCAAAATACACCATTACCACTTGCCCGTTTGGAACATGTAAAAATGTTGATAGAAAATGGGAAGCTCGGGTAATTCTTATCTAAAATTATTCATAAGTGTGGAAATGTAGTTTACACAACATGAAGAATGTTTCAAATGTTTGTAGGTTTTCCTAAAATTTTGTTGATCAAGTTGGTAAGTTAATTTAATTGTTTATTTTATTCTGATTATTTATTTATTTCATTTGGTCGATTCTGAACTTGATTTTAGTAATTAGTAAATTATTGATAGTCACGCATTTAAAAAAGAAAACTGCTAGCTTTCAAATGAATTAAATCTTAGCGTCTTTCTCTGTTCTTAAAATAACATATTTTTAAAAATAAATTTCAAAAAAAAAAAAAAAATGCAGTAAATAAAACCAGTTTAGCAGGTTCCTTTGTTTTGTAAAATCAGTAGTTTTAGTAATTGAGAGATTATTGTGTATTATATCAGATATTTCAAGGAAAAAATAATAAATTTGCTTTCATGAAAATTCCTACCTAATTTTTGTATGATTTGTTGAAAACCAGAAAATGTTCATGAAATTTATTATTTCTGTTTTTTAGTTACAATAGTAGTTCAGCTCATTACATTTCGCTTTAATTTAATGTGCTAACTGTAGTTCATGTGGCTGAAATTTTATTTTTCACAAAACACTAAATTTCGGTGTTCTTGTGAAAAATGCATGTTTTTTCTACGAAATTGTAACTCATGAGTCATGGAAAGTTGCAACTAAAGTCATGGATTTCAAAACTCTAAATATAGCAGCCTGCACTTGCATGATTTTCAGTGCCTCTGCATACATAAACACATGTGATTGCTGTTTATCTTGTCTGATCTAAAAATTTGATAAAATTTAGGTTTATGATTAAAGGAAGTATATACACATGCAAAATAACCTCTCCCTCCCTGAAATATAGTGCTCTATTTTCGCTAAAATTTTAATGATTAAACATCGCTCTTTGTAGTGACGCTACTGAAATATATACAGTGGTGGTCCCATAGGGTATACTTCATATATGCCGTATACTAACAAACATTTTTTAGACATATAGTATACCCTCAAATTGCATAAATTTTCATATTATAATATACTATGTATATGATCATGTACACCAATTGTGGGTAATGGATTACTGGAAGTATAACCTCAGAAAAATTGATGGGAACATCACTGAATATATATACAGTGGAGCTTCATAACTCGTCACCCCAAGGGAAATTAAAAACATGTTGATTCAAGCGGATGTCAACTTACTGAGGTTCCATAATTTTAATTCCTGAAGAGTTTCTGTATCACTTTTACTTACCAAGGCTGCAGAGTCAGAGACTGACAGATTTTAGGACAAAAGAGTCAGATTCAGGAGTCGAAGGTTTAAAATTTCAAGCGTCAGTCATTTTCTCCCTAATCCCGCAACTCTGCCACTGCTCGCGGAGTCGTAGTCTAAGGGTATGAAATTTCCAGAGTCGGAGCCGGTCATTTTCCCTCCCTACACCACAGCCCTGTCACTTTCTAATGCTTAACATTTACATCATGGAAACTAATTCCAGTATATGAATTTTCTTATTTCGAAAAGTACATAATAAATCCATAATTTTTGAAAAGAGATAATAAAGATTCTTGTCAGTCAGGTCTGAATTCACACCCCCAGGGAACATGAAAACATGTCGACTGAAGTGGAAGTCAACTTACTGAGGTTCCATAATTGTAATTCCTAAACAGTTTCTGTATCACTTACCAGGGCTGCGGAATCGACGACTGACATATTTTGTGGCAAAGGAGTCAAAGTTTTAAAACTTCAAGAGTCTGAGTCAGTCATTTTCTCCCAAAACCTGCAACTCTGCCACTGCTAGTGGCGTCGGAGTCTAAGGATCTAAAATTCCCAAAGTCGGGGCCGGCCATTTTTTCCCTCTACTCTGAAGCCACTTACGAATGCTTAACATTCACATTATGAAAGTTTATTCCAGTAAATGAATTTTTTAATTTTAAAAAGTACATAATAAATTCGCCATTATTTTTTTTTAAAGAGATAAAACAGATTCTTGTCAGCCACGTCTTAAGATAAAGTCCTGCTCACCCTTGTTTGAAAAACATGTCACGGTGCCACCTTTCTCTAGAGGACATTTATCTTACCTTAGCCTTTTAGAATTGCACTATCAGCACAGAGTGGTGGCTGACTCCCCTGGATAAAAATGGAATTCTCTAAAAGAGCTTCCCAAAAAAAGATTGACTGACCAAGAAATCACAGCGTAAGGTTCTGAGAAAAGGTCAGTATGAAAGAATGTTGAAAGAAAAAATTGTGGACTAGAATAGCAATTGGATGTTGACTTATATGGGTTCTTGCAAATGTGCGTCAAGTTAGAGAGATTTGAGCCCATTGAAATTAGCATTGAGCCAACCATAAGGAAAATAAATGTTGAGCTACCAGGTTAGTCGAGTTATCCGTAAGTCGAGTTTCCAAAGTTTCACTCTACATGAAACTAAAAGTTTGAAATCTCTGGCAACTGTCCACATGAGACGGTGAAAGTCAACATTCTCTTATTTAAAGCTTTCACAGTAATATATATTTAAATGTGTTTGGGAATAAAGAAATTGTAGCATAATTAAGTCTCAGAAGTGTAGAGTTGATGCTAAATATCTCATATCAGAACAAAAAATTTATATTGTGTGTGTATTATATAAATTGCGAGCCCCGCTTAAACGGGTAACGGATAAACAAATACCCCAAATATGAATAAAACCTTTTGGAACCGAATACTTCCCCACTGAGGAAATGTCAAAGATCCTCGCTTAATCGAACAATATTGATCAGTTTTCACAATATTTTGCTAAGAAATTTTTTAAATAATTTTAAAATTAATTACATATGAACAATTATTCATGTAAAAATATTAAATTATATTTTTTGCAATCAACAGATGAGGTTGTAAGTTGCATTTTTTTCCTTGCGCCCTTCTAATATATATTTAAAATTATCATGCCTATTATTTTGTCGTTCACTTAGCTTGTTTCAATATATTTTTACCAAAAACATTACTTCCATTATATAGTTATTGATTCATTATTATTACGTTTTAAGACAAATGTTGTCAATTTGGTATGATAAAGAGTATTTCCCCGCTTAATCAAATAATATTTCTTGGAACTGACAGTATTCAATTAAGCAGGGCCGACAGTATATATATTTTCAAAATCAGAGTAGAGCAAATATATATTATAATGTAAAAAAAATAAAAATATTTCAAGGTTATTACTATCTTCCCATTAAACTATATTCTTCCTACTCTAATTGGAAAAATATTCAGGTGCATACCACTTCTCAAATAGCCAATGAAATACTTTTCACAACAAAATTTTCAACAATATAACTGTTCTTGAAGTAGAAGGGATTTCTGTTGTCAATTTATATTTGAAATACTTGACTTATGACCATTATCCTAAAAAAATTAGTACCATCTACAAGAAATAAAAAAAGTGTATCCTATTCATAACACCAATGAATTAAAAACACATTGTATACGTTGTCCTACATCAGTACGGTGAACACCATTTTAAACTCTAAATTAAAAAATCTTATTTCAAGGTATCTGTTTTTGCCAAGCACAATGAAAAAAAAAAAAAAACTCTAGGTTTATTCTTCTGAACTAATTTTAAGTACTACATTCAAAGTTATTTCTGGTAGGAAATTTTTGTTATGACAGCATCTCATGTATGTAGATTAAAATTTCAAATGCTTCTTAAGCTTTTATTTGGATGATCTACGCACATAATCAAATCTAGATTAAATAAATTATCATTATGCAATTTTTAGGGAGTTTCAAATCATTTGGAACCATGTTTTAGCCGAAAGAGTTGTAAGATTTTCTTAATTACTGTATTTTTCAAAATAAATAAATAAAATTTTCTGAAAAATTAATTTTTAAAGAAAATCTTCAGAAACGCTCACCTTTAGAAAATCTCAAGTTATTTGGCCCACTTTAAGCCTATATATTCTAAGAAAACCTTGAGAATAAAAATTTGAAGATTTTCTTCAGAGCTTTTTACAGAAAATCTACAGATCTTAAGTCTGTAGATTTTCTTAAGATTTAGGTTTAAAAGTGGGCCAAATACCTTCAGATTTTCTAGACTTCAGAACATTCTGCAGAAAATCTAGAGATCTTCAGTCTGCAGATTTTCTTAAGATGTAGGTTTATGAAGTGGGCCAAATACCTACAGATTTTCTCAACTTTTTTTTTTAAGTTTTTTTTGAGATCCTTTTTAGTGGGGTACGACGGGAGTTATTTGCGTTTTTAGCTCGAATTTGTTTAGGCTTAGCTGAAATGTAGGCAATACTTTCCTCATTAAATCTATCAATAAAAAGTGAAGGAATTGTTCCACAGTTTTCTTTTTGACAGCATTGGAAAGAGCTGTTTTTTTTTTTTTTTTTTTTTTTACTCCAGATCTAACTCGACCTAAGGTCGAAAGTTTAACCCTCTATCTCTGTTAGGAAAAAAGTTACAAGCGAATCAAATGAAATTCAAAAATCTGTTCTCTGTACAAGTTTTTAACCATTTTATTTTCCGTTTCCACGGTAACACTTTTGGAATCCATTGTTTATTTCCATCTTTCTCATTTTCAATTCTTAAACTTATTTTACTTTGTGTTTCCATGGTTATGCTTTTTAAATTCATCTTTCTCATTTAAATTTCTTAAAAGTATTTTAATATCTGTCATCATTGTTTGGAGCGGAAATTTTGCATGATGTTTTTTTTTTCTTTTATTTAAGCCTGATTGCTGAATATACGTCACTGGACACAATTTTTATTTTCACAGTAGACCGGGCAAAGCCGGGCAACGCAGCTAGTAGTGTATAATTCCTTTCAATAAAGCTTGTTTTTTTTAGCTTCGTAGGATAGTAATGCTCGAATCCGAGGATATCGGACTGGCTTATGGGGTTTAACATTGAGCTGGATGGTCCTGTCCCTGAGAGGTTTAAGTTACATTTCGAATTCTGTTCAGTTGGACATTATTGGACCAAATACAGTGTGGTAAAAAAATTGCATCATCAGCGCCGCAAAGGAGAGGAATATCATCCTGACTGCATTCAACACACAGTCAAGCATTCCTTATTCCTGATGATTTGGGGATGTATTTCTGATCAAGGAGTTGGTGGGCTTCACTTATTGCAAGGAACAGTGTGAACGCTCAGGTGTATATTTGCATTTCAGAGGAAAAATTGCTTCCTACTATCCGAGATCACTTCACTTCAGTTCCAAACGTCATTTTCAGGATGATTCTGCTCCGTGCCATAGAGCAAAACTAGTAAGTAAGAATTCAAAAACCTTTATCCTGCCATTAGACTTCAATAGATGTGGGGTTAAGTAATTTTCTTTGCATAAAATCACACGCAGGTTCAGAAATGGAAAAATGAGCATGGGGTCAGCAGTTTGCCTGGGCCCGGAAACAGCCCGATCTACGTAAACAATGATCGAATTCCCGCTGCTAAATGTTTATTTCATAAGTTTTGCAGAATTTCACATACATTCATCGTTAATCGGTCGACCATAACTTCTCACGTAATCCCATTTTTGTTAAAATGCAAGGGTGATGCAATTCTTTTTACCAGCACTGTAGATAGGGAATTGGAAAATATTTTGCCCTTCAAAAAAAAAGTTATTGTTGAGTGAACTCCTTTATTATAATAGGTTGCTCGATAATAATTAGGAGAACAGATGCATTGTTTTACATACATTTTTTTAGTGAAACTTAAAATCGGAAGTACAAGATTAGAAAAGCAACGAGCATTTCCAGTATAGTAAAGTAATTAGTGTTTTCACAATGGTAAAGGTACCGGTATCGCAAACCAATAGGTTGTTTTATCTCAACTTTTAAGTATGCCCTTTAGGATGGTTCAAAAAAAAGTTTTTTTCTTTCAGCTAGAGTTCAGGACAGCCTCTATTTTTTTATACTTACTAATAGTATTGTGTTGTAAAAGTTTTAGCTTCTTACTCTAATTTTAAGAAGGTGCTCAATGACCCCTTCATTTAACATGAGCCGTACCATAGAACATGCCACACATTTAGAAGCATTTCATTTCCCCAAGCTGTTTTTTTTTTGTAAATTATTTTATTGCAAGTTATATGCATATTATTGGTGTAAATTGTAATATGTAGCATTGTTTTTTCAGTTCAATGTATTTTTCAACCCCCATTCCCCATACTGATCAAGTTTGGGGGAAGGGCTTGAGCACCCTCTTTCAGTTGAAATAGGAAGCTAAAATTTTTCCAGTATATTACTATCCATAGGTCTAAAAATATGGAGAGGTGTCCTGTTATCTAGGAGAAACTTTTTTTTTTACATGTATTTTTGTACCACCCTAATGCATCTTCTAAACAGTTATTAGAAAGTAAGATGAAGCTGTTTTGTTGAGCAATCACGATTGCTTATTGCTTTCATTTGACTGTTTTGATGTCTTATGATTTTATCTGCAGCATCACCGTCGACTGGCTCCTCACGATGCTGATCCTATAGCGAAAGCCGTCTCCACGTTGCATCCATGTAATACACACACGCGCATACATACACAACTACAGACACACATACACACAACTACCCACACATTCATGCATGCACACAGACACAAACACATATGCCTACACACACATACACACACCCCGCCTTCACGCACACAAACACTCATACACACAACTACCCACACACTCATGCCTGCACACAGGCACAAACACACATGCCTACATACACATACCCTACACACAAACACACATACCCCCACACACAAACTCACACGCTTACATACACACACACTCGTGACTGCGAAAAACATAATTTTAATTCAAGATGACAAAATTCAAATTTTTTTTTTTCTTTTTTTAAAATAAGAAACAAAAACAGCAGGAGGTATTGAGGTAGATATATTTCTATTACAGATTCCTGGTGCCAACACGTTCCTAATCACAATGCTTCTAGCGGATATTTTCAATACAGTCGTTCCACAGTGATTCTTCACTGCGAAGAAGATGATGATTTCCCAGTCTTCAGATGCAAAGAGAATCGATGGTACGGAGAGTATGGGTTATGCACAAGTAAGTGACCGTCTGTAATGATTTACGTGTTTTCTCGTGTGTCTGTAATTTATCCACTCTTCTAAGCTCGACGATATTCTTAACCCCTTCCGGCCTGGCGTCACCACACACGAACTTTAAACAGCTGCTAACCTTATACAATTCAAAACTGAGCGTATGTATGTACCTTTGTATGTATCTATGTCCAGGTTACTTCTCCCGAACGCCGGTGAACCGACCATCGAACCAGGTATCGATGGATTCGTCATTTTCCCGTCTTTATGTTTGGCTATTTCACAGAATCCTCCAATAATAGTTAGCGAAGATATCAATTAAAAACTATAGTGATTATGACACTTAGATTTCGACATAAAATCCCTATTTTTCTCGAAGGCTTTCCTCCATTCAAATGATTATTCAGTGCTTCATCTCCACTTTCAATTTATAGCGTGAAGAAAATCATGGGGACGAAAGATCGCTTGCCTGTTTTTGTCTCGAATATTGAGCAAATAAAATTCTGAGTTTTGTTTTAAAGGCTTCTCTTGTGATCGGGGGATTTAAAATGTTTACTTTTTGGTTATTTTTTCGAAATCAGCCGCAAAATTTTACTGATTTTTTTTTTTTTTTAATTTTATCTATTTATTTATTTTTGTTTTTATCTTGAAGCCTGATTGTTGAACACGCGTCACTTGACATAACTTTTATTTTCGAGGTGGACCGTGCAAAGCCGGGTGACGTAGCTAATGCTTTTATTAAAATTTGTAGCGTGAAGAAAAGCATTGAGAAGAAAGATCTGTTGCCATTTTTTTCTTGAATATGAAGAAATAAAATTCTGGGTTTTGTTTTAAAGGCTTCTAGTGTAATCGGGGAATTTAAAATGTTTACTTTTTGATTATTTTTGCGCAATCTGCCGCAAAATTTTAGTGATTTTTTTTTTTTTTTGTTCAAACCTGATTGCTGAACACGCGTCAGTTGACTCAACTTTTATTTTCGAGGCAGACCGTGCAAAGTCGGAAGACGCTGCTAGTCATTTAATAATCGATGAAATTATTTGATTCTTTTTGTAGTTGACTCTTTACATTCTGCTTTGTATTATCTGTGAAAAGATTTTTCGTTTTTGGATTGACAACACTAACATATAGGGATTGGTAGATAGAGAGTGGCTCAAGTTTTTTTTTTTCCGATTATAAAAATATATATATAATTATTTTTGGCTAAGTTCAAATGCTTAATTCATGTTTTATCATTGTATGGAGAACATTTCACAATGAAGTTTGTTTGACATTTCATTGTTTTTTTTATATGAAATATTAATTTCAAAAATATAAGTACGGACGGAATATTGGACGTATAACTCTTTTAATTTTTCACCTAGAATTTTTTTCCATAAGATACTCTTTACCATTATACACTCTGTACCAAATATAAATATTGCTGGTCAAATATTTGGTAATTCCGACTGAAAGGGTTAAATCCGGGGTTCTCAAACGGTGGGTCGCGACCAGAGGGGGTTCACCGGATGCATCCAGGGGGGTCGCAAGATGTAGAAGAAAAGTTTAAAGAAAATTAATTTATTGCAAGATTATAAAATCAGTAAGGCTCTTATTATATGTCTCTTATTTATAAAACGGTGTTTTACCTTACATATTAATTACCTTACCTTATTAATTAATTTACCTTACATATTAAGAAAAAAAAACCTACCTACTTAATTATCTTATTTTTTAAATAAGTTTTTGAAAATAGAACAATTCAGGAAATAGTAAAATTTTATTTATACGTAGATTCTTTATTCTAGAAAATGTTTACTTTAAGCGTGGTAGCTTTTTGCCTGTAAAGTGTAAAACATTTATAAAGAAAGAGTCAACACTTGATTTTTTTTATTTCTATTTCTTACAGTTACAGACGAAATTGGAAACAGTACAATCGGTAAGTGTTTATATTCAACAAAGAGAAAATTATTTTACTGTCTTTGGTAAAGCAAAATAATATTGAAGTACTTATATTGTTATTTTCGGATTTGAAAAGCTTTTAGACGAATCTATTATTCTTACTATTATTCTAACTGTTATTATCAAAATTATTATTATTATTTCGTTCAAAGAGTTCCTTTTGCATATTGGGTAGATGAATAAATTTTAATCGCTTGTGTGAGTCAGTTTTTTTGAGCAATCACGATTGCTTATTGCTTTCATTTGACCATCCTTGATGTTGTGGTTCCTTTTTCAGCTTGGACCAGGGACACCAGCACCACCGGCCTCTGTAGGTGCGGCTCCGAGCACTACCCCCTAGAATCCGTTTCTCCAGGTCCTACACACACACACACACGCTCATACACACAAGCCTTTACACACACACACACGTCTACACTCATACACACAGGTTTACGCACACATACAAGCCTACACATACCTGCACACACACACAACTATACACACGTAACCGCCCAGGAGGAGGGGTAGGCTTGGGGGGACAGGAGCTGTTTCTAGAAACAATAGCCCCCAATGAGTAGGGTCCTGTCGCAACTCATGATTGCGAAAAACATAATTTGAATTCAAAATTTCAGAATTCAAATTAATTATCTTTTTTTTTTTCATAAATTTTTATGCGGAAGAAAACATTCAGAAAAAATCTGCAGTTGAAGCTTACAAAATTCTTGTCTAGACCTTAGGACGAACATGCTCTGTCTGAAGCAACTCGTAGGGATTGTTTTAGATACTTTAAAACAATGATTTTGATCTTGAAGATAAAAACACTTTGGAGCACCGAAAAAATTTGAAGACGAAGTTTTAGAAAGATTATTTTTTGAAGACTAACGTCAAATGCCAGCTGAAATTGCAGAATCATTAGGATTAATCAAGGTGAAATCACAATTGAACTCTCTTAATACGATCACGTTTAATGCGAAATCATGGCTAAAACGAACATTTTATTCGTCGAGTTTGATTTGCTGTGTAATTGCATTAAAAATGACACATTATGCATTAAACTAAAAGTCTCAGCTTACGCAAACAAAAATTTCCGACTTCTCTACTTAAAATGTTCGTGGTTGAAAACTTTTTCTTTTTTCTAAATGACTCCTCATTTTGTTAAGTAATAAAAAAGTCCCATTGCGTATCGAGAAGAAAATATTAAATATTTTGCATAGAAATTAAAGCCCGTTCATCTATTTACATGTGGACATTTCAATTTACTCGGAGATAAAACTGTTTATCTTCCATTGTGGATTACAACCTATTCCGCGATTGTCGATTATCACTTTCCCTTTCCAACTGTATCCAAAAACATTCCTTCAATGAGAAATAAATGATTTTTTTGAGCAATCACGATTGCGTATTGCGTTTATTTGACTGTTTTGGCGTCCTATCATTTTATTTTCCCGCCACCACCCTCTGCATTATCACCGTCGACCGGCTCCTCACGATGCTGCTCCTCTAACGAAAACCGTCTCTAGGTTGCGTCCATATGCTACACACACGCACATACATACACAACTACACACAAACATACACAAATACATACACAAACACATACACAAACACATAAACACACAAACACATAGATGAACACGCATGCATACAGACACCTACACTTACATACAGACACCTAACTATACACACACAAAACCTACACACAACCACCCGCACACTCATGCCTACACACAAGTACCCACACACTCATCACACTCATGCCTGGACACAAACACATATGCCTACACACACACATATATATTCCCCACCACAAACAAACACTCATACACACAACTACCCACACACTCATACCTGCACACAGACACAAACACACATGCCTACACACCCATACACATACACACAAACACACATACCCCACACAAACACATATGCCTACATACACACACTCGTGATTGCGAAAACATAATTTGAATTCAAGAGGTCAAAATTCAAATCAACTTTTTTTTTCTGAATATTCTAATATTTAGATTATTAGTGTTTATTAGCAGTAATATTTTTAAGTATAAGTAAGCATCTCTTAGTTTTTTCACAGTATCGCTCATTTACGATTGTTGCGAATAACGGCTAATACGAACGATTTCGTGGATTTCTGACAGTTCGTATTAACCGAGTTCAACCAGGTTATGATGATTGGCGTGGTGCAGCTGGTCAGCGATCAGATTACATTTCTTGACTCACTCACATTGAGAACCTTCGCCTTTTCTTTTATTTTGAGAAACTTTTTCTTCCCACTTACACTAGCTTTAGATGAAGCATGGCGCACATATGTTATTCTGTTTAATCAACTTTCACGTTTAACGTTTTTTTTTTTTTTGAGCGATCACGATTGCTTATTGTTCTCACTTGACTGTTTTTGACGTCCTATGATTTTATTTTCCCACCGCCACCCTCCGCACCATCACCGTCGACCGGCGCCTCACGATGCTGCTCATATAGCGAAAGCCGTCTCCAGGTTGCATCCATGTCCTACACACACGCGCATACATACACAACTACACACACACACACACATACACACACAAACACATATACCCACACGCGCATACATACACAACTACACACACGCATCACGCATATATACAGACACCTACACATACACACACACAAAAACATACACACAACTACCCACACATTCAGGCCTGCACTCAGACACAAACACATATGCTTACACACACATACACATACCCCCCCTACACACATTCCTACATACAACTATCCACACACTTATGCCAGCACACATGCCTACACACATACACATACCCTTTACACACAAACACACATACCCCCACACAAACACACACGCCTACATACACACACTCGTGATTGCGAGAAACATAATTTGAATTCAAGATGTCAAAATTCAAATTAATTTTTTATTTTTATTTATTTATTTATTTATTTATTTTTTTTTTGGAAATTGAGAATTGGTTTCCTTTAACCTTCAGCTGTGCTAAAAAGAAGGAAGTATTCACGAAAAAATAGTTTTATTGCAGGATGTAGCAAGGAGCTGAATTTGACATACAATCGAGCTTCAATATATCGAACCTCCACATATCGAAATTTTCTATACATCGAAATACCAGCAAATTTCAATGTTCATTACATAGAAAAATTGTTTCTATATATCGAAAAAATCTCTATATATCGAAATTTTTTTCGAGACATTCGTAGATTTTTTTTCCCACTTTAGACCGTTTGTCTAATGAAAAATGAAGGTTAGGGGAGAAAATGATGTTTACTAAAGATTGCTAAGAAACTCATAAGAAATCTGGGTTTGAGGGGTGTGTAGATAGGGCGTTGTTCCGTTCTGGAGTTCTTAAATTCCCTCAAATTTATTTCAAATCTTAGTTGAAACTGGGTGCTTATTCCAAGCTCGAAATTCACCTTGCGAGATTAGTTCTGATCGTCTCACTAGATGGCGTTTTAGGGAAAATCGCAGTCTCGCAGAATGAATCTCGCAAGTTCCAATTCCAATCTCCAAAAGAAGGGGAAAAAGCGACTTTTCGCGCGTTTGCTTGCGAGCGAAATCTCGACTGCCCAAAAGCAGGTGAGATTATGCGATTTTTGTGATACAATTATGGGAGCTGGTTTTTCTGAAAGGTATTGGCTCGGGGAAAGCGAATTTGGATGTTGCCAATCCCGGAAATAGTTCATGGAGCGGGGGGGGGGGGTAAACTGCACGGGGGGGGGAGCTAGTGGTTTTTCATTCAATTTGTGATACAATTGCGGGAGTAAGTTTTCTGACAGGTATTTATTTTCAGGAGGATAACGAATTAGGAATTAGGATTTTGCCAACGCCGAAAATGGTGCAGGTGGCAAGGGGGGGGGGTCATAACTGTACCGGGGGGGAGGAGTGGTTTTCCGTTCCATTTTCGTGACGCAAAAACGGGAGTTAGTTTTTTTGAAAGGTATTAGCACGAGGAAATCGAATTAGGATGTGGCCAACCCTAAAAATGGTGCAGAATGCAGAGGGGGGGGGGGGGTTATAACTGCAAACATAAAATAGGTATATATGCAACATTTCTCGCTTTACAACAAGTTTTCAAAGCTTAAAAGGCTTAAACCAACTAATAACAGTATTATAATGCACAAACATCCGAATTAAATTGCAGACACGTGTTTCGGAGATATTAAGAGCTCCTTTTTCAATGTAAAAGATGTGAGTTTATGAATAAAAATGCATTCTCGGCTAAGGTTGATTATTTCCATTGATTTCATTTTCTTTTAACCAAATCCATCACTTAGGAAATAAGATGGGGGGCGGAGGGATCGGGGGCCCCCTATTTTCAAGAGATAATGCATTTGAAAAAATAAAGGGGCTATAAATTTCCTACGCCTTCTTATTTTTTTTTTTTTTTTGTTTGACAGCTCGACGGCCAGAACAAATGCGGCTAGAGCAAATTATATAAAAAGCGTTCATAATTTTTATTTGTTTCAATACATTATCCCACTTAAAATTTAGTTATAACACAAAAGTACTAGTAATTGTTTCTGAAAATTGTATGAATTTCATGTTTACACAGAATATTACAATTCCCTGTTTTTGCGTTTTTAGGGTGGGAAGGGTGACACCACAAATTACTGCCCCCCCCCCCCCGCCGGATGTGACCCATGCTAGGCACGCCACTGACGAAGGTTATTTTTTTCTGCGTTCTTTTGTTGTAAAATACCCTCCCCCTTTTCCCCCTAAATTCTTTAAAATACCCACTGTTATTTCAAAAGAGGGTGTAGAGTTCTTTTCATAAGATTTCAATTGAATTCAATTTGTAAGAAAATTTATTTTTCTTCATTGAAATTTGATATTAATTAACTAATTACAAAACAGTATCGAGGCTGGTAATTCTGTGGAATTAATTCCAAAATTTGATTTTCCATTTCGCTGACATCAAAATTAGCAATATTGTACAAATACTGTATTTGATTATACTCTAAGCATTTGTAAATCGGCTGCTGTACGACAGCCAGAAGTGAAGTTTTTATTTATTTTAAACTGTTCTTGTAACCAAGATTGCTGGTTTAACTTTTTAATCTTGAAAATAAAGATGGAATTACGTAATCATATGTACAAGTTGTTTGTTTTAAAAAAAGAAATCTAGGAAAGTACTTTTTTGAAGAACAATTGAAAAACAATACTTAGAAGAAATGGGATCTTGAAAACAGGAATAATGAAGAAATAAAATTTTTTATTTAGCATATACTTATTAAATTATAACTTTTAAAGATAAGAGAGAAAAAACTCTGAAATATGTCTTCAAAACTGAGATTGTTGTTATAATTACAACTGACAGGGGGGAAGGGAGAGTATCCCCAACAGCCCTTGGTTTTTACATAACCAATCATAATATGGAAGATTATATACTCTGTTATGGTTTGCTCTCACCCCCAAAAGCTCAATTAGCCCAACAAGCCTTTTACATTTTACATGGGGTGCCCCCCTAAGAGCAAGGGCCCCCCAAATATCGCGAAGACTCCCCTAACCAAAAGCAAGAGCCCCAAAAAAATGAAAAAACACCCCTAAAAATTTCAATGGTGCAGTCAGCGAAATGACTTAACCCCCCTCCTCCTTGGTGCGCACACCCATGCATTTTAGTCTTTTATATATTCAATTTGAATGGCAGATTTTTTCATGAAGACTTTCAGGTGCATCTAAACCTTTCGCACTCTGCACTTCATTAAACACGACAACAATAATAACAACATATATTCAATCCACGATTACGGACAATTTTTATTTCTTTGTCTGCATTTATGATAGTAAAGATTTTTTTTCTTAATATCATGATTAATCAATAGCAATAATAACCTTAAAAAATAAAGTTACTAATATCGATGGTGTTATATTGTAAATCAACATATTTTACGTTTAATTTTCAACTTATTTATGTATTGGCTCCCCCTCCCCTCTTCTATAATTGTTTTAGACACTGCAATGTTGAAATATGCATAAAACATGACTTACCTTTTATGGGCGAGTTCGGCCCATTTTTTCTTTTTATCCTCTTTCGTGAATTCCTATGAGATTTTATTCTTATGGACGCTTGGATTTTCTTAAAGAAAATCTAAGATGATTTAAATATGATTCTTCGTCACACAAAATGTGTACTTTGAAGCAGCTATTTGTAGGCCTTTCAGTGATTCTTCAAAGTTCGCGCCTTATCGTACACGGCTGAAGCGAAACAAAAACTACGTGCGCTGAAAGAACATTGGTTGGAAGAAGTCACGTGTCTCAGCGCGCCTCTCATGCTACCCGTAACCGGCGAAAAATCCTCTCCCCCCTTCGCGTCTCTTCTCTTAAACTCGCCCGCTCGCCGACAGCTGGGAGATGGGACTTTGGAATAGCAGATTGCGAGATATTTACGTCAGAGACGATCACGTGACGAGAAATGTCGAAGTCGAAAGCAAAAAAGCTTGGAATGACCTCCCTGATTTTACAGTGTTACAAGTTATCCTTTTTGTCTGTTGATTATCATTCCTAATCTTTTTAGCTGCAGTAAAAATCATTCAAGTTAAGTAGATTGATTTTTTATTATTCTCTCGATTCCATTGTCAAAACGAAAATCCCCTCATGTTGCGAATTAAGTTGAACTACCGAAGAATGAAGATGTATGAAGGCACAAAAATGTAATTCCTGTTATTTTTTCAGTTATTAACTTTCGTTTAAACCGATGCTCGTATAAATTAGAAATTGGGTTTCATGCACGAAAATGAGCTTTAATTTTAATGTTTTAGGAGATTTTTATGATAAAATAAAATCGTTTCAATATGTCGAAATTTATATATATCGAATTTTTTTCCGGCAATTTTCTACTTCGATATATGGAAATTTTCCAGGTTTTCACGCACTAGAAAATAAAAATTATTTTTTCAAATACTTTCTGGGCACTTGATTGCTACTATTTGCTAATTTCTCGGAGTTGGGAGCCCCTAACAAAGCGGGGTCCCTAAGCCATATATGCAAATATTTAACTGTTTCATTTTTATGTGGTTTCGTACCTTTTCATTTGATCACCCCTCGTATAAAGATTGCAAGAGATACCGAATTAGCACCAGAAGCGAATCTTAAATTTGAAATAAAGTTTTTGAGGAAATTAAGTTCAATTAAAATCGGTTCGAAACGGAAAAAGCCGAGGTCAAAAACAGACATTGTCTTTTTATAAGTTATTGAAAAATTTTAATCATGTAAAAAAAAAAAATATAAAAATAATAAAAAAATCAGGAAATCGCATTATTTTTATACGTAATATATTATTTTTGCCTGAAGATGTATAACTTTCTTGTGCCTTATCTGATTTCATGCAAAACTTTAAGAAAGAATCAGTACTTGAATTTTCATTTTAATATGTGTATATATTTTTTCCAGGTACAGACAAGATTGAAAATACTAAAATCGGTAAGTATTTCAACAAATTATTTTAGTCTTTGCAATAATAAAAAGGCATAATAATATTGAAATGCCTGTTTGGTGATATTTTGATAGTTGAAATTGAAACCCTAACTCCAGTGGATAAACTCTAAACTCCAGTAGATAGCGTTCATTGTTGACCATTTTTTTCGCTTCTTCATTCCCCTGACAAGACACAGTCTTACCAGTGTAACAGTTAACTGAACGGATCGAGATCAGCCTTGTCACAATAAAGCCTTTCCCTGAATGTCAAGCATTACCAAAAGATATTAGCAAATGATCATGCCGTGGCGCGAGTTTCATTGTTGATGACTCGTAATGGTGAATGTAATAAAAGTAGTTACTTATCCAACATTCGTTCAGTTTGAGCAGCTATTTGACTTTTTCTATGGCGTCTGGTGCGTATCTCTATGCGACTTCGATTAACAGACTTTTTCTGCGCCTGCGCATGAACTGACCTTGTTAGTTTTAATTTCGACTCGATACAGTAACTCCTCTTAATTCGGGATCCTATTAAACTGGATTTCGATTAATAATGACAGCCACTTTGATGTACATATTGTATAAATAAAATGCTAGTTAGCGTAATGCACCCAAACCTGTTTTCATGCGGTGAATAGGGACCGCTTAAAAAAATCGCACAAAAAAAAGTGTTCGAAACTTTACGAGTAGCTTGAAAAAGTTGTTTTCGCAACACAGTAATTTATATATATATATATATATATATATATATATATATATATATATATATATATATATATATATATATATATATATATATATATATATATATATAAAGAAACACTATCATATACTGTATTTATAACCTGGACAAGTCAACCAAAATGAACTTTTTCTTTCTTGTTCAATCCTTATATTGCTATCAAATATCTATATATATATATATATATATGCGGTGGATAGGGACAGCATAAAAAGTCTCACGTAGAAAACAACCCAAATTAATCTTGAAACAAAATCGAAATAAACCAAGTGTTGATAATTTTTGCCGAGTAGTCGGACAAAACTTCCCGAATAAAAAAATTTCGGGGAGGTCACAGTGACTTTCCATCGGGGTGCCTTTGTCGTCACTTGAAGATACTACCTCGCACTCGTTTTAAAAATAATCCCGCCAATTAAATCACAATCTGATTGAAATTTTAATGTACCGCACAAAAATAAATAAATAAAAATTTGAATTTTTATCTCTTTGAATTTAAATTATGTTTTTCGCAATCACGAGTTTGTGTGTGTATGTAGGCATGTGTGTTTATGTGTGGGGGGGGGGGGGGGGGGGGTATGTGTATGTGTGTGTAGGCATGTGTGTTTGTGTCTGCGTGCAGGTATGAGTGTGATGAGTGTGTGGGTAGTTGTGTGTAGGTGTCTGTATGTATGCGTGTGTGTATGTGTGTAGTTGTGTATGTATGCGCGAGTGTAGGACATGGATGCAATCTAGAGACGGTTTTCACTATAGCAGCAGCGTCGTGAGGAGCCGGACGACGGTGATGCTGCAGAGGGTGCTGGCGGGAAAATAAAATGATAGCACATCAAAACAGTCAAATGAAAGCAATAAGCAATCACCGCATAAAAACAGATTATAGTGTTATATAATTAAGTTGATTGTATTTTGTATTTTTGTAAAGCATTTTTTAAATGTTCTCTTCGCTTAAATATTTTATCCTCTTGAATTCAAAGTATAATTTTTAGTGCGTACATTAGTTTGTTTATGTACGTTGACTCACTTACAATAGCGGCCGATATGTTTCAGCGTTTCATTTCCAAGTTAGTAAATGTTACCAACTCAATTTCATTTTTTACGCTTCTTGGCATGACATCACAAATGATGAACTGCCATTCACTGTTGCCATTAACGCAGAGCGCAATACTTGATCCACTTCTTTACTCATATGTAGTGGCAACGATAGGGTTGATAGCAAGCGTAGAGTGCAATATTTAATTCGCTTCTGAATTATCATAACGTAAAATCGCAGCTGACAGCAAGCCTAAACATTTAGTGCGCCAGTGGATTAGCGCCAAAGTACATCATTTGGGACGTCATGATGACCACGCCTTGTTTGAAAAATAGAACATCTAAAAAATGAATAAAAAAATAACTGTTGAGAAAATGAAAGGGTCCATGTTTTTTTTTTTTTGCTTATTCTATCAACTTCAGTGCCCCTAAAAGTAGTACTTTTGACTAAAGCAAACAACCCCATTCCTCAAAACAACAGTAGGATATCTTACTGTTATTTCTGTGATTTGATATATTACTTTTGCTTTGAGGCGACGATAAGGCCCCTATATGTACGAGCCGACGAATCAGCTTAAAATTAGCCATTTTAGATCGGAGCGCGTGTTTGAGTGGTTATCTTTTCTGGCGAGTTATTGTGTTTGGTGGTTTTTCACTGCGAGCAATTATTAGCGGCACACGCGTGAATTGTTTATTAAATAAAATATTATTTTCGGCAAATTTGGCAAAGGCCGAAACTTTGATCTAGTAACCCTAGATCCACAACATGAAACATTTGATCCAAAATGGCTAAACTTTAGCTGATGCATCGGACTATTTATACAGTGGTGGGAACAAAATTGCATCACCCGCGCCGCAAAAGAGAGGAATATCATCCCGAATGTATTGAACACACATTCAAGCATCCCGTATCCCAAATGATTTGGGGATGTATTTCTGATCAAGGAGTTGACGATCTTCACTTTGTGCAAGGAACAGTAAACGCTCAGGTTTATATCGGCATTTTGGAGGAGACATTGCTTCCTACTATCCTATCACTTCCAAGCGTCCTTTTCCAGGATGATTCTGCTCCGTGCCACAAGGCAAAACTGGTAAGTAACAATTCAAAAACCTTTATACTGCCATTCGACTTATTGACGTGGGGTTAAGTTTTTTTTTTCTCTCTAAACTCACACGCAGGTTCAGAAAAGGAAAAATGAGCATGGGGTCAGCAGTCTGCCTGGGCCCGGAAACAGCCCCGATGTACGTAAGCAATGATCGGATTCCTGCCGTTAAATGTTTCATAAGTTTTGCAGAATTTCACATACGTTCATCGTTAAACGGTCGACCACAACTTCTCACATAATCCCATTGAAAATGCGAGGGTGATGCAATTTTTTTTTTTTTTTTTACCAGCACTGTATAGCTGCTTTAATATATACGATTCAGACATTTTATTAATTCTTTCCAGAAAAAGGCTTTACTGGTGAAAGCATTGCTATAGTTGTTCTTACCATCGGAGGAGTTGTTCTGATTTTTTACGCAGTTCAAAGAATTCTTAAAAGAAAGGTAAGTATATTTTTCATTAAGTTTGAAAGATTAAAACATTTTATGATGTGTTTTTCTTCGTGTGTGCATTTATCATTATCTACAGTCGAATCTCGTTATCCCGACACTTTTCGGACTGCCAACAAGGTGTCACCATAGCCGGAGCGACATCGTAAACGGAATAGTTTTAAAATTTATAATTAAACATTAGATAACAATAATGTTAGGTTTAGTGAAGGGATTCATATTTGAATTATTGTTGAATATAATGAAAATTATTAAAAAACAAAATATATATTTTTTTCAGAAACAGAAGAAAGAGCTGAATTTTGTCACCAATGTTCTGTATGATTTATTCGAACGGGGAGACATTGGCACTTATAATCCAGATTTACCACTGGAAGAACAAATTGATCTACCGCCTTACGAAGATCAGTGGGAATTCCCTAGGGATAGACTGAAATTAGGTTGGTCTTGTGAAAGGAGAAGACTTGACTACAGTTGCAGTTAAGATGCTCAAAGGTTTGATTTCGATTTCAGTATTCCAGTATGTTTAGAAAGGAAATTTATCAGTAATCGGAGTAGATATAACGACTGTTAAAAATATTGATCACAGTTCAGTTTTAGCCTTAAAGTTCTATTGCTTGGGTTTATCAATAGATCTATTTCAAAAAATTCCAAGAAGGTTTTTCTGCCTCTGTATAGGATTCACCCCTGCAGCTTCTTCTCTTACCTTGCCTATCAGCAGCTGTTCCAGTGAACGTTAATTTTCATTTTTGAAAAGAATAAAAAATCATTTGAGAAGCTGCGTTTCTCAGGATAATTTACAGGCGTTTTCCTCATTGACCATTGAAAATTCTGTGACATCAAACATAGATTTCAATTATTTGATCGACACATTTGCTTCTGTTAAAGCCAGAAAGAAGCTTTTTTAAAGCTTGATGTCAGAATTAGTAAGATTTTTTTTTGCAGTTTTAAATTGTTTTTTAACTCTTTTTTGCCTTAAGAGGCAATTTTAACTGTGATTAGTTTGGTGACTATCAAGTGTTTGGTATTCAAATCCCAGATTTCCTTTCAAATGTAGTAATGTTCTTTTAAAATGTAGTTTCTAGTAATTAGGTTTCTAGTATGAAACATTGACTTTAAAATTGCGCAGATTTTCTCATGGGGGGGGGGGGGCACCAACATCTACTTAGGACCTGGGCACCAGTTTGGCTTGATCGGGCCCTGGCTTTAGCTCTTTACAGAAACACCACCCCACGGTTATGTTTATATTTATTGGTTGTACTGTATCTAGTGATGATGACTTCATAGTTATTTTGGTTGGGGGTTGTCGTTTTCTTCAGATAAGGGGTCGCAAAGTATGGATTTTATCCGTTTTCGCGCAAGTTGAACCTGCATTATTTCCCCCAAAAAGCCACCCCCCGAAAAAAATGTAACATATACTGAAAGTTTATACTATGAAGAGAGTAAATGGCACAAAATTTGTTTGAGGTTTAATTTTTTTTAGGAGAAAAATACCCTGATATTTTTCAAATTATCAAAAATTGTGCTTTTTTGATCGCAATTAACTCAAAACAGCATCACTAGGGAAAAAAAACCTTTTATATATTATGGTACCTGGCTATGTGTAAAACATCATGAAAAAAAAAGCAGCATGGGATCTCTGCTTGTTTTCCAGAAAATATTTTTTTTTGTAGCTCATTTTATGCTTTTTCTCGTACGTAAAACATGTGTCCAGTATGCAGATTAGATCTTCTAAAACTTTAAGGATGTAGTAAGAATGTATATATGTGTGTATAGAGAAAGAAAAAGACTAGTAAAGACTAGTCTACTTGGTCGGACGTCTGTTTTCTGCCGGTTTTTTACCATAAAGGAACTTTTCATAAAGAAATTCTATTTGTTTCAACGAAAATTGTGTACTTTTACGAGTTGGGAGAGCCCACCCCTCACATGAGATTTCCAAAATGTTTTCTTCTTTGTTTTCTCTTTTGTTGCAGAACATGCAATGAGAATAGAGATGATTGAAGACATAAAAATATTCCAACCGAACGAATATCTGACAAAAAGTCAAATTGAAGCTACTTTTAACCGATGTACAAAGGAAAAAAAAAATGCGGATAATACTGATTTATCAAGAACCGACAGCCTTTTAGAGGTATTTGAAGATGACATAGAAAAAAGGCATTTAGAGGAAAGTGAAACAGATATTGTTCATGATATTTCTTCCATTGCTACGGACATAAATAAGAAAGAATTATTTTGGGATTGATACGAGATATATATATATATATATATATATATATATATATATATATATATATATATATATATATATATATATATATATATATGATATCGATTTATCGTTTTCTGAATTACCTGCAATTAAAATAACATCAATCTGTAAAAATCAGAAAAATAAAGTATTACTAGTCTTTTTCTTTCTCTATACACACATATATACATTCTTACTACATCCTTAAAGTATTAGAAGATCTAATCTGCATAGTGGACACACGTTTTACGTACGAGAAAACGCATAAAATGAGCTACAAAAAAAATATTTTCTGGAAAACAAGAAGAGATCCCATGCTGCTTTCTTTTTCATGATGTTTTACACATAGCCAGGAACCATAATATATAAAAGGTTTTTTTCCTAGTGATGCTGTTTTGAGTTAATTGTGATCAAAAAAGCACAATTTTTGATAATTTGAAAAATATCAGGGCATTTTTCTCCTAAAAAAAATTAAACCTCAAACAAATTTTGTGTCATTTACTCTCTTCATAGTATAAACTTTCAGTATATGTTACATTTTTTTCGGGGGGTGGCTTTTTTAGGGAAATAACGCAGGTTCAACTTGCGCGAAAACGGATAAAATCCATACTTTGCGACCCCTTATCTGAAGAAAGCAACAACCCCCAACCAAAATAACTATGAAGTTATCATCACTAGATACAGTACAACCAATAAATATAAACATAACCGTGGGGTGGTGTTTCTGTAAAGAGCTAAAGCGCACTGAAATGCGACTTTTAGAATTTTTCTAAAAAGCGCTGCAAAACGTCAAACTTTGGGAATTTTTAACGAACGAAAAAAATTTTTTGGAAGGCTAAAAATTTCAGAATGTTCACTTCTTATGACGTACTTTGACATATAAAAAAATTAGGAAAATCAAAAATGGTCACTGCCAAAATTTCCGTTTTTTGTCTGAATTTCAAAATAATGGCTCTTAATATCTAAAGCCTGGATCAGAGGTGGATCCGAGGGGACATGATTCAGTTGTTTAAATTTATCAAAATGAAAGACGTTAATGGATTAAATTTTTGCACGGAAAGCAGGAAGAGGGATCATTGTTTTAAGCTATACAAATCTCAGGCTAACCTGAAAAATTAGGAAAAACTATTGCTTTGGAAGGGTCGTGGGCACTGGGTTATTATCAAACTAAATTTAGTTGAGTTAAAATACATAAAAGCTCCAGATTGAACAGCTTACCGGAAGAGGTGGTAATGAGCAAGAGGGCCATTGATCTTCATTGAGGACTAATAAATTGACTAGGACCAGCCTAGCTGGGCCCAGAGTCCCTGCTGGTCGTCACATTTGTATTCGTATTTGAAATAGGTACTCTTCAAAACAACCTTTCCTATAGAAATGCTAAGCATCATCTCAAGGAAATAAATACTTTTCTTCGTTTCAATGTCAATTAAAATAGTTATATCTTATCATTTACTATAGAAAAAAGCTTCTTTTGATTGCCACATAAAAGTATGCTCTTTAATCTAGAGCTTTTATGTTTTTTTTTATTTAGCTAACTTTAGTTTGATAGTAATGAACAGTTTCATATTAAATTGTAGGTAAATAAAAAAAAATATTGGGTACTTCCAGTACATTAACTAAAAGCAGTAACCTTGCTGACGGGCTTGGGGGTGGGGAGGGGTCTGGCATCCATCATTTGACGGTTTACTTAGAGAAATTAACTCTTGCTTCAGTCCATTCTAACTTGCCTGCTATTTTTTAGCAACTGTTATCTTTTCTGTTTTTTATTATCAGACTAAAGAACAGTTCTGGCCATTGAAAATGTGTTTACGGTTGACAAAAAACATCAATATATATTTAAAGTGTAATTTACTACTTAAACGGCTTTCAATCAAAAGCTATAAAATTTCAAAACAAACTTGCAGGAAATACTGTAGTTTAAAGTGCTCTACATTTATCTAAAATATTTTTGAAAACACACACACACAGTTTCGCAAGTATAGAACGTTGACTTTAGAAAGCTGGACAGTTAAGGATTGGTTCTACTGGTGTTAAATACAATGGGGGGGGGGGAATCCCCAGAACTTCTAGGATGTGTCTGACTAGAAAAGCATCATGAAACTTAAAGCCCGTTTTAAATTTCATAATATTATTAGAGAGAAAAGAGAGACTGGCCATACATTTATGATCAACTGGGGCAAGATATTGTTTCCAAATTGGCTACATTGTCCGAGGTAGACTTACAGTGGATTCCCTCTCATGCTGGTATCCATGACAATGGTGCCGCTGACAGACTCGCCGTGGAAGGCAGTAAATTTTCTACTCTCCCACAATCAATTTTTAGAGTCTCAGAGGTTCATTCCATGTTTGTTGACAAAATTAACCAACTTGGAGGATTCCACCTGAACACGATTGGTACACCGCAGAGTATCCTGGATTGACCTCAGGGGCGGATCTAGAAAGAGGCCATGGGTGCCATGGCCCCTCCCAAAACCTTGTGAATTTAGGAATTTTTTTAAAAAGAAAAAAAAGAAAGAAAATATTATGAGGAAAATTTTTAAATTACACATGAGTGTTACTTTAATTGAAATTTTAAGTTTTAAATGTGAGAGAATTTACATCCCCCTTCTTGAAACAAAACTATTTTATTTCTAAAATTTTGCTTCATCGTATACGTCATTTCTTGACGCAAACGATGGACAATCTTAGGACACTAGGACGATCTATGGATGCTGCTGTCCTCTGAGCACACCTATAGTTTACAAGATCAAAGAGAGCCTAAATTTGTGTTTTAAGGCTTTAATTTTGAAACTTTTCTGGAGGAGTGCCCCTTATTCCCATGCTCCTCCACAAATGCCCCCGAAAGTAACTAAAAATTGATGTCCATTTCTTTAAAACAATAAATTATAAATGAAGAATTTTTTGGTATTAATCTTATCTTAAATTTTATAAATTCCCCCTATTTCTATTGTTATTTTTAAATTTTAACTTGGCATAAAAACTTGAAGACGGGTAGGGGCGGTATTTTTTTCGGATCTTTTAGTGCGGCATGATCACTTAATCAGCAATAACAGCAACAAAGTTGCTAATGAACGATATTACGCCTGCTACGGAGCAGGGCCTTTTTTTTTTTTTTTTAAATATTACAAAAAAGAGACACCCGTAGCGCACCAGAACACGTTTAGTAATTAGTTCAACCAATAACAGCTTCTTCTATGTAGTGGGACTTATAAACAGCAAGAGCACTAAAATTAGTTTAAGTTGAACCAATAACAGCTTCTTCTCCATAGTATGACTTAAAACACTAATATGAGCATTGTGGGAAATTATTAACTGAAGTTTCAGGTATTTATGTTTTTTTTTTTTTTTTGTTTGTTTGTTTTAACATGTACCTATTTCAATACACTCAAACATGTTTTTGTGCGTGCGTGTGTCTTTTTTTTGTGCGATATTTTTTGTGCAACCTTTTTTTCTGTGGTATATGAAAATTTCAATCATATTGAGACTCAATTGACGAAAATCTCTTCATAGTATAAAATGAAGTCTCCAAAAAGCGTCTAATCGTTTGAACGCGGAAAACTCGAGCACTACCTGGCAGATTTCGCTGAAATTTTCACAGTTTACTCCTTTCAGCCCCGGAAAGGTTTGCACACCTGTTTGAAAAAAAAAATAGACGAGTAGTTCTTTTTTTATTCCAATCTTGGCCCAAATTTCATATAAATTACAGAATATGGGAATGGAAAATTTTTTGCATATATTAATATTATGTATCGTTGGAAAGGGTAGAATTTTCCTCGTTCTGTGCTATTTGTTTCAATGCTCTAATTTAATTACGTCGAGAGTTATTTACGTTTTTAGCTCGAATTTGTTTATACTTAGCTGAAATTTAGGCATTACTTTCTTTATCATATCTATCAATAAAAAGTGAAGGGATTGTCCCACAGTTTTCTTCCGCCGCTTCATTCCCACTCACCATTGGAAAAAGTGACATTTTTTACTCCAGATCGATCTCGACCTATGGTCGAAAAACTAAGCTTCTATCTCCAAAGGAAACAAGTTACAAGCTTTTTAAATCAAATTCGAAAAATCTCATCTACATTCAAGTAGTTAACCATTTTATATTCGCGTTTCCGAAGTTACGCTTTCTGAAAACATTGTCTCTTTCAATCTTTCTCACTTAAATTTAAACTTATTTTATTTTCTGTTTAAATGGTTATGCTTTTTAAATCCATCTTTCTCATTTTGATTTCTTAATATTATTTTCTGTCATCATTGTTTGGAAGGAAAACTTTGCATGATGTTTTTTATTTTTTTTATTTAAGCCTGATTGTTGAATATACGTCACTTGACACAATTTTTATTTTCGAGGTAGAGCAAGCAAAGCCGGAAAATGCAGCTAGTGTTTATTTTACAGCAGGAATGAAACGTATGCTTATGATACGCTCTTCCTCTTATTCTCTTATTATATGCCGCAAGTAGTGAACAACAAAAAGCTCTCGCAGCTGAATTGAAAATATTGATCCACATCGGTCAGCATTTGAATATTGTGAACTTGTTAGGTGCAGTGACGAAATATATACCGCAAGGTAAGTAAAATAAATCTAAAAATAATATTTACCGCTACGGGCATTTGAAATAGTGTAGCACATTTTTTACAGTTAAATAGTTCAACACGTTGCAATTTAAATTGACAAACTAGACAACCTATTAACAATATAATACCGGAAATAGCGTAAAATCACCGAATGTGGGGTAAATTTTGTTTTCGTCACCTAATAAAAATATAGTTAAGATATAACTAAAATTAAAAATTAAAAAAAAGGGTAAATTGAAAATCCTTTTGAAAGCCTTACGCTATTAAAAATCAATTAAAAGTATTTTATTTGTGAACAAATAGAAGCTGGCAACAGATAAAAATATTGAATCATTGCTTTTAATTTTCTTGTCGGTCAACAATGAATTCGGTTACTAATCGCATGAATAAAAGCTTTGCCGTATTTAAAATCTGCTTTAAAAAAGCGTAATAATTCGAATTCTATATAACATGAAAGTTCCAAACACATTCTATCAGACACAGAAAAAAATACCCTTTATTTTGACACTACATTTTAAGATTTTCAAAGATGTTTTCACTGCAAAAATCGCTAAAACCTTTTTAGAGGTTTCTAATTAATATCTTCTTTAATTAGGCTCATCCAATGCAACCTAGCTAAGAACACTCTCGATCAACTCTCCTTTCGAACAAAATTTTCTTTTTCAAAATCGGTGCATCCATCCCTTTAGACGCTAGCGTGCCACAGACAGATACACAGATACGTCAAACTTATAACCCCCTTCCTTTGTGTGTCGGGGGTTAATAAAAGAATTTTGAAAAAAAAATAGAACCGACTTCAAAATTGCTCTAAAAAGTGAAAAATTATTTTATTCTTTAAACACCATAAATAATACTTTTAAACATAATTTTTAAAGTTGGCGCAGAAGCGAAAAGTAAAATACAGTGTAACCATGCTTCGTTCACGTTTTTTTTTTCAGAAAATCATCCAAAGTTAGGAACGAAACATTCGTATCGTTACTCAAATATGCTGTCATCAATGCATGATGGTAGTGAATAAACTGGGCCTGGTTAAATTTATAGTTGTAGTTGAGTTATGGCTGTGAATGATCTTATCTATCGTTTTTGCGCCAACTTCAAAAGTTATGTTTAAAAGTATTATCGATGGTGTTTGAAGAATAAAACTATTTTTCACTTTTTAGAGCAATTTTGAAGTCGGTTCTTTTTCTTTTTTTTTTCATTCTTTTTAGTGTTAATGTATTTCAGAAATAGTAAGAATTTACCATCACGAAACTTCACCTTATTTGTTTTTATAAAAGTGCTAAATACTACAAACAAAACCATAAACACGCCTTAAACTTTAAGAGAATTAGCACTTCAAATTTATCTTTGTTCCTCTCTGGAATTCATTTGTGCGTTGATTTAATTATAACCATTTAAATATTACGTTTTCCCTAACTAATTTACATTTTACAGCATACAAGTTGCTTGTGATGCAATCCCGTATCTCCTTACTTAGCGCAGATCATCTGACATTGGCATAGACAATAACGATAAAAATACTACTATAATCACTGCATCACCTCGCTTCCCAGTTAGGTTTACCCACACTATAGAGCAATGACACTGAAGAAACTTGATTCTTGCTTCAGAGAAGCCTTCATTCAAAATCATCACCACAATTACTATTAATATTACTGTTGTATGGCAAGAATTTTTGTAACAATGGGTTTTGTATTTAATCATTTAGTAGGGAAATTATACGAAAATTACTGTTTTTTGACCATAACTTTTTTTCTAAAGAACAAATATAGTCAAACAAAGTAATGGGACCTAAGTTGAGACATCCCCTATCCATTAAAAAAATAATCATCAAAATTGGTTCACTAGGTGAGACGCTGTGAGTGGACAAAAAAAGTAACCCTTTCCTTTTTGAACTCGGTTAAAAAATAATAATATTCGACGGAAATTGAAAACCTGGATTCATGATTATTTGAGTTTAAAAGCTTAAAGCAATAGTTTTAGCTGTAAACTTGATATTTTACCCCAAAAATATCATTAGAAAACAGTAGATTGCATTTAATGCATCATTTATTTGCTCGTGAAGCAAATGGCATTCTTTTTCGATTAGCAGTGCAGTTTATAAGAGCCTATTTGATATATTTTGGACACCGAAACTGCTGGTTATTTGAAAACTAGAAAGTCGCCCGTCAAGGTATGACGGGTGAAAATTGCTTTTGCATCTGAACAAAGCCATTGCCCGTTTGGTGATATTTTGATAGTTGAAATGGTAACCCAACTCCTGTGGATGAACCCTAAACTCTTCATTCCCCCGAAATGACACAGTCTTACCACTAGAACAGTTAAGCTACCGGATCGAGTTCAGCCTTGTCCCGATAAAGCCTTTCCCTGCACGTCAAACTTTACCAAAGCATATTACTGAATCATCATGCCATGCGCGAGTTTTATTGCTGAAACACGCTCGTTACTCGATCATTGGCTATTATATATATGACGACGACCTACCGCAATGAACACTCACCGCACCGTTTTTACCTTTAGTTTTTTATTCTTTACTCATTCTTTTCCGACGAAAATTCAAAACTGTCTGAAACCTGATTCGCAAATTAATTTTAAGTAAAAATGTTTTTTTAACAATATTTTAGTAGCTTCAATTGTATGTATGCATGTATCTTGTAACGGAATCTTGCAGCTCACAAATTTCGCCGACTTCCTGCGATCGGATTCTATTGAAATTTGGCACGCGACCTCAGACCCGATGACAATGCAATATTCTATAATCAAATTAATTAACTCTTTTAATTGTTAGTTTCCTCCAATTTTAATCAATATTTTGGCATAAACCCAGCAATGTAAAAAAGTAAAAATTTAAAAAAATACATTAACAAATGCTCGCAACAAATGGAAGAAATTCAAGACAACTAATAAAAAGCCCCCCACGCTTATTTGTATTGTTAAGTGATTGGTCAACTACTATCATCCAAAGATTATTTTTCACTTTTTAGTTCATTTTGCTACGGAAGAGTTTTTTTTTTAGTTTTTTAAGCTATTATTTTATTTCTCTGACAGACGATCATTTAATTTTTAAATGCAATCAAAACAGAACTTTTTCATTTACTTGCTGAAAGTTTTGCAAAAATCAAACGCAGAATTGTTGATATCGACGCCTCAGAGCAACAGTAAGACATCTAATCCCAGAAAAAACACTAAGAAATATTAATTGTTGCTCCGAGGGGACGATATATATTGTTTTGGCTTTTCTTCATTAATCATTCACGCATAATATTTCAAGTTTCAAACCAAGACACTAATACACTCTCAAGCCCTCATTTTATTTTAATGTGCTCCTCTTGTGTAATCAGTTTTATAATTATTAAGCATGAGCTTCTACTTAATTTCTCGTTCTTTTCATTGCAAATGAAAACAGCATCAGCAGTAAAATAATGTTTTGAAGATGAGAAAGATTTATGCAAAATGAATACGCATTTAGGTACCACAATAGTTTTCTTTCTCGTTTCAGGTGAATTATTTGTCATAATGGAATACTGTTGCTTCGGAAGCCTGAGAGATTATTTGGTGAAGCATCAGCAGGCGTTCAACAATCAAGTAGATTTTAACTCCGATCTCCAAATCCCGACCCCCTCTGATTCCCGTTTTGTGGATATCGAAAATAATATGACTGCTCGCTCCAATATCTTAGATTTAGAATCGGAATATCCAGACTGTAGGTAAAAATCCATGTTCTAAAATTAAAATTATAACAATGGGATCGTTTTTACTTCTTTTTACATAGTAAAGGAAGTACTGTGTTGTCCGTTTTCCACGAGAAGGCACTTGACTCCTCCCTCGTCACGTGGTATCCGGTGATTCTATTTCGCTGTTTTCGGCAGAAAGTATATTCGGATCATAGCATTTTGTTGCAAAAGCAGCGGTTTTAAAATGTAAGAACAACTAAAATGACAACAGACAAGTGAGGTAAAGGACACTAAGACATTTTTGCACACTAAAATGCACGCCCAAGTTAAGGCTGTCTGGTTGTCTCATTTAGATTGCCTACCGATCACCCCCGCGTAAAATGGAACTCTGCGTTCAAGGGGGCGTGGCGAAGTGCCTTCTCGTGAAAAACGGACAATATTTGAGAGAAAAAAGTGCGCCCAAATTTTCCATTCTCCGAATAAATGTTGAGTGTTTTTTTTTTTTCTTTTTTTGACCCTATACTGCACGTGCATATTATGCCTAAGAACATATGGACGCCTGATATATCCATTTTGACCATCACCGAGTGAATTTCTCAAAGTTGTGTCAGCAAAAGCTGGGGTAAGGGTATCATCGTAAACTTTAGGAAATAATCCTGATTTTCTTTAAGAAATAAAACAAAAGAGTTAGAGGGAGAGAGAGAGTCCAGGGGGATTATACGCATTTTATTTTAATTTCTGTCTTTCAAAAGATATGTAGAACTAACATTAATAACGTGAAAATAAAAAAGTAGTTGTAAGGCAGGTGGTATGAAAAGTGTGGGTGGGAGAATAAATAATTTTTGCGTTCCGATTTGTATGTCCTGTAATTTAATCATTCTTTGTAGTGTCATTTAAATTTCAGCTACGAGAATTATTCTTTAATATTTCATAAAGTTTTACAAGTTTCTAAACTATTTGTTTTTACTCTGTACACTTTCATATTGCAGTTCTAAAATAATCTTTGCAGCAAATTACGTTAACTTATTGTCCATAAATGTATTCATTTACTTGTCGAAGGTATGCTTAAAAACATTTATTTTGAAAAATATTTTTTCCGCCGATTAATGGGCAAAATTTGGCCGATTATAAATGTAGACAAAGTGGCCGATTATGGCCGATTAATCGATGCATCCCCAATTTAGAGTATAAGAAACAAGGTTTTTTTTTGAGCAATCACGATTGCTTATTTCTTTCCTTTGACTGTTTTGGTGTGCTATCATTTTCCCACCAGCACCCTCTGCAGCACCACCGTCGACCGGCTCCTCACGATGCTGCTCCTATAGCGAAAACCGTCTCCAGGTTGCGTCAATATCCTACACTTACACGCATACATACACGCACGTACACACCCACCCACCCACACACACATACACCTACACACACACACATACATACACCTACACACACATACACATACTCAAACACATACATTCACACACACGCATACATACAGACACCTACACATACACCTACACACAACTACTCACACACTCTTGCCTACACACTACCCACATACTCATCACACTCATGCCTGCAAACAGACACAAACACATATGCCTATACACACATACACATTCCCTACCACACACAAACACTCATACACACAACTACGCACACACTCATAACTGCACACAGACACAAACACACATGCCTACACACACATACACATACCCCTACACACAAACATACATACACCTACACACACAAACACATACACACACTCAAACACATACATTCACACACACGCATACATACAGACACCTACACATACACACACACACCTACACACACTCATGCCTACACACAACTACCCACATATTCATCACACTAATGCCTGCAAAAAGACACAAACACATATGCCTATACACACATACACATTCCCTACCACACACAAACACTCATACACACAACTACGCACACACTCATAACTGCACACAGACACAAACACACATGCCTACACACACATACACATACCCCTAAACACAAACATACATACCTCCACACACACATAAACACACATGCCTACATACACACACACCCTCTCGCGATTGCGAAAAACATAATTTGAATTCAAGAGGTCAAAATTCAAGCTTTTTTTTTTTTTTTTTTTTTTTTTTTTTTTCCAGGAATCAATCTCACTCTTATGCCAATGTTGCTGCAGACGTGAATCCACAAGTAGCAAGTGAGCCCGGTACAGGAGCATCAGGGGGCTTTGACAGACGTTCAAGTAGTGGAAGTTCATCCAGGAATCCCTCTGTCTCGCCCACAGATGGTGGCTGCGACGAATCGGTGAAAACCCGGTGCATAACGACGTACGATCTCATCTGCTTCGCTTTCCAATGTGCCACAGGCATGGACTATTTGGCCTCGAGAAAAGTAAGAGTTGAGGACTAATTTATCAAAAGGGAACACATCCATTTTCCACAAATGTTCAAGAGGTGAAAGAAAAACGAATTAGGTTAAGAGCAAAATTGTTTTATTGTCTTTTCTGGGAGCAGAATTGAGCACAAAAGCACAACAAATCATGGCATAGAGTAAGAAATGTTAGTATAAAAAAAAACAAGGAGATATCGCCATCTTAATTTTGGATATGTGCCCTTTTGAACGAAAACCTAAATGTTGAGAAGTCCAATTTCACCAAAACCCTAATATTTCACCTTCTCATATTCTCTCATCGGAGTACTTGAACCTAAAACTAATGGATTGAAATTTGAGGATTTTGGACATGCGTTCTTTTGAATCCCAAGTCTTCGTACTACAGATTCATTCAGGATCTGTCCCCTTTTGTTCAAAGTAAAACGTGCAGAGGACGGATTTGTTACCTTTTGATCAAAAAGTCAAACTTGATACCCTCAATAAAATAGGATTTGTCCCGTTTGGACTTCTTGGGAGTAGGTGATTTGATGAAGGTCACCTGAAAGATTTAGAAAATGTCGGAAAATTAATTTTTCTAAAAAGTGGATATGTTCCCCTTTGATAAATGACTCCACAGTTGTTAGGAGTAGTAGGTTCCAAAAGTTAGGACACTGCGGTCACCAATGACAGCCAACTTTCTACTCTTCCATCATCAATACTAAGAGTCTCAGAGGTTCATTCCATGTTTGTTGCCAAAATAAAATCAACTTTTAGGATTCCAGCGGAACACGATTGGTACATCGCGAGGGATCTTGGATTATCCTCGCAGAAGACCTGCTCAAGACTTGCCCAAACTGCCTTAGCCAGGCTAAGGTCTGGCCACATTAGAAGTCTCATCTGGTCTTCGACGATTCCACCAAGACTTTTTCTACTTGCCCATCCTCGGCTATTGTCTATCCCTCTCATATTATTTGCTGTATCGGTGCCTTTGTAGGGCAGCTGTTGGATGAGGGCGGGACCATCTTTGATCTTTTAGTGAGATATGATCCCTTGGACTTGCTCTAGGGGTCTAGACCAAAGGCATCAGCAAGAGACATGACAGCCGAAGAATGAAGTTAATGTAAAGTCATTTAAAATGTACTCTATATTTATTCCCCTTAATGTTGTTCACCCATTTCACCCATGTTATGTGATAGAATAGCAAAATTTTTGTTGTAAACTTGCCAGAGATCTTCTGCGATGTGAGAAATATAGCTTTTGAAGACTAACACAGTAGCGTGAAAATGTATCAGCACGTGGTTAAAATGACTCTAGAGACTTTAAAGATGCTAGGCCATGCTTCAAAGATTGCCAGATTTAAAGGTTGCGAATGGTACTGGTGTTTCAAAGACAGACTAGAATCCTTCTCTTTCTCTAAACCATAAGCGCTCTGTCAAACCTGCACCATCACCAAAGAAGTAAAATGATAAGTTGATGTCTTTAAAGCTGCAATCTTAGTAAATACTGTCGCCTAACACTTGAGAACATTGCTAAGGCAACGAATACCAGCTGCCATTGTATTTTTAGGAGAATCTTAAGAGGTATCCAATGTCCCGTCACACAAATACGTGTCATTTGACATCATTGCAAATCTTCTGACACTTTTGAACTACTTAATGATCACGTACACTTGCCCCTCTCCTCAATGGCGCGCTCAACCATTTACGGGAGAAATAATAGAATGCATCTCAAAAGAAATTTCGGTAGCTTACGTGTTTTGGTATGCATTGGCGAATGTAGTCCCTGAACTTTTGGGACTTACAACCTAAAGTACATAATCTGACAATGCATGTTTATTATTAACTAGAAAGTCGCCCGTCAAGGTATGACAAGTGAAAACTGCTTCTACATTTGAACGAAGCCATTGACTGTCTGGTGATATTTTGATAGTTGAAATGGTAACCCTCAGTCCAGTGGATGAACCCTAAACTCCAATAGATAGCATTGTTTTTTTTAGTGTCTTCATTCCCCTGAAAGGACGCAATCTTACCAGTAAAACAATTAAGTTCAGCCTTGTCACACTAAAGCCTTTCCCTGCATGTTAAACACAGATCTTTTATTCAATGATTGTCTTCGAGCTACAAATTTCAATAAAAGCATTGTTACGGAAAGTTGAGATGAAGCACTGAATAATAATTTGAATGGAGGATTAAATTCAATATATGGCCTTATTTTTCGAAGACAAATCGAAAAATAAGGTTTCTATGTTGAAACCTCAGTGTCATAATTAATATATACAGTTTTTAATTGATATCTCCGCTAATTATTATCGGTGGATTATGTTAAATAGCCAAACATAAGGACGGGAAAATTAGGAATCTATCGATACCTGGTACGATGTTCAGTTCATTGGCGTTCGGGAGAAGTAACTTGGACATACATAAATGGTTGCATACATAGTTACATACATAGGCGCATACGCTCAGTTTTTAATTATATAAGATGAGGATGCTTCTGTGTTCATCACCGCTTCCAGAAAGCATTTCCGACCCCACATTGCTGGATTATTTCTAGTCGTCAGGATGCCCCGTACCCCTCTCAGAGGTTCCAAAACGTTTAACTGAAACACCCTGCATAGTATATAACATGAAAAGTAATTGCATGTTTAAAATGAAATATGTGTTTAGAAACACTTGTTATCCAAATATATTAATTTCAGCTTGTCCACAGAGATCTTGCTGCAAGGAATGTGCTTTTGGCCAAAGACAATGTGGTCAAGATCTGTGACTTTGGAATGGCGAAGGATTGCTACAATTATTCAAAATATGTTAAGAAAACGAGCGTGAGTAAATTTATTAAACAAATGAAATAACCCATAAAGTGTTCAATGTTGAATTCAGTACGAAAATTCATGTTCGGCCGTTTGTTTAATTTTCCACAGGGGCTGTTACCAGTAAAGTGGATGGCGATCGAATCCATTGAAGACAACGTTTATACCACCAAAAGTGATGTGTAAGTCCTGTATGTTTTTAACTTTGAAATAAGTATATTTTTACTTTATTCTATATCTAATATACACTGTAACAAATTTCGGAAACGTTTCTAGATATATCGGAAACATTTCCGAAATAGTAGGAATCCTTCATCCAATAGCGAACTCCGTATTATTCAGAAAGCTTTTTGTTATTTCAAGAAATCTAGAAGCGGAAGTGATGACGCAACGCTTCGAAACATATTTCATCCTTCCAACACGGGGGCCAATGAGTCGGAAATAACGAGCACTTATTTTTTTTCCTTTTCTATGGTTGCTGCAGTCAGCAACTGTTTAGCATTGGATTTCTTGTTATTTCATGTCTAGAGAGTAGTAAAATGTGTCGAAACTAATTTTACGACTTTGCATTTTGGACTGCCCTTGATTTTTTTAGACGATGTACGCAGCTATTAAGTTAGTTAATAACCATTTGCTTCTTTACAATTTCCAATGCGACCATAATTAGATATATATCGTGTGTTCAAGCGTGAATAATTTCAACACCCGTGTTTATACTTAATGAAACGAAACCCTTTGGATTACTTATTCAGTTGTAATGGAGGTACTAAGATTTTCTTCCGCTCATGTTCACTTGTAAGTATTAATGAATATTCTAAAACATGTTGTTATATACATTTATATTTTTGTTGATTTGCATTTGATGAGGCTCCAAATTGTAACTGTTTTTGGGTTTATCGAATTAATTTAAAGTTATCCTACATACCTATGTGCGCGGTGTACTATTTGTTGTAACCAACTGAAACTGATTAATTCCGCAAAAGAAATAAGATTTATATTTGAGAAGCAATCACAGAAAAGTTATTTCGAAATACTTGGATGTACATACATTTTGGTTCAAAAAGAAAAAAATATCAATTGTTTAATTCATTAAAAATATGGTAATGCAAATGTTTTCTAGTATTGTAATATGCTTCATAAAAAATGTGCCAGTATTATTTATCTTTTTTTATTATAATTTATTCATTCATTTAAAAAATATTTATACCATTAGAAAATGACCCAGTTATCTATTAGTAAGCAAAACATAGTTATGCAATTAATTCATGTGCTTATTCATTTTAAATGTGGTTGACAATAAAAAATTCCTTGACATTAGTTGTTCGGTAAATAACATTTCCTTCGTGGATATACTAGTTTAATGTAGGACAGTCAGGAGGAATGAGTCAGTGGCAAAAATGGAACAGCTGCATTTACAAGCCGAAATAAAAAGAAATATTATTTCATGTCATTGTTTTAAAAGTGATCATTTTTTAAATGCTATGTTATTAATATACAATGTACATATGGGGAGAAGACGAGGGGCGTTCACCACGCAGACTGCCATTGACATTTTCAGGGATTGTTTTTTTTTTTTTAAGTGGGGGGCGGTGGCGCTTTATAGCATTTTATGTGTGCACCATCACTCTTATGGTGTGGAGGGAGATTCTCGTATATATGAAATGATATAATCATATAACAGAATTCAATGTTTTAATAAATGAAATATATAATGCATTTTGCGCACATTGTAAAAATTAAATCAGTAACCTATTTTGATTAAGTATTTATATTTGTGATGAACTGGAAAAGGGCAAGAACAGAAGAATCAACCCGAATGGTTCCAGCAGGAGGACTTGGTGTCATATTTAAATTCACCAATTTCTCTGTTGGTGCTTTTCGGTACACTTTGTTCGCCAGAGAAATTGACTTGAGGTGAACGAATTCCGGAACGCGAAGGGTAGGTAAGTTCTCTCTAATTTTATAAGAAAATAAAAGCTATCAAGTTTGATACAAGATATGTTTTTAAGTTCTGCATTAAAAAATACCATATGTTGATCAGTTTTTCTCTCAATATTTTCAAGACAAAATTAAGTTTAAGATTGTTTAACAAACAATCCCTCTTTTGAGAACGTACCCCCCTCCCCTCCGCTGACGGTTTTGTGATTAAGAATGAAACTACTATATTATTTCATAAATTTTCAAAAATTTATAACTGCGCATATGTTATGTTGTTAACCATGCTATTTGTCATTAGAAATTCAGAAAAAAAAATCCACGAATGATTCTAAAATTGCTTGTTTCATTAATCTTATATATGAAAGAATTGAAACTGATATGGTATGCAATAGTATAGTAAAGAATGATATTTTAGAAAAAAATCACGGAAAAAGGGTTCCGAAATTCTCGGAAACGTTTTTGAAAATTGTTTGGAGAATTCCGAAATACTCGGAAACGTTTTCGAAACTTTCATGAACCACAGCTGCACAGAATACTCAGAAACGTTTCTGGAAATTACGGAGAGGGGATTCCGAAATACTCAGAAACGTTTCTGAAAATTACAGAAAAAGTATTCCAAAATACTCAGAAACATTTCTGGAAATTACAGAAAGAGGATTCCGAAATACTCAGACATGTTTCTGGATATTACGGAAAGAGGATTCCGAAATACTCAGAAACGTTTTTGAAAATTTCATGAACCGCAGCTGCACGATATACTCAGAAACGTTTCCGGATTTTTTTTACAGTGCATCGCCGACGCATCGCTGATTTTTACGGTAATTTATACCGGAGAAATAAGCGATCCCAGCGCCAATTGGTTGCTGTGGCCTACCGAGGAAACCGTAAAATTTTACAGTAACATTTGATTTTTACGGTAATAGTTACTGGCAACATGGATGCCAGTAACAATTACCGTAAATTTTCCGGAAAATTTTTAAGTGTATTTAAATATACTTTTTCAAATTGTTTCTAGCAGCCTATATTTTGCTGCTACCTTTATATTGATATTGTTCAGTGTTCCACATAAATTGTAATCTTCATTTCTTTTTACTTTCTTCTATATCTAATATGTAGAAGAAAGTATTGGATTCGTGCACATTTTCGAATTTCGAAGGATTCGAACGTTTTGAGATGTGCTAAGTCCATTTCGACTATTTTTGGAAAATGTCTGTCTGTGTGTGTGTATGTGCGTGTGTGTGTCACGTCTGTGTGTGACCAGTTTTTTGTGGCCGTTCTACAGCAAAAACTACCGCATGAAATCGAAAGAAATTTGGTACACATATGTGCCCCTATGCGAACTTGTGCCATTGGTTTTTGGCGTGAATTCCTCTAAGGGGGGGTGGAGCAATGGGACGTTTTTTGAGTTATGCGTGCTTGCTATTCCTCAGGAAATAACTGGCGGAATCAAACAAAATTTGGTCCATATGTTGCCATTAACAGGAACAGGTGCTGATTCAATAATTACTGCACCGAATATTAAAAAGTTTAAATTAATATTTATAATGTTAATTACAAGTACTTTATCATTCAATAATAACAAAAATATTTTTGACTTACAGCAAGGTATTACAATATGAATATCCATTTTTGAAAATTGCTATCATATTCTTTGATTTTCAGAGGTAACTTTATCTTGACTGGAACTTTGCCCCACATTCCCCTACTTAAGAAAATATGGACATCCGAAGCATCTAGTTCCCGAGATATGAACACGAGTTTCCTCGTGACGTCTGTATGTGCGTACCGACGTAAGTATGTACGTATGTACAGGGTGTTCTAAAAATGGCTGATGCATTTGAAAAATCAATAAAATCTAAACGGGCAGCGATAGAAATATATCATGGGCGCCTATATGCAAAATTCTCGGGGGGGGGGGGGCTCAGAAATTTTCCCAATGGTTTAGCAGAACATTTTCGTCATGGAAATTGATTTCAGTACAGATTAGAGATATCAAAATTTGACATTTGTAATAACTTATTCATTGATGAATAGAAAAGAAATTCTTTTACATTTTTGCAAAGAACAAGCAATAAAAGAGAGGAAGTTCTCATCTCAAAGGGGGGGGGGCTTGAGCACCCCCTTGCCCCGCCCCTATACGGACGCCCTTGAATACCGTTTGTTGCATTATGCTTGTGACAGCAGTAAATTTTTAGACACAACGAACTTTCAAAATTAGTTTCAACGTTCCTCAACAGATAGCGCTGCAGGCATTTTAACAGGTATAAATGGTCTGTAAGATCGCCAAAATGATCGGTATATTTGAAAAATCAATAAAAGCTAAGCGGCCGGCACTGATTTTTTAAATATGCCGGTCATTTTGGCAATCTTACAGTCTGTATATTCTTTTATACCTTTTAAAATACCCGTAGTGCCATCTGTTGAGGACATTGTAACTACTTTTGAAAGTAATGTTCCTCGACAGATTTCACTGCAGATATTTTAAAAGGTATGAAAGAAAACACAGACCATTTATACCTGTTTAAATACCTGCGGCGCCATCTGTTGAGGAACGTTGTAACTCATTTTAAAAGTTTGTCTGTCTAAAAATTTACTGTTGTCCCAAGCATAAGGCAACGAACGGTATAGTTGGACCTCGATATAAGGTCACTCCACGGGACTTCACAAAACTGATATAACCGATTCATATATATATTTATTGATAAATAAGGATGTATTTACAACGATGAAAACATTAATTCTTTTATTCTTTTCAAAATTTAATACATCCAAAACCGTCAGTTAATTAAATTATAATAGTTGAATCGATTTGAATCAATATAAATTTTTTGAATTAATAAGGAATTTTGAAATGCTTTTTAAAACTTCCATTTAGAATAAAACTGCATTCAAATATGCCCAAGCAAAGAACTGATGAGCAACTTACCTTACTTAAAATTACATTAATGCAGGAGGTTCGCGTTTTTTCTTTAGTTTAAGCACAATGGTTTCTAAGTATCTTCTGAAAATTTTCTTCGGCTTCTAATGACTGGTAAAAAATTGCAATATGTGCATACTGAGTGCCCACGTTACTTACATCATATTTTAGTATTACTGTCGTAACACTCACTTTTTACTGTTAATTTACTACGTTAATAGGAAAAATGATTTTTCACTTTTTAAGGATAGTATATCGTGGAAAATTCTTGGAAGTAAATCTATTAGGCAATGAAATCATTTAAAGAAGTCAGACAAAAGTGACCTTATAAGCGATTAATTTATTATGACCTGACCATATATCCGATAATACATAACACAGAATTCCTATTCAGCGAGCCGGGACTTTAGAAAAGTGACCTTATATGCGGGGTGACCTTCTAAGCTGGTGACCATATACCGAGGTCTGACTGTATTTCTATCGCTGCCCGTTTAGTTTTTATTGATTTTTTAAATGTATCAGTCATTTTTAGAACACCCTGTATATATATAGCTCATCTAACTCAAATACGGTATAGCGTAACAGGTTGATTTTTTTTTATTCCTACTTAGAGTGGGGTAAATGAGCCCACCTCCCCTTTTGGCCGCATTCAGATCTTCCTAAAGAGATCTTTTACACCGTCTTTACTTAATAATTTTTACTTCGTTTTAAAATTACATACTTTTTCCGCATTCTAAATGACAAGTATTTGTTTAATGCAAATTGTGTTCATGTTCGCTGTTTTATTAAAAGTAACAAATGTCATATTTTCCCACTTCTAGATATTACTTAATGAAAGAATGTTGGGCGGATGATCCAAATATGCGCCCTAACTTTGATTTTCTTGCTGAAGAAATAGGAAGCTTATTAGAAGCAAACGTAAAAATGGTAAATATTTTTTTCTTTTTTCATTACGTATTACTATTTAAAAGGCAACGTCACAATAGTTTGTAAATAAATAGTAATGTTATCAAGTTACATAAAATCGGTCCGTGTTCTGTTTACGAAAACAAAATAACAAACTTGAACAACATAATTTCATTAGCCTCACAAGCAAGAGAAATAATAAATACACGTGCATATCTCTGCCCACGTTTGCCACCGAATTGTCAAAGCACCAGTAAAGACCACTCCATCTGATGGGGGGGGGGGGAGGGAAAATGAGATGCATGTGTTTCGTTCATTTCAATGTGACTTAGCTTATGTGGACGCTGGCAAGCTTGTGTAATAATTAGCATCCTTGCAAACTGATAGAGGTCCCCGTTTTCACCTGTGAAGCGGATGTTCACCTTTCCATCTATGTATATATGTATCTATGTCCGAGTTACTTCTCCCGAATGCCAATGAACTGACCATCGAACCAGGTATCGAAAAATTCGTAATTTTGTTTGGCCATTTAACATAATACTCCAATAATAATTAGCGGAGATATCCATTAAAAACTATATATATTACTTTTGATGCTTAGATTTCGATCAAAATCCCTATTTTTTGAAAGCTTTCTCCGTTCAAATAATTATTCATTGCTTCATCTTAACTTTCCGTAACAATGTTTTTATTGAAATTTGTAGCGTGCTATTTTTTATTTATTTATTATATTATATGTTCCTTCAATTTGTATTAGTTCACAATAAGTAAATAATACACGATTTGCACGAACGGCAACGAAACATTATGTTTTTGAATATTTTTTGGGAAATTTCTAATACTGGTTTTAATACCGGTATTCCCGTATCGCGTTTAAAAAATACCGGATACCGGTATTGCATTTTTGGTCCGGTATTGCCAGTGGCGGATGGGACAGCATGAACCGGCCCTGGCATGTACAGACCGGCCGGCCCTTTAAGAGTTGCTCTTTGAAGAGGCGACCCCCCCCCCCTCTCTAGTTTTCTCAAATATTAAAGAAATAATAGATCTAGCTTCTAGTTTTAGGAGTCATTACTAGAGTCTGATGATTCAAATTAGGAGAATTGTGTTCTACGAATGTGGAAAAAAAAAAATAGAATACGAACACTTGCATAATAAAAAGTTTAATATTCATGCAGATAATGGGGGATTCGGGGAAAATTTTTCGAAATTATAGCTCCAAAAAACGCACTGTTAAACTATTTTTAAATGATCTTGGACGATGTTTGCAACAGGGAGGGGGAGAGTTCCTCAAGTAAATTTTCGAAATTAGAGTCTTAAAAACGCATGTAAAAGCTATCTTAGGAAGCACTAGGATAAGGGGTGGGGTTCAAGATTTCTCTCTAAGCAACATTTCTCAATTGAAACTCCCAAAGCGCAAATTTAGAAGATAATTGACGCTTTTGGGGTGAGGGTATATTTCTTGAATTTTGTTCTTTAACAAGTTTGTTAACGATAAACTGACCCCCCCCCCCTCCCCGCCCAAAACTGTTTCTGTATGCACACCTTGCAATAACGCTTGAAGAGGGGGAACTTTTTATGTGAAATCGCGTGAAAACAGAATGTATAATTGTAATGAACGTGCAAAACGAAAATTCAGAAGATGATTAATGATATTAGATGAGGATTTAGAAGCGATCCCCCAAGAAAATTGTTGAAATTTTCAGTTTTAATGACATATGTATAGACTATCTTTGATGGCGGAGGAAAGTGGATAAGAATCTTATAAGGAGCAGCTGGTGTATTAGCCAAAAAGAAAGGTAGGGCTTTTAGTGGGGACATGTTAAGCCATCATGGAAACATAAGCCCTGTGTTAACATCAGCAGGTATCTTCTGGGTTTATGCCCGTCGCGAGATCAAAAAAAAAAAAAATAATAAAATAATAATAATAATAATAAAACCTACGTTTTTACACTTCCTGTGTATGAAATGACAGTCATTTAATTATTTCAGACTTATCTTAAATATAGAGGTAAAGAGTGAGTTCAGCTTCTGGGGTAGATCTCATCTAAGTATTGACAACCTGAACCTAATCGTAAATATAATATTCACTCCGGGGGTTTTCTCCTTAAATAGTTTCGAGTTTGTAGTCGAAAAAAAGGAATTGAGGCGATCTTTGGTAATGTTAGGGGAAGGAGAAATTTCGGGGGCTCTCCCGGAGAATTTTTGCGAAAATGTAGCTCTAAAAACGCAACTTTATACGATTTTTGGTGATGATTCGAAGAGGAGAAATTCGGTAACCGACGTTTTTAAAATTTTCTGATTTGTATAATCTTAATGCCTTTTAGGCAATCTTTGCATAAGTTGGGGGGGGGGGGATTTCGTGCGCACTTTCCCGGTGATTTTTCAAACTTGAAACTTCTAAAGCTCTAATGTTGCGCAGGTTTAAAAGATTTAGACTGTTTAGACTATCTTTGAAAATGTTAGTGAGAGCAAAGATCCGGTGCCCTGAATATTTGCTCCAGAGAATTTTTTTCAATTTTTTTTCATTTAAAATGAATTCCAGATGATCTTAGGTAATGTTATGGAGTGAAGAGTTTCGGTGGTGCTTCCCAGGAAATTTTTTCCTCATTCTTGGCTAAGTCCCTATGTTCTTTCATTTAAATTGTTGATACAAATGTTGTGGGAAAACCTCCCTCAGTATTTTTTTCCAAGACCATTTTAGTTCTTTGGTTTTTCCATAGTGAAAATTTCAACTTCTAGCCTGATGTTTGTATAAGTTTGAAATTAAAGCTTTAGGGATTCATTAAAATAATCTTTTACCATTTTGGACTGATGTGGTACTTTTGAGTGACACCGTAAGTCTTCTTTTCCCCAACTTTATTTTATTTTAACTATCGTGTCTCCTAAATCTCTTGATAAAGTTTTGGTTTACTTTCGTTTCGTAGATTCAAACACTTAGAACTACTGGTGTGACTATTCATTACTATATTTCAAATCTCCCTTACAGCATTTTAAATTTTTTTCTATTCAAAACATTCTTCGGCGGCCCCGATGAAATCTATCCCTTTCTTGTATTAAGCTGAAGCTTGTCATGGGTTTGTGCTATGTACTCTGTACTGTATAATTTTTTTCGTTAAAAATTGTTTGCAACATACATTTCAGCGGCCTTCAGTTAGGTAAATTAATAAAGAAACGTGGATGTTCCTAAATAATATTCAAATGTTTAATTGCTAAATATTCAATGGTTTCATTTTCTTTGTTTTTCACTAGAATTCCACCTGTTATTTTATTATCACTATTTCAACTTTTTAATACTGAGAACGTTTTCTATTTTCCTAACATTTATTTATTATTATTACTATTATTATTTTAGTCTTCATTGAATTAAAATTAGCAGACTCGGTTCGGCCGCCTCCTCTGGTGACGGCCCTGCCTTGACGTGTTCATTATCCCATACGAACTAGAGGCAGTTGTTAAGACATTAGAAAATCCTGGCAGTTATGCAAAAAAAAAAAAAAAAAAATCTTATCGGCCCGACACACAGAAAATCATCTTATTACTCACAGCATGAGTTTGTAGAGTTATTGTTTTTTATATCTTAATTTTGCTATTCTTGCAACGATTTTCTTATAAATCGTTGAAAAATGTTATAATGATATTGTCACAGCTTTTTTTTTAAAGAAAGGAAGAGAGAAGGGAAAAAAAAGAAAAACCTTTTTTTTTTCTTTACTATTCAATACTAAAACTCAATGCGGCCCAAACAGAGGCTGCCCGCCGGGCCCATCCGCCCCTGGGTATTGCAATCCCTAATTGGAGCGAATCGTGTTTAAAGTAAAAAAAGAACCCAACTTTAATCAGAATAGAATTGCTTCCTCAAAAACCGACTTCCTTCCTGCTTGTGTTTCCTGCCATCAAGTCTTTAGAATTCATGACGTCACACTACATTAGCATTGATGAAACCATTTTGGTCTGACAAAGTGTATTTAAACCTTTGAAGACAGTTCAGTTTTCGCTACTTAAGCTAAAAATCTGAATTGTTGGTAGTGATTAAGTCCAAGCATGAGAAAACATTTAATGAGATTTAAAAATAGAAGTAAATAGTAGTTGTTTCTTACATAAAATAGTTGTTTGTTACTCCAAAGTCAAAAGCGCTCTCTATCGGCATTTTATAAAACTACATCGTTAAATTTTATTTTCAAGCAGATACTGATAAAAGAGTACTTTAGCGAAAATTGCAGACGAATCGACCTTTTTTTTTCTTTTTTTTAATTATCACTTGAAATTTTGGATCTTAAACTTCAATGCGCCTATCTCCTTAGGGAAGACGTTTGGGGCCCTTATTTTTGACATTGTATCGTTTGTTCTGATGTGTACTATCACCCCTTTAAGTTTTGCCCAAGAGTTCAGAAACACCCTGTGCAGCGTAGTTTGAACTTAAAAAAATTTTTATAGCTTTAAAATTACACTCCTGTTTGTGAAAATTGCAACACCACGAAGGACTTACGCGAGTGAGCTGAAAATTGCAGAAAATGTAAAGTATGGCATGCTGTGCAAATGAGTAGAATTGCAGATCGGTAGCGTATGCTGAGCAGCGAGCGCCCTCTGAACGGCGGATCAAACCGAATATAAATAGACGGCTGTAGCGAGGCGTGTATGATTATCGGTGCTATATATGCTAGAGTAAACATAAACTGAATCTTTACTATGCCTCCTCGACGAAAGAAAGCGAAACTTGAGCAAATTTCGGAGTTTGAACGGGGCAGAATCGTCGGCCTCGGTGAAGCTGGATTGTCTTATCGTGCAATAGTCACTCGTGTGCAGCGTAACAGCAGCAAAAACATGCGTGTTTGGAAGCAGTGGACGGACGAGGGTCGGAAATCCGGAAGTGGTCCCCGAAATGTGACGTCTGCTCAAGATGACAGACACCTGGGCGTATGGCGCGGACGGACCGCACAGCTTTTCGCTGTTGACAGTAGTCAACAGCTACAGGTGTTTCATTGTGTGCTTCATCAATTCGGAGACGTCTGCTGCAGCGTGGGCTCCGCGCAAGGATTCTTTTATACAGGATTCCTCTCACGCAAAACCATCGCCGCCTGCGGCTATAATGGGCCAATGTGCATAGTAGCTGACGTGCTGATTGGCAGCGGGTTGTCTTTTCTGACGAATCCCGCTTCAACTTGTGAAACCATGATGGCCGAATTCGTGTCGGGTGCTATGCCGGTGAACGGCACTTTCCAGAGTGTATTGTCGAACGCCACAGTGGACGAACACCCGGAATTATGGTCTGGGGTGCCATAGCATATCATGGACGATCACAATTGCAGCGAATTGTGGGCAATTTGAACAGTTCCCGATACATAAACGAAGTTTAACAGCACCAAGCTATTCCTTTCATGAAAGGATTGTCAGGGGCTGTATTCCAACTGGAGAATGCCCGTCCTCATGTCTCCAGGACTATCAAATCCTACCTTGATTCGCAGCAGGTACAGCTTCTTCCTTGGCCTGCATATTCCCCGGATATGTCACCGATTTAACATGTGTGGGATTTCTTTTCGCTTGTGATCACCGATTGTCCTGTTGCTTCGACAGACGAACTTTGGCAATGCAACACATACAATATGGAATGCTCAAAAATTGCATACAAACAATATGGAATACCCTACCGCTGGCATATATTCATACTTTGCTTCACTTCATGCCGAGTCGCGTAGCAGCTCTTATTGCGGCCACACAAAATACTAATTTCTATCACTTTTCATTGTTTGTTTGGTTTGAAAATGTAATCATTTATTTGTACCATTATCAGTCAACTGTGTATTAAATTTCATTCAACTATGATGCTTCCTTCATGCTGTTGCAATTTTCACCAACAGGAGTGTAGATCTTTATTTCGCGCATACACCTTAGATTGAGTTGGTGATTTTAGCCCAATTTAAGGCGCATGCGCAAACGAAAAATCTTACGTAAAAGCATGACCACACGTAATTCTTATAGGCCGTAGCAATCGCTGAAACCCATGGCAACAAAGAGGGCGCCACAGGGCACCCCTGTATCCATTACTTTGCCATACATTGGTGGATGCAGCGGGGTCCCAGTGGCGCTTCTTGTGGTCAGAATGGGCAATGTCTAATCAAAAATATAAACAAACTTTGGAACATTGATTCTGATTGGTTGAATCATGAGCTGCATTGAAACGTTGACATCGATTGGTGGATGCATGAGCTGCATCGGTTTAACACAGAAAATTCAAAAATTGTCAAGGCACGTAAGCGTATTTAGTGGGGCCATGGTAAAAGCTATAAAATATTTTTTTAGGTTCAAACTACGGTATGTACTGGCAATTTATGGCTGTTGCGTTATAAAAATACAAAAAAAAACGGATTTTATTATTTTTTGAAAAATTCAATTTTCAGCATATTTTTTCAAACTTTCAGCCTCTTGCGCGAACTGAAGACATCAACTTAGATTTTTTTTTATTATTTTTCCCCAATAGGGAAGTTTTCGATTTTTAAATTTTACTTTTATATGATAGAGTAACATGTATGAACATCATAGGTGAAAAAAATTTTGCGATACGATAAGTAGATTTTTTTTAATTAATTTTAAGTTCAAGCGCTTGTGACGTCAAATGGTACAGGAAGTGACGACATGGCTTTTCCGCCGCGGGAGAAGCCGAAGGACGTGCAGTTGGCTTCGAAGACGAAACGTAAGGCTTACCTCCTCGCATTTAACTTCTCGCGTTTCTGGAACATTAAACCTCCCATCCTCTCGGAAATATTCGAATACCATCATTGATGTTACTTGAGGAAAATTATTAGATTGTGCTTTTACTAATCCATCTCCATAGTGTGTTCAAAAGGATTATTGAATTTCTAAAAAATAAAAATATCAGCGCCCTCAAAATGTCGGTTGCGAAAACAAGGGATCTTCGGCGGAAGGTTTCCCTTTAGTACCCTGTGACGTAAGCTCGTGACGTTTCAGAAGAGCGCACTTTTGCGCGCGGGTTTTTAAAAATTCATTGAAAATCAATCACGGTGTTTAGAATTCGACGATGGTGAATTTTTTAGTTTTGAGGGTCAATTAACAATATCCAATAGTCAAAATATGAACATTCACGTTGACGGTAAACAGAGTTTGAAGAGACTAGTGTCTGAGGTGAAGCACTTCGTGCAATATCAAGAACACTTAACCTACTTAAACTGAAGGCTATTTGGCGGAGAACAACATTTTTTCATGATTTACCTATATACCGTATCATCCCGCATTTTCCGGCATGGCGGAAAAAAAAAGCGAGGTTCACCAGTATGCCGGGAAATTCGAATTTTCCGGCATGCCGGATAATTCGAGGTTTATTTTGCAACAAAACAAAAGGAAATTTCACCATTCAGTCCCAATCAGAAAGCAAACCACTGAAAAGAAAAAAATAAATAAAACCCGAAAGTAACCTTCTTTTAAAAAAGAAATGTGTATTGCAGATAACATGTGCTTGTCATTTATGGTAGTTCATTATTAATGAATTGAATTATATGCCAGTAAAGTAATCAATTCAGAAGCAATGATCGTTACTGCGATTTATTCATAATCATTTTTAATAAATTATTTTAGGTTCCTTTTAGAGAGGTGAGCTTAATTTTTATTTATTGAATAGCAATGGTAGATTCTTTAGGACTTGGTGGTAACATAATGCTTAAATGTTTTACTTAGTTTTAATTTAATTTTTATAAAATTATTCGTTATTAAACTATTTTTCTTGTTAAAATAACAAATGACATTGTTAGTAAATATTTTTTTAAAAAGTAAACTGTTTATTCATACTAATAAGTAGTAAGATATGTATACAAGTTATATTAATTTTTAAGCTGAACATATATTTTTTATAGTATTAATTTTATTTTTCTAACCTCGCTTTTTCCGGCATGCCGGAAAGGACCAGGCAAGTGTTATTGAAAATCTGATGACCCCCGAATTTTGCGGCATGCCGGATAATGCGGGCTAATACGGTAACTATTTTCTTTGTCATTTCAGATGAATTCCCCTCACGCCAATCAAAATTAATATTTTCTATACAATTTCTGAAAATTTATTTACCCACTAACACACCAGTAGGTAAATAACGTATGGACAATTGGACTTGGAATCTTCAACATGGTTCATCTCTTAGGTCATAGAGACTTGAGATTGAAATGATTTGCAATACTATGTTGAAATTGAAAAGAAATTGTAGGGCGCAAGCGATCATTTCAACATTCTCACATTTTCATCCTTTTAAGTAGTAAAAGAATTTAAAAAAAAAAAAAAGCTGCTTAACTTTATAATTAATTTGAATTCTGAAATTTTTAATTCAAGTTATGTTTTTCGCAATCGTGAGTTGCGACACGAGTTACTACCTTACCCACTTGTTTCCAGAAAAGACTCCTGTCTCTCTTCTTGGGCGGTTACGTGTGTACAGTTGTGTATGTGTAAGCTTGTGTGTGTGCGTAGACCTGTGTGTAAGCACGTTGGCGTGTGTATGTGTGTGAGCGTGTATGTGCGTGCGTGTAGGACATGGACACCACCGACCAGGAGAAGCGGCTACCAGTAGGAGTCGTGCCTGCAGAGGATGGTGGGGTTCAAAAAGGAACCAAACATCAAGGACGGTCCAATGAAAACAATTAGCAATCGTGATTGCTCAAAAAAACACTTTCAAATATATGTATAAAATATTAAATACAGGGTCCATTATGAAAGTAATGAGCATAATGTTATTGTGACGCGACGATAGATGGCAGCACGGTAAAATCGGTTGGGAAATGTGGTGCGGGATATGCCCTTTCAATGCATCCAGTCGTCAGTTGCTTTCGAGCAGTGTGAGCGGAGTTAAGTGCCTCCGCTTGAAGTATGTTTTCAACTTTTGTAACATAACGCAATGGAGCGTTCGCTTGAACAATGATACGCCATAAAGTTTTGCGTGAGGTTTGGAAAAAATGCAACATTCCAGATGCTGCAATAAGCCTTCAAGGACGATTGCATTTCAAGATCAGTCTCGGAAGTGGCACAAGGCATTCAAAGAGAGCCAGGAGGAGGTCGCCGACGAACCCCCCGTTATGGATGTTCCCCCCCCCCCCCCCCCCCCCCCCCCCCCCCCCGGTAATCCCTCACCACCTTACAGTCCCTACTTAGCTTCATGTGACTTCTTTTTGTTACCGCGACTCAAGAAAGAGAAGAAAGGAAAACATTGGGGAACCTTGGGAAACATCCAACAGCATGTTACAACGTTCCTGAGAGGCATTCCCTTGGAAGAGTTTCAGGGTGCCTTTCAGGCGTAGCAAACACGTCTCCGCAAGTGTATTGATGCAGGAGGAATGTATTTTGAAGAATATTGAACATTTGTACAAATTACGATCAATAAATATATTTTGCCAGTAAATGCTCATTACTTTCATAATGGACCCTGTATGTTTTTTTTTTTAATATTTAATCACAGGATTATGCTTTATGTTGCTAATTGTTTGCTTGAAAAAATTATTAATACTTTGGCACTTCTAATCAAATCTTCAAAAATATGTTTTAAAGAAACACGGTCTTTAAGTATATTAATAAACCTCCATTGATTGTACAATGCAGTTCGAAAGATGCATTTTTTTTCTTCTTTGATTAATCTTCCGTTTTACAGTTGGTTTAAAACATTCTAAAATGGTATTTTTGCGCCCTTTGGCCCTTTCTAATGAAATTAAAATTAAGATGATACGTTAATTATTTCGAGTAAAGAGATCCATTTTTGGGTTAAAAAAATTAATTTCGAATAAAAAAAAGAATTAATTGGGCGATTTTTTTTTTTTCGAATTTATCTATAAACCTTCCCAATAAACTTAGAAAAACTGGGAAAATTTCAAAAAAATTGGTCCGGTAGTTTCCGAGTTTTCCCCTCACATAAAAATGTGAAGTTTGTGTTTAATTTACGCGAAGATTTCGGAGACATTTTTCAAAAATAAGTCATCAAGTAAAAATGCCTTTTTGTGTCCACAAAAGTTGTTGCTATGTTTCTAAAAACATTGCTTTAATTTAGGACGGAGGTAACAGAAAGAGGAGGTAACTTCTACAAATGAAGAGAACGCACGGCGAAATCCTCTGATCTACTTTATAGATAGTCGTAGTCTACTACACATCTTATATAATTAAAAACTGAGCGTATGTATATATGTATGTACCTGTGTATCTATGTATGCATCTATGTCCGAGTTACTTCCTCTGAATACCAGTAAACTGACCATCGAATCAGGTTTCGATAGATTCGTAATTTTCCCGTCTTTAGGTTTTGCTATTTAACACAATCCTCGGATAATAATGAGCGGAGATATCAATTCGCGACTCCAGCGCTCGAATACGCTACCTTGCGGTGATTTACAAAATTGCAGAAAAAACTAAAACATTGCCACATTACGTTCCACGTATGTCTGTTGACTTAACCATACTCAGTTTGTTCTGAGTATTTATCAATGCATTGGATGTGTCTTGGATTGCTTTCAGCAACAGAAAGTATTCGAGCTCCTCAAAATAATGTTAGTTTTCATTATTTCCCTCAAAAAAGTGATTTGATTGAGAAATGGTTAAAAAAGTTTATTGTTTTGTGCGAATTTGTAAGAATATGGGCTTTTTTTTAATCTTAAATTAATTTAACAAACCATATTTTACAGCAGCATTTGGTTGGAATAGACAGTATGCAAAATTTTTTCTTGAATATATTATCGTAGAACGAAATGAAAAATGTTTAACCGAGAAAGAATTTATTTTGCTGCTTTTATTCTCAGCTGAAAGGGTTCGCCAAATTAATTTAGGGTTATAGTTTTGGGTTTTAGTATTGTGCGAGCTAAGTATCCTTGGCGAGATTCCGCCCATGTTAGTTAAACCGTTTTTATTTTTTATCATGAGTGGAATAAAATGGTAGAAAGATTACAGAATTCAATAAGTAAAAAGAAATAATGGTAGATCAATTGAAAAGAAAACTACCACCATGTGAGAATTTTGTTGATAATTTGTATAGCATGACATAATTAAATCATAACTCAGAAATTAGAAACATACCAAACAGAAAAATTTAAAATGAACCGATTCGGCAATTTGAGAAAAATAACTCAGCTACAAATGCAAAACAATTAGCGCTAGCCAAGCAAGGCAAAGAAGTATCATCTTCTTTTGACAATAATTCGTAATGTCATATAATTAAATTTTCTAGCACTAATTGTTATTCTTGTCAGGCCACAATTATTATTTAGTTTTATCAAGAATTGATAAATATCGAATTCCACATCGTGGAAATGGCTGCTTAGAACTACGAACTGCGTATTTTGCATAAAGTTTTGACATTTAGTAATGTTTCTTGAATTCTCATTTCTTTCTACGTGGGCCAGAATATCAACAAGACTTTGAAAATTAATTTAAAAAGAATAAAGCGAAAAAATCATGCATACGAACAAAGTTTACTAGACTTATTAGCATTTTCTTCGTTAGCACATGCGTTTGTTTTAGTTTTTCCGTCCGGCATTAGACAGTGACTGCAGTGCCCCCTATAGTTCGTTGGAGTTGCGAATTAAAAACTATTAGTTATGACATTTAGATTTTGACATAAAATCCCTATTTTTCGAAAGCTTTCCTCCATTTAAATGATTATTCAGTGTTTCATCTCGACTTTCCGTAACAATGCTTTTATTAAAATTTGTAGCGTGAAGAAATAATTGAAACTAAAGATCTGTTGCCATTTTTCCCTCAAATATCAATAAATAAAATTCTTGTTTTTGTTTTGAGGCTTTTCCTGTAATCGGGGAATTTAAAATGTTTCCTTTTTTTTCCCGCAATCTGTAGCAAAATTTTGCTGTTTTTTTTTAAATTCAAGTCTGGTTGTTGAACACGCGTCACTTGACATAACTTTTATATTTGAGTTAGACCGTGCAAAGCCGGGTGGTAAGCCAGTATCTTTATTAATTTCTGACCTCCTCATGTAATAAAAAAGGACAAGTTCAGAAATTTAAAAACAAAATAAAGATTTTTTAATTGAACCCAAACATTGCTGTAAAATTAGATTTTCTAGTTCGTTTGAAAGTAGTAGGGGTGCGACATCAATGTCGATGCGTTGGAAACATCGACGTTTTACTTTCGATGTTTATGATAAAATTTCGCACAAAGAAGATTTCTTTCAAAGGGCAAGGACGCCTCCCCCCCCCAATATCGCGGAGACCCACAACCCCTAGAGCAAGATTCCCTCCTACCCAACCGAGCAAAATACCCCTTAAAACACAGCTCCCCTAAAATTTAAAATGGCGCTGTCAGCGCCATGATCCCCCCTTCCCCCGCTAGGTGGGCACCCCCGTATTATCCGAGATATCCGGCATCCGAAGCTCTAGAGGTCCGAATTAACTCTGATCTGATAATCGAGGTTCTTATTGTATATTTCAATTCATATTTTAATTTTCTATGCTTCTTTTCTCTGAAGCATTCAGTTTTTTTTTATTTTTATTTTTATTTTAAATATTGTGTCCACCACAGCTTTTCAAAAAATTAAAGCAAACTAAAAAAAAACTTTTAAACTGCTTTTTTTCCCCCCAAAGAAAATAATGGAGGGTTTTCTAGTTCCATATCAAGAGTAAGATGGCAGCACTACCAAATTTGGCTCCTCTATACGAAGTGCGACTTTCCAACTTCATATTCTACTTTTAAATTTTCATTTCCTGTCAAAAACTTCTACATTTTTTTGAAAAGTTATATGCTTTTATTCTTTAACAACTGTGTAAAAGTGAGCAACAACTTCAAAATGTTTCTGAAACCGTTTTTGACCTTGAAACGGAGAAGTACTTTAGGGTGGGTCTCTAGCTCTTTATGAACACAGATGGCAGCACTACGAATTAGCTGCATTTTTGCTACAAACGTGGGTTGGCTACTTTTGAACTATTTTCACTAACGTGAAACCTAGCGCCACTAGTAAACTTATGCAAGGTCGTATCCAAGGGGAGGGTTTTAGGGGTTAAAGCCCTCCCACTGGAGAAAAAATAATCAAAAACTGAATGAAAAAAAGAGCGCAGTTGACTAAAAATTAACTTCCATGTTGAAATTTGTACAGCATTTAATAGTTTAGCTGCAATCGAGTCAGTCTAACGATCCAAAGAACGTCATATTGTTTGTTGAAATAGTACTATAGTGCATTGCACGTTCTGTGCAGAAATTGTATACTTAATCAAGAGAAAAACCGAACATCGAGCGCATTTAAGTTCCGTTCTCGCAATCATGCTTTGAAATTATTATTTGAGTAAATATATGCAGGGCCGTCGAGTAGGACTGGGCGATATCAGAATTTTAATACCACGATATATCGCTCTCCAAATATCGATATTTTCAATGTATCGATACATTCTTGGGGAAGGAGGGGGGTGCAAAGGATCGAAAAACAACAAAAAACATTTCCAAATATAATATTTCTCTAATTCAAAACTTTCCTGGAGGGGTGGGGGGGGGAGGGCGTGGCGTGCTCAATGATATAGCTCAATGTATGACAAAAGTGCTTCGCAACGAAAAAGTTTTCAATATTCAATTCAATATTTTGTTTAAATCTTTCAATATGAGCAGTCTCAATAATTTGAATGTACTTTGAACTATATTTCGTATTGATGTCTTAAATAGTTTGTTTTGAGTCATTTAATAGCTTTTGCTTTAAGACTTTTTACTTTTTAGTCGAGTAAGATTAAGTTAAATACTAATAACAAATCTTTAAAGAATACAGCTATAAATGCACTGCAATTTAATATGTAACTTAAATATTTTCAGGGAAAAATTAAAATTAAAAAATTTATTTATTTATTTATTGAAAAAATCTGAATATTATCAAAATTAATGCAGTAAACTTCTTTTTTTGGTGTTTTTAAATAAATTTAAGACATTTTTTTATTTCAATGAAAATTTTCATAATTATTTAAAATCCACGAATTATGTATATTATTCATTTATGTTACATTAGTAAATTTTAAAAAATGCTTAAAAATTGTACTAAATCAGACGGTGTTAGGTAAACCATCTCGGTAATCCATCCAATAAATGTCATCAATCTACAAACTCGGCTTTTTCAATCATACTTGGTACTCTTCCAAAAATGCGTAGAACTTTCACAAAGAACATATGCCCGTACATGGTAGAACTGAATTCCAACTTCGTTAATGCTTACAACTTTCACAAAAAACACTATGCCGCGCATTAACAGTAATCTCTGGGGAGAAGTTCAAATCAGGGTTGCCGGCGATAACGCTTCAAAATTGGATTACCGCGTTATGATCGGAATAAAAAAATTTCCATCTTATTATGATAATATCAAAGATAAAGCTACTACTTTCATTCAGTTATGAGTTGCGCTCTTTTTGATACGACAGCTCGGATGGAAATGATTGAGCTGGCGGCCTATTTTATTTAATCTCATTAAATCTTTTTCGTTTTTCTATTCTTTTTTAATACAAACATTTCTGTTCAGTATATTTCGCAAACTTTTTATTCAGCGTAATATCAATGGTTTACGTTCAATTAGAATTATGAACCGTGTTGTTACCTCCATTGGTTAATTTTTAATTGTTGCATTAGGATGCTTTTTTAACCAACACGCATTCACTTCTCAGGCCCCACGAGAGGCCATACCAGCCTTGTCAGAAACTAGGGGCGCGGCCCTTAGAAGGACCCCCGCTCTTGAAAACTTTTTAAGGGGATGGGATCCGGAGACCAATCTGACAATGTGTCCACTTTGACCTTCGGCGGCCCTGTTGTTAATTTTCCCTTGTACTATAATTAAAAATAAAATAACTGATTGAAGAATGCAGTTAATTTCTTGAAATTTCAAGCACTCATCCAACATACAGAACTAAAAAAGTTACGTATTTTTGAGTCAGTGTTTCAATTTCTCCGTAATTATGTCTCGTATTTCCGTGTCAACCGATATATCGGAGGGATAGAAATCTAGATATCGTTACCGTGGTAATAGGTATATATTGATACAGGACGATTTATCGGTATATCGCCCAGCCCTACTCGATTCCCTGATTTCTCAGACTGAGCGTTTCTGAAATCACTGGGGATTGTAATTTAGACAGCCTACGCGTTTGTTCGAATCTGAGGCGTATTTATACTAACTGTAGAGGGGTGAGCTGGTTGGTCCACGTCCCGCCCCTGGATAGCTGTCTTAATTTACAGTGAACTGAACGCCAGTCCTCCGTTTGGGTGACCGGAGTAGAATAGTCCCAACGTGGTCCATACGTGTCGTAAAAGGCGACTAAAATGGATGCCATATATAAGGTGTGAGGTACCGACTGATGGATGAATGGCGTCTGGGTGATATGATGTTACAAACGGTTCCCTCGAGGAACCTAGGCAGGGACCTCGAGGAAACGAAGCATAGGGAGGCTATGCGGGTGTTGACCTTTTTACCTCCCTGTTCTCAGGTTTCATATGGATAATTTAACTACTATTGATAAAGCAAAATATAAATTAGAAATTTTTTTTAAAAAAAGGAAAAGTTGGGTTCTTCCGCTGAAAGTATCCAACTAATCCGTCACACGAATCCTATGAAGCTGGATCCTGACGCAAAGAATAAAACTAGCAACCTTGCTGTTGGAGGGGCGGTGATGATGCAGTTCTGCAATCCGTCAAGTCAGCAGTAAGGGGGCAGGGTGTACACACCACAAGACAAAAGCGCAAACAAGAGATAAGGAGGCAGGCATGGGAGGCAGAAGCCACTGAGGCAGCCATTCCTGAGAAAGGGTTGGCTCCAAACGGCTTCGGTCGGAGGTTTCAACCCCTTCTCCTGCACAAACTACTACCCCTAAAATAGTGAGGACAGGTCACTTACCGACTTATGCCCAAGCAGCAAGTATCTTCAAGATGGCTGTCGTCAGAGAAACTTTTCCTAAGGAGAGGTTATCCCAAGATGAGGCGGAACGTATCCAACTTGAAATCCTTAGAAAGACTGATCTGATCTGATCTCCACTGGGAAGCATACGCAGAAAATTCATAGGGCTGTCACACATGCTGGCACACTAATTGCCCACTGTGACGATGCTGAAACTACTGTGTGGCTGGAGAACATAATTAATGGCAATGTTGACAGGGTGGCGACAGGAATTGTGAAAAAAAGTTCCCTGACTTTTCCCTGATTTCCCTGATTTAGTTCACCAATTTTCCCTGATTTACGTTACCAATGATAATGGTTTTCTTTCTTTGCTCTATTTGAAATCTATTGTATGCTTGTATAAAATGAATTATTTTAAACGTTTTAAGTTGTGTAAAGTTGTTGAACTAAAGATATATTTTTAAAAAATGCTACTTTTTTAATAAAATGGTTAAAAAAAACATATCAAGTCGATTTTTTTGGGGGGAAAAAACCCTACAAAACAGTATATTCAATTTTTCTACATGGAAAGATTATAGAAAATAAAAAAAAAACTTTACTTTAACCAGAGACCACTTAGTATAAGAATTTTAAGAAACTATTAAAATTATACTCATAAAAACATGTGTATTTATCAAATAACAAAAAAGTAATTGAAATTATTTTCAACTGAGTTTTAAAACAATATAATAATTGCTGCAAGAATAACAAGTAGTAGTGAAAGAATAGAAGTAATGTAGTTACTCTTAGATAACTAATTGACATATTTATGCAAAACAGATGAAACAATTTGACATCCATTTATAGGGAGCTTTTCTCTAATCAAGAACATAGGTTTTAATGAATTAATACAGCATTTTAACAATAAAAAATAAAAGATATTTACTTAAGTACACAAGTTAACTCTATTTCAAATGATTTCAGTATCAATACTTTGACGTTGAGGAAAAAAGATGCACAAATATCGCACCTCATTCATTTTACTTTTTTTTTCGAACAGATAATTAGCGGAAAATGCGTAGGGAATCAGAGTACTTAATTTTGTAAAGCAAAAAAAAATTTTTTTTTTTCGTCATAAAATCAATTTTCCCTGATTTTTTGTTATTTTTTCAAAATTCCCTGACTTTTCCCTGATTAATAAAGTTCCCTGACTTTTCCCTGATCTCCCTGATCTGTCGCCACCCTGGTTGAGTTAGTTGACCTTCACTGCTCTTAAAGTTGTTACAGCTACCAAAACCAATTAAAGTTGCTTTCAAAACAAAGGACGTTTTCACCAGAGGTACTGGTCATCCACAAAGTGAAGGTACAATACACCACAAGATGGATCTTTGAGGTTGATCGGGATTCTGCCGAAGCAATCAAAAATGCCGATTACGGCCTTGATCGTGGAGCACTCAGGATTTTGAGTGACCCCAACATCAGAACCACTGAAGGTCAAGAGGAGCAAGCAAGAGGAGCATCAAAGGAGCAGTATTCCCTTCAGAGAGGGAAACCTCAGAAGTAAGTAGCTCTGAGGAAGACAGCTTGGCATGTTAGAAATTGACTCTGGCTCTGATGAGAATTTGACGCTTACTTCGCAGGATAAGAGTTTATCTGAATCTGAGGGGGTGGTGGCTGTTAACCTATGCTCTTCCTGCCTTATTTCATAGAAGACAAAAGGATCACCAGAAAAGTGATAAAAGGTACTTTTGGAAATAATATTCGCAACAGAAAGTGTGAGAAGAGCCAAGCAAGTTACACAAAACATTACTAATAGATACATGGGAAAATTGCAAATGAAAAACTGCAAAGGTTAAAGATAAATGATGAATAAAGCAGAAAGTAAAATGGTTCGAACTGAATAAGGAGGTCCCCGTCATAAAGAGGAAGGGCACTTAACCTATGCCCTTCCTTTTTTTTTTTTTTTTGCTCTCTGTTATGGTTTTGTGTGTTGAAATTGTGCAGACTAATCCTCACCATAGCCTGCTGCTTCTGCTCTTAAGTATGAGATGGCTAGAGGCGATTTTGATATCGCCCTAGTTCAGGAACCTTGGATCAGACAGGGTAAAATCTTAGATCTAAATGTATAGTCTATCTAGTTCATAAATTGCATTACGATCTTTGCTTGTTCTAGGTTAAATGCACTTAATCTTGTTAAATACTTAGACGGACATAACGTTGCCGTCAAGGTCCCTTATGGAGATGCTGGACATAAGGAAGAAATCATCTGTATGTCTGCTTACTTACCTTTCGAAACGAAGGAACCTCTTCTGAGGGCATGAAAGCTCTCATTAAGAATTCTCAAAGCAACAATAATAAAAAGTTCATCATTGGTTGTGATGCCAATGCTCATAATGCAGCGGATGGTCTGCATAGCCATGACTGGATGTATTAGGACAACGCCTACTGTTGCGCTAGAACTACTTTTGGGTTTATGTCCCCTCCCTATGCGGATTGAAGCTGAAGCTTTGTGTACGGAGAGGCTTAAAGGTTCAAATCAGTGGAAAGCTTCCTCATCAAAACTTTTCTAGAAAAGGTAACAAGAGAAGTTCTTGATCATCTGCTCTCTGGCCTGTCAAGTGACTACATGCTTAGCCCCCGAGTATGCATTAATAGGCCATATCAGGTACTCTTTCCTTCTCGGGGTGACTGGAAGGATTTTACGTTATTTCATGGTTAAGGTTGCACTCTCTGGTACACTGATGGTTCTAAAATGAACGAAATACTGCGGCTGGGGCTTTCTGTTTCGTAGATGGTATTGAGTATCCTTGTCCTTTGGGTAAGTTCACTTCTGTTTATCAAGCTGCAATTTATGCCATCCTGGTGTGTTGCGATATTTGCTTCAGTTGTGGCAAAAGAGACAAATGTGTACCTGCTCCGATGCTCAGGCTGCCTCAATCGCACTTAATACGGTTGTTATGACATCCCATGCTATTATTTATTCTGCAATCTTGCAAAGCTGAACAAGGTTACCCTTTGTTGGGTACCTGGACACTCTGGAGTGAAGGAAATGAAAAAGTTGACTACCTTGCTCGGAAAGGCTCTGCTACTCTTTTTGTAGGCCCTGAGCCAGCAATTGGGATTTCGATAAACTTCATTAGAGGACTATTGTTTTTGATATTTTGGGTAGAAAACAGTGCCGTAACTGGAGCAATAGAGGTTGCCCTAGTATTACGGCAAAGGGGCTCTTAAGTCTGAACCGAAAAAGTGTCGGGAGGGCTATCGGCCTCCTTACTGGACATCGTACTTTGAAGCGGCATCTCACTATAATGGGCGTCACTGATGACCCAATTTTTGGAGGCTGTCGCTATCATGAGGAAACTGTTGGACACATCTAGTATCATTGCGAAGTCTTTTCCGCCTACAGGTGTGAACATCTTGGCCGCCACTTGCTGGAACCTTGGGATATTTATGATATTCCCATTAAATGTTTGTTGATCTTTGTTCGGCTACTGGTCTGTTTTAGGAATCCTGTTTGGGGACCACTGGTCGCAGTGTTTGGCTCTTTAGAGCCCCCTCTCCATCATTTCATTTCAAATCAAACCCAAAAGAGTGCTTCCGCAAAACTGTTTTCATACTAGTAGTTGATTATTTTGTCACAGAATTAAAACAAGATTCTCCCAAAGTTTTGGAAACACTCCGCCACTAGAAGTGCTCATTTCTGCTCAAAAATTATAAAAGCGGCGGAAATGTACGACCAATTCTTAGAGCCTTCACAGTTTGCTGTCAAGAGACATAAAATTATGGGGGGAAATGGGAAGCAAATACCGGCCCCCCTAATACAGCAGGCGAGAGATTAAAGAGTTGCTACAAGCAGTTGCTCCCGAATGTGTTTCATTTGATTCATTTTTTTTGGTACTCTTCCCATTATGGCAAGTACACCAGAGAAGTTTCTCGCGCTTACGCCGGATAAAAGCCGCCCGGATATTGCTAGCCTGGCAAAGGGCTAGCAAATTCCTTAGGACCAGCAAGAAATTGGCAGAACCTTGGGGCGTAGTCTCAAGGTTGTCCATTGGATCTACAAGATGGTCATTTGCCCCATCATTACATGCGGCTACATTGTCTGGTGGTCGACAACCAAACTAGACAATGCTCACAATGCTCGAACTGAACTCAACAAGTTGCAGAGGACGGTCTGCATATCCATAAACGGTTGAATTAGGACCACGCCAACGGCTGCGCTGGAATTACTTTAGGTTTATGTCCCCTTCATATGCAAATTGAAGCTGAAACTTTTTTGTTCATGGAGAGGCTTAAGCATTCAGGTCAATGGAAAGCTTACTCTAGTTATCCTTCCTGGAAGTACTTTGATGAATGATGAGGATGTTCTTGGATATCTGCTTTCTGGCCTGCCAAGCGATTATATCTTAGCGAGTATTCTCAAGGCTGCCACAAAAGTTCAAGAACGGAAAATCCCTGACTTTCCAGGTTTTCCAGTTGCTTTTAGAGAAAATTCCAGGTTAATGAATGTCGACCTATGTTATTAAATAACAATACAAATAATTTCTAACGTAAATGACCTCTTTATGAATCAAATAATGCTTTAAAAAATCAGCTATTTCCAATTGGTACTTTTTCTATTTGAAAAGGGACTGAAATCTCTATTGCATTAAGCAATATTCAGCGAAACCAATGTTGGCATGTTTCAAAAAAAAAAAAAAAGTTGAAAATTTGTAAGCATCATTTATTTCATAAAAAAGAAAAAAACAAATGCAGAATGAAGGCTATTAAGACACTAATAAAACCACAGATGCATTGCGGAAGATACTAGTAATTTCTAGCAAAGTGAGATTTGATTTTTTTTCCCGGATGAAGCAAAATAAAACATAATGATATTAAGTCAAACTTTATGGAACTTTCATATGGATATTTCTTTTCCTTTTGTAGCCTTATCAGATTCAGTCTTTAAAAATGAGCTTGAATTTTCTTTCCCTCAACGATACGGAAAATGAGCATAACAGGAATGGAACATTTACCGAACTGCAGCATCTTTGCCTGAGCAGCGTCAGCTATCAGATAAAAAATTGGGAAGAAATTCGCTGACATTTCCAGAAATTTCAATTCCTTGTGATATTCCAACATTTCCCTGACCATTTTAGGGGATTTTCATTTTCCCTAACAATTCCAGGTTTACCATGTTTTCCAGGTGTGTGGCAACCCTGAATGCTTTTGACAGGGTTGGCCAGTTTTTTACCGTCTGTGGTATTTACCGGTTTTAACCAGGGTTGGAAAAAACCCGGTTTTTTTTTAAAGCCCATGGATCCAGGGTTTTTTGAAATAAAATTCGAAAAACCCAGCTAAAGCTGGGTTTTTTTTTTTTTAAGTTTTTTTGTGTGTGTGTGTCTTTTTTTATGGAAAATGTGGGGTACTTGTAGCATATTGTAGCGTAAGTATATGGACAAAGTGCAGAAATTGTCTTCGAATAAAAAAACCTGAAAAACTAGTTAAAATTCAGCGTTTTCTGAAGAAAAGTATAAAAGACGAAAAAACCCAAGAATGGTGAAGTTTCAGATTTTTTAATTTTCATTATTACCAACAGTTAAGGCAAAGTTACTTCTGTAGTGATAAAATCTATTGTTCGTTTTTAATTATTATTAATTTTTTTTTTTTTTTTGCATTTTACTTTATTGTATTTCATTTTGTTATGCAAAACTACCGTAGAACCACAAGTAGTTAAAATTCGAAGAAATTTCTTGATTAACTGGGATTCAGTAAAAAGGGATTTAATGTTGCCTGCTTTTCTATTTCTGTGCACAGAGCAAGAAATATTTTCGTCAGATAATGAAAATACTGTACCTGTTCTGTTTTCTGTCGACCGTTTGAAAAATCTGTTTATTTCTAAAAAATATACCTTGTGTTTATTCGAGATTTGTGACGTGTTGGTTGGCAGAAAATAATTCACATGAAAGCCTTTTAACTAGATTAGTTTCCTCTGTACAATCTACAAATATTGAGAAAATCAGACGTGACAGGACTTAGTCAAGATAATTTGAGTTATTTATTGACCAGTTAAAGAAAAAAGTTAAATACATTTATTTAAAATCTTTGAAGTATTTTTTAATGTCGTTAGGAGTTAAGAAATACTATTAAAGTTCAAAATTCATTTTTTATGTTCATTGTCTGTGGTGGAGAACAAATAAAAAAAGAAGTTTAAATTGTGAAAGTACTTTAATTATTTTTAAAAACTTCTCAGAAAATTTAAAAAACCCAAAAGTGGGCTAAATAATGGGTTTATTTTTTAAATGGGTTTTTTCAAAAAAATCCTTTGGGTCCAATTTGGCCAACTCTGGTTTTAATCGCCTCTGGAAAAACCCGTTTTCTGCATGGTTTTTACTTTTTTGGAGGAAAAAAAAATCCATGGTATCTCTTACTGTTTCTGCCATTTCTGTAGGGGAGACCGGGACAAGATGACGAGCCGGGCAAGATGACGAATCTCTCAATTTTTCCGTTATAAACTAGATAACTACATCAGCTGCAGGCTATTGGCTCTCCTATCCGCTGTTCGTTCAGCAATAGTCTAGAGATGCTGAGATCGGCATATTTGTGTTACTTCTGAAGCTCCGATTGTTTACCGTTGCCACGGTATAACTTTTATGCATGTGTAAATAAGCTCTGTTGCATATACATGTAGGATATATCGTGTCTCTGGAGTATTTATGAGTAATTTAGTTTAAATACTACCTATTACCATGAATAAATGTCAATTAATCGCCTTTTTTAAGGCAGTTGAGAAGAATCCGTTAAAACAGGCAGTCTGGGGCAAGATGACGAGCTTGCCTATTGCTCGTGTTTCAGAATTTATTAAACTAACTATGTTGTCCACTTTATTAAATTCCTGTAAACGCTGTGTGTTTGTCCACGCGACCTTGCACTTATCCTCTGGGGATAAAGACGCACTGAATCAAGGGAGGTATCGTTTGAAATTGGGTGACCAGGGACTATTTCTAAACTAGTTGACCAAATGACTAGTTGAATGAATTAAACCAAGTAAAGAATCTCCTGTTCTGCTGATTATTGATAATCATAAAATTTACATAGCTTTGCAGGCTATCTTATATTGCAGTCAAAAAACATTATCATGGTTGGGTTGCGTATTCACACATCGCATCCATCGTCTCTGGCTCCTGACGCGTCATTTTTCTGCCCATTAAAATCCTACTATAGCCACGCATGTGACAACTTTATGGTCATTCATCAAGGACAAACTATCACAGAAAAAAAAATATTGGTGAGCTTTTGAGCACCGCTTACTTCAAGCAGCTACAGTTAGAAATACCGATAAAGGGTATCGAGTATCATAATTTTCGTGTTTTTAGCGGACTATGACGCTGTTGGCTTTGAAACTGAGATTAACAGCGCTAATCCTCAGACCTTAGGAGTAGAAAACCAGTCTATAAACCATCCAAACGAAGCAAAAGTTATGGCAAATGCTGATTCCGATACACCAAGGAAGTACGATACACCAAAGAAACACGTTAGTGTTTTTGATTTCAATGCATTGCCTAAAGCAACACAAGGCGAGAAAACAAAAACTGAAAGGCACACCCATCACAGAAATGTCAGAACAAGGAGCAAAGCGGAAGAAAAAAAATTATTTAAAAAAAAACAGGGAAAATAAGCTCGTGAGGCTAAAAAGGGAGTAAAAAAAAAATTCAGATCAAGTTCCTGTAGGCCCAAGTCTATTACTGTGGGCTCGTGTTCATGCCAAGCAATGCAGTTGCATCAAATTCAAAGACTAGTGTTCTAAAATGCTTTGCTTGGAAAGTGGAATTTTGTGACCCTCCAACAGAAGAATGGATCCAGAGCAGTAAAAGCCAAGCGTGGTGGCATGAGAAATGTTCCAATCATGAAAATGGTATTTTTTATTTGCGTCTATTGTTAGCTGCGCAACTTAACACTTGAACATTACGCTTAATTTGATACTTAGTAAGATGTAAAAACACAGTTATCATTTGTAAAACTAGGTAACATATTCAAAACATAAAATATGTTCAACCTTTTTCAACGTCGTCATCTTGTTCCTAGGTCAAAGTTATCTTGCCCCAGTACTGGAGCAAGATGACGATTTGATAAGGTTATGAAAAAATAAAAATATCCTTCGTTATTTTTATTTGAAAAATTAAATGGTAATATATTTGATACTACAAAGGACTTCTCTAACAGTTCAAGTAAAATTAATTTTACTACCGTTAAAAATAAATTAATAAACCACGAAAATTGTTAGCCTAGCCATCTTGCCCCGGTCTCCCCTACACATTTGTTTTTTGTTTTTTAAAGAACAATGAGAATGATGTTGATGTTCAAGGTTTTAAACCCCCATTAACAGTTCCTATTTTTATTTACATTAAAATCAATTTTCAGTGGCAGTAATCAGTCTTCCAAGTCATCATACTCAATTTGCAACAGCGATCTAACTTGACATTCTCTTCAAAATGGGGTCTTGGATTCGGTGAGGGGATTTAAATAAAAAGGGCAGCAACTTTTTTTCTTGGTAATGACGAAATGTGAATTTTAAATTGATTTAGCTGATTTTGCATGCCAACGATAACAATGATTTTCAGGAGGGAGAATCAATTAGGCCCTAAAAATTTAAGTATCAACGTCATTTTAAAACATACTGAAGAATACATAAAAATTTATGCAAAGTTTTGGAAAGAACAAAACAATTGATCTCATGACTCTATAATATATGCATTATCTACTTTTTTAAATAATCATTATTTTAACACATAAAAATTACGTTACTGTAAAAATCATCATGCTTAAAAAATATTTATTTTTTCTCTGCAATTTAATTCAAATATTTATTTGTTAAAAAATATGATCTTTGAGCTCATAATAAATGCAACTCATTTATTTTCTTCTTGCCTAATTTTTTTAACCGAGAGAATCAACATGAATTTAACAATTCAATTAAACAAAAGACAAAACATGATTTTACAAATCTAAATCTTTGTGCCCTCTTTACAGGCTGCGGCAAAACACAAGTTTTGTGTAAATGAAATGATAGCTTTAAGTTTTTAACAGCCCAAAACCTGTCTCCCTCGTTGCTTTGGAAATTTTTCCTACATCTGAAACTCATGCGAGCGATCATCTTTTTCTTGTCCAATTGTTCAATGGCTATTTGCTAATATGTAATAATTATATTCATCTTTACTAATAATAAAGCTGAAATTATGTCTCTGGGTCTCTCTCTGTCAGAATCTGTGACGCGCATAGCGCCTAGACCGTTGGGCCGATTTTCATGAAACTTGGCACAGAATTAGTTCCTGGCATAGGGGTGAGCAACTCGAAGCGATTTCTTGAAAATTCGATTTTGTTCTTTCCGTATTCACATTTTAAGAACATTTTACCGTGCAAATTATCAAAACGGGGACGAGTAAATTACCAAAATATCATAACGTGGAACAGTAACACAAGCGAGCCAATAGCCATTGCAAATCGGCGAGAAATTCATCGTCCATTTTTTGTAAATATACAGGCGAATCAAATTAACTTTTAATTTTCTGCTACGGGCAAAGCCGAGCGTTTACCGCTAATATGTAATATTTATGTTCATGCAGAATAATACGTAATAGTAAACTATAATGTAGGATATGTAGAGGCTTATTAGCAAAAATAATAAATCACTGCCGGACAGCAAATAAACAAGGGCTAATACGAATAGTATTTCTTAGGTTTTTATAACTGTTTTTACTGGTAATCTTTTCTTCTCTTGGACTGACTAGAGAGGTTTTATATCATAATAGAAGTTTGGAATCAAGGCTGCAGAAACAAATGTTTACATCTGTTCTGATATTCAAGCTGCCTTAAACACACTTAATAAAGTTGTTATGGCATCCCACATTGTTTGGGATTGCTATGATTTGCTCTGCAAGCTTGCAAAGCTGAACAAGTTTACCCTTCGTTCCTGGGACTTTGTACCTGGACACTCTGGAGTGAAGGAAACAAAAAAGCCGACTACCTTGCTCGGAAAGGCTCTGATACACTGTGGGGGACTGTGCTAAAAGTTTCTCATCTCTCCGTATTTCAACATGCTTATTAAATGCCTTGCATAGTCTCTCCTTGATTTTAGGGAACTCGTTTAAGGACAAGGAAGTAACTCTGGCTGCCTTCCTTGATGTTGAGAGCACCTTTGATAGATAGTCCTTGTAACTACTACCTTGGGGGCCCTTGTTAGGGGAGGTATTGAGGCAACTATTATTATGATGTCGTTTTAGTGGCCAGAGGCAAGTACTTAGACACTGTCACTTCAATCTTGTCAAAGTGTGGAAAGATGGTGTCATTCTGAGGGTTGTGCTGTATATCATCATAATAGCACTATGCAGTGGCGTAGCTGTAGTTTTTGCCACCCGGGGCGGTTCCTCTATTTGCCGCCCTTTCATTGAGACATATCATACATTAAACCGTCGAAAATTAGTGAACAAATTCAAAACATCATTTAAATAAGAAAACGGAAACTAGTTTAATCCGTATTCTTCCTACAAAAAAGGGGGGAGGAGACGCAGATGTTAGGCGCATATCTCAGAGAAATATTATAAATTTACATCAAAAATCGCAGTTAAGAGTAACGTTAAGGGGGGATGGAGTTCCCTCCCAAATCTTCATCAAAACTGAAGTCAGTTTTAGCTTTTGGTGACGTTAGGAAGACAGGGTCTTTTCTCGAATATTTCCCGAAATTTCCTTTTAAAAATACAATTTAAGTCTCTATTAGTTGACGTTAAACGAATGAGGAAGCTTCAGGGGCTCAGTACGGAAATATTTCAACGTAGAACACTGAGAAGCGCAGTTGCAGTCACAGCAAAACATTCCGAAGGAGTTTTTTTCCCTTTGCCTCCAGTAATAGATTTAAAGAAGGATTCTCTTTTTTTCCCTCATCAAAGGTGCTGAATCGCCGCTTCTAAAATTATGCCGCCCGGGGTGGACCGCCCCACCCTAGCTTGGCCACTGCCACTATGGTTGCTTTCACATGTAAGAGAACAATCCAGGTGCGTGATATCGATTTCTTTGGACATAGTTGCTCTGATGAAGTTAAGTATTTTGTAATCTACTTTCACTCCGAGGTGAATTCGAAAAAGCATTTCACTTATAGCCTGGCAAAGACTAGTAAATTCCCTTGGTCCTGCAAGAAAGCTATTGGCAGAATCTTGCGGTGTAGTCTCAGGGTTGTCCATTGGATCTACAAGAGGGTCATTTGTCCTATCATTACATACGGCACCATTGTCTTGTGGTCGAGAACCAAACTAGATAATGCCCGAACTGAACTCAACAAGCTGCAGAAGATGGTCTACACAGCCATAACTGGTTGAATTAGGACCACGCCTACTGCTGCGCTAGAATTACTTTTAAGTTTATGTCCCTTTCATATGCAGATTGAAGAGAAACTTTTTTGTGCATGGAGAGGCTTAAGCTACTCTAGTTATCTTTCCTGGAAGAACTCTGATGAGGATGTTCTTGGACTACTGCTTTCCGGAACTGCATGCTATGCAACTTATGCTGAATGAAGGCTATTAAAATATTAATAAAACCACAGATGAATTGTGGAAGATACTAGTAATTTCTAGCTAAGCGTAGATTCGATTTTTTTCCCGGAAGAGGCAAAATAAAACAATGATATTAAATCAGAACTTAATGGAACATTCATATAAATATTTCGTTTCTTTTTGCAGCCTTGTCGGATTCAGTTTTTAAAAATTAGCTTGAATTTTCTTTCTCTCAACCATACGGAAAATTAGCATATCCGGAACGCAACATTTACCGAACTGCAGCATATTTGCCTGAGCAGCGTTAGCAATCAGATGGAAAAAATTGGGAAGGAATTCGCTGACATTTCCAGAAATTTCGATTCCTTGTGATATTCCCCGACATTAATTCCAGGTTTTCCATGTTTTTCAGGTGCGTAGCAACAACATCGATCTAACTTGACCTTCTCTTCAAAATGACTTTTGGATTCGGTGAGGGGGTGTAAATAAAAAGGGGAGTAACTTTTTCCTTGGTGATGACGAAATGCGAATTTTAAATTGATTGAGCTAATTCTTGCATGCCAACGATACAATCATTATGAAGGGGGAGAATAACTTGTCTCTAAAAAGTTTAGTATCAACATTATTTTAATAATACATAATACTGAAGAATAAATGAAAAATTATGCAAACTTTTGGAAAGAACAAAACAATTGATCTCATGACTCGATAATATATGCATTATCTACTTTTTAAATAATTATTATTTTAACACATAAAAATTAAGTTACTGTAAAAATCCTCATGCTTAAAAAATATTTTTTTTCTGCAATTTTATTCAAATATTTATTTGTTAAAAAATATGACCTTTGAGCTCATAATGCGACTCATTTATTTTCTTCTGGCCTAATTTTTTAACGAAAGAATCAACATGAGTTTACCAATCCAATTTAACAAAAGGCAAAACATGATTTTACAAATCTAAATCTTTGTGCCCTTTTTACAGTTTGTGGCAAAACACAAGTTTTATGCAATGAAATGATAGCATTAAGTTTTTAACAGCCCAAAACTTGTCTCCCTCGTTGCTTTGGAAAATTTTCCTACATCTAAAAATCATGCGAGCGGTCATCTTTTTCTTGTCCAACTATTCAATGGTTATTTGCTAATATGTAATAATTATATTCATCTTTACTAATAATAAAGCTGAAAGTCTGTCTCTGGATCTCTCTCTGTCAGGATCTCTGTGAGACGCATAGCGCCTAGACCGTGGGCCGGTTTTCATGAAATTTGGCACAGAATTACTTTGTGGCATAGGGATGAGCAACTCGAAGCGATTTTACAAAAATTCGATTTTGATCTTTTTCTATTCCCATTTTAAGAACATTTTACCCAGCAAATTATCATAACGTGGACAAGTAAATTACCAAATGATCATGGGGAGTATTTAATAAAGAGGATGTAGTTACTTAGCGGGTGGGAACTAACAATGTAGGCCATGGTAACAACGATGAGTTTACAAAAGAATGGAATTCCCTGTTGGACAAAGCAACCAACAGTTCGATAAATGTCGATGTGGTTGGTTTGCTTCCCAGATATGAAGTGCATAGGAGTTGGTTAAACCAACGGGCTAGGTATATGAATCTGGTAGTCAAGGAAATTTGCGTATAGCGTAGTATCGGGTTTAATGATGTGTGAAGTAAATGAAAATGCGATTGGATAGCTAGGGATGGCATGCAACTGAGTTCTATGGGGGTCAAAATGGTTCGTGGTTTGACTTTAGAGGCCTCAGAATAAAAAAACTAAGTTGGAATGGGGGGCATGGTTTAAGGCGCAGAATTCGAAAGGGTACTAACTATTGGGATTTCAGTAGAAACGGAAATAGGGAGGCTAATAAGAAAAAAGATTTAAACAGTTGGGATTCAAATAATCGCACAGCATTAAATGAAAATAAGATAGGCTTGCTTAAGGTTTTTTTACCAATGCTCGTAGTATTAGGAACAAGATGGAAGAATTGAAAAGCATAATAATAGACGAGAGGTTGGATAATATTGGAGTTACCGAGACATGGGCAACCGAAAATTATGCGTATTTATTGTCTATTGCTGGGTATAATTTATTTAGACAAGATAAAGTAGGCAAAAGAGGTGGTGGGGTTTTATTTTATGCTAGAGACACTTTAACTTGCAATGAATTGGTAATTAATGATAAACCTAATGAGATTGATACGATTTGGCTGGAGTTGTTGAGCAATGAGGGCAAAAAATTACATTTAGGGAAAATTTATATGCCACACAACTTAAGCCAGAGTCAAGATGAACAGATGTTTAATATTATTAGTGACATTTCAAGCAAGGGGTCAGTCATCATAATGGGAAATTTTAATTTTCTAGGAATTGATTGGAATAATTTTTACCACAGTAATAGCACAGAAGAGGAATTTTTGAAAGTAATTGGTGACTGTTTTAGATCAAATTGTAACACAGGGTACTGGACGGGAAGTGATTTTGGATCTAGTTTTCTGTGACATGGAAGGTTCTGTTCAACTGTTGTGTAGGGGAACACATTGGAGATAGTGATCACAACAGTATTAGGTTTGGGATAAGCACATGGTAGAGAATTTCAGATTTGTGCCCAATTTCAGAAATACTGATTTTGTGGCATATAGGCAGAGTTTGAATGCAGTTTTTTCTTCCGGATTAGACAATAGCGATGTGAATCTTCAGTGGGCAGAGTTTAAGGAAAATCTAGCGAAAACGGTTGGGGATCATGTTCCCTTCAGGAGAAAGGCTGTCAACACGAAAATTTGGCCCATGTGGTTCTCCAGGGAAAAACTAAAGACGCTCTAAATTTCAAGCAAGCCGCTTTTCATCTTTATAAAGAAACTGGTCACTGTGCACATAGGCTCCAATATTGTAAAGCAAGGCGTAAATTTAAGTATTTGGGTACAGATTCAGAAAAGAGAGTTGGAGCTAAGACTGGCAGATAACATCGACAGGAATCCTAAGAGGTTTTTTGTGTACACTAATTCAGGGAAAGTTCAAAATAGCAGACCTGCCAACATTCAAAGAAAAAAATCCAGTAGATTTTTTCAATGTGGCACAATACCGCTTTTTTTCCATGTTATTGCGGGGAAAATATCTACTCTTTTCGGCCTCAAAGAGCCCGATGATAGCGTTCGTTTTGTGTTTAACAAGAAATGTTGCAATTAAGCAACATAGGCTTAGCATTGAGTGCGCGAAGCGAGATTGCAAACGTAAACAAGAACTGATGTTGCCAGATTCCAATGTGCTAATGTTTGAAATTGAATAGGAAACTTTCAAACCTCATGGAGTAAAAGCGCTGAAACGATATAAAAATTTATTTTAAAGGGTTTTTTTTTTTTTCATTTTCAAGAAAATCCCTAAATGGAGGGATTTTTTTAGAGATTAATAAAAACCGGGAGATTTTCAATAAAAATCGGGAGGCCGGGAGAAATGTTAAAAATCCGGGATTCTCCCGGAAAATCCAGTAGAGTTGGCAGGTATGAAATAGTCATATTGGGCCACTGGTTGATGAGCACGGAATTTTAATTCAATAGAACAATAGTGATATTGCTAATGTTCTTAATAACTTTTTCGAGTATTTTTAAAAACAACTGTATCTCAACAGATGACACCAGCAAGACACAAGCTATAACTACAGCCGGAGGACATAGTATTTTCCAGGGATGACGTTTTACTTCATTTGAAAAAAATTAAAGAGACAGACTTCGAGACCAGATAATATTTATCCAAAAATTTTAGTTGAATGTGCAGAGGAATAAGCAGACATAATTGTAAATATTTTCAATGCTTCTTATAATTCGGGGACACTGCCAGAGGATTGGAAGCTGCCGAAAATTACCACCGCACTTCAAGAAAGGGTCCAAAGGGAGTGCGGGAAATTCCAAAATTTTTGAAACATTAAAAAATTTACTATCTTAATTTTTATCAAAGACTAATAATCTATTGACTGGTTTTCAGTACGGTTTCAGGAAAGGTAAATATTGCACAACTAATTTATTACATTTCTATGACAAAGTTATCATGGCTTTGGACAATAAGAAGCCTGTAGATGCTGTTTACATTGATTTTCCAAAAGCTTTCGATAAGGTACTGCATGTGGCTGTACTTAACAAATTAGCTGATATAGGAATAGGAGGGAAAATTTTCATTTGCGTAAAAAACTGGCAGGAAACAACGGGTAAGGGGAAATTATTCTAATTGGAGTGAGGTTTTAAGCGGGGTTCCTCAAGGATCAGTGTTAAGGCCTGTTTTGTTCATTATTTTTATGAACGATATTCATAAAAATATTTCTGGGAACATTAATTGTTTTGCTGATGATGTCAAAGTTATGGGGACTGTAGAAAATGAAGAACAAGCAAATCAGCTGCAAAAGGATCTAGATCATATTACGGAGTGGGCTGATAAATGGGGTATGGCTGTTAATGTTGGGAAATGTCAAGTACTACATTTAGGACATGGAATTAAGTGTACAAGTTGTTATTTGCAAGGTTCAATCATTAGTCAGGCAGAAAAAGGTACTGATCTGGGCTCCTTAATCAGTCAGGATTTAATGTTTAGTCAACAGTGCAGCATAACTAGTAACCATTATTTTAAGCTATTTAAATCTCAGGCTGACATGGATATCAGGAAAAATTTGTTTAGCAGGGTAGTGGAACCTTGGAACTGCTTACCGGAAGAAGTGGTAATGAGAAAGGGAGTAGATAGTTTTAAGAGGGCCACTGATCTTCGCTGGGGATTGTAAATTGACTAGGACCAGCCTAGCTGGGCCCACAGCCTGTTGCTGGACGTCACTTTTATATTTGTATTTGCATAACGTGGAACAGTAACATTGGCGAGCAAATAGCTATAGCAAATCGGCGAGAAATTCATCCATCATTTGTAAATATGCAGGCGAAATGCCCCTTTAATTTTCTACTACAGACAAAGCCGGGCGGGCACCGCTAGTATGTAATAATTATATTCATACAAAATAATACATAATAGTAAACTATAATGTATGAAGAGGTTTATTAGCAAAAATTAGTATTTCATAAGTTTTACCACGGTTTTTACTGGTAATCTTTCCTTCTTAGAGTAACTAGAGGTGTTTATATCATAATGAAAGTTGCACTCTCTGGTACACTGATGGATCTAAAATGAAAAAAGCACTGAGGCTGGGGCTTTTTGTCCCAGAGATGGTGTTGAGCATCCATGAGGTGGGCAAGGGGCAAATTCACCTCAGTCTTTCAGGCTGAGATTTATGACATTCTGGTGTGCTGCGGTGTTTGTTTGAATCAAGGCTGCAGAAACCAATGTTTACATCTGTTCTGATAGTCACTTACTGTCTGATCATCCATCATTACATGAAAAGGCTAATATCCGGTTTATAGGCGGAAATGGACGTATCAATTAGTTTCTAGGGATGTTAGTTGGTTTGTTTCAGATGTGCACTTTTGCTTCTCTATTATTTAGCCTTAGTTTTGTAAAAATGAAAATTTGCTCACAGCAACATTTTTTAAATCGAAAGTATATTAGATCTATATTCTCACGGCAAAAATTAATTGATTTGTTTATTCACAACAAAGTTTTGAGCTTACCGTTTTGCTTTGACGTTCCTGAACGAAATGAAAATATTTTCTTCTCTTTTTGTTGTTTCCATGGTAACTATTTTTGTTTCCCCTTATTTTTTTTATTTTTTTTTGAGAATGCAATAAATAAATAAAGGAATAGTGACATTATAAAACGCGTGCATCAAAATCCCATCTGTATATTCCTTTCTCCCCTGCTAGATTCATTCAGATGGAATCTTCTTTACTCGGAAGATTGACGAATTACATAATCCGTGGTCAAACAGTAATAAGGTTGCATTGACATCCCACATTGTTTGGGAATGTTAGAATATGCTTTGCACTCTTGGAAAGCTAAACAAGGTTAGTCTTTGTTGGGTACCTGGATACTCTGGGGTGAAGGGAAACGAAATAGTCGATTATCTTGCTCGGCAAGGTTCTGATACCCCTTTTCTTGGCCCTGAGCCAGCAATCTGAATTTCAAAGAATCTTATTCAGATTAGAGAAGTGTCTCGTGTCAAAGGTATTTCAGGTTTGGGTTGCAACTTGCTCAAAATGCATCTCCTTCAGCAATGAATCCTGATTCAAGTCAGGTGCAATGACAATTGTGTATTTGTATATGTCTGGAGGTCTTGTGCTGAGCACTCCAATAGTGCCCTAGCTTTTCTGTGTCACACTGCTGGTTAAATGTCAAAGAGTGCCATTAAATACCACCCACTGTCACCCCTAATACACCTTTACAATCCAGCGCACGGTGCATCACATTCTTCAGTCATGTTTATTGACCCACATGGAAGGGTTCCCAGGAAAATTTTTCAACAATATAATGCTCTGGCACACAAAACAAGGGTGTCATAGGACTTCCTTCACCACATTATCCCCTTTTCCATCCCCTGATTTGTCAGACTGAGCAATTCTGAAATCACTGGGGATTGTAATTTAGACGTCCTACGAGTTTGATCGTATCTGAGGCACATTTACAGTAACTGTAGAACAAGATTAAGTAGAACTTTGTACGAGACTAAGGTCTCAATGCACGTCTGTACCCCTCATGTGTTTCCACAAAAGAGGCGACTCTACAGTGTACTACCATTCATTTGGAATTTATGTTATAAATCATTTCGTTCTCTATTTCTCACGTTTGTTGGCCCTCATGGCAGCGGGTTCCCAGGCACTATTTTTGAACAAGACACTGACACACACAAGGGTGACATAGGACTTCCTTCACCACATTATCCCCTTTTCCATCCCCTGATTTGTCAGACTGAGCATTTCTGAAATCACTGGGGATTATGATTTAGACATCCTACGAGTTTGATTGTATCTGAGGCATTTACAGTAACTGTAGAACAAGATTAAGTAGAACTTTGTGCGAGACTAAGGTCTCAATGCACGCCTGTACCCCTCGTGTGTTTCCACAAAAGAGGCGACTCTATAGTGTACTACCATTCATTTGGAATTTATGTTATAAATCATTTCGTTCTCTATTTCTCACGTTTGTTGGCCCTCATGGCAGCGGGTTCCCAGGCACTATTTTTGAACAAGACACTGACACACACAAGGGTGTCATAGGACTTCCTTCACCACATTATCCCCTTTTCCATCCCCTGATTAGTCAGACTGAGCAATTCTGAAATCACTGGGGATTGTAATTTAGACGTCCTACGAGTTTGATCGTATCTGAGGCACATTTACAGTAACTGTAGAACAATATTAAGTAGAACTTTGTACGAGACTAAGGTCTCAATGCACGTCTGTACCCCTCATGTGTTTCCACAAAAGAGGCGACTCTACAGTGTACTACCATTCATTTGGAATTTATGTTATAAATCATTTCGTTCTCTATTTCTCACGTTTGTTGGCCCTCATGGCAGCGGGTTCCCAGGCACTATTTTTGAACAAGAAACTGACACACACAAGGGTGTCATAGGACTTCCTTCACCACATTATCCCCTTTTCCATCCCCTGATTTGTCAGACTGAGCATTTCTGAAATCACTGGGGATTATGATTTAGACATCCTACGAGTTTGATTGTATCTGAGGCATTTACAGTAACTGTAGAACAAGATTAAGAACTTTGTACGAGACTAAGGTCTCAATGCACGTCTGTACCCCTCATGTGTTTCCACAAAAGAGGCGACTCTACAGTGTACTACCATTCATTTGGAATTTATGTTATAAATCATTTCGTTCTCTATTTCTCACGTTTGTTGGCCCTCATGGCAGCGGGTTCCCAGGCACTATTTTTGAACAAGAAACTGACACACACAAGGGTGTCATAGGACTTCCTTCACCACATTATCCCCTTTTCCATCCCCTGATTTGTCAGACTGAGCATTTCTGAAATCACTGGGGATTATGATTTAGACATCCTACGAGTTTGATTGTATCTGAGGCATTTACAGTAACTGTAGAACAAGATTAAGAACTTTGTACGAGACTAAGGTCTCAATGCACGTCTGTACCCCTCATGTGTTTCCACAAAAGAGGCGACTCTACAGTGTACTACCATTCATTTGGAATTTATGTTATAAATCATTTCGTTCTCTATTTCTCACGTTTGTTGGCCCTCATGGCAGGGGGTTCCCAGGCACTATTTTTGAACAAGACACTGACACACACAAGGGTGTCATAGGACTTCCTTCACCACATTATCCCCTTCTCCATCCCCTGATTTGTCAGACTGAGCATTTCTGAAATCACTGGGGATTATGATTTAGACATCCTACGAGTTTGATTGTATCTGAGGCATTTACAGTAACTGTAGAACAAGATTAAGAACTTTGTACGAGACTAAGGTCTCAATGCACGTCTGTACCCCTCATGTGTTTCCACAAAAGAGGCGACTCTATAGTGTACTACCATTCATTTGGAATTTATGTTATAAATCATTTCGTTCTCTATTTCTCACGTTTGTTGGCCCTCATGGCAGGGGGTTCCCAGGCACTATTTTTGAACAAGACACTGACACACACAAGGGTGTCATAGGACTTCCTTCACCACATTATCCCCTTCTCCATCCCCTGATTTGTCAGACTGAGCATTTCTGAAATCACTGGGGATTATGATTTAGACATCCTACGAGTTTGATTGTATCTGAGGCATTTACAGTAACTGTAGAACAAGATTAAGAACTTTGTACGAGACTAAGGTCTCAATGCACGTCTGTACCCCTCATGTGTTTCCACAAAAGAGGCGACTCTATAGTGTACTACCATTCATTTGGAATTTATGTTATAAATCATTTCGTTCTCTATTTCTCACGTTTGTTGGCCCTCATGGCAGGGGGTTCCCAGGCACTATTTTTGAACAAGACACTGACACACACAAGGGTGTCATAGGACTTCCTTCACCACATTATCCCTTTCTCCATCCCCTGATTTGTCAGACTGAGCATTTCTGAAATCACTGGGGATTATGATTTAGACATCCTACGAGTTTGATTGTATCTGAGGCATTTACAGTAACTGTAGAACAAGATTAAGAACTTTGTACGAGACTAAGGTCTCAATGCACGTCTGTACCCCTCATGTGTTTCCACAAAAGAGGCGACTCTATAGTGTACTACCATTCATTTGGAATTTATGTTATAAATCATTTTGTTCTCTATTTCTCACGTTTGTTGGCCCTCATGGCAGGGGGTTCCCAGGCACTATTTTTGAACAAGACACTGACACACACAAGGGTGTCATAGGACTTCCTTCACCACATTATCCCCTTCTCCATCCCCTGATTTGTCAGACTGAGCATTTCTGAAATCACTGGGGATTATGATTTAGACATCCTACGAGTTTGATTGTATCTGAGGCATTTACAGTAACTGTAGAACAAGATTAAGAACTTTGTACGAGACTAAGGTCTCAATGCACGTCTGTACCCCTCATGTGTTTCCACAAAAGAGGCGACTCTATAGTGTACTACCATTCATTTGGAATTTATGTTATAAATCATTTCGTTCTCTATTTCTCACGTTTGTTGGCCCTCATGGCAGGGGGTTCCCAGGCACTATTTTTGAACAAGACACTGACACACACAAGGGTGTCATAGGACTTCCTTCACCACATTATCCCCTTTTCCATCCCCTGATTTGTCAGACTGAGCATTTCTGAAATCACTGGGGATTATGATTTAGACATCCTACGAGTTTGATTGTATCTGAGGCATTTACAGTAACTGTAGAACAAGATTAAGAACTTTGTACGAGACTAAGGTCTCAATGCACGTCTGTACCCCTCATGTGTTTCCACAAAAGAGGCGACTCTACAGTGTACTACCATTCATTTGGAATTTATGTTATAAATCATTTCGTTCTCTATTTCTCACGTTTGTTGGCCCTCATGGCAGCAGGTTCCCAGGCACTATTTTTGAACAAGACACTGACACACACAAGGGTGTCATAGGACTTCCTTCACCACATTATCCCCTTTTCCATCCCCTGATTTGTCAGACTGAGCAATTCTGAAATCACTGGGGATTGTAATTTAGACGTCCTACGAGTTTGATCGTATCTGAGGCACATTTACAGTAACTGTAGAACAATATTAAGTAGAACTTTGTACTAGACTAAGGTCTCAATGCACGTCTGTATCCCTCATGTGTTTCCACAAAAGAGGCGACACTATAGTGTACTACCATTCATTTGGAATTTATGTTATAAATCATTTCGTTCTCTATTTCTCACGTTTGTTGGCCCTCATGGCAGCAGGTTCCCAGGCACTATTTTTGAACAAGACACTGACACACACAAGGGTGTCATAGGACTTCCTTCACCACATTATCCCCTTCTCCATCCCCTGATTTGTCAGACTGAGCATTTCTGAAATCACTGGGGATTGTAATTTAGACGTCCTACGAGTTTGATCGTATCTGAGGCACATTTACAGTAACTGTAGAACAATATTAAGTAGAACTTTGTACTAGACTAAGGTCTCAATGCACGTCTGTACCCCTCATGTGTTTCCACAAAAGAGGCGACTCTATAGTGTACTACCATTCATTTGGAATTTATGTTATAAATCATTTCGTTCTCTATTTCTCACGTTTGTTGGCCCTCATGGCAGGGGGTTCCCAGGCACTATTTTTGAACAAGACACTGACACACACAAGGGTGTCATAGGACTTCCTTCACCACATTATCCCCTTCTCCATCCCCTGATTTGTCAGACTGAGCATTTCTGAAATCACTGGGGATTGTAATTTAGACGTCCTACGAGTTTGATCGTATCTGAGGCACATTTACAGTAACTGTAGAACAATATTAAGTAGAACTTTGTACTAGACTAAGGTCTCAATGCACGTCTGTACCCCTCATGTGTTTCTACAAAAGAGGCGACTCTATAGTGTACTACCATCCATTTGGAATTTATGTTATAAATCATTTCGTTCTCTATTTCTCACGTTTGTTGGCCCTCATGGCAGCAGGTTCCCAGGCACTATTTTTGAACAAGACACTGACACACACAAGGGTGTCATAGGACTTCCTTCACCACATTATCCCCTTCTCCATCCCCTGATTTGTCAGACTGAGCATTTCTGAAATCACTGGGGATTGTAATTTAGACGTCCTACGAGTTTGATCGTATCTGAGGCACATTTACAGTAACTGTAGAACAATATTAAGTAGAACTTTGTACTAGACTAAGGTCTCAATGCACGTCTGTACCCCTCATGTGTTTCCACAAAAGAGGCGACTCTATAGTGTACTACCATTCATTTGGAATTTATGTTATAAATCATTTCGTTCTCTATTTCTCACGTTTGTTGGCCCTCATGGCAGGGGGTTCCCAGGCACTATTTTTGAACAAGACACTGACACACACAAGGGTGTCATAGGACTTCCTTCACCACATTATCCCCTTCTCCATCCCCTGATTTGTCAGACTGAGCATTTCTGAAATCACTGGGGATTGTAATTTAGACGTCCTACGAGTTTGATCGTATCTGAGGCACATTTACAGTAACTGTAGAACAATATTAAGTAGAACTTTGTACTAGACTAAGGTCTCAATGCACGTCTGTACCCCTCATGTGTTTCCACAAAAGAGGCGACTCTATAGTGTACTACCATTCATTTGGAATTTATGTTATAAATCATTTCGTTCTCTATTTCTCACGTTTGTTGGCCCTCATGGCAGGGGGTTCCCAGGCACTATTTTTGAACAAGACACTGACACACACAAGGGTGTCATAGGACTTCCTTCACCACATTATCCCCTTCTCCATCCCCTGATTTGTCAGACTGAGCATTTCTGAAATCACTGGGGATTGTAATTTAGACGTCCTACGAGTTTGATCGTATCTGAGGCACATTTACAGTAACTGTAGAACAAGATTAAGTAGAACTTTGTGCGAGACTAAGGTCTCAATGCACGCCTGTACCCCTCGTGTGTTTCCACAAAAGAGGCGACTCTAGAGCGTACCTATATTCATTTGGAATTTTGTGTCATAAAAATTTTGTTTTCTGTGTAATCAATTTCTTACATCAACGTTGTCCTTACGCAAGATAAATTTGGTTTCATTCTGACAACTCCTTTGTGTTTAGCTTTTAATGAACTTTCACTTCATTTTTAAAATTTTGCATTAATTTTCTCCTGAAATATTTCATAACTTTTTTTTAATTTTCTTCAAATTATTTTCATTTTCTTGGTAAAATTAATGATTTTAATATGTAATTCTGAGTTTATTACTTTATTTTGCATATTTCAAATATTTTATATTTTTCCTCCTGAGATTCAGTTTCTTCACTATATGCTTTACCTATTTTTTACTTTTACACATTTTGACGGGGTAATTTGATTTTTGACTAAAGAATTTTTCTTTTGTTAATCTCTTTTTTTTCTCCTAAGTAATTTTGTTTCTTTTATTAATTTGTAGTTTTTATCTCTCTTTATTTTTTCCTCAACACTACTTTAATTCTCTTTCACTCAATATGTTCTCTTTTTTTTTCACAAATATTTCATGATTCCATTTTTTTTTAAACCTTGCATTTTTTAAGGTTACATAGAGGTTTCTCAAGGCAGGGACTCGATTGCTTTTTATAGAGAGACTGTGAAGAGTATACTCAAACGTAAACATTCAAGCACTGAGTTTTACTTGTATACCAAGTTTTAAAACTTTTGTGCCTGATCGAAAAACTATATTTTTAAAATAACCTTTCCACTCTGCCTAACTTGAATTTCATTACAAGAATTTAACAGGAACAAATGAAATTCTTTTCAAAACAAGTACCGAATGATACTCTTTTTTCAAGTATTGCAATTAAACTTTAATCCTATAATAACTTTAATAACTTTAAAAAGCACAACTAGAAATATTTCTTATAAATTATAGCAAAAGAAATTAAACAAATAGATTTTTATGTGGATATACAGCATTTCTGTGAAAATTTTACATACTCAAAAAGCTTAACTTCCAAGTTCCGGCATTTTACACATTCGAATACTAGAAAAACAGAGGGAGGTCCCTAATGCTCCTCTCCTTATTTACTTAAATATTTGAACTGCAGCTAGATTAACGTAAGGCAGAGTTCTTACTTTTCCTATTGTGATGCTATAGTAGCACTGGTTCAATCATTTATATATCAGCCGCAGAGCAGCGTAGTTATGGTACCTCAAACCTGTTAGGGACCATTAAGGGGCAAAGAAGTAATTAGATTCTCTTGCCTATCATGAAAATAGGAATCACTCTTGAATTGACCCTGACGCCTACTTTTACAACTTGTCAGAAATTCTTGCGCTAAATACCACTGACGGCAGTGGGAGAGCAATTGCTCTTTGCAGACAGAGTGCATTTAATATTTTAGCTAGTTGCACATAACACTATTACATTAAATTTTTATTGCCATTCAAGATGTTTCTGACACAAACTCAGAGATGAAATAATTCTAGTGTTTAATTTTAGTATCAATATCAAAAGAGTCAATATTTTAAGGACTAATACAATTAACAAGTAGGCTAATGCATGAATGTAACAAGCATTTAACGTCAGTGTTGGTTCTTTTTTTCCCCCGACTATACCGCTGTGTGCATGTAAAAAAGGACAGTAACTGCAAATTTTTCTTTTTTGCGTTTTTGTCATCCATTGTACGTTTTCTTTACTGCACAAGCTCGCTTATTTGGTTTCCCCAGAAAAAAAAAGGCGCGAAAAAGATGTCTAACTCCAACGTTTACCTATTGTTAGTACTAATTGAATCCAAAACGTGTTTCTTTAAATATCTCGAAAACTCATTTCTACAGATACTGCCGTTAACCAGCACACGGCAGGATACATCTTATACATGCATTATACATATTTTAGCGTTTCTTCGAAAACAAATTTTTAGTATCCTAAAACTTAGTATCAATTAGGTTATAGCTTTTATAATACAGCTAGAAACACGATCATTGCTAATTTCTGTTTGAAAGAAATCGGTAGGCAAGCTTTACCAAAAGGTGCGAAAGATTACAATAGCCCTTGTAGAGCAAAATAGATTGTTTCCTTTTCCGAAGGAATGATACTGGTACCCCCCTAAGTACTTATGAGGGTTTCTCTTCATTATTGGAATTAAAATTGCACATGTATGCGCATGTAGGTTAGAAAACTCAGCAGGTGGGGATAACACCAGCACAATAGGGTGGTTTAAAAAAAACTTGTTTTTTCAGCTACAGTCCAGGACGTGCTCTATTTTTTTTAGACTTACTAGTAGTATTAGGGGCCATTTATTAATTACGTAAGGATGATTTTGGAAATTTTTGATCCCCCCCCCCCCCCATGTGCAGGTAAGTAAGATTTTTCAATCCTCCACCCCCTCTTAGGAAAGATTCCATTTCGTTTTTCAAAATAATAAAATGACGAATATTATATCACTGGAATTGTTATTAAATTCACTTTTAATATTTTTAATTTACTATAGGAATCTAGAGTTTTTTCAACAAATATTTTTTGCATATGATGCGATACTGATTAAAAATAAGACATGCCATACACACTGCGAATCTTCACTATTCATTCTTTTAAAAACAAGTATAAAACAGCTCATCCTAGGACGTTTTTCACCTTCCAGAAGCAAAACAAATAGAATCCCTGCCAAACCACTCGGCCGCACGATTTCTATCATAAAATATAGACTTGGAAAATATTACGTAAGAATGGGTCTGACATTCCCCCCCAGTAAGTGCATGTAGAGATTTTTCCAACTCCCCCTCGGGACCCTTACGTAATTAATGAATGGCCCCTTACGCTGAAAAGGTTTTAGCTTCTTACGCAAAATTGAAGAGGGTGATGAATGAACCCTTCATTTAACACCAGCACAATTTTGCTCAATTCCATTGAGGTGCATTCCCAAGCATTATGAAAGGGTTGCCAACCTTGGAGAAACAATTTAAGGAGCATCTGTGGTGATTTTGAGGAGCATTTTGAAATTATGTGGTGCAGCTTGTATTTTGCAGAAAATTCAAAAACAAAAAAAAAATTTTTTTTTTTTTTTGAACTTTTATAATTGGCTCAAACTCCAGCATGAAAACAAAAAAAACAGCTTTGAATACTATGTCTTGCTTGAAAACACTCAGCAGGGAAACGCGGAGCAAAACAACTTTTTTGTGGAGCCCAGGAGTTTTGCTGTGTATGTGGAACAACTCCACAAGATGCGGAGCAGTTGATAACAATGAGTTCGCTGATCACTTCCCTCAGTCCCTCGAGGACTTTCCCCATTGCGCTCAAAAACTGTACCTTAAAATGAGTTACTCCAGTTTAATGTCATTTCCCTATTACTGCAATTTTAATGAGATTCAATTGTTTACTCTCTAAACATCAGTGACTAAATTGAAACCAGATTTTTTAAAAAAAATCGCCACATTTGTCGCTAAGTTGGCAACAAAACTTGGCGACCAAAATACTGGCGATATATTGCCAAATTATAACACCACTTGAGTTTACATCGAAATTAACAATGATTTCTCCCAAAAAGGGACAAAAGAACCCCTTAGAAACAAATGCAACCAAAAGGAGAGGTGCACAACTAGACCCTACTAGGAGTCTACGTACCAAATTTCAACTTTCTAGGACATACAGTTCTTGAGTTATGTGACATACATATGTACATACAGACGTCATGAGAAAACTTGTTGTAATTAACTCGGGAAACGTCAAAATTGATATTTCATGAGTCTACACATTCTTAGGCACTTATCCACGTGTGGTCAGGTTGAAAAGAAAAAAAAAATCAATATTCATTCGGGGGTGAGCAAAATGGAAATGAAGTTCGATTTTTGAGTGAAATTTTTTTCGCAAATACCATACCTCCTTTTTTGTAAAAGGAAGTAAAGAGGGTGGGATTCCTGGTAAAGATGCATTGCAAACACCCATGTATTTGACTGTGCAATCATCCAGTGTTATCAGAGTGAATTTTGTGAGCCACTTGGATATTTACAAGGCAGTGGTGGAGAGTTATGAACAGCCACCACGACATCTGCCAGTGTTTCATGTTCATTTGAATTCAATAAGGTTTCAGATCTAAAATTAAGGAACTTTTGCACATTTTGAAGAGAAAAGGGGAATTCTGTCCATGACTCAACTTTCCTCGTCCTATCTGTTACTGGGTATCATCCGAATTTTCGGTGTCTATTACTGAGGGTCAGGCTTTTTTTTTTGGAATAGAGCAAATAAAAATAGAATTAACTCATTCAGAGGATCCAGAAGCAGCCAAACGTTAGATTATATAGTTGCTCTAGAGAAAAATAGTTTTAAAGTCTAAATACAGTAAAATCCCTGTAATGCGGACACTAACGGGACAAAATATTTTGCCCGCAATTGAGAGGTGTCCGCAGAACAGGGGGTAATAATATTATTTGCATTGGAACTGGGGAATTAAAGATTGTCCGCATAAGAGGGGTGTCCACCTTTGAGGGTTGTCCGTTAGGAGGGGTTTTACTGCACAATAAAAGGCTCAGAAGATTGAGTTAACCTGAGAGAGATCTCTTAAGCATGTCTGTTACTGGTGCAGTTACCATGTGTCTTCCCAGTCATCAACAAAACATCTATGAGTTCCTCTGGCCTGTTTACCCTCTGTCACAAATTGAGCATATCTGAGATTACTTGGGATGCATTTACAGTAACTGTAGAACGAGATTAATACTTTGTATTGCTTTCTGCATTTAAGTTACAGGCGACCCGACAGAGTATTTAAAAAACCTCCATTAATTTGGTATTTTCCTGCAATACATTTTATCTAGCAAACACTATTTTACATCAAAGTTGCCCCCATGTACGTGACATTTTGTTTCATTCCAACACCTTCTTGATTAGCTGTGATTTTTCTCAGGGAGGGTATATCATTTCAACTACAGAGTAATGTTTTAAAACATTTTTAACCAAAATGGTTAGTTGTGTTCAGTTTTGAGCATTCTACTCCGGCAATTTTCTAATTTACTGGAACTATTTTCCATTACAGCCGTGCCTCCCCCCCCCACACACACAACTATTATTATTTAACTATTATTATTTTAAAAGAAAAGTTGTGTAATATGCCGAAAACATACACACATAAACTAAATAAAGAAATGAAACAATGTAAAGAAAATAAAATAAATCAGAATAAGTTAAATTGAAAATAAATAAATTTTAAAAAACCAAAAACTTTGATGGAGCAACTTGCGCTACAATCCCCCCCCCCCCCGCCCCTGCAGGCACCCCTGTATCATTATTACAAATAATGGTTTAATTACTCGATGGACACAGCTCGTTTTGAAGTAGTTGTCAATTTTTCACCACTGTAATTAACTAATACCAATTGAAGTTTTGTCGTGATAATTCTACCAGTTAGAGCTCTATAGGGCTCTTGAAAATGACAACGTGCAATTTCAAATTATTAATAAAGATCATCTTTAAGATCAGGCAGCACTAATTTGAAATCCAAGATTCAGTCGCTAAAAATTCTGAATAAATTAAAGAACATGCGACATAAAACGTTGATTTTTTCCAATGGTTCCTTACATACAGATCGATACATCCGAGTTGTTAAGCAAAGCCTTCTTACTAACTGCGCTGTAATATTACATTTGAAGAAACACTTGTTTCTATCAACAAATTTTGTTTATTAAAGAAGTGGCGTTCCAAGGAGGATTTTAAAAGTATGTGCGTTAAAGTATAGTTTAACGCAAATAATTTAAACTTTTAAATCAGTCTGTAAATCTAGAGTCAAAATAACCTCTTAATTCTCCAAATTTCTGAATTGCATTAACACTCCTCACAAACATTCCTTCACAATTTAGCTTCTTAAAACTGACTTGTGCACAAAAAAAATTTTTGAATTTAATTCAAATTTGATTTTTTTTCTTTTCTTCAGTTTTTTTTTTCATTTTATTCCATTTTTCCTTGCTTAACTTTGCTAAACAAATGAAAGGTATGATAGTTCATTAGCTAAGGTGTGACAAAACAAAGTTTGGTGTCCATTTTTCTGTGCTCAACTTTGCTTATGAAGTATTATACCTTTCATTTTTTTAACAACTCATGCATTCAGCAATTTTTTAGCAACGGAAAACAGGAATTTGAAAGCTTGTTTTGTTAATGTTGCAATAATGTTGAAATATTCATATTTTTTACTTTTTTTGTGGCTGGAAAAAGTAATTAATTTCAGATACATAAATGAATTCATAGCTTTAAGCTACATTAAAACGAAAACTAAGAAAACAATGAGCCCATTTTGTTTTTAAGTGCTTATCATTATGATTTGAAAATACAAAATTACTAGATTAAAAAAAAAAAAAAACATTTAAATATTTTGATAAATATCATTATCAATGTATTTAAAGTTTGCTGTTAAATTATTCGTAGTATTTAATAATAACAAGTGAAGGAGTTTCCTAAAAGAACCTTATTTGAAGTAGTTTTATAAATACTTGTACATCAAAAATCTTAAAAAATACAAAAATTAAATGGAAGAGAGGGTTTTCTTCACCGAAATTATAACAGTAAATACAGGTTTTGTGGTGAAATACTTCACAAACCTTGCATTTTACAATATGAACAAATTGGAAATTTCTTTTGATTATTACAGTACTGTTGGAGATAACAATATGTTTTTCAGAAACGTTCGACAGATATATTACTTTTAACAGCAAATTTTTAGCTTGAAGTAAAATAAGAAACCTATCATACATGGGGCAAAGTGATGATAAAAATATTCTTCCAAAAATTTCTAGTTTATTCTTTAAATTATTTTTCTGCCAATAAATAAATGAATAAGAAAATGAAACTTTACATTGATGGATAATTTAAATGATTAATGAGTAAACAAAAAATGAACAAAATAATTAAAAAGTAAATTAAAAAATAGGTAAATAAATGAATTATTAAGTTATGTGGTTAAGTATATGTAAATAATTGAATGAATCTGAATATTAGATGAGTGCAAATAAATTAATCAATTTTGAATACTAATATGATTTTTTTCAGAAAAAAAAACTACAACTGAATGAATAAGTAAATTAATGAATTAACAAATGAAGCTATGAATGAATAAATTAATTAACGATTTAATAAATGAATGAAAAAAATGCCCCATACGCATTAAAGAAATTACATTCAACATTTAAAATTGAACTTTCCAACTAAATAAATGCTGCACTGAACATTAGTCGATCTCAGTTAACATTTCAATTGTTAAGGAACTTTACCATTTCCATGATAAAAACATTTTATGTACCACAAACAGATTTCACTGTTATCAATGTTTAACAAGAACTCATAGCATTATGGACCTTGATCTTAAAAGATATTTCTCTTTTTACTAGATATCAACCATGTTTATTATTGACTGCAAAAGATATGCGGTTCAGGACTTGAAAATCAGCACAACGTAGGTAGTGCCTTGACAATCATATTCCTTTTTTTTATTTTCTTGTCAACATATCGTTCTCTGAAGTTCTAGGCTTGAATCTTATTTTCGTACAACAAGCGACAGAGCCTCTGTGAACATCTTCTTAAAGTGACGCCAGAATTTCCATGCCACACAACACAGAATGCATCTGTGGCCAATGAACTCCGAACCCCAGACCCTCCGATGCAGGTCCGATGCTCTATCCATGGCCTAGAGTATGCAGGCATCACTATGGCAGGAGACTCTGCTGGCCTTTCATGTCCTTGGGCTCCGAGCTAGGATCCTCCAACCCCTAACTCTGACGCTCCATTCGCAGGACTACCCACATTCCACAATTTAATTATAGGCCAAACAATAGGTTCAGATTGGGCTTGCTGTCAAGTGTGAAGATGAATGTATCTGTGCCTCTGAACTAGAAAGTCACTTTTTTTAATTTGGATCAGTGTTTTTTCAAGCCCATTTCCATGCCACACAACACAGAATGCATCTGTGGCCAACAGGCTCGAAACCCCAGACCCTCCGATCCAGGGTCCGATGCTCTATCCATGGCCTAGAGTATGCAGGCATCACTATTGCTGCAGACTCTGTGGGCATTTCATGTCCTTGGGCTCTGAGCTTTACGTATCAGTCTTCCTAAGCCTCTTAACAAGATTTTTTTTTTCTTTTCCAGTTTGGCACAGCGCTTTTTCAAGTCCATTACCACAGCTCAGAAGTATCAAAAATACATAATATCTTACTCAATACTTTGGACAGCACAAAATTTTGCTTTGCAATTAAAAAATGTTTGATAATTAGTGGAAGTTTGTTCAGTTCCAGTTTTATTCCCCAGGCATTGGAAATAAATAGGGAGGTGGCTTTCTGTCCCCCACAAATCGCAGTTTGTGTCTTTCAGAAAGTTGGTCACCTCCGGAACAGAACTCCACATTTTTAAACAATAACAATGTAATAACATTTGTAAGAAGAAAAAACCCTCTCGAACCAAAGAAATTAATGTCATTTGTCATCTGACCCGGACTCCCGCTCAGACAAAGTCCGAACCTTCTACATCCAGGTTACTCAGTGACAAAGAGTAACTGAAACATGGGCTCCTGCTATAAAGCTGGATATTATAAAACTGAAATTGCACTTAGGCATACTAAAGAATTATAAAACATTTAAGAATATTGATCAATCATCAATAAATGAAAAGTTGTTTAAGTTATATCCTTTTAAACTTAATAAATTTCACTAATTTGAATTAATTACGTTTCCCAGCCTTCAAAAGGAAATTCGTATTTTCACAGGGAAATAACAAAGGAGCAAGAATTTCACACCATACGCAAACCATGAACAATTGTTCTAAGTATTAATAGTCATAAGTTCGGATTTTACTAACATTGCTATCTCTCAAGAAAAGAATAATTTCTTGAGCGAAAACAAGGTTTGAAAAATCACGAGCTTTAACTTAAGAAACTCACTATGACATTATTTATTGAAAATAGAAGCATTCAATATTTCAAGAAAAATATGCCATAGTTCGATGAAATTGAGAAAAAAATAAAACTTGAACAAAAGACAAAACAAAGTATTGTGTCCATTTTTCCGTGCTCAACTTAGCTTTTGAACTATCATACCTTTCGTTTTTTTTTTTTTTTCGCAAAGGTATGACAACTCATGCATTCAGTAATTTTTTAGCGATGGAAAACAGGAATTTCAAAGCTTGTTTTGCTAATGTTGCAATAATGTTGAAATATTCATATTTTTTATTTTTTTGTGGCTGGAAAAAGTAATTATTTTCAGTTACATAAATGAATTTATAGCTTTAAGCTGCATTAGAAACGAAAACTAAGATGCTTTAAGTGCTTATAATTTTGATTTAAAACTACGATGATCTGAATCAAAATTATCATTATCAATATATTTAAAGTTTGCTGTTAAATTATTTGTATAAAAGTGTATTTAATAATAACAACTGAAGGAATTTCCTAAAATAACATTACTTGAAATAGTTTTATAAATACCAGAACTTATGTAATAAAAATCATAAAAAATACAAAAATTAGACGGAAGAGATGGTTTTTTTTCAACGAAATTATAACAGTGAATACAGGTTTTGTGGTGAAATACTTCACAAACCTTTCATTCTTCAATATGAACAAATTGGAATTTTCATTTGAAAATTACAGTACATTTAGAGGTAACAATATATTTTTCAGAAAACTTCGACAGATATATTACTTTTACTTTTAGCAGCAAATTTTTAGCTTCAAGTAAAATAAGAAAATTATCATACATGGGACAAAGTGATGATTAAAATATTCTTCAAAAATTTTCTAGTTTATTATTTAAATTATTTTTCTGCCAATAAATAAATGAATAAGAAAATGAAACTTTACATTAATGGACAATTTAAATGATTAATGAGTAAACAAAAAATGAACAAAATAATTAAAAAGTAAATTAAAAAATATGTAAATAAATGAATTATTACGTAATGTAGTCAAGTATAGGTAAATAATTGAATGAATCTGAATACTAGATAAATGCAAATAAATTAATCAATTTTGAATACTAATATGATTTTTTTCAGAAAAAAAAAGAACTACAACTGAATGAATAAGTAAATTAATGAATTAACAAATGAAGCTATGAATGAATAAATTAATTAATGATTTAATAAATGAAAAAAACACTTTGCCCCATATGCATTGAAGAAATTACATTCAACATTTAAAATTGAACTTTCCAAATAAATAAATGCTGCATTTCAATTGTTAAAAGGAAATGAACTTGATCATTTCCATGATAAAAACATTTTATGTACCACAAACAGATTTCACTGTTATCAATGTTTAACAAGAACTCATAGCATTATGTACCTTGATCTTAAAAGATATTCATCTTTTTACTAGATATCAACCATGTTTATTATTGACTGCAAAAGATATGTGGTTCAGGACTTGAAATTCAGCACAACGCAGGTAGTGCCTTGACAGTCATTGAAGTTCTGTGCTTGGATCTTATTTTCGTACCACAAGCAACAGAGCCTCTGTGAACATCGGAATTTCCATGCCACACAACACAGAACGCATCTGGGGCCAATAGATTCCGAACCTCAGACCCTCCGATCCAGGGTCCAATGCTCTATCCATGGCCTAGAGTGTGCAGGCATCACTACGGCATCTGTGGGCATTTCATGTCCTTGGGCTCCGAGCTGGGATCCTCCAATCCCAAACTCTGACGCTCCATTCGCAGGACTACCCAGCTTCACAATTTAACTACTGGCGCAACAATTGGTTCAGATTGGGCTTGCTGTCAAGTATGAAGGTGAATGGTGTATCTGTGCCTCTGAACTAGAAGCCAGATTTTTTTCTTTCTTTTCTACTTTTCACTTTGGATCAATGTTTTTTCAAGCCCATTTCCATACCACACAACACAGAACGCATCTGGGGCCAATAGGCTCCGAACACCACACCCTCCGATCCAGGGTCCAATGCTCTATCCATGGCCTAGAGTGTGCAGGCATCACTATGGCATCTGTGGGCTTTTCATGTCCTTGGGCTCCGAGCTTCAGATATCAGTCTTCCTGAGCCTCTGAACTAGATTTTTTTTTTCTTTTCCAGTTTAGCTCAGCGCTTTTTCAAGTCCATTACCACAGTTCAGAAGTATCACAACAATACATTATAATATCTTACTCAATACTTTGTACAACGCAAACTTTTGTGTTATAATTCAAAAACGTTTGATAATTAGTGGAAGTTTGTTCAGTTCCAGTTTTATTCCCCAGGTGTTGGAAATAAATGAGGAGGTGGCTTTCTGTCCCCCACAAATCGCAGTTTGTGTCTTTCAGAAAGTTGGTCACCTCCGGAACAGAACTCCACATTTTTAAACAATAACAATGTAATAACATTTGTAAGAAGAAAAAAACCCTCTCGAACCAAAGAAATTAATGTCATTTGTCATCTGACCCGGACTCCCGCTCAGACAAAGTCCGAACCTTCTACATCCAGGTTGCTCAGTGACAGAGTAGATGAAACATGGGCTCTGCTACAAAGCTGAACATTATAAGACTTAAAATGCACTTAGACATACTAGCGAATTATAAAACATTTAATATTATTGATCAATCATCAATAAATAAAAAGCTGTTTAAATTACATCCTTTTAAACTTAATAAATTTAACTAATTTTAATTAATTATTTTTTCCAGCCTTCAAAAGTAAATTCACATTTTAAACAGATCTTGCATTTACGAGTCTCAAAATGCCACGAGTTTGCTTACAGCTCACAGAAATCGAAACAAAATTCATTTTTGTGTTTTGTTGCAAGTAAACCATTTATGAACAACTGTTCCAAGTATGAATAGTCATAAGTTCGGATTTTACAAACATTGCTATCTCAAGAAAAGAATAATTTCTTGAGAAAAAACAAGGTTTGAAAAATCACGAGCGTTAACTTAAGAAACTCCCTATGACATTATTTTATTGAAAATGGAAGTATCCAATATTTCGAGAAAAATATGCCATAGTTCGATGAAATTGAGAAAAAAATCAAACTTGAACAAAAGACAAAACAAAGTTAGGCGAGCCACATACCTTCTCACTGACAACTTATCCATATGAGGAGTGAAAATGGAAATCAATCGAACTGTATTACACTAATTTCAAGCCTAGTCTAGTACTAACCGTTACAGATAACCTGAGTGACAATTGGATACCTCACTTGCCTAATCGATTCACTCCACAAACAGTGAATAGGCCCTCGAGTTACATTTTCTGCCATCACATGGTCAGAAATGTACTGAACCAAAATTTTAATATAAATTCACATGCTAAGCATTGACGACGCACTATTAAAGCAGAAATCCGGGTTTTTTCAAAAAGTGCGAGTAAATCGATTTGGCGATCGAGGCATCCAATTCTGAGTACTACCGCAAGAAGCGTAGACCAAGTCGGATAACCGTATTCAGAGTATTTGCTAGTGAGCAACTCCCAGTTAAGAAAATGCTTTAAGGTGTCAAATTGCTTTTCGACAGACAATGAGTCTAGACTCTACTAGTGCTGCCTGAAGAGAAAGATGAGTCGAGCAAATTAATAACCTGGTTATGACACGTGTGCTTGACGTTTAAGATTCCTTTACTCATTCAATTCCACCCAATCATGATTAAAAGTCTGCAATTATTACAGCGAAAGGCTTCTAATTTAAGCATTCCCCGATGTTAACTTTCCATATCAATACGCTTTTTCACATTTTTAACCACAAACAACTTGATTCTGTATTACGGAGCTCCCTAGAAATGATTACAGTGGTATCACCCCTTTAAACTACTAAAAGACAACTACAGCCAAGGGGGGATCCAGATATTTTTAAAGGGAGGGGGGTTGATTTTTATTACTTGCTTTTTCCTAACTATACTGATTTAAAAATATTGATCACAAAGGTTTTGGACTTTAATTCTGAAAAAGGTTCCAAGATAGGGTCCTGAATCCAAATTTGCTTTTTGAACTTCATTTTCGAAAAATTACAGGTGGAGAGTCCCTCAAGGGATTGTATCTGTCCCCGACTACAGCACATTACATTGCGTGAGTTATTCTGCTGACAAATTTATAATATGAAGTGGAAGCCCACTTGTAGCTGACGAAAGTGAAGTAATTGTTTACATTTCATTCTTAATAATTAACTTTAACCTCAGGTCAATAGTTAAAAGTATGTGTAGGACAAACTACGAAGGAACTCGATATTTTCTCGATGGCAGAGATGACATATATCCCAGACAGACCCCCCCCCCTTCCCTTTGTTTTGTGAAGGTATCTGTTTTTCCAGAGTAGTAGGAAAGTCGTCGAGGTGCTGCTGGAAGTGATGAACACCCCACTCCAAACAACGTGCACATCAATATAATTCAGTGAAAGTGTGCTAGCGTTATCCATAGCCCTAGAGTTTCTTGACCTACCCGCTCATAACATGTTCATTTCATTATTCGCTCGAGTATTAGCATTTTTCTTTTGTCGGGGACTGCAACATGCTATTTTGATGTGTAGTCAAGTTAGGTTTTTTCCTCGGCTACCATTTGATCCAGTGAAGGTTAACAACCTTAACATAATTTTGACAAAATCATTCCAGTTTAGATTATTTTGTTCAGCACAGAAAATCTAAAACTAGTTTCAAATTATTTAGTCACACTCGCATTCAGCTTTAACCATGCTTCGGTCTCTTCGGAGCATGGGTATACAATGATTACATTTCAACTTCAGGTTCATGCTGCAGGCATAGGCGCCCATATGGGCTGGAGCCCCCCCCTATAAATCAGAACTCCCTTGCTTTTAGTACTTTTTTCTTTGCAAAAATGTAAAAACATTTCTTCTCCAACCATTAATGAATAAGGTATTAAAAATGACAAATTTTATTAACTCTAAATCTGTACTGAAATTAGTTTCCATGGGGAAAATATCCTGCTAAACTAAGGAGAAAATATCTGAGCCCCATCCCCCTTAAAATTTTGTACATGAACGCCCATGGCTGAAGGGACTGAGGAGGGTAGACAATGATTTATGTACTTACTGATTTGCATTGTATTAATTCAAATATTCTACACTGTAATTTAACGCGAAAACACTAAAATTAGTGCAGAAAAGCTCATGTTTTCAAAACACTTTTGCATATATAAAAACAGACATTTAATTTTGCTACATTTATGCATATGCCTACTTATCGTTAATTTCCCATACCTTCAACTTTGATGCATTCTGAGTTTCAATTATTTCACTTCATAATACAAATATTCACATTTCAAAAGCTGAACATGTGTAAAATCCTTATCCTTAGAACAGTTAACTTTTTGAATATGTTAAACTTTCATAAAATATTTGTGTATCAGGTTGTTCAATAGATATCAGATAGATATATCAGGTTGTTGAAAGACAACACCACCGATTATAAAGGAATATAAGTCGCTCCTTGTTTTTTATTGAAATTATGACTGAAATCAAACTTAGTTAATCATACCAAATGGGAAAATTCCATTTTAAAGTTGTTTTTGGAAAATAATCAAGTCCCTGCTTTGGGAAAAAATTTCTTCAGTTTGGCAATTTTTCAGTTAAGATACAAAATATTAATGAGCAATGCATTTTCCCCTGCACAGTTTTTCAAAACCTAATTCAAATCTTAAAACAAGGGTAGGGAACCCTAAGTGGTTCCCTGTCTCCACTTGGGGAATGATCCTTCCACCGTTGATCTTTCCATGTATGCTACATGAGAGTGGACCAAAAGAGGCCAGTTTCACTAACCGGCATCTCTGTTAGAACTTCCGTTGACAAAGTCTCTCGTTGTTTAAAAATTCGTGAGACATATTGGGCAAGTACAAAAGTTCACGAGGAGGAGCAAAACATGGCGTTAGCGTTGTTATTAATACGCAGCTTTCATTTCAAGCAAAATAATTTTCGTACATTCAAACCGCGATCAAGCACCAGCTAAACGAACTACGGAAGATGGTTTGCGAAGTTTCACTGCGGAGAGATCCTGAAGACGAGCAATGTTCGGGACGATCTTCGGGGATGGTTGACGGTGTTGTGCGCACTTTAGTTCAGAATAAATACTGCACTAGTTTCAACGGAGGAAGTTGCAACAGCACTTGACACAACTGATCGACCGCGTGTCAGCGTAAAACAAATGGGACTTGATTTGCTCAATGTATTGGTGCCCCATTTCTCTAATCACACGCCAAATCACCATGTGACTTTTACTCACAATCCTTTTTATTTCATGATGGCCCAGACTGAGGATTTGTGGTGAAGAAAACCTTTTGTAACACCAACTTATTTGTACAGCAGATAAATTTGCAGACTCTCTGCAATTTTCCAATTCAATTTTTCATTGAATTTGTCCCACGACACAATACACTGAAACACAATGAAATACAATAAAATTATGTACATTAATATACAATAGGAAGAAGCAATCCTTCGATCGATTCGGAATTCTTTTCCCATTTGATTTGGAAACGCGAGCACAAGGGTGCAGCGAAACCCCCTTTTTTTATGTATGAAATTTCGAACGGTGGAAAAGTTGCCTCATAGATTTGAACTAAGGATTCCCATTTAAAAGAGTTATAATATTAAAAAGAATATGAAATATTGCAAAATGAATGGCACTAGAGGCAACTGAAGGTATCAACTCGGATCAAAAATTGTTGGCACACATACTAACAATAACATTTGGATACTTTACCGGGCTATTGCAACTAAGGATTCCAATTTCTTACTTTAAAGACTGTACATTGAAAAAACGATAAAATTATAAAATTTTGTGTGATGAAAGGCAGCAGAGACAACTGAAGATGTTGACAAAGATGAACAAAATTTTGTCACATAGGGGAAAATGACCCATATTGGACCACTGCCTGAATTGGACTTCAAGACATAAAAATAAATACAACGCTCTGTGTTGCATTTTAACAAGGGAAAGGCAAGAATTTTTGGGGAGCAGCATGCAGAGAATTTTGGGCAAATTTGGGGTAGCATTCAGACTATGCTACCCCAAATTTTGAGCAGAATGATAACAAAAAATAGGTAAATTCAATTTTTGTAAGTCGTAAATCAGTGTTAGTTAAAAAAAAAAATCTCTGGTTTTCAGTCATAGTTGATTAAACTCGGCACATTTCCAGGCACGAGCAAGCGTTTCCCGTTATTTGACGATGACTTGGGAATTCATGAAGCATTTTCTGGTGAGCTTTAACTAAAATAATTTTCCTATACAGGATAAATTTTCTTATATAGGATAAATACTTCATTTTGTATGTCCAGTGTAACAATCAGGTCCAGATCTATAACTTTTGGGCCCCTCTGCAACAAAATCTATAGGGTCCCTCCCCAGAAGCCAGCAGTGTATATTTGCAACGTTCAGTCTTAGTGCTAGTTTTTTTTTTCCATTCCCCCCCTCCCCCGCAGTCTACGGATACACAGAACCAGGTCTGCAAAAATGGTATATATATTATGAGAGCCCCTTGCAAGCAAGTGGTGCACATGATTTTCACAAGAAAATACCTTGGTACTTAAAATTGTCCGTTATGCTGATATTTTCAAGTGTATGTTTTATTTAATGAGTGTTTATTGCTTTTTTTCTACTAGAAACATTTCCAGCTACTCAATGCATAGTATTCTTTCACAGAAACTTCTTAAAAATTCATGCTATTTTTGAAAAAAATATCGCACATCAACAAATTCCTTTTCTGGGGTTAACTATGACTCGGAGTGACACAAAATGGCCTTCAATAATTTCAACTAAAAGCATTTCTCGATAATTCCAGAGCAGTGATTTGACGGCTGGCACAATTGTTCCCATACGACTCTTTCAATGGTGCGGAGTCTGGTGCCCTTTAACATGTGTGGCTTTGTTTAAATTTTTATTGAATTTGCTTATATTGTGGAAAGTTTTTGAACAATGCTTTACCCTATCAAAACATCTTCAATCAGTTACCTTTATTTTCAGAGTACTCAACTTCTTCAGTTCAGTATACAATAGAAACTGTTAATGATTTTACCTTAGATGTATATATTTCAACCAAGCGTGCAACTTTTTGAAAATAATAATAACTCCTGACAATTTAAAAAAAAATTAGAATATGTGGCAAAAAGCCACATGATGAAAAGTCAAGCATTGGTTTAATATTTTATATGAATGATAGATTCAGTTTTTAATGTAATTTACCCAAGATTTTTTTTCAGTATTGTGGGCTCTGTGTTATCTGGATTGAATGTTAAAAACAAAAAAAAAATATTTCAATGCGGCAGGAAGTATTGTTTTGCAGATAGTGACTAGATAATTCAATGATGAAAAATGAAGCCCCACAATTTTTAATGTTGCCTGGGCAATCCTGAAGAGCAAGATCTGAAAAGGTGTGTTTTCATGCATAACTTCGTTACTTCAATTATTTTTCAACAATTCCAACCAGCTCAGCTGGTCGAGAAAGATTTTTTTTTCAGGTAGTTAGAGTATTATTTTCAAAACACAATGGGTCAATTGTTTTTTTATATAAATCTTTAGCTGTACCGGCAAAAAAAACACGGCCCTCGGCCTTGATGGATTAGTTCAAGATTTCCTGCTCCTTTGAATTCCAAAAAAAGGATGTATCAAAAATTTTCTAAAAGGTAAAAGCTGCAGTATCAAGTTGTTTAAAAAAAAAAAATTAAAGTTTTTGCCATAAATTTTAATTTTATAATAAGTTATGCTTTTAAACAGTACTTTTTGTTGACATTAAACCTGTTTTATGAGCATTTCCTATTAGCCAGTGTGTGTTTTGTACAATACTGAGATCACTCATGAAATGCCCTGTATAGTACCATCAACAGTAATGTACTTACATACGAACTGACGAACCTTGGAAACTAGTTATAAATTGCAGAATTTTCCTTTATTGGATCGATATTTTTTACTAGCTGCCCAGTAGCAGAAACTTTCCAACCAGTCTGCGACACTATTTTGGACAGTTGAAAATTATCTGCAGCATTATTATTAGTTTTATATTAAGTTTTCATAAAATACACTGGTCCCTAGCAATGGTCAAGACTGGGAAATTTTCCAACAGGTCTGGCCCAAAAAACTTAGTGGCCGCCAATGTCAGAGTTTTGAAGTATAAGGGGACGGGGGGCAGTTTTCACAATTTTTGTAAAACTAAGTAGAACTCTGCGCACTATGAAAGTTGTGCGCACTAATTTAAGTTAAAATAGGTTTTTGATTTTTTTTTGAAAATGAATATAAATAAATAGTAAATGAGAAGTTGGCAGGAAACTGCATTTTAGATTAATGTTTCAGTTTATAGCAAAGCCTTCAAAGCAATGAGGATCAAATACAATTGCGCAGATAATAATTTACATTCTTCATGAAAATTTGTTACATTAAAGTAGTAACAAATTCAAGATCCTCAAAAAAATTTAGATGAAATAGTTGTTTAGCACATTAGCCTCTAAAGTAAATGAAAATAAGATAATATTCTAAAGATTAAATTTAGCATTTTTAAAGACAATAATTAAGAATAATCCTTAAAAAATGCCACATTTTGCATTATTTTCAACAGTTAGCATTGCAATAAATATCCAATTCCGTTTATGAAAACGTAGGCACTTAAACCAACTTAACTTACCAACATCTCGGGAATGACCAAGATTGGCAGCTATGCCAAGAATTAAGATATAAATTTCTGAATTTGTTGCAAAAAAAATTTAAAATTCTCATGAGACTACACTTTAGTTGAAAAGTTTTTAGCGCTTTTGAGTCCAAAGCAAAGAGGATAAAGTGAAATTTTAAATTTTTCCATTTCTTAAGAAAATTAGTTTAAAAAAAAAACATTTGATGCACATTGAGTTATTTTCATTACTTTGCAGTTACATAAAGCATCCAATTCTGCTCTTTTTGGAAAACTTAGGCCTTAAGCGTCTTATCTACTTCAATTTTGTGAATGACCAAATATGGCGGCTATGTTTCTTGCTGAAACATCCATCGCCTTTCCGGTCAAAAAACGATCTTTGCCCAAGTTGATTTTTTTTTCTTTTATTTATTTTTTTCTTCGTCTCGCAGTTTCTGCTACCGTCTCGCAGTTTCTGCTACCAGTAGATTTCCTTTTACATTCGAACTGTTTTTTTTCCTTTTTTGGGGGGGAGAGGGGGGGAGGTTAGTTTCAACTTTGTCAAACAACATTTCTTGGTTTTTTAACTCGACAAAACTTTTCTTTCAAACTTCACTTGTCGACCGATCATTTGTTACTTAAGGCTGCGCTCATTTCGATTGTTCTTAATTTTAGAAGGTGTAGAAAAGGGGGAAATAATGTGACCGGATGGATGAAATAATGGAAAAGAGCACTTTTGCTCGTAGGAACAGCGGTCTGGGGACAATATTCTAATACCTGTGATAAACCTAAACCTTCCCCCGCAGACTCCATGACGTCAACATGAATGCTCTCAAAAATGAACAGCCAGTCGAAAAACACTTCCTTCCTTACGTAATGAAAATTATTTCAATCATTCAGACACATGGGTGTCCGATTCGAACATCCGTCCTCTCACTTTCCGATTTGCCCGAACGAATAATCTATCTCGCAGATCGGATCTGGAGCGAAAGCGGAAAAGGGAGAAAGCGATGGAATTCAATTTTTTCCATAGGCAATTACAGTTGAAAATGAATGCAACCAGAATACTTAATGTAGCTAAAGTGGAGTTTTGCACTGTCGAAAGACTCCCAAAGATGTTGGCATGTGAGGATTGAATTGACCATCTTGTACTTCCGTGTGAGATTACACCAGTGATATTTACCATTCAATACCAAATAGGAGATTTGTTGGGCACATTTAATGGATTAACAGCAATCCTGGGATTAGGTAGTGGATGGTTTTATCGAGGACAGAAAGTTTGCCTTGTGAATAGCCAGACATTCCTGTGGCGGACATAGAACTGAGAAGGAGCCGAAAATGTCAGAGTGTGTGGCACTGAAGTCTTTATCACACAAATTAAAGATATAACTGAGAGCACAAAATTTTACCAATGAATACATCAATAACAAGTCACAGGGGGCAGAAGTCGGAAGCACAAGGTTCGTTTTAGGTATGTATGTTCCTAATGGACTTTTTCAACTTTGTTAGGAATAATTTATTAAAAAATTACTTTCACATTTAGAGCAAGTGTATCAACAAAACTTAGTTCATAAAATTTAACTAATGCCTCCCTAGTTTTATTTTACTTTACATACAGCGACATCAGCCACCTGTAATAAAGGAGTCCAAAAAAAGACAATATTCCCTTTATTATCCATAACAGAAGGCAACTTTTCCACACTGTTGGAACTAAGGATTCTGATCTCATTTTTTAAAAAGATGCTGACAAAACGATAAAATTTAATTTTGCATAATGATGCACACATAAGTCCAGAAAAGCCTCTGAATGTGCGTGCAAATGTGTTATGTTGACATGCTCGTTAAGATGCATTGAAAAACTTTTTAAATTCCAATATCAAATTTGAAATAATGCAGAAAAGTAGCTTATTTTATCATTCGAATGTGTGCAGCATTTTGATGACCTGGGTCGATATCTTCTGCTGCCTCTGGGGCCAATCATCACAAAATTCCTTAATTGTCATTTTTTCAATATTTTTTTAAATAAAAAATTGAAGACTGTCATTCCAATGTTGCAGAAAAAACGCTTTACATTATTGTTCAAAGTAAAACAAAAATAAACGAGTGGATGTGTGCGTCACATGACTTCCTTTTACACCAATTTAATGTCATTTGCCCATTATTGGCAATTTAACGTGATTCAAAAGTTGACTCCCTAAGTATCACCAACAGTGGCCAAATTGAAACCGGATTTGAAAAACAAAATCGCCAAATTGGTGACAGAACTTGGCGACCAAAAGACTGGCAATATATCGCCAAGTGTCCACCAAATTATAACACCTCTTGAGTTTGCATCGATATTACCAATGATTTAACCCCAAAAAGGGCAAAAGACCCCTTTAGAAGCACCCGAATGCAACAAAAAGGGGAGGACAACTAGACCCCACCAGGTGTCTGTACGTTCCTATGGTGCGTCTGTGGTCGGATGGGAAAAAACCTCAACATTCATTCGGGGTTGAGCAAAATGGAAATGAAGGTCGATTTGAGTGAAAATTTTCGCAAATGCAATATTTCCTTTTTTTGTAAAAGGAAGTAAAAACAGAGAGTTAAAAGCCACATTTCATGAAGAAGCATTTTATGCAGACGAATTTGATCTAAATATGAAAATATTTTTTAAATAAATTTTTAACAAAGTTGCAAAACTGCAAATTAGGAATATATCTCCCTAAAATCGACCTAACAGTTTTGAATTCCGACCCAACGCAAGAAATGAGACCAAATACAAACTGTACGTACAGCTGTTCTACAGAGCTTTCCAAGTACAGTAGGACCTCGATTATCTGAGGGGACTGCTACTTCCTTGGACTTGATTAATAGAAACATACAAAAACTTGTCAGGATCGCAAATTTCAATAAGTATCGATAAAAAACGCAAAGATTATTCTTAAAGGATGAAAATGAACTCATAAAAAGGAATGTTTTACAGTTAAAAAACTAAAAGTGAAAATAACTTGTAGTAAATTTTAAAATAACTTGTAGTAAATTTTATAAAGTCAATTAAATAGTTTTACAATATAAAGTTTAAAACAGAAAAAAAATGGAAATTTACGAAAAATATTTTTATCTCAAAATTAAAAATTCATTACTTTATTAATGTACATTCAGGTTTTTAAAAAAAAACACATAAAACACCTGAACAACAGAGAAATAAAACTTCTTATCTTTGTCAGGGCTTACCTATCTATAAAAAAAAACTTCATTATCGGCTCGGTTAAATCTAAGCTCGGTTAATCGAGGCTCTACTACCCATGGTTTTTACCGTCCAAAACTCTCCGAAAGTGTCCAAAACGACAATTCTAGAGAAACTTATTTTGCGAGAAAATATCAAAACAAAACATGTCAAAGTTATGTTTTATGTTGAACATTCAAGTATAAATATATATGTAACTCATTTATACAGCCGATTCTAATTACGTAAAATAAACTACTTATTGAAAATTTAAATTTGTATGCATGAGTCCCCCCCCCCCCCCCCCCCCCCGAATAGGCATCACATTTTTCGACATTTGTGCATGAGTGCAAAAGAAAATGTTCAAAACAAGTGCAATATTTGACTTTACTACAAAAAATTGTCATTTATTGCCTTTACAGAACATATATTAAAAATTTGAATTTAAAAAATTGCACTAGTTTTAAAATATAAGTACATATAATTAATACTTTTATTGTTCTTTAATCTATGATTTAAAAAAATAATTTTCATTAAAACATAATGTAAAACTAATAAGCAAAAACCATTTTTTAAAAAAATCAGCGTTTTTTTTTGCTGCATCTAAATATTACACATTTAATAACATTCCTTTGAAATACAAATGGAAATGAAATGAGTTGTGTTGGTGTGTGGTGAATTTCTTTCCATAACCCTACCTACTGTTACATACAAAAGGAAGTTTTTAATGTAACTGAGAGTTACTGGCAATCTCTTAAAATAAAATATTTTTTAACAAACATTTCGGAAAAAACATTATCGAATACTCCTTAATTAAAAACCATTAATATTTATATTAATGCATTATCAATATTGCAGTAAACACAAATTGATTAGATTACACCCCTTTAGCTTTTGAACACTTTTGGACAGTTCAAGACACTTTCGGACCGTTTTCGACGATAAAAACCACCTGCCCTGTCCTAAACCAGTTTTGGACAGACCAAAACCCAACCCTGCTCGGGCCTCTTTGGCATGTCATTGAAGCACTCACTGGTAAAATTTTGTGCACTCAATTTTTAATCTGACTTCATTCAGGTGACAAAGTCAATGCCACACCGTCTGTGAGATGTTTTGGGCTCTTTCTCAGTTCTATGTCCGCCACAAGAAAGTCTGTGTCCATTCACAAGGCAAACTTGGTCCTTTATTAAACCATGCACTACCTAATCCCAGGATTGCTGTTAATCCATTAAATGTGCCCAACAAATCTCCTACTTGGTATTGAGTGGTAGATCTCACTGGTGTACTCTCACATGGAAGTACAAGATGGTCAATGAAATCCTCACGAGCCAACATCTTTTGGAGTCTTTGGACAAAACTCCAAACTTTGGACAACCAAGTGCCAAACTCCACTTTAGCTACATTAAGCATTCTGGTTGCATTCATTTTCAACTCCGCAATTGCCTACGGGGAAAAAAAATTGAATTCCATCGCTTTCTCCCATTCCCGCTTTCAGCTCGAGATGAGATCTGTGCGATAGATTATTCGCTAGGGCAATCGGAAAGCAAGAGGACGGATGTCCGAATCGGACACCCATGTGTCTGAATGATTGATGAAATAATTTTCATTATGTAAGGAAGGAAGTGTTTTTCAAATGGCTGTTCATTTTCGAGAGCATTCATGTTGACGTCATCGAGTCTGCGGGGGGAGGTTTAGGTTTACCATAGGTACTACCCTATTGTCGCCACAACACTGTTCCTACAAGCAAAAGGGCTCTTTTCCATTATTTCATCGGTCCAGTCACATTATTTTCCCATTTTCGACACCTTCTCAAATTAAGAACCATCGAAATGAGAACAGCCCTCAGTAACGAAATGATCGGTCGAGAAGTTTAAAAAAAAACTTTCGTACAGTTAAAAAAATAAAGAAATGTTACTGAAACTGAAGAAATGTTGTTTGACAAAGCTAAAACTAAATCCACCCCTCCTCCCCTAAAACAAAACATTAATTTGAATGAAAAAGCTGTTTTTAGGAAATCTGCTTGATAAAAATTCTAAACACGATTCGCTTAAGTTACGTCAATACATGGTCCCGCTAGATGGCTCCGACACTTAAAGGCCTCGACAATTCAGGACTCTTCCGTGTCAAACGGATGCAGCTCATTCTTCCACCAATCAAATGTCCACGTTTCAAAGTTAGTTTATTTTTGATTGGACGCCAAGAGGCGCTGAGCAGAACCCCTGCATCCACCAATCAATGGCAACAAAAAGGATTGGGGGTTGCCTGTAGCACCCTCTTTGTCGCCATAAGTTTCAGCGACTGTCACGGCCAACGAGTATCAAGTGAGGACATGGTCAATATCATCCTCTGAGGCGGAAACTCACTTTATTTTCATATTTTTAAAGCCGGCCGGGAAGAAACATCGGTCCAGTAAGCGAAAACACACTATTTTTTATTCTGCTATTTAAAACCAGCTACCAAGGCTCATCCACTCGTACATTGCTGTAATACCTTTTAAATACAATGTATAGTACTCTAACAGGGTTCATGCACTTGTGGTTAAAAAAAATTCCGACTTTTCCAGGTTGTTTTTTTAGAAAATTCCAGGTTTCTAGCTTCATTCAAAATTAAGTTTAAAAAGCAATATTTGAAAAATAATTGAAATTGTTTAAAGGAGCCCCCAATGCAGAAGAACTGAAACTTTTCCCATTAAATTAAAAACAAAATGAAAAAATATTAGGTTTAAAAATATTGAAAAAAAAAAATCTGAATTTTTTTTCCTCTCAAACTATTAAGTTTTTTTTTTAAATTGGTTTACTACTTGTTAAAAAACAAAGTACTTTCAACTTATTTTAACGGTTCTTCGATGTCACGTGTCATGCGTAATATTAGCGTTTTACTGTAGTCGTGCAGCAATCTCTTAGCATCCGCTTTTGGTTTACAATTCTTCCTTTTATTTCTTATTATTCGCATATTAAAAGATACTAAAATTTTTCTTCTGCAGAAAATTATTTTTAAAAATTCATAATTTGTTGCACATTTTATCCAATTCTCTTTTTGGAAGATTATGTCTACTTAAATCACGCAAACGACCAAATTGGGCGACTAAGCGAAAGATTTAAGATAAGTAGATTTTTGAATTCGTAGCATAAAAGTAGTTATAAAAAAATAATAATCCTTAAAAAACTACAGTAAAGACAAAATAGTCAGTTTTTAGCACATAATATCAATGGACCAATCAGGTGTTGGCACACATGTAACTGCATTTCCAACTGTTGGTTTTCAGCAACATGTTTTGACTTTCATTATGCCTTTTATCTTGTTGCCTTTTATCTTGCAAGAAGTAAGTTGTGTTCATGTTAAACAAAAAGATTTTTACAGAAAGGTTTTTACTCTGATTTGAAACATAAGTAACTTTGAATTTTTATAACAGTTCATTTTATTATTTTTACAATGTATATTCTTTAAAGTACGAAATTGGAATCCTCAGTTGCAATAGCACGCTAACGTATCCGTATGTTACCATTAGAGCATTTTTTGACCCGGGTCGATCCGGAAAGCCCCCTCCCCCCGTCCAGTCCAAATGTCCCCCCATCCGGACCGAATACGGCCCTTTCCCCCGTCCGCACCAAATGCCCCCCCAATCGGACCACATGCCCGCCCCCCTCCCCCGTCCGGTCCAAATGCCAAAAGAGTTACCGGACCGATCGAAGGAATCCCCCGTGAGGCGGGCGCACTCCACTCACCTGCTCAGCGGACGCGGGGGCGGTAGGTGGCCGCCCGCTGTCGCGGACGCCTGCTTGGGGCGGCAGGAGACGAGGGCGAGGCAGCGAATTGGCGGGCGCCTGGTACTGGGAGGACCGCTGCCATGTGCGGTCTGCCAGGAGGGGGTCCACGTCCGGGCGAACTCCAGTCTACACGCCCCACGTCCGGGCGAACTCCAGTCTACACGCCCCACGTCCGGGCGAACTCCAGTCTACACGCCCCACGTCCGGGCGAACTCCAGTCTACACGCCCCACGTCCGGGCGAACTCCAGTCTACACGCCCCACGTCCGGGCGAACTCCAGTCTACACGCCCCACGTCCGGGCGAACTCCAGTCTACACGCCCCACGTCCGGGCGAACTCCAGTCTACACGCCCCACGTCCGGGCGAACTCCAGTCTACACGCCCCACGTCCGGGCGAACTCCAGTCTACACGCCCCACGTCCGGGCGAACTCCAGTCTACACGCCCCACGTCCGGGCGAACTCCAGTCTACACGCCCCACGTCCGGGCGAACTCCAGTCTACACGCCCCACGTCCGGGCGAACTCCAGTCTACACGCCCCACGTCCGGGCGAACTCCAGTCTACACGCCCCACGTCCGGGCGAACTCCAGTCTACACGCCCCACGTCCGGGCGAACTCCAGTCTACACGCCCCACGTCCGGGCGAACTCCAGTCTACACGCCCCACGTCCGGGCGAACTCCAGTCTACACGCCCCACGTCCGGGCGAACTCCAGTCTACACGCCCCACGTCCGGGCGAACTCCAGTCTACACGCCCCACGTCCGGGCGAACTCCAGTCTACACGCCCCACGTCCGGGCGAACTCCAGTCTACACGCCCCACGTCCGGGCGAACTCCAGTCTACACGCCCCACGTCCGGGCGAACTCCAGTCTACACGCCCCACGTCCGGGCGAACTCCAGTCTACACGCCCCACGTCCGGGCGAACTCCAGTCTACACGCCCCACGTCCGGGCGAACTCCAGTCTACACGCCCCACGTCCGGGCGAACTCCAGTCTACACGCCCCACGTCCGGGCGAACTCCAGTCTACACGCCCCACGTCCGGGCGAACTCCAGTCTACACGCCCCACGTCCGGGCGAACTCCAGTCTACACGCCCCACGTCCGGGCGAACTCCAGTCTACACGCCCCACGTCCGGGCGAACTCCAGTCTACACGCCCCACGTCCGGGCGAACTCCAGTCTACACGCCCCACGTCCGGGCGAACTCCAGTCTACACGCCCCACGTCCGGGCGAACTCCAGTCTACACGCCCCACGTCCGGGCGAACTCCAGTCTACACGCCCCACGTCCGGGCGAACTCCAGTCTATACGCCCCAGGTCCGGGCGAACTCCAGTCTACACGCCCCAGGTCCGGGCGAACTCCAGTCTACACGCCCCAGGTCCGGGCGAACTCCAGTCTATACGCCCCACGTCCGGGCGAACTCCAGTCTACACGCCCCACGTCCGGGCGAACTCCAGTCTATACGCCCCACGTCCGGGCGAACTCCAGTCTATACGCCCCACGTCCGGGCGAACTCCAGTCTATACGCCCCACGTCCGGGCGAACTCCAGTCTATACGCCCCACGTCCGGGCGAACTCCAGTCTATACGCCCCACGTCCGGGCGAACTCCAGTCTATACGCCCCACGTCCGGGCGAACTCCAGTCTATACGCCCCACGTCCGGGCGAACTCCAGTCTATACGCCCCACGTCCGGGCGAACTCCAGTCTATACGCCCCACGTCCAGGCGAACTCCAGTCAATACACCCCATTTGCAGGCGAACTCCACTCAAGTCAACGCTATGAAAAGTGCGAAAACACAACTTGTGAACATTTAATAATTCAGTTTTTGAAAAATACAACTTAAATTCAAAATAGAATATTAGAACTGTTTGAACAAAACTTGTCCGATTCGAGAAAAATGAACGCATGCAAGTTAAGAAGACTATCTCGTTATTCATGAATGGGTAAATCAATAGAAACAACTTTTCATATATTATTTTAACACTTGATGTATCACTAACACATTGGAAAAAGAGATTTTTCATATGAGTAAAAAGATTAGAATAATTTATTCATTCAATGTGAGTTTTAAAAGGTGGCGAAAATATTTGCATACCTGTTACCCTTACTTTTGTTACAAGTACGGAGGTTGGGGCTCGGATAGTTTTACGCTCTTTTAAAGGTCTTATTGCTCAAAATGGTCTTCGAGACGATAAATAGAGAAATAACAAAGTTACATATTGTATCATTTCTTTCTTTAAGTTAGAAAACAAAAACTGTCCAACTAAAGTCAAATGAACGTTTTTCAATTTCTGGTATGTAAGATTTTAAAGGAAAATAGGAGGAATGACCATCTAAACAGTAATTGAAGTGAACGAGGTAGAAAAATTTTAACACCTGGCAGAAAGGAACCCAAATTAAAGTAAAATGTCCAAAATAATCGTTGAAAATGCTTCTTACGTCCATAAGTGTTGGACAGAATGTATAGTTACTGTTTCTTATCCACGCCAACTACACTAGGACGGTTGCATAAACTGCAGTTGAAATTGCGGATCTACGAAGACCAAACAAACATGAAGCAGAAACGTGCACAACTCTCTGGAGCAAAGAGAAGCTCTACGAGGGGCAACAAGGTCGGAAAAATATTTTATTCAGTGATAAATCTTTTTCGTCCTTCTTAGTTTGTGAGTGCATGAGGGCTGCTGGAATTGGGAAATTATATCTTAAAACAATGCGCGACTTCCGCTGTTTATCAATAATATTGCATGATGCTTCAGTTGAGGCACAGTAGTTACAAATTTAGTGACATTTTATCTTTCAGCAAGTGTCACACCTCTAAAACGACTCAGATTTTAAACAGAAAGAGGAATTTCAGTTTTAAACTGATGAAGCAAATCTACCAATCTCAATACGATCAAGAATTTGTGGTACCGTCAAATCTAAAGAAAGCGGTTCGGGACCTGGTGCCCGCCAACAAAGTTCAGCTCGATGCAGCATTTAAGAGAGTATGGAAACAGTGTCAGAAGCGATTAATGTAAGCATGTGATAGAATCCGAGTGAGAAAGGGTTAAAGCATTGAATGCAGCAAAAAAGGATGCATTCTAGTATTGATATTTTTTCTTTTGAAAGTGTTTTTCCCCCTTTAATTTGAATATTCTAATTTTTTGACTAAATGTAAATCTTCATTATTCTGTCAGATTATTTTTAATTGGGTATATTTGAAATGAAATGCACACTTTAAGGCCTAAGAAAGGTTGGCACGTTCATTTAAACACCTAACTTGCACTTATATTTGGATAGAATAAACTTTTCCAAAACGTGGGAAGTGTTCTATTATTTTGAATTTGAGTAGAATATACATTTAAAAATTAGCGGAAGGAAATTACGAGACATGCACCCATGGGGAAAAAATATATTCATCTAAAGCTTGACCACGGAGAGAAGGCGGATGATCTTAAACGTGAAACAATTTGTTGCATTAGTAGTAAGTTGTTTGTTATTTTATAATAGATAGGATAAGCGAGATAGCATGTGACTAATCTGCGCTTTCTGGCTAATTCTACTTATTTCAAATGATACAAAATATTTTTGCTTCATGGTCATCCACCATCTATACGTGGTAAAGCTTTAGAGCATGTATCTAATTTAAAAAATTTCACTTAGTGATTTTTAATTGATGACAGAACATAAGCTGTATTTGGCTGACGATAACTTTAAAAAATCAGCTTAATAGTTCTATTTATTTTTACTCTTTTTTGTTTAAATGAATCTTTCAAAGACTATTTCTCACGTATCGATTTTGTAATTTTAATGATTCTGGAATTGGTAAGCTAAACTTTTCTTATATTATAATAAAAAGAGCGTTTCAATGCGGTTAAATACTTTCTCTTGAATATGTTTTGAAAACCGCTGAATTTAACTAGAAAGACTGTTAATAGTGTTTAATATGTGTCATAACAAAGCAATTGAGACCATAACTGGTCATATCAGAGTATTCATTTTATGTGAAAAAATATATATAAATCATAGTTAAAAATTAATGATGGAAAGATTACACCTATAAAATTGCAATTTTTATTTTCTAATACCGTAAAAAAAATTTCCCCCATGAACTGGAAACACAACACCACAGTTTAAAAATAATCCAAATTTTGACAAAACCTTCACCCAATTACATCTAGGTTCTCAGTTTCTTTTTTTCTATGCGAGTTTCATTGAAAAGGCGTTATTTTAAGCGCATCCTGCTGGTCCTCGTAGTCAATATGTCTTTTCACTAGGAAAATTTAATAGCGATACCGAATTTTTGTTTATCTTTTAGACAAAAACTTATTGCGTAAATTGACATTTATGATATTTTTAGTTGATCGTGGGGATCTAACTTAGGCTTCACTCCTTTAAACTTGTTTGTTCCTTTAAACTAAATTATGGCTCAAAATTTAATTTTTTTTCTCAGTCAGAAAGATTTTTTATATTGCATGCACTTCCACATACGAAATTAATTGCTGAAATGCATTGGTGGCAATAATGCACATAAACTGAGAAGTATCTACAAATAGAGCAACAACTAGTTCTGAAAGTACGCAACATACATTTGTTATCAGCTACGAACAGCTTGCCAATATATTAACAGCTGTGTGTAATTTATACTTTCAAGTCAAACTTCAAAAACTAGTTTCAAAAGTAGTATCAAGTATGAAATTAACTCTTAGAGCAGCTTTAAGTAAAATAACTACTTCAGCTGTAACTAATGAGGAAAAAGGCTGATACAAGGAATAGTATTTTCAAAACTACAAATAAAAATCCGTTTTTTAAAACCTGTCAGGAGAACTTTAAGCCAGTTAGTATCCTAGATGAATCCATTAGTTCAAACCTAAGTGTACAGTCACGTTTTCAGTTTCCATATCTTTTGAGGAGTAATTTTAGTTGTTGCATTTATATGACTGCTAGATTTTACTCAAGCTCATTTCAAACTTCGATTTAAATATTTCATGAATTGATATAAATGTTACGCATAGACAAGACATGATTTATATTCGGCTCTCTGTGGGATAATGTTGAGCTCTGAGAAAGGCCAAAAGCAATAAATGCATAATGCTTACGGTATTTTTCCGACAAGATTGTTTCATCATATGTACAAAACCCATGCATGGTGTAGAAAATTGATTACCCGTAATTTGTGAGACTTTTTGTAAAGGAGGTGCGCTGTGAATCGCCAATTTCTCACTAGCTTAAGGGTAGTAACCATATCTATCTACTTAAATCTTAAAATTTCTAACTAGCAATCGGGACATGTATTTAACTAATGTGTTTTCCTTACGAAACAGTGACAAGGAAATGAATAGAAGCTTACCTTGGAAAAAACCTTTAGGATTTTCTCCTTTTTTTTGGAGAGCCCTCCTTATCCGAGCCTCCCTAGAAATAAAAAGAAATTATTACCGCTATTGTTTAAGCAAAATGGAGAAATAGTGCGGAGCTTCTGAGAGATTTCTGAAGACTGAAGGGATGTTTCAAATGCATTATTATTTACTAAGAAAATTGTCAATCATCAGCTCGACTTTATTTAAAGTATGCTTTCCGAAAGCAAATGCATGAGTCGCTAAAAAACAGAAATCGCTTTAACTTTGCCATAGAATTTTGAAGAGTTCCGTTGATTTTTCAAAAATCCCATCTTCAGATAGTGACTTGATGACCAAGGGATCACCTGGGAAGTATGTCTTTCAGAAAATAAAAGAATTTTCCAAATCGGTCTATGCGTGTTCAAGTTATCGGAGACACAGATTCCGACGAACTAAGAACGTAATTCTTTAAAGTCGGTTAAAGAAAGAAATTCCGAATGCGCATAAAATTTTATACATTTGGCACTAAAAAACAATTTTTCCTTGACTTACTAAAATTTTCTAAACTAAAATTTCCTTGGTACTAAAAACTTAACCCTTTTTCCAATCTAGGATTCATTTGAGAGCTAATTTAATTAGAACCTTTTAAACCTTAAATGTTTCCTTGGCTAATTTACATTTCACAATAAAACGTGTCACGTAACTCTTATTAAAAGTCACATTTATCTTTACTTGACCCGTTGAAGATCAACACCACTCTAGAAACATAGTATCTATCTACTGTGATGTTGCATATATAATAAAGATCAAAACACTACTAGAGCAATAACAAATCCTGTTTTGCTTCAGAGGATCATTTATTTAAAATTTGAGATACGACAAATAATGATTAACACATTTGGGATATTTAGGGGGTGCACAAAGGCAGAATAACCCCTAAATATCGAGAAGACCACCAAAAGCTGCACACGTATACTTATAATCCACATTCAAAGTTAGTTAATAAGAGAGCTCAGCATTAAGAGCAGTGCTGAAGAAAATTAATAGCGCTCTGTAATTTATTTCCCTTTTAGCCGTTTTGCCAAAACGGTGCTGCAAAACCTCAAAACTTTGGGAAATTATACAGAGCAAACAAAACATTTTAGAAGGCATGAAATTTTCGAGACCTACTTTAATATATAAAAAAAATGAAGTCAAAAAATAAAACTGCCTAAATTTCTCCTCCTATTGCATGAATATTAAAACTTGTGTTTCTTAATTTAGGACGCATTAATTCCAATTAATGAAACAGTAGAAGTTTCTGAACTTCTGCTTTAAAGTAGCTGTCAAATTTTAAATCCACCTCACTGTAATTTCATATTTTACTAAACGACTGGTAATTCTTATATTTTCTTTAAAACTTCGTGAAATTTATCTACTGAAAATTCGTTGCAAATACCGGATAGTACGTAATATTTTTTTTTTAATTATATCACTGTTTTTTAACAGCAGAAAGCAGTAATAGAAATGCAACAAGATTCAGCTGCTTTAAGCTACGGATACACCTTTGCGATTTTCCTAAAATAACTGAACAAAATTACAGAAAACTAAGCTTAATAACTAAATTATGCCTTTCAGAGTGACTTTGTGATTTCTAGTGTGAGTTGTGTTTTCTTGGTGTCTCTAACAAAGTCATAGTGCTCAAAGATGACATTTAGAAGAAAATGAAACCACATTAAGTTCTTAGCTGAGATCTTTGTGAGCAATTTGCTAACCGAGTGCCGCAGAAAGGAAGATAAAATACACTTACAGCGATTTGAGAATAAAACCACAAAGGTGCTATATTATTCTTTTACGAAAAACTTTTAACTTCTACAAGCTAACAGCTTATTTCCTTTTACTATAATTTGCAAATGAGACCCAGTTATATAGAAGCAATCCGAACTGAAAGCTGAAAATTTAAATATTGGCTTGCGATTGCGTTCATTTATACTTCATATGTATACTGAAAAGCTTAATCACTTATTTGGTGCCTTCGTATACTGCTTAGAATGTAAAAAGCTTATTTACAAGAAACTGCATTTTGGGATTTACTCAAGACAAACCAGAACAAGACATAAATTTGGGGCAACAGTACATACATCTTTGGGACAGAATTAAGAATTGGTTATGTTTTACTAAAGGAATTATTTAAGCTTTACATATTCCTGCAGGTGGTCGGTATAAGCCCCAGATGCTACAGACTTCAAAAGTTCTAATTGGATCACGAGTACAAAATAAATACAAGTACGTTAAAACAACTTACGTCTTCTCCTGTGTGTGGGAGATTTTATAGGAGTCACTGGAGGCGACTTAGCCGCTTTTTCTTTGAGTCTTGGTGACCTGCGTGGGGAATCAGAACCACCTGCTGGAGGGGAAAAAATACATGAGATTTTTTAAATGAAGAAGCAGTAGAAATGAATAAAATTGGTTTCCGATCCGCACACTCGTTTCAAGACTTTACGGTAGCAATTGTTATCCCAAAACGTATATTGAATGCTTCAAAGTATTTGAAACAATAGCATCATATTATCAGCATAAAATATTACTTTTCGGAGGTTCATTTCCTCGTATAAATATTTCACGGCCCCTTTCCATTGTTATCTAAATCGCACTTTCCCTTTTGTATCTATCAGTACATCAAAAATGTTACCGCCAATTATAGTTAACCTATCAAATGTCAATCACAGAAGTTGGCCTCCACGTGTGAACCTTAGGGTGCCACGCCCCCCCCTCCCCCCTAAAAAAAATCGCAGTCTACTTTTCAATTCTCACAACCTCTAATTTTTTCCCTTTTAGGTCAAGACCGTTCAAAAAAAAGTTTCAAATAATTTGCGCAACGGCAACCGTTGTCTGAAAGTGTGAACCAGTCCTGTGTAATATAGGCCGAATATATATCTTTTTTGATAAAACGTTGCCCCTATAGTCCCACATGTACCACAAAAATATTTGTCTACCATAAAGCCTAAAATTTTATTTATATATTTTTCAAAAATTTATATTTTTGATTTATCCTAAAAAGTTACCGTATAGATTTCAATAAAATATCAAGTTCAAAAATTAGCACACGCATTTTCAAATCAAAACTTCCAAATGAATACTAAAAGAATAATGCATTTAAAATGAAATATTTAACTTCAACTTGAAAAATCCAGACTTGAAGAATCAACCTTTTTTTTTTGTTTAAATACCCTACCTCCAAATTTAAGTGGTCCTGTTTTCGAGCGACATCTACTTCGATAGAATAATACTTAATTGCTAGAAAGTCGCCCGTCAAGGTATGACGAATGAAAATTGCTTCTACTCTTCATTTTAACGAAGCAATTGCCTTTTATTTGGCGATACTTTGATAGCTGAAATTTTAACCTTAACTTGAGTGGATTAACCCTAAACTCCAGTAGATAGAGTTAATAGTTGACCACTTTCTCCTTTCTTCTCACCAATAAAACATTTAAGTGACCAGAGCCAGTTCAGCCTTGTCACAATGAAGCCTTTCCATGCATATCAAACATTACCGAAAAATATTATCAAATGATCATGCTGTGGCGCCAGTTTCATTGTTAATGACTTTAGGAGCGTTCCTCGATCATTCGCTAATACACACTATATGAACAAAAGCATTGGGACACTTTCAAAAAATCACATTTTTACGGATTTCTCGAGAAATAAAAACCCAATTGCTCTAACTTGTTTTTTTCACAAAAGGTATACTCTAAGTGTCATTTTCCCATTAAAAATTAAGTCTGCTATTCATTTAGGGGACGAGCAACAAATTGAGGTAACAAAAAAAAAGGGGGGGTGATTATTTTTTCATTGGAAACAGCTGGGAATAAGCTATACATTAAGAATGAGTTAGAAATCTATTTTTATATTTTCGTGAAAGTATCTCTTATACTCACGGAGATATAAGCGTTTCTTTCAAAAATACAAATATTTTTTGGAAGTTCTTGGCTCATGTCAAGCACAGTTTTCTGTCGAACGTTACTAAACTTAGAATGTTTACAGCATATTAGAGAAACATACAGTAAAGAACCAATTATCCGGGAAGTTCGGGACCATCGCTATCCCGGATACCTGAATTTCCCGGTTTTCTGAATCGCTAAAAAACGCTATTGGACGATTGTTTGTAAAACTTAAATTACTATAATAAATAGTTATGCATATTAAAATAAGAAGAAAACAGTTCAGAAACGCTTATAAATATCGAAATATTAAAAACTACTAGTGAATGATTAATTTAAACACCAAAACACTACTAATCTCTCATAATGCCTAACTCATAATACCGGGGACCCTCACATTCTGTTTGGAAAAGAAAGGGAAAATCTTCCACTTTTCGATACTTTTAAACGAAAGAAAATGAAGGGAAGGGCAAAAAATAAGTTTTTGAACCTAAATGTGCAAATTTTCTACTATAGTGTATAAAATAATTCACTTTCATGATCGCACTTTTTTTTTTTTAATTTTTTGTATAGGTTTCGTGTTTGCGATTACGGTAGCTATTGATAACTAATGCTTTTGCATTTTGTTAATATCAACAGAAATTTGATTTATGAGTTCTTGCAGCCTTATTAGTCTTGCGTTTAATGGATTTCTAGATTTCACGATCAACTAACTATCCAAAAAAATCGCGAATCTGGTTTTCGGCGTTTCCCACACTTTTGAGACTTCACTTACGCCAAATGCCTTTAATTAGAGGCCATTCAATCAAATACTGCATTGGAATGCGACAATATTCATTTCCTTAGCTTTCAGTTGGAATAAAACACGAAAATTTCAAACTTACGAATGTACTTTTTAGTTCAAGAAAATCTTTCGGAAATTTTGCCCCGCATAAAGGATAACCATTTGAAGTTAGTGTTTGCAACAGTTTCTTGTCAGTTATATGGTGTTTATTAAGAAATCGTTCATATTCTTTTGGTATTGCAGAAAAAATGCTTCATTTTTCAAAAATTGTCAAAATGGCGTATTTTTAAAAGATGGCGGGAAAATCGGGTAAAAGTTGCCGGTTTTCTGGTTTCCCGGTTTTTTGGTTCCCGGATAAAAGGTTCTGCACTGTAATTATATTTGAAGTTTAAATATTGAAAATGTAATGAAACCTTAACTTTTAAAGCAATTAATTTTTAACTGCGCATGCGCGAAAGATAGCAATTTATAACTTTCATTATCGGAAGCCCAGATACATACTACATTAAAGAAAAAATCCACCTTGATATCATTCAAATCTAAAAAGGTATCAGCGATCTAATGAGCCGAATTTAAATAATCCTTGGCTAGACGATGAATAGTGAGGGTTCGTTCACAAATAATTCGTTCTTATCATGAAACACTCTGCAACGATAGCAGTAAAGTGTTGCCAGTTTGCGAACGACCCCTTACCATTCGTCGCTATCCAAGAATTATAGAAATTCGACTCATTAGATCGCCGATAACTGTTTGAATTTATGAGATATTAAGGTGGAATTTTTTTAGAGTTGTAGGAAATATCTGAGCTTTGGATTATAAACGTCTTAAATTGCTATCTTTCGCGCATGCGCAGGGAAAAGTTAACTGCTTTGAACGTTCGTATTTCATTAAAATTTCAAAATTTTAACGTTGAATTTTAACTTATCGAAAAACTGCGTGATATGAGCCGAAAACCTGCAAAAAAAAAAAATGTATTCATGAAAGAAATATTTCTGTATCCGTAGGTATAAAAGATACTTTCACGAGAAAGTAAAAATTAATTTGATATATTTTTATCTTCTTTCTGAAATGACTGTAAGGACATCCAACAAAAGCAACGGGGCGGAACAAAAGGCATCATAAATAAAACTCTGATCGACAGAACAGGCAATTTAAAGTTTTATAATAGTAATAATAAAACAATAGTAATTCAATCACTATTTTTACGAGTGTATTGTAGCCTCAAAAAGTTACATTTCGGCAGATATACGAGTAAATATTGAATAGTTTTTCAAGATATTACTGGATGATGCAGAAATACTACGAAAAATTGAATCATTTTTAACATTCAATTTACAGGAAACTTTCTCAGTTCAACAGTCGCTGAATAGAATGGTCATTTTTTCAGAAATTCAGGCGGAAATTGCATTTGAAATATCCTCTACTTGTTATTCCGACTCTGTCAATTAAAAACTTTCATTGTATTATGGTCGGTCGAGAAAAATTATCCTTTCGCGTCAAAAAAATATCAAAAATACAGACATCGTAGAATTTGGGTAGAATAACTCGGTACTGAAGTAATGTGGGTGGGACTTAAGAGAGATTGTTTGAAAAATAAGGGAAGGGACATACCTCGGGAACCAGAGCCGACTTTTTTTGGCGACGATAGCAGAAGACTCGAAGCCGATGAGCTGCTGGCTGGTTGAGTGGAATCCCTGTTTGGCAACACGACAGAGAGACTGGTGGACATCAAAGGACCAAAGGAGCTGCAGTGGTAGATGCTGCTATGGTCGAGACGGGAACATCTTCACTTCTTCGACGAGCAGCGTTCCTGGCCCTTTGCCTCCTGTTCCTGAGTCTAACAACGTCAGGATCAACAGCAGGAGGAGTGGAAGGAGCCTGGTAGGCTTGCGGATCTGTTGAAGTAAATTTAGTTATGAGTTTCTTGCGATGCATGATATGATAGAAAACTTTCACTTCAAATAAAATAAAGATCATCTTTGCACTCACATACGACAAGAAAGAATTGTTTGTGCATTATAAAGACATTTTGTCAAAAAGAAATGTTTAAAAAGTCAACAACTATGTCAACACCGTTTACAAAGTATATCCCTGCTTGGAAAAGTCATTACTTGTACTATACAAAAAAGATACTCAACGTTGCCGAATTAGAATGAGTCATGCATATACATTATGTATATATACATTAAAGACATTACTAAAGGTGGTCTTACCTGTGGAACTATAGCAACTAAAAATTCGAGTTTACCGTCACCTACCTAAAATGACTAACAATTTTGGTTTACTTACATGCCTCAATTAGGCCATTTGTAACATGCAGTAGAAATTTCCCAGATCGTTTTCCTTTATTTTGACCAAAAAACAGAAAAAAAGATAATACATGAGCAAATAAACTTGCTTCCGGTGTGTTACACTTGACTGTCTGCACTGGCAGAATTTTCAACCATTTTACTGTGCGCGTGATGATGATAACTAATAGTTTTTAATGATTTTATTGCAATATTCAGTGTATATATTTACAAATGTATACATTTTTTCCAATAATTTGAAAAAACAAAGCTTTACCGCATTTCACTTACTCATATTTCATATATACAAAACCTCCTTTACTGTTTCAGAGCTTTCTCTTTTTTGTAATCTAGTGGAGACGTAGGGTGTGCGTAAAAGTAACATATTTTATGCTCCTATCAAAGTTTAGAATGTTAAGAGCCAGTTTTTGTAAGAATCGGGCAGAAATGGGTGTTCGGATTTACTATTTTTAATTTTGGTCAAATTTTTATGGTGAATTCTTTTGAAGATTTTAGAAGACATGTATTTTTTCTTTTCCTCCAAAAAAATTTTTAGAGACCTGTAAAAATTCGTAAAGCGGAGTCCGACGTAGAGGTTTTTCCGAATCAGCGTTTTTTAAAATGCGATTATTTCATTATTAACAGGGTTCATACTCTATTTGGATGAAAAAATTCCATGACTTTTCCAAGACTTTTTCATGACTTGAATGAAAAATTTCATGACCTTGTTACACGAAAAGAATAGCACTATTTAATCTCAAACTTGGTAATATTTGGAAATGAGCATTAGCAAAACGTCTATATGAATCCACAGCCTCATTGAAGCACTTACTCGTAATGGAAAAAATATAAGTGCACACTTAAAAAACTAAACTATTCTTATTTGTCTTCATCATATAAATTTAAGTAAAGTAAAAATGCAGTGAAGCGAATGTGATGATGCTTAAATGTCTGATTTTTTTTTAAAACAGAAAGAATGATATTGAATGGGACAAAGGTTGAATGAGTCATCACTGTTTCAATAAATTTGCTTCAAAAGTTACCTTTTAGTGTCAACAGTGCCTTTAATCATCCACATAATTTCACAGTATTTTGGTTTTTTAAAGTAAAGCCACATAGTTTAGTTCTTTATGTTTCTAAACCAGATCTTTTTTGAAAAAACCATTCAGTAATGAATCAATCTTCTGATAAAAAGTATATTTGTTTTGTTTACAAATTTTCATATTTTCAAATGCATATAAATTAGTAGGTTCAGAAATTCCAGAACAGGTTTAATTCCCGTCATTGAACATAGCAGTGGGTTGCATGGATTAGTTTTGCGTGCCGTATGTTGGGCACTACTGTTTTAGAGCATTATAATTCATCTTTTTCTGTATTCTATCGCCTGACTTAAGATCTTTATTTTCTAAAACATTCAACAAATTAAGATAAACTCTGATACATATAATAATAAAGTCCTTACGAGTGATGGAATCGAACTTGCATGCAATTGAATTGCTTTTTTTTTTTGAGTGGGCGTGGCAAAACTAAGAACGTGAAATTTTGCTACTACAGAATATGAAACATAAGAAGTGTTGAAAATAACGGAAAATTCAAAATAAGTGACGTCCAGGCAGTAAAATCACATCGCAAAAAATGGCAAGTAGCTGCAACAGAAATGGATGCAATGAGATTTCAAAATGCAGATTTGATTTTTGGATCGTTCAATTTTCCACTTTTAATAGCTTTTATGTGCTATATCGTTAAATTACTCAAGATTTCTAACGCTCCTTTAGCTACTGTTCCTTTTTCTTTTTCCAGGACATTTTTCCATGACTTGAAATAAATTTCCATGACTTTCAATAAAAATTTCAATTTTCCATGACTTTTCCAGGTCTGAAATTCTGTTATTTTTTTTCCATGACTTTCCAGGATTTCCATGACCCGTACGAACCCTGTATTAAGCATCAACCAAAAAAAAATTCTTCTGTTCACAATATGACATTTAGTACCTAAATTGAAATATATGATAAAATTTGTGGTTGATCTTCAGTACAGCCCTTCAGGGGTCGCCAAACTTTGTAGAAAAAAACGAAAAAGTGCCATGTGTGATGCTCTCGGGTTCCCTGCATTCAGGCTCAGCCATGGTTTTTGTACATAATTCGTGTAAGAATAGATATTAATTATTCAATGCCCTTATTAGTTGCAAGGCTCACCTTCTGCGCTGCCAAGAAATGGCAGTTTTTGTATTGAAAAATGCTAAAAAGTGCAGTTTTCATAAGTTATCTCAGTACACTGATGGTCAGTGTGGAACTGGATGCTTGCATTTCAAAATAGAATATTTGTATTTTTCACAAACAAGTGACAGAACTATGGGCAAATTGTTTACAAGAACACAATAAGTATTTAAATTTAGTCAACATACCCGGATTTAAAAACTTTCCTCCAGGGACTTCCACATACTATTAAAAAAAAATAGTATGATCAAACACTTACATTTAAAGAGTTATAAACTTTCAAATAGACTGATTATGCTTACTCGCATATTTTATAATATGATAACTGGAAGCAAAGTGAAAAAAAGCATCAAAATATGATAAAAAAATGTATTTTAGAGACCTGTATCGCAGTGCACCGAGGGTTAGTATAGAATTTGATAACTGCATTTCAAAACTAGAGTGTATGTCATTTCACAAACAAGTGACATAAGTATGGGCAATGATTCTTCAGGCTCATGAAATGCACTTCAAGGTGAGGAAATTGCATTAGAGATAACGACGCATCCACTTAGTTGTACTCAAGCTATAATGCTTTGTCTTGCATTTTTTAAGGCAGCTAGACCCTTGTTTTGTAATGTCATAGCATTGCTTTTATCATAAGTGATGAGATATTACTTCGTAATTGTTTGCTATCATGGTAGTTTAGTGCAGAGAAAATAATTTGTCACTTTAATATACAGCCTAAACGAATATCAACGAACTATAACTTACAATACAAACGAAAGAAAGCTATCTTAATTAAAATAATTAAAAATATACCTAAAACACCTTCAAAAAGGGTTACAAATAACTTACGTTTGCACCGAAGTAATAACCGTTTTTATTTAACTTCGCTTCCAGTTATCATAGTATAAAGTATGCGAGTAAGCATAATCAGTCTACTTGCAAAACTATACCTGTTTTATGGTAAGATTTTGACCATACTAGTTTTTTAAATAACATCTGGAAGTCTCCGGAGAAAATTTTAAATCCGGATATGTTAGTTCATCTTACTGTTTTTAAATACGTATTGTGTTCTTTAAAAGTGTTTGCCCATAGTTCTGTCACTTGATTGTGAAAGTACACATACCAGACCTGCCAACCTTATGAAAGGAAAAAAAGGGAGATCCACTCAAAGCTTTAAGGGAGAAAAAGGGAGATTTTAAACGATGCTATAATGAATAAAAAACACTGTTACATCAAGTATTTCTAGTTTAAAGTAGATTAATGTTACACAATGTGTTAATTTAGTACCATTCCAGTGCAGTTCTTTAAAAATTCATGTACTGTAGATTGAAAACGGTTGACAGACAGTTTGAAAAAATATAATGAATACAGATATAATCAATTGCTTAAGTTTTATTTTATTTTTTAAATATTCGCGACACTTATTCAAAATACAATATCATATTCTATTATAAGTTATTATTTTTCTCAATATCAGATAAAAGTTACAAAAATCAACCTTTTTTTCCCCTGTTAATGCAATTTCTATATATTATATTACATGTTGAATCTCAAGTTAATTTTTTTTAAAGAATTTTTTTTAAAAATGTTTAATTTTTAAAAAAAAGAAAAAAAAAATTAAAAAAAAAAAAACGGGAGAAATGGATACTCAAACGTACAACCGGGAGAATGGAGTAAAAAACGGGAGTCTCCCGTGAAAACGGGAGAGTTGGCAGGTCTGACATACTCTTAGTTTGAAATGCAGGCAGCAAGTTGCTATACAAGCCCCTAAAAAGTACACTTTTATCATATTTTGGTGACAAAATTGCTATTTAGTAGCATCAGTGAGCATTAAACATGCACTTCATGAAATTATTCAATCATTTATATATATCACTGCACAAATTGTTCGCAAAAACCATGGTGGAGCCTCAGCGCATGGAACCACGAGGGGTCAAACATGTCACATTTTCACTTTCTTCGGCACAGTTTAACTACCCCAGCCAGGGTCCACGGAAGGTCAGCCAGAAAAATTACGATATATTTCATTTGAGGCACTAAATATCATGTCGTAATCACAAAGATTACTTTTGCTGATGCTCAATGCGCAGAGATAATTTAACATTAAAAATTGTCGATTTGACAGAGCCGACTGTATCGCTATTGAAATTTCAGCAAAACAAAATTGAGTTATAGTTATAAAAGTTATGTACTACTGTTAGTAATCGTAACACTTAATATAAAAACGTTGAATACTTACTGTGTTCGAGGCAGAACACTTTGTATTCAATGGTCTTGATCCGCTCTTTATCTTCCCTTGCGTTGTTCTCTAGCCTCGAGACTCTCCTCGTCTCTGCAGTCTTCCATCTCAGGAGTTCTGCGACTTGGCCCAAAATCGTTTGTATGTTCGCCATTTTGTCTGGGAAAATAGTAAGTAATGTTTCAAATACGAAATTCCAATTGAATTAATTTTCCTAAAGAAAAACAGTTTAAGAAGTCAAGGAACAAAAATTACAGTGTGAGTACCCATGAGATTTCGTAGTTTTTTTTATTTAGAAGGTAGGGCTTTTTCATTTCTTAACTCGAAAACTGCAAACATTCGTAAAGTGAAGCCCGACGTAGAGGTTTTTCCAAATCAGTGTTTTTTAAAATTCAATTACAGTCGAGCCCCGACTTACGCGAGGGATGCGTTCCAAGACTCCTCGCGTAAGTCGAAATTTCGCGTTGTAGAAAAGGATGTGTATACACATTTTTTGAACCATACCAAATACTTTTAGCCACTTATAAACACTCCTCAAACTGATTTCAAGCATTCTTCAACTATACATTCAAGTTTTTTATAATTAAGAACTCTACTTTTACTGTACTTAAAAAAAATAAAAATCTGCTTCATTCAACATAAAAAACTGTTAAGATGCACAAAATAAATTATCAAAAATAAAACTACATGGTATGTACATTCCTTAAACTTATTGTTGTGCTACGTCGACGTACTTTTTAGTTGTTCAAGCATATCAAATATCTGGAACTTTTTTTTCTTCTTTTTGCCAGAAACTTTCTTTTTATTCCCATCTTTACAAACTTTAGATGAAACAGTGCACTAAGGTGCCTTTTTATTTCATCAACTTTAATATTTAGAAAGAAAAGAAACAAGGACGCCGAGCGGTTACTTGATGCATTAACAAAGCGATGAGTGAAGGGAAATTCCGCATATCAAAAACGCTATAGGGATAAAATATATTCACAAAATCAATATTTAGGATCCAATAACTAAACAAATACTTCCTTCAAAGAAAATTCGTATTGCAAACGAGGAATTCGCGTTAGCCTTAAAATTCGTTACTCCGGAAAAAACTCGTTATAGCCATGAGTACTATTTTGCGTAAGTCGAATCACGTTGTAGCGGGAGTCGACTGTAGTTTTAAAAAGGCAGGCTTGTCCTTTAAACATTACGAAATGATCGTAACGTGGAACCGTAACATGGGCACAAGCCAATTGGCGAGAAAATTCACCATACATTATTTGTAAATACACAGGCGAACCAAAAGACCTTTTCATTTTTCTATTACGGGCAAAGCCGTGCGGGTACCAATAGTGATGAATAAAACAATTCTTACCAGGACGTGCTCCATTGGACGTTGAATCCCGGTTTGAGCCAAAGGGCCGGGCCCTCTTACTCCGGATGTGGCCTAAAAGAAGGGCATGAGGTTCAGTCTTTGTCGGAACCAGGGTTCGCTGATAAATGGATGCCTCAATAGCCAAATCGGTTCACTCCACTTTGCACAGAAATCCTCATTTCTGCTTTAAAAGTGCTTAAGCAACGCTTAGCATGTGAACTTATGAAGTTTTGGTTCAGTATATTTCTGACCCTGTGATGGCAGAAAATGTAACACGAGGTCCTATTTATTCCTATAGACTCCCATACCATCTTCTTCATCACTTTTCTCGACTTTTTGTTTTGTGGAGTTCATCGATTCGGCAAGGGAGGCATGCATATATCAGTCTATTTTTATCACCATATATATTGATATTTATTTTGAAAATATCATGATATTTTGATTTTTTTCCTACTACGATATTTTTAATATAAAAGTTATATTAATCATAGTAATACTGTTCATTTATTATTTAAAATAACCCAAAAGTGATGCACTATAATTTTATAATGTATTACTAAATAACTAATACAGCAAAGTAATACAGTAGAAGACCATTATAACGCCGACCTAAATAACGCAATTCTGTATAAACCGCACTACTTTTCAAAAGTAAACAATAGGTTTTGAAGCTTAAAAAATCCCTGTTTTGCCTTGCAAAAATAGAAATTGTTAGGCAAATTACATTTTGAAAGTTTTTCATCTTTCCATGAACAGAGAATACCAGATGGCTCTTAAAAATGCAGCTGTTATGCAAACCATGAAGATTGCAGAAGTGCAGGATAATGCACTATTTCGGAATAACTAATTGTAGTGTTGGTGCTTTAATATTCATTGCAGATAAAACTCATTCGGAAGTGCTAATATAGATATATTCTGAATATTAGTTTCAAAATTTGTGAAATGATCTATATAACGCAAAAACCTGTATAACGAAAAAGCTCTGGTCCCAAGGTGTGCGTTATAACGGTCTTCTACTGTACATCGATATTTATTTTGAAAATATATTTTCATTTGTTTTACCTATTCTTGATATTTATTTTTCTGACTACAGTATTTTCAATATAAAAATTATATTAATCATAGTAATACTATGATTAATATATATATTTAAAATTATCCGAAAGTGATGCCCTATAATTTTATGATGTACTACTAAATAACTAATACAGCAAAGTAACATAATACAGTCGAGTCCCGACTTACGAGAGGGATGCGTTCCAAGACACCTCGCGTAAGTCGAAATTTCGCGTTGTGGAACAAGGTATGTTTAGTAATTTTTTTATAAGCATACCCAATTGTTTCAGACGTTTGTAAACACCTCTCATATTGTTTCATATTGTCAAACTTTTTTTTTTATTTGGTTTACTAGTTGTTGAAAATAAAGTACTTTCAACGTATTTTAGTGGTTCTTCGATGTCATGTGTAATATTAGCGTTTTACTGTAGTCGTGCGGCAATCTTTTAGCATCCGCTTTTGGTTTACAATTCTTCCTTTTATTTCTTATTGTTTGCATATTAAGAGATACTAAAATTTTTCTGTAGAAAATTACTTTTAAAAATTCATAATTTGTTGCACATTTTATCCAATTCTCTTTTTGGAAGATTATGTCTACTTAAATCGCGCAAACGACCAAATAGGGCGACTAAGCGAAAGATTTAAGATAAGTAGATTTTTGAATTCGTAGCATAAAAGTAGTTATAAAAAAATAATAATCCTTAAAAAACTACAGTAAAGACAAAATAGTCAGTTTTTAGCACATAATATCAATGGACCAATCAGGTGTTGGCACACATGTAACTGCATTTCCAACTGTTGGTTTTCAGCAACATGTTTTGACTTTCACCATGTATTCAGTTGCCTTTTATCTTGCAAGAAGCAAGTTGTGTTCATGTTAAACAAAAAGAGCATTTTTTGACCCGGGTCGATCCGGAAAGCACCCCTTCCCCCGTCCGGTCCAAATGTCCCCCCATCCGGACCAAATGCGGCCTTTCCCCCGTCCACACCAAATACCCTACCATCCAGACCGAATACGGCCCTTTCCCCTGTCCGCACCAAATGCCCCCCCCCCCAATCGGACCACATGCCCGCCCCCTCCCCTGTCCGGTCCAAATGCCAAAAGAGTTACCGGATCGAAGGAATCCCCCGTGAGGCACTCACCTGCTCAGCGGACGCGGGTGCGGTAGGTGGCCGCCCGCTGTCGCGGACGCCTGCTTGGGGGCGCCAGGCGACGAGGGCGAGGCAGCGAATTGGCGGGCGCCTGGTACTGCTCAACCGGGCGCACCGCTCGCCGGGGAGGCAAGCAGGGCGGCGGTGGCAATACAGTGCGGCGCCGCCGCTTCGCTGCCACGTCCCCATCACCCGCCGCAGCAGGACGACACGCGGCAGGCGGGGCGGTGAAGTCGATGGCATCCATGACGACGTCCTCCTGTGGCTCCAAGGAGGACGACGAGGAGGAGGAGGACGACGAGGAGGAGGAGAGCCGCCGTCCGCGGCGTGCCGTCTGGGGGGTGGCGGATGAGGAGGACCGCTGCCATGTGCGGCCTGCCAGGAGGGGGTCCACAACCGGAGATGGGGTGGAGTCATCTGTGGGAGAGAAAGAAAATCCTCAGAATTCAGTTCCCATGACAACCGAGTTGTCGGGGGTGGGGATTGTGGTGTTCAGTGGTGTTATTTTTAATTCAAGTGATTTAATTTTATTCCGTCTACATTTCATTTATTTTGTATGTGTAAATGTGTGTAACTGGCGTGGCATCTAACTTTTCTCTAATAAAATAATAATGGTTAAAAATAAATAAAATTTAAAATCATAAATAAAATACAAAAGCAGAGTTAAAAAATAAGAAAGGAAAAGAGGTTTGAGGAAAATTTAAGGGGGGGTGAATTTACGCTATTGAACTTGGGGGAGGGGGGCAGGCATCCCTATGAGCTGCTATTTAAAATAAAAGGTGGTGGTAGTTTTAAAGCTAAGACGAATATCTTTCCATATGAATTATTTTTTGAAGTGATTGAGTAGTAATTAATACAGGGTTCGTACACACTCCTTTAAAACAAAAGTAAAGACTTATAAGGTCCAAAAAATAAGGACCTCTGAATAGAATTAAATTGGCACACATATTTTCAAATTCAATGTATTAGAGGATAATGAACAATATAGAACATATAAAAGATACAATAAAAATGATAACAAAAATCCCTAGAAATGTGACATAATAAAATCAAAGAGGGAAAAAATCGAAAACTAGCAATCGGATGAAATATCCCTACTGTCCAACCACGGATTGCATGGAATTTTCAAACGTCCAGATAAGACGAATCCATGTGAATAAGGGGGAAAGTAAAAATTTGATGCGCGTATTCCGCTCATTTGAATGAGACTGCTTCTGCAAAAGCCGACATCGCTAAAAAAAATAATAGATTCGTCCATTTCCGGCCGTGAAACGGATGTTTGTCTTTCCATACAATCCGTGGTCAGACAGTAATTCTGAACATTTTTCCTTTAATTATACATCCAAGGAATTTTTTTCTTTTCTTTTTGAGTAAGTGTTTTCCTTAGTTCATGTGATTCAATGAGCAAGTTAATGTCCTTTGATTTTTGAGCCTCATCTGCCAAATGATCTGCTTTTGCATCGGTTTCCTTTACGTCTTTTTGGAGAAACATTTTCTTCCTTTTTAAAAACTTTACTTCCTCCTCTAAAATGTGTTACGTTTATATTGTTTTGTACCATTCTTTTCCTTTGATTTTTCATTTTCCAAATCTTCTTCATCAGCACAACAGCCTGGTGCAGGCCAAGGCTTTCTCCATCTGCTTCCTCCAGGCGGTGTGACACGTTGCCAGGTTTCTCCACCTGTTCACTCCCAAAATTTCTAGGTCCTTCTCGACACTATCCAGCCACCTTGTTCCTGGTCTTCCCCTTCTCCTTGTACCCTCAATCCTTGAAAAAGTTAGCTTTTTAACCGGGTCCAGATCTGCACGCCTAAATACGTGCCCCAGCCATCTGATTCTATTGGCTTTAATTACTCTTAAGATGTTGGGTTGTCGGTATTATTTATATAAACTTCTCCAAGTGTCATTTTCTTTTACTGCTCCAAAAATTGCCCGAAGGTTCTTTCTTTCAAAAATGAGAAGTCTGTTTTCCTCTTTTTTTTTTTTAATTGCCCATGTCTCACTACCGTATAAAATACTGGGTGCATTTTGCTCCGGCGGATGTATCAGCCTTCATTTCTTTGGTCATTTGTATGTCATTAACTGGACCATACAATTTAATAAATTCATCAATGATGTACTGAGAAATTTGGGTGTCAACAGCGATCGACTATTGCAGTTCAGTTTTTTTTGAAACAGACCCATCGTATCTGATTTGGCAGTTGTGGATTCCTAGAACAGGAGGGGGTCGCATTCGCAAGAGTTCCCAGAACGAGGTTTGGGATTAATAAAGCCCTGGTAGAGCACTTGCAACCACTTAACTTTCCACCATCAAATGTTATCTTGCCCTGCAGCTGGGGAGATCGCTGTGGGGAATTTAAGTTCGTTAAAATACCGCTCCACAGTTTGGGTGATGACGTGAGTTGCAAGTGCTCTGTTAGAAAAAGGGGAACCTGATTTTTTTTAAATAATGGCAGAGAAAAAGTAAGATTTGAGGCATTGAAAGAGTCTTCATCAAAATACGAAGTTTTTTTTTTTCACATGCAGGGTGTTTATAATTAAAGTTCAACTTTCAAAACGCTGTCAAAATAAAACCACTGGTCAGAATGGCGTCAAATTTGAACGGAATATTATCCAAGACGGGGAAAAACGTATGCCGGAAGAAAAATAAATAATTGGAATTTTTATCATTAGATGGTGCTGTAAGCATCAAAATTTAATTAAATGGGCTTTTAATTGTCGCGAGGCCAAAAACCGTAGAAAAAGCATCAGTAAAAATCAAATCAGTCTTTAATTTTCGTAAGACTGGCGTAAAAGATGTGCAATCTGCTGTCCCCTGCCTGTTTTTTGAAACTAGTTGAAATCGAGAAACAGCATGTTCCACAACTGATCCAAGTGTTTCGAGGGTCACGTTTAGAATGTATTACGCAATAAGTGGCTTCAGCTGGGCAAATTTTGCAATCTGGGCATTGAACACAACAGCTTTCAGATAGCGCCACAGCCAGAAGTCATACGGGTTAAGATCAGGTGATCGGGACGGCCAGCCTGTAGGGAAATGGCAACTTCAATGAGTCATGAGCATGATGGCTGCTTTGATTTACATTTTGACGTCCACAGAGCCATCTATTGCAAAAAATTCGAAATATTAATTTTTCTTCTGCCATTCGTTTTCCCCCTTCTTCGATAATTTTCCGTTGAAGTTGGACGTCATTCTGGCCAGTGGCTTTATTTTTACAGCGTTTTGAAAGTGGAACTTTAATTATAATCAACCTGTATACGAGGAGGAAGATTCAAACTTCAGATGATACCTGTGAAAATAGTTGTTTTGTGAGCAGCAACAGGGGTGCCCACAGGGGGGGGGGATCATGGCATAAAAATATTTGGGGGGAGACTTTTTAAATTTATTTCAATTATTTTTTTATGTATTTATTTGAGTTTATTTATTTTAATTTATTGATTTATTTTTACTAATTATTTGTTTTATTTTATTCTGTTTATATTTTATTTCATTTATTTAGTTTAGCAAAGAACTTTTTAAAAATAATAATTATAATAATAGTTATAAATAAAAAATAAAATATAAATATTTTTAAAAAGTAAATAAATAAAAAAAAATGGAAAAATATTCAAAAAAAAGTAAGTAAAATGAAAGAGAGCTAAAAAATAAAAAAAAAGGGAAAGAGTTGAAGAAAATTTTCGGGGGGGGGGGATTTTGCGCCATTGAACTTGGGGCCTTGGGGGGATGGGCACCCCTGAGCGGCAAAGGATTTTGCAATCCCACGGGATTTTCGTCTCGATCTTGCCAAATATCAGACAGGATTGGAAACTAATTCAGATGCTACTGAAAAGGAAGAATCGATGCAACTTACCGGATACGGATTTCCTCAATTTCTCGCCCTCTGCCAATCGGGCCCTCACACGCTGGATTTCTGCTCTCACATCTACAATTTCTGCAGAGAAAAGAGAAAGCTATCAGACCTCAGAGAATATTTTACATGTTCAGGTCAAGTTATATCGGTACTACTATGTGTGCTCTGCTAGTGTTCAGTTCCCAATTTATTATTTAAATAAATACAGTCTAATACCTTTATAACGCCAACCTATATGACGCACTTCTCTATAAACAGCACAACTTTTCAGATGCAGGCAAAAAGGTTTTGCACTTTAATAAAGTCATCTGTTTTGCCTCTTATACAAAAACGAGCTGATGTGTAAATCACATCACTTCCTTTTACTCCAATTTAATGTCATTCATGATTTAATATGATTCAAAACTTTACTCTCTAAATATCACCAACAGTGGCCAAACTGAAACCAAATGTAAAAAAAAATTTTATTTTTTTTTTTTTAAATTCGCCAAATTTGTCGCCAAGTACTAAGTTTTAACTTTCTGAGACATTTCGTTCTTGGGTTATGCGACATACATACGTACATACAGACGTCACGAGAAAACTGGTTGTGATTAACTTGGGGATCGTCAAAATAGATATTTGGTGTGTCTGTAGGTTCCCAGGGATATATCCACGTGCGGTCGGGTCGAAAAAAACTCGACATTCATTCGGAAGTGAGAAAAATTGAAATTAAAGCCGATTTTTGAGTGAAAATTTTTTTGTGAATTACAAAACTTCCTTTGTTGTAAAAGGAAGTAAAAACTCTTAGGCAAATTGAATTTTCCTATTTCTCTTGTCTTGTGAAATAATCTAGTTTGGTGTGAAATGATTAATAAATACAGTGAAGCACCGTTTATACGTTTCTCAAGGGACTGGATGAAAAAAACGTACAAATGAGAAAAACGTATAGCAGGATACATCAACATGTATTAAACTCTGCAGATTAAAAACTGCCAAATTAAAAAACGTATAAATTATAAAAACGTATAAAAGAGAAATGTATAAACGGTGCTTCACTGTAATAAAGGTTGGAAAACTGAGAAAACAAGAAGCGTTTTTAACTGTTAACATAAAACTAATCCTTTTCATCGAATACATCTTTCATAGAAATCTTCTTTTGTGTCCTTCCCTTGTCTAGTTTTGGGAACAAAATTGGATGCACATATTACTAACCAGCAGTACCCACACAGTAGGACTGGACAATATCGGAATTTTAATATCGGAATATATCGCTCCCCAAATATCAATATTTGATATATTCTTAGGGGTGGGGGAGGTGCAAAGGATCGAAAAACAATAAAAAACATTTTCAAATATAATAAATACAATTATCTCTCTAATTTAAAACTTCCCTGGATGGAGGAAATTCTAATATACAAAATTTTATTAAAAATAAATTTCAAAAAGTATTAACAAACACATATTTAAATGAACATTTGCTAATGAATTATAAAAAAATAATGTAAATATTTACAACTAAATACGTATATCGTATACTAATTGTGTAAAAAAATAATAATCCAAAAGTTTAAATTTTTGTGGGAGAAGAGAAAGGCTAACGAGCCAAAATAAGTAAACATAATTCCTCCTATCTTCTCTAAAGCACCTGAACGAGCCGTAAAATTCACAAGTCATCAATATGTAATTTTCTTTAACTTAGCTTCTTTCTGATGTTGCACGAGATAAATTTAGTTCAAGTTACTCATTCTTGAACCAACTTCGTTCTGGTTGATGCTTTTGCCACAACAGTGCAACATTGCATGAAATACACTGCCAGCTCAGTCAATCCCAGCCAAGGACTGCAGTTTTGTGCTTAGTAGCACTCATCAGCCCGGCGTAGGAGTGATTGAGCTGGAGGTGGAAAACCTCTTAAGGAAGCCAAGAGAGCCAAACAAACTGGTAGCTAACACAGAATTAGCACCGACCAGACTGAAGCTGGTGGAATTGACTGAGCTGGGTGTGTATTTCATGTATTTCTGCTTTAGCCCGGCTATAAGGGCGGAAACTCACTGAATAACCTACTTTATTGTTTATATTTCTCAGCTTTATAGTTTCTAAAGATTTACTTTGTTTTTCAAAAACATATAGAAAAATGTTAGTTTTTTGAAGAAAATTATAAATTTTAGGCAAAGTGCAGGATACTTTAATACTTGAATAAATGTTTTCGGGGAACAACACGTGGTGTTTTTGGGTCAGTGTTTTATCAACATGAAATTTCAAATCTTTATTGGATCTAATTCAAGTAAAATTTCGCCAGTATCCCCTTTAAGAGCTTATTTGATGAAGCAGGGCATAACTTTCAATGAAAGGGCACATACTTGTTATGCACAAGGTGTAAAATTCCTCCGGGGTGCAAAAAACATAGGGTTTTTTTTTTGGAAATATAAGATTCATAGGAAATATAGGATGGTTTGACCTTTTTTGAGATTTATAGCATACTTGCCAACCTTCGAAGGAAAAAAAACGGGATGGATGATTCACCGGCGATGAATCTTCACAGAATTATTAATTTAGTATTCATGTTATTTAAAAGCATAAATTTAAAATGAAATGGGAGAAAATGAATGAATGGTAGAATTTGCTCTAAGTTTCGTATATTCCCAGTCTCTACCAAAAAAGTGGCTACAAAAATTTAATTACAAAAATCCAAAAAAAAAAAGCAGTATAATAAAAATAAAATATAAAATAAGTAGGTATAGCGTAGTACATGTTAAAACAACTTCAAACTTTCAAAATAATTGAAATATTTTCAAGATGCAAAAAGATTGAAATCTGCTGCAATTTTAGGCAAAGCACATGCTTTGTTGAACATGCAATGTGGAAAGCTTCCAAAAAATAAATTTTTACTAAATGAATTATTAATTGGAAAATTTCCTTCCCTGACATTGGTCGATGACTAGAAAGAGGCGTCATTTATTGAGAAGAAAGTGACACTTTTTGATGATTGACTGAAAAACTGCAAAAAACGGGAGAAAATCGTAAAAGATGGGAAATCGGGAGATGGAAGCAAAAAACGGGAGTCTCCTGTTAAAACAGTACAGTTGGCAAGTATGTTATAGAAAATATAGGACGACTTTAATCCCTGAAGATGGGATATCCACTTACTTTGCTCCTGGGCGGCAAATTGCTCCTTGCATTGCTTCAACTTCGAGAGAATATCTTCATAATCCCCTCTAGAGCTTGGGGCCTGGTCGTTTGATGGGCCTGAAAACCAAAAGGAAAGGAATTCAAAACATTTCCAAACAACCACCGAACAGGAACGTACAGTAGATCCAGGGTCGGCAAGTTTCTGCCAAGGAGGTTAAAAACACTGGCACAAATCGGTTAAAATCGACATTGCGAAGACCACTTTCAGCCACATTTGCGGCAGAAACTGGCAAAAACTCACGAAATGAAAAAAAAAAAAATAATTATTGACACACAATAGAAAATACATGGAGAAAATACATGGAAAAATTAATTGTTAAGCACAAGCAATTGCTACCTTTCAAAAATGTTACATTGTTTGGACCCTGCAGTTGCTTCTTAGAAAAGGTGGTTTAAAAAATCTAAACAGTTTCTCAATTTAATCTGCACAAATGAGAAACTTTAGAATATTCTTCCAACAAAAGAGCTAGCATGCAATTAATTCACTAAGGAACAAGCAATAAACTTTCACCTATCGTATACTTTTTTTAACTGGTCCACCATGTAGTAACTGGGATAGTGGTAAAAAATTTTTTGAAAAGTAAGTTTCGAGAAATGGGACCAATTTGTTTTGCAAAGTTGTGGCATTATTTACACACAAAATTTAGGTTAATATTGGAAAGTAAAATTCCGACACTTTCTTCTTGAGCACATAATTTCAATCACAAGCAGTTTAGATGAAGCATATAAATGAGCAAATTGCAATCAGTAATGCCTGTTTAATCCTGTTTGATAAGTAAATACACTGCTGGCTATTTCCATGCGGGGACTAAGATAATGTCTCCTTTTTGGGCGGTCTGTTTTACCGAGAACTATGAATGCATTCCACAGGTTAAAGACACCTATTGCAGTTTTACCCACAGATCCTCTTGTTCCAAACCGAGCTGAACGTGAGAAATTTGTCAATAATTGGAAATTTGTTTGGGAAAAAAATTTGGTTCATTATTTCCTAGCTGCATTGCTTGGATTTGCACGGTCCGCTTCAAAAATAAAAGTTATGTCAAGTGAGACGTTCAACAATCAGGCTTCAATTGGGGGGGAGGGGGACTGTAAAATTTCCAGCCCAAACAATCATTCTTAAAAGAAAGAAAACGTCTAATCAAAACTTCTTGAACAAATTCAACGCAACTTTCCCGATTATCTTCAACTGGCGGTACAAAAAAAAGGAAGATAAAAGGAGACCTTTTTCTTCAAAACAAAATTTTATTTCATCCCGGGGGGGGGGGGGGGGGAGCGATTGTCTTCTGGAACTTTATGCTTATTTAAAATGAGATTGTGCAAACAATAATTTTCCCAACATAAAATTTCTGTTCCATTAGGTTTAATAACACTTTTAACCTTTTCCCCAGTGATTTTACAGCCTTTTTTATTCGAACGAACACTATGGGTGTTTATCGCGGGCTTTTAAATGGGATGTTTATATAAGTGCAACAGCTGAGAAAAGGGAGTGACCAGTCAGGAAAGGGAAGGTTCAGAACCCCCCCCCCCCCCCGGCTGCACATTAAAAAAAAATAGCTATTTACATACCAGCAACAGCCTCATCCACCTGCATGGACTCATCAGGGACCACACGCCTCTTCTTAGAGGCAGGAGCTGAAAACAGAAAAAAGGAAATAAGAATTACAAGTCATAACAGGTAGAGTTGTCCAGAAAGGAAACAACGTATACAGGCGTCCCTCGTATAACACAATGCTTCTACAACATGGATTTGATATCACATGGCACCAAATTTGAGATTATGATGACACAGTTTTGATATGACGCATACAAAACTTCCAATTTAACGCTTCATGGTTTCGATATAACACAAATGTTACCTTTTAAAAAAAAGATGGAATTTCATTTTTGTTTAATGCATTCTGTTAGTGCTTGATAACTCAAGTACGGAATCTACATTGACTTTCAGTTTCCCCGTAGACGCTATTGTTAAGGGATTTGAACTGTTCAAAATTGAACGGAATATTGTTCAAATCAAAAAGTGAAATATGGGAATGAGGTGTCCTCGCCGAGATCTTTCGAACAAAATAAAGTTTTCAAACCGGACAATTCATTCAAAAGTTCTTAGGGGGGGGGACAGACAGACATTTTACCCATCTCAATACCCTACTTTCCAATTTTTAATTTTTCAATATTTATTAAATTATTTTATTTTTGACTTTTGTTTTTTGCCATTATTTTTAACAGGGGTGATTGTGAGTTCATCAAAAAATACCTGAAAGTCTCAAAGCGAGAACAGGGGGGAGGGGGTAATCTTTGGCCTCTATTACTTAAGTGCATCTTTGCCATAGTTTTAAATAGTTCTGAGTCAAAATATTGCGTGCACATTTAATTAAACTTTTAATGGATTACAAAGTTACTTTTGAGCTGGTGTTATACAAATTATCTTGACATTTGTCCATCTTAAGGGATAGTTGTCCATCTTAAGGCTCATTGAATAGAGTACGAAAGCTATCTCAAATAGAACAACAAATGAAAAACAAGTTTGGAGAATAAAGAGCAGCATTTAGCTTTATGCTGCTGTTTAGTTAGTAAAAGAGCTAGTATGTCATCAAAGCATTAAAAACATTCTTTGAAAGTTACCAAAATATATATATACATAAATAAATATATAAAAATATATAGACCGGTGGTCAAGATTGAGAGGTGGTCAAGTTGCAGAGGTTTCCCTTCATTATATGAGATAGAGCACAATTAAAATTTAAAGCATTATAATATTCTCGAACCTTAATCAGTAATTAATTTACTTTTATCAGCAAGAAAAAAATCCAAGGGGAAAAAAAAATTTACATAAGAAAAACATAAGAAAACCTGCACCTTTCTTTGTGGCGTCATTTTCTTGGAATTTTCGAAAACTACAGGAATTCTTAAACTGTCCTTTCTGACCCAGAAAAATTATTTTGTCCTTTTGAAAGCTGCTAGGTATTTTTAAAAACATTCTGTTGTGTGATTTTTTTCCCCAGAATTTTGATGTTCTATTGTACTAGTAAAGGCCCAAAATGGTTCCATCAACCTTGGTGAGCCAAGTTTGCAAAACAAAAGTAAATTAAGTCAATAGAGCGAAAAGAAAGATTGCTCGCCTTCTTTTAGTGAAAACTGTTTCTCTCTTTGCTTACCCAGCAAGAAGCTGAATGCTGAGACGAGATGGAATAGGACAGGAAAGTGGTTGTTGAAGTCATTTTCAGAGCCTGATTATCACAGGGGCATGCGGGGCACAGGTCCCTGCTCTTAGATTTTAGGGAGGTCCAAAATCTCCTTAATTTATCATGCTAATTAAAAATAAATAATGGTTTCACTCAGAGTCTAGAGTACAATGATGTTATTGATATTTTTGCAAAAGCAAAGACGAGGAAAATTTCTTTGTTTGTTGATAAAAATTCCCCTTAAAAAATTGCTCTCTTTGCAAACCTCAAAACCACTCCAAGTTTAGTCTGTATTTACTATTAAAAGTTATATCATAAATACCTTTGATATTTATGGTAAACTGGCAAAGTTTAACCCCATCATAAATACCTTAAAGTTTAACTCCATCTTATATAACTATCGTATACTATATCTCTTCTACTTTTTAAACATTGTGATATGAGGTTACCACATGGTTATGTTAACAGGGCTATTAGCATGGTTGTGTTAAAACGCAGGAATTGAAATATTTTATAGCTTCAGAATAAAGCGTAAATATAGGAGGCGGCGCGGGGGGGGGGGGGACAAAATGAATTTCATGACAAATGTCATCAAAAATCATAGTTGTGCCCTACGGGGTCCCTGAAATTCAAATGATCGAGCTCTGGTCATTTTTCAAGGTCAGTCACCCCCAACCCCTTTTCGTCTTTTATTCAGGAGTAAAATGCCTTCCCTATCAACTTACACCCCACTATCCTGCGATCAAGCACAAACTTGCGCAAAGCCAAAGGAGCATAAAGACAAACAAATGAGAACTATAAAGTCAGACAAAAGTGCAGAGGGATTTCGGTCTTACATTAAAACTTAGGCCTCCTCTAAACTACATTTAAAAAACAAATTAGCTATATACATACCAGGAGCATCCTGGTCGCTGCTCCCCGTGCTTTTCCTCTTTTTCAAATCAGGTGCTGCAAAGCAGATGAAAGAAAATAAGAATTATAAGTCATAACAGGTGGCGTTATTCAGAAATGAAACATCACATAAACAAATTAAGAGTTAAAAGCTTTTGCCATGCTAAAATACAAGCTCCTGTCCATTATATACAGGTTTTCCCAAACCCATACCTGCCAAAGCTGTATTTGCACACTTTTTAAACTAACACACAACAAACCATTAAAATTTAAAGCATTACATTATGTTCAATCCTTCCTCTGTAATTAATCTACTTTTATCAGCCAAAAAAAACCAAAGAGAAAAAAAAAAAGAAAAAAAAACAATTACCAGTGCTGATTTACAAAAGAAAAACATAGGATTACAAAAAACAATTCGTTTTAAAAAGAGACCTGTCCCCCTTTAAACGATCCCCCCCCCCCCCCAGAAACTTGGTAGCAGAATGCAGTGACTGATTAACAGTTTCAGTGGTCAAAAAGGATTGGAATGCGCTTCTCAATCCCCTGCTGGGCCCCTATGATTGTACCACAACAGTCCCTTGCTACTGCAACATGATAAATCTGCTAACTACTACTTGAAGGAAAATTTTTCACAATTTCTTAAGTTTTTCTTAATATTATTTATCTCATGTAATGTTTGTATGGTTTTAAATATAAGCATAAGTCACAGAGAATTGGGACCCCTTAGGAAGGCAGTCTGAGCCCTTCTTGTATCAACTTAACCCTGTATCAACTGTACACGGTTTCGAATAGTGATACTCAACGATTTACATACCTGGAGCACCCTTGCTGCTTGAAGTCTTTTTCTTCAAACCGGGGGCCCTCTTCTTAGGGGCTGGAGCTGAGAACAGATAACAGAAAATAAGAATTATAAGTCATAACAGGTAGAGTTGTTTAGAAATGAAACATATAGACAAATTAAGAGATCAAAGCTTTTGCCATATTAAAACACATTCTCCTGTCCGTTATAGGTTATCGCAAAAACATTCCAGCCGTAGCTGTATGTGCACACTTTTTAAACCAACACACAACAAACCATTAAAGTTCAAAGCATCACAGTATTCTCAGACTTTAACCAGTAATCAATCTACTTCTATCGGCAAAGAAAAAACCCAACAAAAAGGAAAAATACCATAACAATGTTGGTTTACAGAAGAAAACATGGGATTACAACAAAAAAAAATTACAGTCAAGTCCCGACCAATGCGAGAGATGCGTTCCAAGACTCCTCGCGTAAGTCGAAATTTCGCGTTGTAGAAAAGGGTGTGTATACACATTTTTTGAACCATACCAAATACTTTTAGCCACTTATAAACACTCCTCAAACTGATTTCAAGCATTCTTAGGTTTTTTATAATTAAGAACTGTACTTTTACTGTACTTAAAAAAATAAAAATCTGCTTCATTCAACGTAAAAAACTGTTAAGATGCACAAAATAAATTATCAAAAATAAAACTACATGGTATGTACATCCCTTAAACTTATTGTTGTGATACGTTGACGTACTTTTTAGTTGTTCAAGCATATCAAATATCTTGAACTTTTTTTTTCTTCTTTTTGCCAGAAACTTTCTTTTTATTCCCATCTTTACAAACTTTAGATGAAACAGTGCCTTTTTATTTCATCAACTTTAATATTTAGAAAGAAAAAAGAAACAAAGACGCCGAGCGGTTACTTGATGCATTAACAAAGCGATGAGTGAAGGGAAATTCCGCTATCAAAAATGCTACGGGGATAAAATATATTCACAAAATCAATATTTAGGATCCAATGACTAAACAAATACTTCCTTCAAAGAAAATTCGTATTGCAAACGAGGAATTCGCGTTAGCCTTAAAATTCGTTACTCCGGAAAAAACTCTTGTTATAGCCATGAGTACTATTTTGCGTAAGTCGAATCGCGTTGTAGCTGGAGTCGACTGTAGTTTTAAAAAGGCGGGCTTGTCCTTTAAACATTTGAAGGTTCGTTGTGCACCATTAGGACATTGCTTAATATTTTTCTCAAAAAGGTGCGCTGTTGATATAAAACATCCGAGAAAATTATTTTGGGAGGACCTACTAGCTTGTTGTTTTGAAACACCCTAATGTGTACGTTACGTTCCTTACCTGATACGAGCTGAAGTGAACTACTAATAGTTTCTCCGTAACAACACAATGATTATGGAAACTCAGACAATGAGAACCCTATGATTTGCCCAGTTTTGTTAAGACAACTTCATACCATCGTTACATTTTTGATAGTTTCATTAGATTGATTTTTTTTCCTCCAAAAACAATTATCTTTACTAATAATGAAGTTGAAAGTCTCTGTCTTGATATCAGGAGGATGTCTGGATCTCCGACGCGCATAGCGCCTAGACCGTTCCGCCGATTTTCATGAAATTTGGCACAAAGTTAGTTTGTAGCATGGGGGGGGGGTGCCCCTCGAAGCGATGTTTGGAAAATTCGATGTGGTTCTTTTTCTATTCCAATTTAAAGGACAAAACTATCATAAGATGAACGTGTAAATTACGAAATTATCATAACGTGGAACCGTAACATGGGCACAAGCCAATTGGCGAGAAAATTCACCATACATTATTTGTAAATACACAGGCGAACCAAAAGACCTTTTCATTTTTCTATTACGGGCAAAGCCGTGCGGGTACCACTAGTGATGAATAAAACAATTCTTACCGGGACGTGCTCCATCGGATGTTGAATCCCGGTTTGAGCCGAAGGGCCGGGCCCTCTTGCTGCGGATGTGACCTAAAAGAGGGGAACGAGGTTGAGTCTTTGTCCGAACCAGGGTTCGCCGATCAATGGATGCCTCAGTAGCCGAATCGGTTCACTCCACTTTGCAAAGAAATCCTCATTTCTGCTTTAAAAGTGCTTAAGCAATGCTTAGCATGTGAACTTAAAGTTTTGGTTCAGTATATTTCTGACCCTGTCATGGCAGAAAATGTCACACGAGGTCCTATTTATTCCTATGGATGACACCATCTTCATCACTTTTCTCTACTTTTTATTTTGTGGAAATCATCATAGATTTGGCAAGGGAGGCATGCATATATCAGTCGATTTATATCACAATATATATTGATATTTACAGTCGGACCTCCATATATGGAAGTGGCAAATTGCGGGAATAAAATTCGATATATAGAAATTTCGATATGTAGAAACAATTTTAGTTTATCATAAAAATCTCCTTAAGACATAAAAATGAAACTAATTTTTGCCAACTGTAATGCCGTTTCATGTTTTTGAGTGGGTTTTCTGCAAGTTTCTGTACTTTTATTTCGACTTTCCGATTTCTCACAATAGAAGGAACTCTGCATGCGGAAATACTAAATTTACAAAATATTAGGGGATTTTTGTTCTGACAATGTAATCGAGAGAAAAGTAAGAAATCAATCTAGTACTTAACTTGAATGATTTTCACTGAAGCTAAAATGATTAGCAATGATAATCAACAGATAATAGAAATAACTTGAAACTGATTTTACTGTTTTACTGGTTGCAACTAAGATTTGAAATAAACGGGAGGGAATTTTTTAAGAACTAACAACGATCTATCTACTCTCAACCACAGATTCCTTGTGAGTTTCGTAGCAAGCTTTAGTGAACATAATTTTCTCCCTTAACCTTCATTTTTCATGAGACAAACATTAAGTGGGAAAAAAATCTACGAATGTATGTAAAATAATTTCGATATATAGAGATTTTTTCGATATATGGAAACAATTTTTCTATGTACTGGACATGGAAATTTGCTGGGATTTCGATATATAGAAAACTTTGATATGTGGAAGTTCGATATATGGAGGCTCGACTCTACTTTGAAAATATCATTTTTTGATTTTTTTCCTACTACGATATTTTTAATACAAAAGTTATTAATCATAGTAATACAGTTCATTTATTACCCAAAAGTGATGCACTATAATTTTATGATGTATTACTAAATAACTAATACAGCAAAGTAATGCAGTAGAAGACCATTATAACGCCGACCTAAATAACCCAATTCTGTATAAACCGCACTACTTTTCAAAAGTAAACAATAGGTTTTGAAGCTTGAAAAATCCCTGTTTTGCCTTATAAAAATAAAAATGGTTAGGCAAATTAAATTTGGGAAGTTTTTCATCTTTCCATCTTAATTCAAAGCTTTTAAATTTAGAATTAGTAATCATAATGAACAGAGAATACCAGGTGGCTCTTGAAAATGCAGCTGTTATGCAAACCATGAAGATTGCAAAAGTGCATGATAATGCACTATTTGGGAATAACTAATTGTAATGTTGGTGCCTAAATATTGCTTGCAGATAAAACTCATTCTGAAGTGCTAATATATAGATATATTCTGAATATTAGTTTCAAAATTTGTGAAATGACATTTGTGGAAAGATTTGTGGAGCGGAATATATAACTTTGGAATTTGCAATGTCTTTTGCAATTTTTTACGAAGCGTAACTACCTTATTCCATTTCTGATGTTTTCTAAAAGCTTTATTTTATGAAACGGCACTGATTTTAATGAAGGATGGTTTTGACATGGTCTGGTAATGTAATGATTCTGTTCTTTCAAATTTGATTTCAAAAAGCGGCCGATACTTTTATCCAGTGATTTTATAAGTGTGGCTAGTTAATTCATAATTATTTTATTTCAAAAAAACTGATGCAAACCTATTTGAAGTTCAAATTGAAATTGGTATATAAGAAAATGCACTACGGCAGCATTTTCGATAAATCCGGTTTTATTTTCCTAGATCCAATATTATTTCCCTAAATCCGATAAGGAGGAAATTTAAAAAAAAAATTAAAAACAAAATGCATGCTAGCGCATCCAACAAATGCATCCTCTAATAAATGCATCCGCATCTAACAAATGCATCCCGATTGAAAAAAAAATCCCCTTACATCTTTCTATCACCCTGATTTTGGTCAAATCAGAAGACACGAAATTCAAATTCGAGCAAGGTCTCGCTTTAAAATGTCAGACTACTTTCAGAAAAATAGAAAAAAAAAGGAGCAAAGAAAACTGAGATAATCTTTATGCATAAATGGCTACTTATGTATTTATGAATGTTTATCTGGGGTAAAATTCCAAACTACTGGACAGATTTTAAAAAATTTTTCACCATCGATAGCTACATTATCAGGGAACAACTTAGGCTATAATTTATTCCTTAAAAACTTAAAAAACGTTATGATGGTAAACAGTAAATGTAATGTAATTTTCCCATTAAACAATTAAATAAAAACCCATTGTTACAAAAATTCGTTGCCTTACAACATCAATATTAAAAGTAGTCATAACGAAAATTTTGAATCAAGGCTTCTCCGGAGCAAACATGAGTTTAAAGTCATTTAAACATTTGGAAACTACTTTTTGCACTTTTTGGTTAACATAGTAGCGAGCTTTTTTGTTTGTGTGTACTATTTAATTAAATAAAGAGCAGCAAGGTTTTTTTAGTGATCTTTCCTTCTGTTAGTTCATGTTTTAAAAATTCTTCAAATTTTTATATGCTACCATTTGTGCTTTCGTTACTAACTGAATCCTATTTTGTTCTTCATACTCATCGCTGTTTTACTTGTGTAAGGAAGAAGCTCGAGTTTTAATCACGTCAAAGCGGTGTGTGTTTTGAGTTCTTTCAGTTAAAACAAAGCAAAAGAAGGTAGTGATTGTTTCTCACAATTATTACTGACCCAAGCAACGCAGGGTATTTCTGCTAGTTGTACCTATTCCAATAATGCATGCAACTTTTCAAGTAATGTACATTTTAAAAAAGATTTTCTCACCTCTGTCTTTGACGATGGTCATTGTGTTGAGGTCGATTTCATCACAAAGGGGGTCATCATGAGAGTACTAGAAAATAAAAAACAAACAGTTTAAAAAAGAAAAAAACATCTAGCATCAGCACTTAATAGTATAGTACGGTGGCCATACACACCAGAATTTTTTTTTTAATCATAAAAGCCTGATTCTTCAAATTTAAATCTGATTTTTTTTAAATTTTTTTTTAAATCTTCAAAATTTCATATATATTAATCACTTCAATTTATAAACATAATATATTTTATACAACACATAAAAATTTCATTTAATGGCAGTAGCGATTTTTAATAATAGGTATAAGCAGTTTTGTTCCCAGTAATCCGTGACACATAATTTGTATGTTATCACATACTACATAGTATGTCATAGTGTAAACATTTATGAAGCTTGAGACATATGTTATGTCTAAAAATGTTTGAGAATGTACGTCGTATATGGACTATATCCATATTTCGACTATCAAAAATAACCTGAAATTGTGCCTTCAAGATTTCAACTTCACAATTTTTCCAAGCTCAATCCCAAAACACCAACTTCTGCCTTCTCACCTAATGTCGCCAAAGATAGGCTAAAATTGCACTTCAAAAACTTCTATTTCGAAAACTTTCCGTGAGAAATTTCTGATACCCTAATATCACCAAAGACATTTTAAAAGTGATTTCAATATTGAAAAAATTTTGGAAGTGCACACCAAAAATTACGATTTTTGTCTTCAGTTCCAAAAGGCAATTTTAGATGATGTTAGGGGTAAAAGCGCTTGGGGCTCACCGCCATTACTTTTTTGCCGATCGTAAACATTTTTATTGCAGCAAGCTTGGGACATAAGATTTTCACTTTTGCTACAAAATCAATTCTGATCAGAAAGTCTACCCAACGTAGCACGAACAAACCAGAAAAGGAAAGCCTAAAAGTTTTAATACTTTCATTTCGGAAACTTTTGACAGAATCTTTCAACTTCCTTCCCACTTAAGTCATCCAATGATTGCCTAAAACAAACTTCTTAAAACTTCAGAAACGAAAATTTTTTCGGGCTGAGCGTCGGAATAGTCCCCTATCCTTGTATGAAGCAGGCACACTAAAGGCAGTGTAAGTTTGTTTAAGATTTATTTTTCTATTGAAAGAGCAACTCCCCTTCCCACATCGCCAAAGACAACCCAAAGTTTTAAGACTTCAATTTCGAAAATGTTTCGAGAAAGACCCCCCGAGTTCCCCAACTCTTAACTCACTTAAAAATAGCCAAAATAGTATTTCAATGCTTCAGCATGGAGAAATTTTTGAAGGAAAGAGAGGACCCCCCCCCCCGCCCCCCGAACTCATTCGCTTTAGTTAACTAAATTTGACTTAAATTTATGGTTCTCCCTTTTCATCACTGAAGTTTGAATAATTTAATTTCTAACATTTATTGTTAAGTCTCCCAAAGATTACCTAAAGCAAAGTTCTGAATACTTCAGCTTTGAAGGGGGAGGGGGACCCCGAACCCCATCCTCTGCCTCTATGTTCATTAAAGATGTTCTAAAGTTGCGCTTTTAAGACATTACAAAACTGAAGGAACAGTTGTTCATCGGTGTTTCAAACCAGCTTGAAATTTACCTCCGATTCTTTCCAGAATTTGCATGCTCATTGAAATTTTCAAAATCCCAGGCAGTTCCCTTTTTATCTGGTATGGTGGACGCCCTTTGATGTGGCGTAAATATTTCATCCCGTCAGCAATCACTCTCAATCAGTGATTCAGATTTAACTCTAAGACAATTTAAGAGTGCACACAATTTTCATTTATGCGCATAAAGTTTGCAAAAAAAAAACGCAAATGAGAAAAAAATGAAAGGATGATCGAAATTGTTTTCTAACTCATTTAAATAAATTTTCTAGAGCTTTTTGAAAAAAGATCAAAAAATACCGAATTTCAATCATCTGCGGAGCAAAAAAAACAGCTATATCTTAGGAATAAAATTTTTCTCAGCCCCAGACAGCTTTAGCCAGTGAAAGAATTTAAATTATCTTTTTTGAGATTTAAATTACATTCCTCTAAAAGAAAACAAGAAGTTCTGTCTAGAACTATACGAGCCTACTTTCCCGTATACCCATACTACTTTCTAGTACCTGATCAATATTCTCAAAAATAGCTAAAATTGCAAATTGTTTCAAACATATTTTTCCAATATTTTAAGCTGATTTCTGGGAATAAAATATTCCTCACTCATCTCAAAAAATTAGATGCATAAAAAAAACAAATAAAACAGCAGCACCTTTTAAACAAAGCAGCTAGTACACTTTTTTCCATTAAAAAAATCTTTAACAGCTTTCAAAACTAAAAAATAATTAAAATTAATAAGCTCATTAAAATAAATACATCATAGACTATTCATTCAAAAGTTATTAGAAGGGGATATACAGACCGACAGACATTTTTCCCCATCTCAATTTCCTACTTTCCCATTTTAATTTTTTGATATTTATTTTATTTATTTGACTTTTTTTTTGTTTTTCACGATATTTTTGAGATGTGTTAAGCCTTCTTTCATGCTTTTTTCTTCTTTTTCCGACTTTTACTAGGAAAGTAGGCTAAAAAATCAAAAGAGTTAAAAAATGAGCACTGCTCAAGCAAGCTGTTTGAATTAGTTTGCTTTGCACATCCAAAAACACCACTTCACTACACGCCACTCGAAAAAGTCTCTTTTTGAGTAGACTTCCTTGCTGCGAGATAATTTGTGGAGCATCATGTTGTCAGATAACTTCTGCTTAAAATCACGACTTCTTACCTTTGTAAAGATGCCCTCCATCTCTCCCACTCTATCTCTTCTTGGCCGCGCCCTCTGCATGATGGCTCTGTCGATGAAGGCGAGGAGCTAAAATGCAAGAATTATCAGAATTTGAGTGCACAATGTAGAAAGTCTTAAACCCAATGAGCTTTTACAAATAAATAAAAACACTTGCACAATTTTGACTCATTAAATAAAAGCCAAGGCGGCTAGATTAGTTGCCTTGAAGACTGAAAAAATTACGCATCTATCGATTCCCGTTTCGATGGCCAGTTCACTGAAAATGGCTCAATTTTTAATCACATATGTAGGAAGGTGGGGGGTAATTTGGATACAATTTGTATTTTATTTAATAATTTGAAAACTAGTCATTTGATATGTCTTCAAGGATTGACATCTATAAACACCATCCTTACCTATGATTATATGCTGAAAACAATTAGCCAACATTGTAATTGAAATTGATAAAAGATAAGTTCAGCTTTCTGGAGAAGGCAGCTACTTCCAAATAGTGCCGCTAATTAACCTGCAGCTCTATGACTTCCAAATTTAAGTTAGTGACAAGTAGTGATTGCAATACCGGATACCAGTATTATAAGCAATTTTGCAATTTCAAAAGACCAGACTTTGCCGAGGTAAAATACCGGTATTTTTGGTATCAGCAGAAAATTATCAATGGTTTTAACTAAATAATATTCAATTTAACTTATTAAACTTTACAGACGGGCGTCTTGCATACCGGATAGGAGCTATAAACAGCTGCTAATCACTTAATAATTGGTTGAATTTCTTGCTTTGTTTTTTGTGGTTGGCTCTTCACATTCTGCTTATTGATATCTGGGAAAGGATTTTTTTTGGGCAACACTAGCATATAGAGATTCGGAGGTGGTTCATCTTTCTGATCATGAATTCTGGTTGATGCAAGCAATAAAAGCAAAACTATCCAAAGCACTAACCCTATACAAAATATAACAGGGGTGAACACCTACAGGGGGTCATGGCACAGACGGCGCCATTGAATTTTTTGCGGTTCATTGTTTTAAGGCGCATTTCACTTTTTTTTGGAGGAGGGGAGGTCTTTGCAGTATTTAGGGGGTGCAACCATGCCCTTAGGAGGTGAGCACCCGAGTATAACTTGCATTCTTTGTATTAGGGATGCAACGAATATTCGGCCCATATGCCGAATATCAAGTTTACTATTCGACTCAGCCGAAGACTACGCAAAAAACGTCTTTTAATTCCACTCATTAAAATTTTTTATAGAAACACAACTATGCTTATAGTAATTAATGGGCAGTTTGATTGAAATCATATTATACTACATTGCAATACCATTTTTAAGGGCATTTACTCATGAATGAATGGTGATTAAAAATGTCTGTACCGTCAAGTCTCGTTCAAGCGACCTTTAAAAAGGTTCACTATATAGAAACTTCGCTGTATAGAAAAGAGTGAATTTCGATGGTTAATTTTTCAATAAATGCTTATATACAATGGTGGACAATTTCTATGGACGGATGGCAATAGCAGCGTTAGCAACCACAAAATGGAAGGCAAGGATATATGGAAATTAGTATAAGTTCGACATGTTGGGAGTATGCAAATTTTCGATTAATGACTTTGCTGGTCACGTGATAGCGCTGATAAGCGATTTAAAGGATTGGGCGCATGGTGAACATTGTTGTTCAAAAGAATCATTTGACAAACCTGCATTTTTCGGTATGTCTTCCCGACAACCCTTAGATGATTTTAAGGGTGGCCTTGCGGTTGGCAACATCAAAGAAGGGCAGAAAAATTTAAGATGTTGCCAGAGAGTTCGACGTCAGTCACAGGGTTGTTTCAAGAGTTTGGAAATCACTGCAAATGGAATGTGTAGCAAATGTCACGAGGGATGTCGCGTACGCAATATGACGTCAGTACGAGATCGGTACTTAGTTCTAGCAACGAAAAGGAACCAGCGTAGCACAGCTTCTATGGTAGCTAAACGGTTTCCTGCTGCTGCTAGAAAGCAAATATCCCGAAAAGATGCCGCTAGACATTTGAATACAGTAAGATTACATGCCCGCCAGCTTGTTTTGTACATCCCATTGTCTACAAGTCTGTTTTGCTGGTTTGTAATGATGTCTTCAGCATCGCCTTTGGAGAGAAGTCGACTAGGTTTTTCTACTATTCTCAGATGAAAGCAGCTTCAGTCTGTCTTCTTATTGTGATGAGCGTGGTACAGCATACCAGCCAGCAAACATGAAAGAAAAGGACTAGTATCCTAAAGTTGTGTCAAGGTGAGGGTAGGATTATAATCAATGGCCGTAGGTCGCTCGTGTGCTTCCAAACAAGACTATGATGGCTAGTGATTAATTAATGTTGTTCTACTGCCTTGTGGGGGCTAAATTTGTTTTCATGCATGACAACGTAACAACTCACTAACAATCGCCGTACAGAAATGTCTAGATCACTTAAAACATTCAACCCCTCGGATGGCCAGCTCGTTCTATAGATCTTAATCATATTGAAAATGTTTGAGATGCTTTGGGGAGCAGTCTCGCTGGTCGACAACACCCTCCAATAAGCAAGGACACCCTTATCTGTGACTGACAGGATGATGGTATAAATTACCCCAACAGCTACTGGATTATGTTGTACATAGAAACACACGACATGTAGAAGCTTGCATTGCTCTCCATAGTAGTCATATCCCATATTGACTTCTCACGGCGAAACGCGAGGGGGGGGGGCAGTAATGACAGTTATTCACTTTTAAGTATTCAGCCCGAAATGATTGTTTTGTCCTTTGAACACAGACACCTTCCGGATTTCAGAGCACAATAAATTATTGTCATTGCAATATTCTAGAGTTCTCGCATCAGTTTATTTCACTTGACATTGAATTACAGCTACCTTTTTATGCGCTACATAGCCCATTGGAATCAGTCCTTAGCAATGTTCCACCAGTTGTGTGTATATTTTTAAGTTATTAATCTAACATAAGTATTGAACAAAGAAATAAAACTAATTAAACAAAGTTATTAACTAATTAAATTTAGTCAGGAGTGCTACTTGAATTTGTTGTACAATTTATGAATTTTAACAAATTTTCCACATATATTAATAGAATTAAACCTAAATTTAGTCGACGACACTTGTTTAACATTGGATATAGTCCGTGCTTTTTGCTGTACTTTCGAAGTGCTCAAACACTTTCCCTTCCGACATTATGAGAACGAGGCACGACGTAGTTGAACAAGGTGAAAATGACTGAAATGTGCATGTGGTCAGTTCGAGAGACTGAAATTATTTGATATCAAATAAATCACTTGAGCATGAAACTTCAAAAGAAACAGGCATGTTAAAACTCTGCCATTGCAATATTTTTTTTGCGAACCCCCTGAAAATAAACAATTCTATTAATATTTCTATTTTAATTCTATTATAATTTCTATTCTAATATTATTGCCGCTGAAATAGACAATTCTAGTGTATTGCTAGATAATGCATGTCTATACCCTGGCTTAAGAGTGGTAACTTTTTACAGTTATGAAGTTCTTACAGCGATGGTTTTTTTCTCTATTAAAAATGTTTAGTGAAAATTTGCTTCATTTTGACTTTTCACCGAGTAAGATAGAAAATTATATATTTTAATCATTATTTTCAATATAGTATCAGAAAAAAAGAGGCACTCACATCATCATCAACGCCTTCTACTTTCCTTCCTCTGAATTCATTTCCGGACACACCTATTTGAATGAATCAAATTAGCAACACATTTCATAGAACTAAATTTCATCACAACTACAATACTCATATAAGACAGCCAAATAATCATCCTTGTACACCTAATCGAGTAATCCGCGAGCTCCAACAATGAAACTTGCGCCCCGGCATGATCATTTGATAAAATGTTTTGGTCGTGTTTGAAAGCCGAGAAGGCCTAACTGCCACAAGGCTGAACAACCAAAAATTATTGGATTCTTAGCGGCAGAATGAAATAAAGGGGGAAGTTTAAGTATGAAATATTTACAACTGGTTTCGAGAGTTTTACATAGCAAGATAATTGATGGAAATCTAACTGCTTAACTCAAGTTTTTCTTAAAAGTCCGATGAATTATTTGCACGATAACTTTCCCCAGAAGTGCGGGCGGATATTCCACTCCCCCCCCCCCCCCCCCTCTCCCTGGAATCGCCGCCACTGTCTGTTTTACTGGTAGGACTGCCATTTCAGGGGTACAAAGAAAAGAAAATGTGGTTGAAAATGAACGCTCCAGTAAATCCACTTTAGCTAAGGTTACAGTTTCAACCATCAAAATATCACCAATGGATCTCGTTCAATTGTTGAAGCAATTTTTACCCGTCACACGGGAACTTTCTAGTTTTTAAAAAAAATTGCAACACACAACACAGCAAAAACGAGTGATCTGTCCGTTCTTGGCAGCCACAACCAATACCCTCGAACGATTGCATTTTAAAAAGAGGTGATCAGCTGAGGGCCAATTTCCACCTTTCTCTTTCAGGAGCTCCTTCAAACCGCTGGAGACTTTACTTATTACTTGCCAAATAATTTTTGAGATAATGGGCGAAATGTCCAGTATTCAGACATTCTCGCACTCTTAGAAGCCTTAAACCCTTGGCGTGGAATGGTGGAAGAAAGCAGAAAGCAGAATACTTGACTTGAAGCACTGTATACACAAACAATCAACCAACGTGACCTTTTCCACAAATCGGGAGTCCAAAACCATAATCGTTTTAGAAAGTATTTTATTCATATTCATAAATAGATATAGATTCCTTAATACTGCAGCCAATGTCATTTAAACAGCCGCCTAGGGAGGCATTCTTGGGACAAAAAGGGAGTTGCCTGCATTTCTCAAAATTCTCTTCATATCAGGGCTGGCAAGTTTCTGCCGGGGCGGTTAAAATGACAAAAAAAAAACTATAGACAGACAGTAGAAAATGCATGGAAAAAATAATTAATTGTTAACCAAAGCACAGTTTAATTTACAATATTATCACAATTCAGAATCAAATGTTGGACCCTTCAGTTGCTTCATGGAAAAGGTGGTTCCAAAAATCTAAATAGTTTCTCAATTTAATATGCACGAATGATAAACTTTAGAATATTCTTGCAACAAAAGAGCTAGTAGGCAATGCATCAAGGAACAAGCAATATTCATAAAACATTCAAATTGTATATATTTTTTAAACTAGTCTATCATGTAGTAACTAGAGTAGTGGTAAAAATTCGATTGGAAAAATGAGTTGAGAAGTGGGGCCAATTTGTTTTGCAAAGCTGTGACATTAGGTACAAAATCTAGATTAATATTGGCAAGTAAAATTTGACACTTTCTTCTGGAAGCACAAGATAATTTCAATCACAAGCAATTTAGATGAAGCAATTTGTGAACAAATTACAAACAGTAATGCTAGTCTAATTCTGTATGCCACTCCTCTACCCTAAGAACCCATAGGATTTTCATTTTTAAAATCAAGTTACATTTTTTTGTTTACCTTAACAAATATCATTTAGTAATTACTTTAGTTTTTAAGACAATTTTCTGTTTTTGCCAGTTTCTGCCGGTTTTAAGCAGTTATAACCAGTTTGCCACTGGCACGGCAAAAACTAGTTTCTGCCGGCAGAAAGCCAACCCTGATTCATATAAGTGCAAAAACTAAGAAAAGGAAGGGTGACCTCCCCCTTCCTGACCTATCAGGAAGGGGGAGGTTCAGACCCCATGGATCTCGCCCCCTCCCCCCTTATCTGCACATTAAAAAAAAATAGCTATTTACATACCGGCAACGGCATTGTCCTCCTCCACGACCTCTTCCACCTCCACACGCCTCCTTTTAGGCGCTGGAGCTGAAAACAGAAAAGGAAATAAGAATTAAAAGTCATAACAGGTAAAGTTGTTCAGAAATGAAACATCATGCAGACTAATTAAGAGTTAAAAGGTTTCGCCATGTTAAAATACAAGCTCCTGTTCACATGGGTGCAAGTTTGGTGATGTGTTCAAGACGGAAAATATTTCCAATCTCTCCCCCACCCCCCCATCATGTGTGCTTAAGGAAAAATTTATGTGTATAAATGTTGGACATTTTAAATATGCCAGTTTTGGAATCTGTTTGATTTTAAAAATTAAGCTTTTGACTTTTATAACAACATGAACTTAGTTTAAATTGTAATATTTAAGTTTTCTGATATCGTAACTCCAAAAACGTAAAACCCGCCAATAACGGGGGGTCTGGGGGCTCTCCCCCAGATTTTTTTTTTAAATTGAAATCCAAAAAAGCAATGATAGGCCATTTGGTAAAGTTCAAGGAAAAGAGGGATTCAAGGACTCTCTTTGATCAATTTTTTCAAACTGATAGTCCCAAAATCACAATATTGGGCGACCTGCAAAAGTATTAGCAAAAGAGGTGGGGGGGGAGCGCTCTGAACTCTCCCCGAAATTGAACATAACGACATTGTACTCCATCTTCCATAACGTTTATACGCTTTTTGACTGCATTATTGAAGGGTTGAAGTTCAGGAACTCTCCTTCGGCAATATTTCGAAACTGAAGTTACAAAAACACAATTTTAGACGATAATGGATAATGTTAGTTGTAAAAGCGTTCGGGGCTCCCCGCCATTAGTCTATTGCCGATCGTAAACATATTTTTTGCAGCAATAAAATCGCTTGGGACATAAGAATTTCACTTTTGCAACATAAATCAGATATGATCGGAAAGCCTACCCAAGGTAGCGCCAACAAACCAGAAAAGAAGGGGAGGGGGAAGGGTATGGGCGACTACTGGCACCATTCTCCCATACAGTCTTCATTTGAAAAAGAAGTCTTTATAAGATAGCAGGTGCTGAAATTAGCCATAAAAAACCACTTCAGTGAAGTAGATACATTTTTTAAACGAGGTACACTTTCCAGTATTCATTAATTAAAAAAAAAAAGCAATAGGGGAACTGAATGCTCACCCCCAGGGAGGGCCCTGACTCAAATCCCTCTTAAGGCACTCAAATATAGCCTAAAGTGGCCTTTTAAATATTTCATCTTCGAAAATTTATCGGAAGAGAACTCCCGAACCCTTCTGAATTCACCACAAATATTCTAAATTTGAATTTTAATGCTTCAGTTTCTAAATTTCTTTCTAGGAGCAATAACCCCCTTACCTACATACATGACTTATGACCGCCTAAGAGTTTTAATATTTTAATTTCGGAAACTTTTGAAAGAAGCTTCCTACTTCCTTCCCCCTTAAGTCATCCAAAGATAGCCCAAAACAGAGCTCTTAAAATTTCAGAAACGGAAATATTTCGAGCTGGGCGACGGAATACCCACCCCCACCCCTCCTCTTTGTTTATTAAAGGCACTATAAGTTTGTGTTTAAGATTTATTTTTCTACTGAAAGACTTCAATTTCCAAAAAGTTCCGAGAAAGACCTCCGAATCCCCTAACTCTAAACTCACTCAACAATAGCCAAAACAGCATTTTAAAATTCAGCATGGAGAAATTTTCGGGGGAGAGAGCCTCCCCCCTCCCCGAACTCCTCCCCTTAAGTTCACTAAATTTGACTTAAATTTACGGTTCCCCCTTTTAATCACCGAAATTTTAAGAATTTAAGTTCTTAACTTTATTGAGAGAAAGTCTTTGAATTCCATCCTCTTAAGTCTCTCAAAGATTACTCAAAGCTGAGTTCTGAATGCTTCAGCTTTGAATTTTTTTCTGGGAAGGGGACACGGAACCCCAAGATGGTCTACAGTCTAAAGGTTCGCTTTTACAACTCCAGTTTCGGAATTTCGCCTAAAGAGATTCTCCCCCTCCCCTCTTGAGATTGCCAACGACATCCTGAAAGTTTTAAGACTTCAATTGCAATTACCTTTCGGGAGAGGATCCCAAATTCCCTTTCTCTTAAGAAATTTAAGTGCAGCCTTAAATAGTTTTTAATACATCAGCTACAACAGGGTTCATACCCTTTAGGCAGAAAAAAATTCAAGCACTTTTCAAGTACTTTTCAAGGTAAAAAATTTTGTTTTCAAGGCAATATCATAAATTTGTACTAAAAATATTGTACGCAGATTTCATTTACTACAAACACATAGAAATAAGGCAATAATACAAAAAAGTATAGGAAAACAAAATTGCTTTTTCTACAACGAGAGACACTTTGGTGAAAAATCTACTGCGTTGAAAGTTTTTCTGAAAATGAAGTTTGGTCATAAAGAGAAGCAGATACCAAGAGGTTTTATTTTGAGGTTTTTCAAAGGTTGCAGCAGTCAGAGGTTTGTATATTTTCTAGAATCAACAAATTAATACTTTAAAAAAAAAAAACCTTTCATAAGTGCTTTTAACTTTTATGGGAAGAAACTAAAATACCCAAGTTCAATGGCATTGCCAAAGAGGAGTTTTTGAAGTCACTCCCCCCCCCCGGTTTCAACATTTATTTCCAATATCTATACAGTGGTTTATTACAATATAAGGGCGGTTAGGACAAAAACACTACCCAGAAAGTTATTTCAGTTTGCACTATTAAGTTCTAAAAATATTAGGTTTGCAAATCATTTATAAGTATGCAAATCAATTATTCGTATGTATTTATTAGCTGTTCAGCCAATAAGGCATTTCAACTGTCCTCGAGTAAATTTAAAAAAATAGGAAGTAAGAAAAGTTTATAAAAGCCCACAGTACAGTCTCTACACCTCAAAATATACAAAAGCAGCTTAAGCAGTGATAAATACTCTGAATGCAAACTTGAGCCTATTCAGCTTTCATTGATTAACTTGCAATAGACAATAAATGTGCAAGTTCAGATTTATAGAGTCATATTTGGAAATTGAAAAGATTCACAAGAAGTTGACATATATTATCACAAAAGTAGTTTTATTTTGGGAAAAAATGGGTTATTTTTGAAATTAGAATTTAAATTTAGAAAGGATTTAATTTAGATTCAGGTGTAATTGTGATTTGTGAGTTCATAAAAAATTACCTGAAAGTTTCAAAGAGCAAAATGGGGCAAGGGGGGGGGATAATTTTTAAAACTAAGACCCCTATTCAGGGATGAGAGTGGTCAGAGAGCAAAAAGGAGGAAATCCAAAAAATTACGTAAAAGGGATGATATCCAAAAAAATTTCGTGAAAGGGATGATATCCAAAAACGCATCAAAATAGAACCTGGAAGCCATGATATCCAAAAATTCAACAAAAAAAATGGCTAATTTACCAGTTTTAAAGGTAATACGTATTTAATTAAATATGAGTAATAATTTTGTACAATTTGCTGCATTGTACCATTTCTTGCAAGGGTGTTTATTCATAAATAAATCCAAATTTTGAAAAAGAGGCAACAATTTCTAACCCGAGTCCTTGAACAAAGGGTTGGGGGAGCCAGAGTTCAATCTTGGCTGCATCGCACAATAGTGTCAACTTTTCATATTTTTTAGAGAAAAATACATTTTTTTCATTAAAAACATTTGAGTTTATAGCGTTAAACGAGTGAGAACACAAATTTTTAAATTAGATGTTTGTAAAGTAAAAATTTACAACAGAGAGAAAAATCTCAAATTTCTTTATGTGGTAGAACATACTTTTCATAGTAAGAATTAAAAATAAATAAATATATATGTATATAAACGATTGGTTATCTTTTTCCTTGCATTGGAACCTAAAATTTGTTTTTGAAAACTTCCTAATACAATTTTGGAATAAAAAGAACAACTTGCAGCTGCCTCATTTAATCATGAAATATCAAAACTTTTAACAGGTTGTAAAACCTAAACCATTTGAGATTCACCATAAATATTTTTTACACTTTCTTAAATACACAAAAAAAGCAGCCATGCCAAGTTAAAAAAAAAAAAAAATCGGACTGTGGGTGCTAAGCCACATTTTTTTGATTGAGTTTTGCATTTTTTCTAAAATAAATTAAAGAAATAAAGATATTATTGAAATGATGAATAAAATAAGCGGATATAAGGTAGAAAAGAGTAAAAAACCACCCAACAATAAAAATAATTGAAATACTTTCAGGATGCAAAAAGATTGAAATCTCAAACGAGGCATGCAACTTTCGGCGTAGCACGTGTTTGACGTCGTTGGCATGATTCCAAAACGTACGTTCTTGGCAGATATCGCGGAGGACGAAGATTCAGTGCGAAAAAATAGAACAAGTAAGAAATTGGAAACCGAAAATTTTAAAAAATCGTATTTTATCCCCGATTTTTGAGAAAAATAAGGCTTGAAAGAGGCAAAAAAAGGAGGAAAAGGAAGAAAGGTTTTAAAAGCCAACAGAAAAAGCCGGAATTCCGGCAAAAGCCGGAAAAATCTCATCCCTGCCTATTACTTGAATATACATATGTACAACAATAGCTTTTGCTATGCATACAATTCATAAAATAGTTTATTAAGTCAAAATAGTCTGCATAGAAATACCATGCCCAGTGCCTGTTGATAACCAGCAACAGGCACTGGGCCTAGCTAGGCTGGTACAGGTCAATTTATTAGATCCAAATGAAGATGAATGACCCTCCTTAAGCTATCTACCCCTTTGCTGATTAAAGCCTCTTTCAGTAAGCTCCAAGTACCCACAACCTTAATAAAGTATTAATTTTGAACATTTGAGGAAAAGGGGAAAATTGGAGATATAGGGAGGTAAAAGCATAAAAACGAACACTACTGAATTTCAAGTGAATGATCATAACACAACCACCCCTGTTATACACCTTATTTCTTTTAGCAGACATAAAAAAATGGTGTACTTATAAATAAAATTACATAAATCAACTTTATATTTAAAATACAAACTTTAAGTTAATTTGTTAGGTGCTCAACTGCTGAAATTTAAGTTTTTTTTTAAAAAAATCTGTTATGACCAAAAATTAGGTAAAGATAATCATTCAAAATTGCAAAAATAAATAAGCAAATAATTAAACAAGACCAAGGTAATAAATTCTTTAACTCTTTAGTTATTAAAATAAAATAAGCTAATCTGATGTAGCAGTGTCAAAATAACTACTAATTGCCAAAAATATAAAAATATTTACAAAATGCAAACGGATTGAAATCTCAAACAAGGGAAGCAAATTTTCGCGAATTAAGTTTAATGTTGTCATGTTTCCCATAAAATAAACTTATATTTTACTGAAATTAAACATAAAATATGCTAATCTACGGTAGCAAATATGAAAATAACATTCGATTAGTGAATATATTTAAATATTTGCAAGATGCAAAAAGATTGAAATTTCAAACACGAGAAGCAATTTTTCGCAAAGTCTGAGTTCGTTCGACGTGGCATGTTTCCCATGAAATAAATTTATTTGTTTTTTTATTAAAATCAAACAAAAAATATACTAATCTAAGGTAGCATATGCAAAACTAACATTTGATTAGCCAAAATATTTAAATATTTGCAGGATGCAAAAAGATTGAAATTTCAAACACAAGAACAATTTTCCGCGAAACCCGAGTAAGTTCAATGTTGTCATGGTTTCCAAATTAATTTCTTTGTTAATTAATGAAATCAAACAAAAAATAAACTAATCTAAGGTACCATATGTCAAAATATCTTTCGGTTGTAAAAAACATCAAAATATTTACAAGATGCAAAAGGATTGAAATCCCAAACACGGAAGCAATTTTTCGCGATGTTGCATACTGAACACATGTTCAGAAAATTGCATTGGTGAAATACTTTTTTAAAACTTCTAAGCACAATTCGTTGATTTTTGAGAGAATTTAAGCACTAAGAAACTTTTTCAAGGTTTTAAAACTTTTTCAAGGTTTTCAAGCACTTGAAAATGAACTTTTTTTCTTCAAGCACTTTTCAAGGTTTTTCAAGGGCGTACGAACCCTGTACAAAAAACATTTTCAGGTTACAACACCAAAACCATCTCTCATCAATTCGCTAAATATTGCCTAAATTACTATTTTTAAGACTCCAGTTTGATTTTTTTAAAATTTCCCCCTCCCCACTTTTACATCATTAAGGATAGTCTAAACATTTTTGACTTTTAAATTTTAAAGAGTTTGCAGAGGAAAAATCCCAAACAACTCCTAACTTCAAAAATGACTTTGAATTCAGTTTTTCGATGTTTTATTATGGAGCCCTTGGGTAGCCTCCCGCCTCCTCTTAGAATATCCAAGATACTAACATTTTAGGACCTCAGTATCGTGGGTTAATTAGCGGACTTTTCCTTTTTGCAAGAGCAGCGTTTTTTTCAAATTCGTGATGCCGTTAGTTTTTCTCGTTTCCTTTTCTCTTCCCCCACCCCCTCCTTCCATATTTCCATTCTAGCGAGTGTTAAATTGAAAGACATTGGAATTTAGTAATTCCTCAAGTCTTAGAATATTTTACCAGCAACATGTCAAACATTCAGGAACAGTTGCCCATCGGTGTTTCAAACCAGCTTGAAATCCCTACCCCCCCCCCCCCCCGATTCTTTTCAAAATTCCCATTTTCATTAAAATCTTTGAAGTCCCTGATAGTTCTCGTTTTGCCTGTGTGGTATGTGGACGCCCTTTGCTGTGGCGTAAACATTTCATCCCGTCAGCAATCACTCTCAATCGGTGATTCAGATTTAACTCTTAAGACATTTTTTGCAAAAAAAAAAAAAACACAAATGAAAAAAACGAAAGGATGATCAAGAGAAAAGGCTAAATTTTCAAATAGAGACGATAAATCAGGGAGAATAGTGAGCTACTCCGCGGTCTGCAATACAGTGAGTTGGAGCTAACAAAGCAACCTAAAGCAAGTCAAACGGCGCGAGTCTAAAGCCTCTCCTCCAAAAGCACGTTGCAAACAAAACAAAAACAAGCCCATGGCGGAAAGTCGAGAGAATGTCGATGTAAATTCGTGGTTATGGAACGATACAGTAATTAAAGCATATTTTTCAAATACTCAATTTTTCTTTTTTAAGTAACTTTTTAAAACTGCAGGAAAGTCATCGAAGTTCTTTCCGTCCCGACCTCCGTCTCGGAAATTTTGTCCAAGACGGAAATCCGTCCTGAGACGGAAGGTCTTGCACCCATGCCTGTTCATCATAGGTTATTGCAAACCCAAAACTGCCAGGGCTGTACATGCACACTTTTTAAACCAACACACATCAAACCATTCAAATTTAAAGCATCACAATACTTTCAACCCTTCCCCTGTAATTAATATACTTTTATCAGCAGAAAGAAACCTCAAGAAAAAAGAGAAAAAAACAATAAGTGTGCACATATAATAACAATAACACATGTAAAATTTATGAATACATTTGGGAGAAAACGATTTAGCTTTTCAAAAAAAGTTTCCAAAATTAACAACGTTTGTTTTAAAAAAACCACTTGGTTTTAGCTGTGGCTTGACCCAACGTGGTGGTTCAAACCAAACCCTGGTTTTTGGGCTACATATTGTACTAGCATACTTGCCAATCTTCGAAGAAAGAAAAAACAGGAGAGATGTATATAGGCGATTCACCATCGACATATCCTCGCTACAGAATTATTAAATTATGCTTTTAAATAACATAAATACTAAATTTAAAGTGAAATGGGGATTTTTTGCAGATGTAAGCAAATTGGTAGCAGCAAGAAAATGTACTGCAAAGGAAAAACTAAATAATAAGGAGTGAACTTGCTTAAAGTTTCGTACATTCTCCAGTCTCTACCAGAAAAGTAGCTACGGAAATTTAATTACTAAAATCCGAGAGAGAGAAAAAGGAAATATATAATGAAAATACAATATTAAATACGTAGGTATCGGGTAGCACATGTTAAAAACTTTAAACATTAAAAATAATTGAAATAACTTCAGGATGCAAAAGGATTTAAATCCGCTGCAATTTTCGGCAAAGCACGTGCTTCGTTGAACACGCAATGTGGAAAGCTTCTAAAAAATTAATTTTTACAAAATGAGTTAGTCATTGGAAAAATTCTTATTCCTTGACATTAGTAGACTAAGAAAAGGGCGCCATCTATTGAGAAGAATGTGAAACTTTTTGATAATTGGATAAAAAACAGCAAAAACGGGAGAAAATATTAAAAAACGGGAAATGGGGAGATGGAAGCAAAAAACGGGAGTCTCCCGTTAAAAACAGAGTTGGCAAGTGTGTAATATCAATAACACATGTAAAATTTATGAATATATTTGGGAGAAAACAATTTAGTTTTTCAAAAAAAAGTTTCCAAAAATAACGTTTGTTTGAAAAAACCACTTGGTTTAAGCAGTGGTTTGAACCAACATTGTGGTTTAATTCAAACAACCGTGGTTTTTCGGCTACATATTGTACTAGTAACCTAAGTAAGAGTGGGGCTTAAGGCGCACAATAATTTGGAGGCCCCCCAGAAGACTCGATATCAGAATGCAGTGGATTATTATCGGTTTCCGAGATCAAAAACGATTGGAATGCATTTTTGAATCCCTGCTGGGCCCCTATATTTGTACTTCTAAGGGTCCTTGCGACTGCAACGTGATAAATCTGCTACTGGCAGTATCAGTACAAATACTTGAAGGAAGATTTTTTAACAATTAATGTCATATTTTTTTTAATATCATTTATCTCATGTATTGTTTGTACGGTTTTAAATCAAAGCATAAGTCATTTAAAGAATTGGGACCCCTTAGGCAGATGTAGCCAGAGGCCCAGGCAGCCTGCGTAGTAATCAGGTCCTGCCTGTATCAAATTAACCCTGCATCAACTGTACACAGTTCCAAATAGTTACTTTTAATACTGCAAAAAAAAAAACACTAATTTACAATTTTGAAACAAATTCATTTTAAAAGTGCATCACAAAAGAGGAAAATAGCTTCTTCGTAAAGAAACAAACTAGCAGAAAAAATCTGGCAGTCGTAAGAAAAAAAAGATGCGTGGAGCACCGCCTGAAAAACAAAGAGACCCGTTCTCTATTCTAAAAATGATTTTGTTTTCAAATTTACAACAAAAAAATGATTAAGTAGAGTGAAAAAAAAATCGATTGCTCGCCTTACTTCTGGTGATGTTTATGAAAAAAAAGGGTTTTTCTCTTTTTGTTCAACTAGAGAGAAGCTGATTACTTTAAGAAGACTGAAGAATGGGACAGAGGAAAGTGGTTGTAGTAGTCATTTTTCATAGTGCCCTCCCCCCCTCGTTTTCGTCTTTCACTCACGAGTACAATGCCTTCCCAATTCTCTTACACCCCACTATTCTAGAATCAAACATGACCTTAAGCAAAGCTGGAGAATGAGAAGACAACAAACTAAAGAGAACTATAAAGTCAGGCATAAATGAAGAGGCTTTTCGGTCTTACGCTAAAGTTTGGTCTCCTCTAAAAACTATGTGCTGCACATTTTTAAAAAAAAAATAGCTATCTACATACCAGCAATAGCAGGCTCCACGTCTTCGGCCTCAACGACGGCCACAGGCCACTTCCAACAGAAGGGAGCTGAAAGCAGATAAAAGAAAATAAGAATTACGAGTCATAACAGGTGGAGTTGTTCAGAAATGAAACAAAGTATACTGAAAAAATAAGAGTTTAAAACATTCAAATTTAAAGCATTACAATAGTTTCAAACCTTCCCCTGTAATTAATATACGGGGCGTCCGAGAAAGATCCGTGCAACTTCAAAAATTTATTGAAAAATAAACAATAGGGTTACAGCGAAACTAATTAGTACATTAGGTATTCGTGAAATGACTGTACTGGCCAGACAAAAGGCTCGATAGCTAATGGAAACCTTGTGAGGCACCCGAACTACTCAAAAATGGTACTAAATATCGAAACGAGCAAGGACTCCTTTTCTCCGTCAAAAAAGCCGGGATGAAAATTTCCGAGAACGTTCTTCAACTCCCCTGACGACAGCAAGACTGATGAAAGTGACTGAAAAAGGGGGGGGGGGTATAATTGATTGCTAGCAGTTTTCAAGGCAAAACGCTAGTTGTCCCTAAAATTGTCCAGTTTCAATAGCTATAAATCTTTAAAAATAACAACAATAGTACATACAATACAAAAGAAACACCCAGTGAAGGATTTTTCGAAAGATAACAAGCAAGAGACCAAATTATTTGAAGATGAAGGACTTCTAGACAATGAGAAGAGGTGCATTGTTAACAGTACAACCGACCTGCGTGAATTCAGAAAGAGTATTTTAGCAAAGTGGAGCACTTAATGAGCTCTACGCTTAGAGACAATTCAATAGATGCATTATGTTTTTTACTATTACTGATTTTTATTATGGTTTTATTCCTTCATTTTATATGTTCTCGATACATTTTTATAAATAAGAAAATTTTTGTATAAAATTAGGAAATGTGGCAATGAAAATAACATGCTTTCAAGAAATTACAAGTACAGGTATTAATACTAGTATTCCAGTATCACGATTCAAAAACACCGAACCCCGGTATTGCAATTCCCAATTGCAACGTATTAGGTATTGGCTTTGTTACTTGCAATGCTGCACTGTCGGCTAAACTTGAAGTCCTGATTAATTAAGATACCCAGATATTTACTGTTTTAAATCTGTAAGACAAATTTTTTTTTCAATGCAAAATTGCTATTCAATGCAAAGTGTATTAGATAGTGACCTGTCAATTGATGATTGCTTACGAATGTTGATGCCATAACAATAGTGAACGAATTTTGATGCCATAACAATAGTGAATAAATAGTATTATGTGTACGGTGGTTCAAAAATATTGGGTGAGTGCAAAAGTTCGTGTGGAGTTTGTGAAAGAAAGTCATACAGTGATCAGGCAAGCAAAACTCTTTATTCAATCAATGATATATACTCCATCGTTGTCTATAATCTTCTTCCAACGTTCTGGCAGCATACGGATCATAAAAACTGCGTGGTTTAGATTCGAAGAACGAAGACACGACGTTTTGTAAGGCATTCAAAGAGTCGAGTTTTTTTCCATTTGAATGATTTTGCAATGACCGGAATAAGTGATAATCCGATGGTGCGATATCAGGGGAATACGGTGGATGAGTTAGGACATCCCATTTCAGGCTGTTCAGTTTGCGTAGCGTCTGTCTTGAAACGTGTGGTCTAGCGTTATCTTGATGAAAGACTACGCCTTTGCGATTTGACAAACTCTGACGTTTGTTTGATTTCTCGGTTCAGATTAGTTAATTGACGACAGTACTTGTCCGAATCAACGTTGTTGTACAGGACCCATTTTTCATTGCCCGTCACTAATCGATCCAAAAACGGCTCGTTTTTGAGCCGCCCGAATAAAGATACGGCAGCAGAAATTCGCTAGGTTTTGTTGCTCTCGGTCAACAAATGGGGCACCCATATATCGAGCTTTAAATCAAATCCAATTTTTTTTAAACGCCGAAAAGCGGTGGATCGGTCAACGTTAAGTGCTGTAGCAACTTCCTCTGTTGAAATTCGCGGAGTATTCTAAACTAAAGAACGCAAAACGTCGTCATCAATGTCGGAAGGTCGTGGCTCGTCTTCTAGCTTAAAATCTCCGCAACAAAATTTTGCGAACAATTTTCCACAGTTCGTTTAGCTGGTGCTTGATCTTGATAAACGTCTTGAATGTTTTTTACGGCTGCTGCAACGTTTATTTCCTTCCGAAACTCGTAAAGCATAACATGCCGTAAATGCACTTTATCAACACTCATTTTAAAAGTGATCTTTCTCGAAGCAGTTTGTATCTGCACAAATTATTTTGATTGGAATGAAAGCTGCACATGTCACCTTTCCAACGATCTGACTTACGTAGATAGTGGTATTAATGACAACACGTTACGCCCGTTCTAACGCCATCTATTGCAACTCCGCACGAACTTTTGCACTCACCCAATACATGTAAAAAAAATTCCTATTTCAACTCAAAGGGGGTGCTCAACCTCTCCCCCAAACTTCATAATAATGGAGAGGGGGGTTAAAAAGGGGATAAAAAATACATTCAACTGAAAAAATGACACATGTTATAATATATACGAGTAACTAGCTGCGTTGCCCGGTCCACCTTGAAAATAAAAATTGTGTCAAGTGACGTATATTCAACAATCAGGCGTCAAAAATAAATAAAAAATGCATTTCCAAACAAGGACGACAGATATTAAAATACTTAAGAAATTAAATCCAGAAAGATGGATTTAAAATGCATAGCCATGGAAATACAAAATAAAATAAGTTTAAGGAATTAAAATGCGAAAGAAAATGGTTCACAATTTGAATGAAATCGAGATTTCTTAAACTTGATTTAAAAAGGCTTGTAACTTTTTTTTAATTTGGAGAAAAAAGCTTATTTTTTCGACCATAGGTCGAGTTAGATCTGGAGTAAAAAAGGTCGCTTTTTCCAATGGCGACAAAAAGAAAGCTGTGGGACAATTCTTTCACTTTTTATTGATTTATTTAATGAAGTAAGTAGTATCTAAATTTCAGCTAAGCCTAAAAAAATTCGAGCTAAAAACACAAACAACTCCCGCCATAATAAAGTGTGAGCATTGAAACAAATTGCGGATGCTTTTGGGGGACTTCATTTCATACTACGTAGAGATATGCATATACATTGCGATAAATTAATTATTTGCAAAAAACAGACGAGGAAATTAAATGTTTCTAAATTTGTGGCATTTTCTATGCTACGGCTGATGTTAAATGAAGGGAACTATCCAGCGAACTACTAATAGTTTAACGTTCATAGAAACTTAAACAGTGATGACAACCCTACGGTTTGCCCAGTTTTGCTTAGACAACTTCATTCAATCTTTATGTTTTTTATCATTGTATTAGACGAATTTCTTCTCCCCAAAAAATGAAAAATAAATCATTAAAAATCTTACCCAAAGATGGTCCTGCAGAAGTTGATTGGCCACCGCGGCCCTGTGCTGGTTTGCATTCTAGTTGGACTTCCACAGTTAGGGAATTGTTTCTCCCGAAGTTCTAGAAAATGAAAAACATACAACTGTTTTTAAACAAAAAAAAATCTTAACATTGACACTTTATTGTATAGTAAAGCCACATACACCAGGGTTAGTAATTTTTTGATTTAAAGAAAAAAAAAATCGAAATTTTTTTTTAATTTAAATCATTTCTTTGATTTAAATCTTTTTTTTCTCTTTTCAAATCTAATATTTCATACAAGAGATGAAATTTTTTCTATGAAGTATTCAATGTTTATCCGCTTAGATCAATAAAAATTCTGAAATGGATTCAATTGAGCTGAAGAAGACAATTGCTGAAACTCGATAATAGAGCAATCTAAACTAATGAATCCATTGAGCTTACTCGTAAAAATCGGATAAGTTCTCTAAATATTCAATAATTTTTTCAAGATTTGTAAAGACACTGTAATGTTTAGATCAGATGCGATTCTGTTTTATGTATTGCTTAAAGAAAAGCTTTCCATCGTCATATACGTTTTTTGCATAAAATATTACGTTGATCAATTACTTTTAAATTGACATTTTTGGGATGTAAATTACATTCCTTTTAAAAGAAAAAATCTTCGAATTAAAAACACGCTTTAGAAGCTATAGTCCAGCTATGGATTGTACAGAATTTTCAAACGTCCAGATGAGACGAATCTACCTGAATGAAGGGAAAAGTAAAAATTTCTCCACTCAAAAATCATTCGTCCGTTACACTTCCGTTCTGCGAGATAATTAGTGGAACATCACGTGTTCAAAAATACTTATTTCGTGATCAATAATTTATTTTAAAAATTTAAAAATATTGCCAACTTTTCTTGAAAATTCAAAAAATTGAGGAAAATTTCAACTTTTTAAAATTCTTAAGGCCTTTTTTTTGCACTAATTTAAAAAACGTTTTTTGCAAAACGATCACTATAATCATGTCTAAAAATCTGTGCATTCATTTGCTTATGAGTTCATCCGAAAATTTTCTGTGATTAATTATGTAAAAAATTACAATTGTTTTTTAAAGGTTAAACATGCTCTAAACATTTGAGTAATTTATAAAATGCTTATCCAATGCAGTTTTGTCAAATATGTTATCCCAATTGCAAAAAATATTACTTTAAAGCTGTATCTTTAATAGAAAAAAATTCTTAGGGATTCTAATGACATAAAAACACAAAAACCCATCATCGAGAAAAAGCATTCTTTTGCATAAGAACACATAGGGAGCATGGCCTAAAACCACTCATAACTTAAATATTTAAACTAAAGTGTTCAACTTGTGTTCAGAATTTAGTTTGAAATATGCAATAAAAAACTTTTTGATCGTTTCATCATTTTTGAGGTACTGTATAACCCCTTAAAATAAAAACATCTTACCTGTGCTACGAAATCCAGTATGTTCTTCTCGAAATTCTCAATTGCCTTTCGATCTTGACTTATATGATCCAGTAACTAAAATGCAAGAAGTATCAGTATTAGAGCGCACAATGTAGACAGACTTAAACTCGATGGGTTTTTACAAATAAATAAAAATACTTCCACAATTTATACTCATTAAATAGATGCCAAGGCTTCTAGATTTGTTGCCTTAAAGACAGAAAAATTACGAATCTATCGATACCCATTTTGATAGTCGGTTCATTGTTGTTGGCTCAATTTTTAACAAGGTTCATACTCTTCCAGAAAAAAGTATTCCAGGAGTTTTCAGGAGTCAAAAGCAAAATTTTCAGGAGTAATAACACCAGCGGTATTTACAAGAAAATTAGTTTCAATAACATTAAATCTACTTTGCTGTCAAATTTTTAATCGATTAGTACAAAATATTCTACAAATTAGCAATAGCACTACTAATTAGCAAAATAGAAAATATGCTTAATAGCTGTTGCTGTTAACACAAAAACTAGCACATGCTCTTAGTTCGTTCTCCAGTGGCAGTTACAATCAGTAATCGTAATGGGCATGTTTGAACAGAGTAACAGGTCAGTGGTTCTAACACCCCATGTCTTTGCGAAAAGCACTGGGTGATCTGTATAATACAAGATTTTTGATTGGTTCCCAGAGGTTCAATATCAGTGGCGACTCGTGACTTAATTTGGCGGGTGGGCCCGCTGTTATCGGGGCACCCCGATGGAGGTCATTATGGCCTCTCAAAATGTTCTTTGTCCAATTTCGAGTCCACTCTCCTGCCAAAAGTTTTAGTTTGGGTTGCCTCCGACAATTATATAAAATTTTCACAAAAAAAAGGGAAAACAGATAAAATTAAGAGAACTAAGATGCAGGATAGCAAAAATTAGATTGTGAATAAATCTAAATGACTCGGATCATGCAGCGGCATTAACTTTCACTTTAACATGCTTTGTTTATATCAAATTATGAAGCTGGTAACCAATTTTTCTAGAAGCACGCAGTTTACTTAATTACCAATATATTATTTTTATAAGAAATATAAATTACTTTTAATTGAGTAATAATTTAGGTTTGCTCAGCGTTAGAATACTCTAACGTAGAAGAGGCATGACAATAGGCCCAACACGATTAAGACTTATTACTTGAACCAAATATCATAGCTTATAAGAAAATTGAAAAAAATCTCACCCAATGAAGACTGTTTTAGGAACAGCTTTTAGTTCAAAAATATAATCTTAACTCTTATTATACTATCCCGACACTGAAAACCAACCGAACCTAAATTCAAACCGAAACTTAAAAAATGGCAAATGCCTTTTCGAAAATAAAATCTCCGTTCAGAAATTGAGAATACGCACTTGGTTCCATAAAGAAAAATAAACAAATTAAAATGGGTAACCCATGCAATGAAATGAGTGGGAACCCAAAATATTGTAATCCCCAATACCTGATACTGTAGAAGACTGTCATAATGCCGACCCATATAACGCTATTCTCCATAAACCGCACAACTTTTCAAAAGCAAACAATAGATTTTGAAGTTAAACTCGCTCTGTTTTGTCTTGCAAACATAAAAATTGTTAGGAAAATTAAATTTTGAAACAGTTTTTCATCTTTCCATTTTAATTCAAAGTTTTAACATGAAAATTAGTGTTCACAATAAAATGAAAATTCCAGCAGATGGCTCTTGAAAATGCAGCTGTTATGCAAACCATGAAGCTAGCAGAAGTTCAGGATAATTCACTTTCTTTTAATTGTAAAGCATATTCATTTGTGAATGATTAGTTCTATAATTAGGGTTTTAATACTCGTTTCAGAACTAATTCTGAAGTGCTAATATACAGATAGATTCTGAATATTAGATTCAAAATTTATAAAATGATCTATACAGGGATGATTGTGAGTTCATCAAAAAATACCTGAAAGTTTCGAAGCGAGAACGGTGGGGGGGGGGGGGATCTTTGGCCCCTATTACTTAAGTGCACCATTGCTATAGTTTTAAATAGTTCTGAGTCAAAATATTACGTGCACATTTAACTAAATTTTTAATGGATTACAAAGTTACTTTTGAGCTGGTGTTACAAATTATCTTGACATTTGTCCATCTTAAGGGATAGTTGTCCATTATTTGATGAGTATTATATACTTTAAAATTAATTGCAGAGGTAGGGAGATAAAAGCATAACGAAAAACTAACATAATTCTGGTATTTTCAGACACGAATATACCGGAAATACGTCCAAAAATACCGGAAATTCGGTAAAATACCGGACCACAATCACCCCTGTCTATATAACGCAAAATCCTGTATAACGCAAAAGCTCTGGTCCCAAGGTGTGCATTATAACGGTCTTCTACTGTAGTAACAGCCGTTTAAGATCAAAGGAAAGGAAAAAATAGATTAAATCAAAAGAGAGAGAGAGAACTTTTGCTTTCCCCATGGGGTGGGCTCCGAAAACTCTGCCCATAGCGACGTGAGAGGAGACACATTCCTCCCACTGCTTCTACTATTGTTATTGGATGGAGATATTTTCCCAACATCGTTGCTCGCAGTTGGTTTTAGTTGTGGGCGGCCGTTGGAATTGCCATTCTTAAAGCGCTGTCGCTAGTCAACAGAAAAGGAACACTTTTTTCTTATATTAAGGATTAGCAGAGTGCTAGAAATTTAAAATCAGTTTCATGCCTGACTTTATTTAAAACCCAAACACAAGACATTTTTAAATAATTAATTATGCGCTGCCCACCATAGTGACGAGCCGCCACTGTTCAATATGGCTGCAATACATTTATAAACATAATATATTTCATACAACAGATGAATCCATTTAGCTTACTTTTAAAATTAAGATAAGTTCTCTAACTATTCAATGAATTTTTAAGATCTATAAATACGTTATAACCCTAAGAAAGGGTGCAATTTTGTTTTATGCTTTGCTTAAAGAAAAGGTTTCCGTCATTAAAGCACATTTTCAGGGTAAAATACGTTGATTGAATCCTTTTCTTAACTATATTAGTCACAGTGCAATTTTGTTGCTGCACATGACATCACAAATGATGAAATGCCCTTCACTGATGCCATTAGCACAGAATGCCAAAGTACATCATTTGTAATGTCATTATGAAAACGCGTTATTTTCCAAATCGGGCATTTAAATAAAATTAAAAGTTAAGTGTTACGAAAATAAGTTTTTTTCTTCTATCCATGTTTTTTTTTTCTTTTTGCTTATTCTATTAATTTCAATGACTAAAAGTAGTGCTTTTGCCTAAAAGAAACCCAGCAGAGTTAAATCTTCAAAGCGAAGCAATTGGCACGTCTGAAACGTATCTTTTACCCATTAAAAAAAAAAGTCTAAGTGGACCATTTTGAAACAGGAAGTAAAAAACATAAGGGGATCATTATGTTTCTTCAGCTAACAAGGTTTTAAGTAAGGTTGAGGTTACAATAATTTATCTCATGAGTCTATCTCTTATGAGTGTTATTATAGGTAAAATTCAGCATTTGAATCAAAAGACTTTATTTAATCTTGAAAACTTAGTTCAATGTTAAAATTTTTTAGTTATTCATGGTAATTGCAATGAAAACATTCAATATTTAATTTCATAAGTTTTAATCTCAAACTTGACCTTTATTTAGGAAACAAAGTAACACTCATGAGAAAAAGTAATACAAATACTTAAAATTTCCCAAATACTGTACACTCCAGAGTCTCCGTGGAATCGGGGGACCCTGATCTGTCGCCATCCTGCATTTGTGTCATTTTGACTTTTCCATGGAATAAGGTAGAAAATTATATATTTTAAAAATTTTCAATGCAGTATCAAAATAAGAAAAAATGTTGCACTTACGTCAATATCGTCATGATTGCGTTTCCCCTTACGGGGTTTTCGTCCTCTGCCTCTGTTGGACATACCTATTAGAATGGATCAAATTATCAACTCATTTCATAAAAATAAACTTCATCACAACTGCAATATTCACATAAGACAGCCAAATAATTATCCTTATATATATATATAATGGCCAATAATCGATTAATCCGCGAGTTTCGACAATGAAACTCGCACCACGACATGCTCATTTGATAAAATGTTTTGGTGTTTGAACCAGCTGACAACTGACTTCATTTCAAAAAATTTCCGAATCCCCGTAAAATCTCCTACCAAAACGGTCGAACATAATCGACAACTCTTCAATCGCCAAAAATTGCCGGGGGATGGCCGCAAACCTCTCCTCTCTGACCCTTAACATAACCAAAGTTCCTCTCAATCTAAGTTTTTAAAAATACAATTTCAAATCTTTCGAAGAAAACCACCGGACCTCCATTTCTGGGAGGATATTTAAAGAATGATTAAATTCAGATTGTAGTCTTGTTCCGATGGGGTCGAGCGGAATTGCCCCCCACTCCCCTATTATTCATTGACATTCATTAAAATCAATAACATTAATTCACTATGATTTATTACTGCTCTCGAACTAAAGACGAGGTACGGTTTTCAGTCCAATTTATAACAATGCCTTTTTTTCTTTTTAACACCAGACTAGATGTGCAATAAACATTATTTGCAGATTTACTAGACAAAAGAAAAATAAACTTGAAAATGTAAAACAAAAACTTAAAACTTTTAAGATCCTATTGCGACTAGAAAATTGAAACAAGTATAAAGTGTAAATCTTTTGTAGGACCCCATTTCGGGCACAAGGGGGCACAGACCTCGGCGGCACCTTTGTTTTCCGAGAGATACAGAGAAATACAGTGAGATATTGTAAAAAAGCAGTCGACAACTTTGTTAAAGTTGACCACCTGTCTATGTTGACAGCTTTTGTCAGGAACGGAATTAGTCCTATCTCATATAATGAAGGAAAACCTCTCTGACTTGACTACCTCTCTATCTTGACCACTAATGAGCACCAAATTTGGTTTGGAGCATTGTAAAAAACCCTTGAAAAGTTGAGCACTTGTTTTATTTTTTAAAATTTTACTTAGCAAATTTTTTTTATTTTATTATTTTTTTTAATAGCCTTCCAAGAACATTTTTGATACCAGACCAGCGTTTTACTAACTAAATGAAACAGTAGCATAACTAAACCTCCTTTTGAGTTTAACCACATGGGAAAATTATTAAGAACCCTTTTATTCCCTAAACTTGTTTATCTTTATGAAAACACTAGCCTGCGTGCCCGGCGTTGCACGGGCTACTTAAAAAATGAAAGAGCTGTTCAATGGATGTTTTTGTATTATTCTGACATCAGTTTCTAAAGCGCTAAGGAGTAAATAATTACGCATAATGCAAGGTTTCCAAAACACCAGTAGAGCATATTTTTGGCAAAAACCTCTTTAACGTTAATCATATTTATCAATAATACAAGTTATGAGTATTTTCAATTAGCACAAAAGATGAAAATATATGCATTCTCAACTATAATATGTGCTCACTTTAAACTGAATTAAATCTGATAGAATATATCAGAAATATTTATGTACAATTACAATCAGCTTTTTACATAAAATGACACAAACTTTTTTGTTGATTACGTGAAACAAAAGCACCAAGACTTATTAAATACCAATAAGCATTAATTTAATATCAAGCCATCAGATTCCAATTAAGCTTTAGTTAAAATCCTTAAAAACAATCTTTTTTGTTCAACTCTGTTTCACTTAAAGAAATCCAAACAATCTTAATTTAACGTGTTCTTTTAACGATACAAACTGTATTGCAAAAATCGAAACAGGAAGGAAAAAGAGTTATTACAATTCGAAAACTCACCCATGTGACGAAAAAAGTCCAACAAAATAAACATAATTAGTCGCACATCCTAAATGTACCCAAATATGAGGCCGGTGAATGATAAACTTACACTTCAATCAATTAACATTACTAAAGAAACATTTTTCATATGCTGAAAAGAGTTAAGAACGTTGAATGTGAAAAAATAAGAAAGGACAGACGATAAATGTCCGAATAGAGCAACCAATTTTAAACTAATTAAAAATGAAATTCTAGATGGAAACTTTGTTTTAAGATTTGGACAGCAGCCAAAAAAATCTCTTTTGACACAATTGTTAGAATTTTATTTGCTCACCCATATGCAAAATGGCAACAGGAAAGAAATAAAAATTCCTGAATAGCGATATGTTAACGTTTTAATTAATATCTCCGCTAATTAAAGTCTTACAATTATGAGATTGGTCCTATTGTTTTCTTTGGAAAATTTCAAATTGATCGGTATCTCATTTGACTCCCGATTCGCAGTGGTTCTCGAGAAGATCGATCTTCAGACAGACAGACAGACGCGAACAGATTTTAATATTATAGTGGATGTGTCAATAGAAAAGTACAAAGTATTTTTTTCCAGTTGTAAAATTTTGTGACAATGGAGTTGTGCTACAGAGTAAAGTTACTTGCATTGCAGTATTTCTGGTGCAAGGGATTAAGAGAGGACATTTTCATTCTCAACTGCTTTTTTGAACTATGAGAGTCCAGCTTGTTGCTCTTTGTGTTATAGTTTTACATAAAATGGCTTCAAAAAGAAAGTTATTTGTACTTCAGATTGATAAAAAGTATGAAATATTAAAACTAATTGAAAAGGGAGAAAGCTAGAGAAAATTAGCGGACACATATGGAATTTCTAAAACTAGTGTCTAGTAAGTGTGCCAAATTCGATAAGGAGTTATTTTGTTGAAAAATAGATCATGGAGTTATAAATGTATGAGAAAAATTTGCAATTTTTGAGAAGCTATGAATTTTAGGAACTATTAATATTAAATGAGTAACTTTTCATAAACAATAAGATTTTTTTTTTAATCAATTTACTCAAATTTTAAATTTGCATGACACATTATACGTCATAAGCTCTAAAATATTGTTTCAAAGTAATGCTAAACAATGAAAGTGAGTTAAACAGAAAGAGTAAGTGTCAAGCAATCAAAAAATAAATACATAGTGCAAGAAATGACAAAAAAAAAATCATTACCCCCTCCATAAGTTGACCACCTGTCTAAGTTGACCACCAAAGGACTGCACCGCAAGTGGTCAACTTACACAGGTTTCACTGTACTGAGGAATAAGTAAAAATGACAACAACGTGTATAAAGTACAAATGAAGTAGTATAAAAGAGTTAAAAACTCGGCAAACAGGTGTTTCGGGGCCGTCACATGCAAGCCCCTTCATCGGTGCTAAAAAGAAAACCACGTCACAGAACGACGACGACACCTTAGTGCGGAAAAACACAAAGTTTTTTGAAGATAAGATTTCCAAACACCGGGGAAAGGGGGAGTACTCGACAAATCATCAACTGTCGAGCAGAATTTTTCCAAATGTAATAGGATTCCCAAAAATCTAAATCATAAATCGAGGAACACCCACGAATGACCTCGGCAGAAGAAAAATCGAAAAAAAGACCAACAGTGTCGTGCAATCGACGAACATTTTTAATCTTGCTTCTCGACATCATTTTCATGTTCTTTAATACGGAATTTAAGAGAACGGAATTCAAGAGAATGGAATTCAAGAGAACGTCAGGTCTGTCCCATGTATGTCATTTGACACTGACAAGAAATGCTATAAATATACAGTGAGATAGTTTCTCCCTCCTCTAAACCAGAAGTTTGAAACCACCTACTAGATCTGACAGTACAGTACCAAGGGGTTGGTACACTGTTAAAAATTCAGGAAGATTTTCTGGTAATTGTTACTGTAAAATGGCATCGCTGACGCATCGTCGATTTTTACGGTAATTTATACCGGAGAAATAAGCGATCCCGGCGCCAATCGGTTGCAGTGGCCTACCGAGGAAACCGTAAAATTTTAAAGTAACATTTGATTTTTACAGTAATAATTACTGGCAACACGGATGCCAGTAACAATTACCGTAAATTTTCCGAAAAATTTTTAACAGTGTAGGAGTGGCTCTCGCCAGAGGGGTGCTAAAAGAAGGGGGGTTCAAACATTGATCATACAAGTAGAAAAATGCTTTTTCAAAGATAAAAATTTTAAAAAAAAACACACACAAAAAAAGGAGAAAATGACACTATCCTTAATTTTCCAAAAAAAGTGCACATGGCAGATTCTTCGAGTCGACTTAAGACTACACAATTTGTATACCGGGGAGCAGTAGTGGAGGGCAAGTGGTTTGAAACAAATTCTATTAAAAGATAAAGATGCTTCGAAAAACATTTCATATATTAGTATAGATGGAATCGAAAAATGTTTATTTTTATTTGGTTCAAGAGCATACATTAGTTATATTTATTTAAAAATTGCAAATATTAGTGGTTTTATTCATTTATGTGAAATGGTTAGCTGAAATTTTTAGGAAAGGGGACAATTCTCAATTTGCCGAATGAAATCCCAATTTTACCGAATTATGAAATTCGAGCATGCACACATATACAATACACACCTACACAACATCTACTGCAAAGGAACGTTGAGCATCATTGAAAACAATTTAAGAAAAAAAATAAGTATTTGCAATAATGTTTCCTTATTTTTGGAATCCATTGGTCAAATGTCCCCCCCCCCCCAAAAAAAAATCGACGTCTTTGTGACTCGTGTTCACCTCCCATCGGGGTGACCTTGGAGGGAGGGGGAGAAAATTTTTAAAAATATCCCCGTAAGTATGCCACTGCACAGAATTGCGTATCAGTCTCACGTTTTGCAAAAAGTTAAAAGAGCGCACGTTTTTTTCGTGCGCCAGAAAAGTAATCCCTCCCTACTGTATATAAACCACATAGGCGGATTTAGGACTGAGTTCCTGGGGGGGGGGCAGGAATTTTTTTTTTTTTGAACAATATTAGTTGTAATCAAGGCTAGATTTAGACTTCATGTGACCCTAAGCTATTTCAGGTTTTGAGTCTTTTTTGTAGTCCAAACAGCTTTTCTGTCGGTCAAAAAAGGCCATATATTAAAGCCCCGACCCCCCCCCCCATTATGCATTATACATTTGTTATATGCTGGGAAATAGTGTGCCTTTTAAATAGTGTATAGAATATCCCCAATTTAAAGGGTCAGGGAGTTTCCCCCCCCCCCCGGAGGAATTTTTGTAAAATAGATATGAAATTCTGCATTTTTAAGCCTTATAAGGGGTAATTGGAACCACAAAAATCTCAGAAAAAAATAGCAAAATAATCTTATGCAAATTACGATAATACAAAGTAAAAATTGTTTTCGTGTTGGCAAATGAGTGACAGCAGTCCTCAGAGAGAAAAAGCAAGGTAGAATGGAAGGTTATGCATTGCTATTTGCTTACATCAGCTGTCGGTTCAATTCAATTAGTTTTTGATCACGTCTTCAATCCACCCGCAAATACAACAATGAATTAAATACAAAATGATCAATAGTAAAAAGTGCTTTAAAAGAAACTGTGTACAGATTTGGAAAATAGGTAACAAGAGAGTAACATGCTGCTCATTTGAACAATTCATAATTTATACACTTGCTAAGAAATAAATTTGAAGCACTCTTTGCTTAGGAATTTCAAAAACTCGTCTAATCCATTTCAATGACTCCAGAACAATTAAAACTATTCTAGGCTTCATTTGCCCTTTTCAGTCTCTGAAATTTAGTACTAGATTTTATAGTTTTTTATTATTGTTCTAACTTCGTAAGATACAATTACTTTAAGTTAAAAAAAATATATTGATTTTTCATTTCAACAAATTTTTTCTTCAATTACAAACAGTGCAGAAAACGAGTGTTTTTTTTCTCGTGCTGAACAGATTAACAATATGCATTCGAAGCAAGATAAAAGCAAACAGTATATTAGAATTTCCAAATTAATGCATTGCATTTGAGATTAAATAAACAGCAAGATATGAAACATTTGAGTCACAATAATTTATCTCAATTAATATGTTACAGAAACGTGAGAACCATGATTTTTGCATTTTTGATGCAGAATGAGGCAAGGAACAAAATTTAAAATACTTCGACATCTATCCCTCTAACCCCTACCATTTGTTATAAATGTTTAAATTTATGGTTTGTATCCACACTTTTCCAAAGTTTTCAAGAACTTTAAAATGAAATGTATTTTTTCAAGTACTTTCTTTTCTTTTTTTTAATCTTTATTTGCGATTCTAATTTGTTGAAATAGTCGTTGATTATTTCATGTATTGCTGCTGAAAACATAGGTCGTTCAGTCGATCTTTTCACTTATGGGTCATTTTTTAAAAAGTGTAACTTTTGAGTCGCACGCCTTTCACAGTAAAAATTTTAAAGAACAATTCATCTAACAATAGCAATGCTTTTTAATTTCATCAAAAATATATCTATTTAAACCTGCCAACAATTTTTTAATAATAATTTTTATTTTTGTATTTTTTTTTTTTTTTTGGTTCACAACAGGTGAATTCTCACCTCCGTGGCATGTTACACACCTTGTGTGACTGTTTATGTTGCTTTATAACTTGTTTAATTAAAAGTATATACTTATTTATTTATTATTCCTTTCACAAGTGACTTAAATACCAATTGTTTAAGTATATTTAATTTTTAATATTGTGTTTTAGTTCGTTTTAGTAGGATAAGGAGTCATGTCACACAATAAATTCTCACCTCCGTTACTGAAGCACAAAATGCCATTCCTCATTAACACGTGGCAGTCTTGACATCAAATTTTATTTTCCATGATACAAGGGGGCCCCCTTGTTTACTTTCAGCCATAAAGAAGTTGTGAGATTTTTGTCGAAAAACAAGAAGACAGATTTTGCTTTAAAAACTAAGTATGGTTACTGTGACTTCTCACCTTCGTGAACTTGAATTTCAGGGATGTAAGTTAATGTAAAAAAATAAGTGAACATGTTTTCATATGCTTTACACGTACAGATTGTAGAAGAAAAAAAAATTTTTCCCTGAAAAATGTATCTATATTAGGCCAATAATAATAGAAAATTCCTCACCTCTATGACAGGCTTTATCAATGTCATTATTTCTGAGGTGAAAATAAATGATGGAGGGGAAATACATCAATCTTAGGTATACTATCAAAATTTTAGATTGCCAGTATATTCTCAAATTTACTAAATACTATTATTTAATACACATTTTAATTAAAAAGAAACCTACTAATTAAGCTGTACTTTAATTAAGAGAGCTTAACATTAGAGTCCCACTAATCATTAAAGTAGCTCATTGTTTGCACAATTAACAAAATTACTACTTTGATACTAAAGTAGCCACAATTTTTAAACATTAAAAGTTTCTTCTTTTTTTTTTCGTGAACAAAGCATTTTTTAATCTTTTTTATTTATGAGTAAAATTATTGGAACCTTGCTAGGCCATTGTTTGTCGTTACTTCTAGTAGGTAACACTTTCATGTAAGAATAAAAAATAAGAAAATAAAAGGCTTTGAAATTGAAAAATATTTGAATTAGAAAGTTACCTTTTCTGGAGAATGACCCTTATATACTTGCCCTAATGGTTTTCAGTTTGAAGTAGTTGTTTTTATTACATTTCAGCATCCCAGTGACCACTTTACTACTTGTAATACATTGTATGGTTTCTCCCCCCCCCCCCCCCCCCCCACCATTTGGAAATGGACAGCCGCTATTTTTCTTCATTTTCGCTTCTGAACTATTCAAAAAAGAAAAAAATCATAATTTTTTCTTTTAAGATTTTGGAAGGTGTATTGTTACTATGTATAAAGTCCTCCCAAGACTGGGGGGGCATTGCCCCCCTCCGCCCCCCCCCATAAATCCGCCTATGA